>NC_080198.1:14821000-15423000 GCF_030028045.1 Hippopotamus amphibius kiboko
GTGACGCTGGAAAAAGTAATGACGAGAGACTGCATCTGTGACCCTACGTGTGAGTCCTCATAGTCATAACCACTTACCCTTGGCCAGGCTTCGTTTTACAAAGATTATCTAATTTACGCCTCAGAATAGGTGTGTGAGATGGGGTCTATAAATACTTCCATTTTACAGATGTGGCTGTTGAGAAATGGAGACAATAAATACCTGCACAGCGAGAGTTTGGAAGTAGGATTTGAACACTGGTTGAGAGAGTTTCTCGTCATGGTGCTAAACTGTCACTCCAGGTGGAAACGGGGTGATGGCCAGAAAATAACGCACATGCAAGCTTCTCCTACACTGTGGAGCACTGCTGTGTGACACTGGGAGGCAAGTCTTACCCAGAACTTCCAGACCCCACTGAGAAACATGGCATTCAGTTAAAAATGAAAGTGAAAACAGGAGGAAAAATAGATCTGAAGAATTAAGCAAAGTTACCTTTATTCATAAAAATTAATAAAAATGAAACTCAAAATGCTAAAAGAGGTAAGAAAAAGGGAGGAACTTACCTAAAGGAAAACCAAGGAATGTCCTGGTAAGGAAGAGCCGGTATAATTTGGGGACCCAGTGATTCTAGGTTGCAGTCACTTTATTTTCTTCCCCCCGAACCACAGACACAAAGGCAAGCTTGACATAGAGACTCATCAGAGTGAAGGATCAGGGAGCCAGGAGAAAACGACTCACATTCTTCCTGCTTTAGTATCTGACATGGAAGGCATTGTGATTCCGTCCTCACATGAGCTGCAAGGAGAAATCAAACATAATATCCTAATCAAATTTCCCGGCTGAGGGCCATGACTGAAGTTACCTAGCACAAGGGGCCATTAGACTGTAAATGATGTCTTAGCAGATACCCCATCATTTTAAAGACCACCTCTGACCTTCTAACCCATGTCACAAAGAAGAAAAAGTGAATTTAAGAAAAAGCAACATTAAGCCAGACTGTCCGTAAGTTAAGAAAATTTCACACATTCACTGGATTCTGTAAACTGAAAACTAGATTGTGAAATTTTATTACCATGCAAAATAATTTTCCAGTTCTAAGAACCACTTAAAATAATGATTTTAATTTAGATCCTTGTTTTAGGTTATGAGTTAAGTGTTATTCCTTTCATTTATAGAATTAGACAAAAAAAAAAAAAAAAGAAAGAAAAGTTTATTCCTTTCTCATCATCTCCCAGCCAACTATTTGAGTGCTTGAAAGCAGCAAAGTTTTTATGTACAGAAAACATTGCACCTCCAGTATCCATAGGCAAAAATAGTTGTTTTGGCTCTTTAAAAAAAATTAACTTCCTATTTACAATGTGCCCTGCAATCATTGTTTTTAATTTCCATCAGTGTGTTAATTGTTTTAACATTATCACCATTTTTTCTTTCACTGTAGACTAATTTTTATGTCCTCTTGGGGGTCATTCTAGTATTTCAGAACTGCAAAAAGCTGATGCTGTTTTATTGAGCTTGATTATATTGAGTTGAGGTCAGCAAATTTCCCTGGAAGGGGCCAGAAAGTAAATATGTTAGGCTTTGTGGGCCATGTCCTATGTCATCACTACTCAGCTCTACAGTTGTTATGTGAAAGCAGTCACAGCCGTATGTAAACCTGCATAGCTGTGTTCCAGTAGTAAATCCCTGCAAACACAGGAGGTACCTGACTGGATCCAGGAGCAGTAGTCTGCTGACCTGGATAGGACACTCGAGCTCTTAAGTGCCCCAAAGATTAAAACATGCATCTGTGTCTGTGCTGTTTCACAGCAGTGTAAGTAGAGTAAAAAATTTATCCTAATATGTGTGAGGTGTCAACTGCTAATCATGTGTGTATACTTTTTGTAATTTTAAATTACTAATTTGTCTTATTTTTAGCAAATTGTTCATGACTGCTGGTAAACATGGAGAAATTCATAACTGCATGTTTTAACTGGGAAATAATGCTGCGGGGCACATGTCAACAGGAGTGGAATTCCCAAACGTGATAGCAGTGAGTAAAAATCACGTATTTTAGTACTGTCTTGACTTTCTAGTCCCTTCTCCTCAGGGTGACCAGCTTCCTCCCCGAAGGGAATTGCTCGTGCAGTATCACAGGATAGATTAGATGGCAGTTAACATCAGCACTGTGTGAGTGAAAACCCAGTGCCCACAAAAGCTGAGTGACCTGCCCATCATTCTCAAACCCATGTAGTCGCAAAGGCCCTGACGCTGTCCAGTCCTGTTTCTACCACATCACTCAGCTCTGTGGGTAGAAAGAAATGCCCATAGGTCCTAGAGAGAGAGTGCTCCTGTAGCTTTTTAGCGGATTCCCAGGGAAAGGACCCAGATTTGGGGAACTGAGGGAGGCCAAGCTCCAGATGGCCAATGTGGACCAGACGTCTAAACAACGCTGAGTGGTGCGGAGGTTTGAGTTGGTTGCTTGAGTCTTTAGCAGCAGCAGTATTCCAGGTGTTTGGTAGTTAACAGCTGGAGGTTGATCTCCCAGTATTTGTTAGGCTGTTGACCGGGATTTATCCCAATCTTTGTGCATTAGATATCACCTGTCTACTCAATGCTCAAGTCAGGATTGCTCAGTATGTGACACGAGTCCTAGTTAAAATGAGGTGTGCGCCTGGAATCTCCCATCTACACCATGATCGACATTAGTTACCAATCATGGGACCCTTGGCATCAGCACTCTCTCTGCATCTTGAAGAGAATGTCCATGTAGACTCTATTTGCCAATCTAAATTTTTACAGCTGAAATCTGTTTGCCTTTGTAGCCCTAGATGACCGTATTTTTAGCTGTAGTTCTGATCTGAGGCAGGAATTCGTTCCAGGCTGCAGGTTTTTGGATAAGCACCACCTCTGGTCCCAGACTTACTCGACTAGTAGTGTTTCAGGTTGGGAGCTACACCACCAGTGCATTTTAGAATTAACTTCAAGTCGCAGTAGATTTCTTGGGTCTCAGTAAGTGGCAGAAGTTTAAGAAGATATTTATGTCTTAAGCACTAAATTGTAGCAGAGGAAGGAGAAGAGAAAAATAAGCAAAATGGAATGAATAAATGAGAAGGGGAAAAGGAGGTGCAACTGACATCCATTGTTGCACATGGAAGGTTCTGGAGAATGGTGGAAACAGAAGGAGACTTTTTGCTATTCCTATGGGGCTTGTTGGCCTTCTTTTTGGAATAAACGTCATTCTTCAGTGTTGCATCGATAATTCATTTTTCTTTTCTTCTCTGAAGAATCACTAGTGTTCAAGTTTTGTGTAAATCTGTCTTTTGCTTAAGCTTGTTCATGTATCTACGTCTTCCTTAGCTACAGCAAACCTCTTTAATATAATTATACAATTAGTGTTCATTTTTTATATAAATGCTATTTATCTACATTTGAAATAGTGTGATGTAAACCATACAAAATTTTTAATTTGTGCAACACCCTTCTTTCCAAAAACTATGTTCAAGAATTAACTTGATTTCAGAGCTAGCTGTGTACATTTCAGTGTCTATGCTTTTTTCAATCGGTATTACCTTATTTAGCTGATAAATAAGAAACCCAGTTTACCAAGATGAGCTTGAATCATATTAGGGTATTCCGAACACACTCTGGCATGAAGTGGCGTGCCCGGAAAATCCGAGCATGTTAGCTAGAGTTTCAGAATGTGCGAAACTAACGATAGGTTAAATATCTCAAGAAGTCTGAAAAACTGTTAACTACCTAAAAACTTCTGAGCCCAAAGGAACTGGGATGATAAACACAGGCTCTATAGCAATGAGCCATCTTGTACTTTCTCCCCTAACTACCTGGGAAAACAAAAATATCACGGAAGGAAAGAAACTATGCTTTCTGGCGAATGGAACCAATAACCGACGTTTGTGTCTGAGGTTCTAGGACTGCACTCATCAAAATATATTTGACAGTGGATTGAGGGTAATTGTGGGCAATTACTGAGGATAAAGACTCAATAATTGTGGCAAACATTAATCTATTTTCCATTGCAGAGAAACTTATCAAATAATATTACTGATTATTTTCTTGATAAGTGAACAAAAGAAATCACCATAGTCTTGCCAAGGTGTCCAGAATGTGAAAATAGATTGTGGGTGGAGAAAAGATGGATACGGTGAATAACAGCCTATCATTTGCCTAATCAGGAATTTTGAAGTTGACTCCAATTTACATTTCATGTTTATTTTATTCAGAATAAAGCAAAATTTTGTCTCCCCCTCACTTTTACCTACATACTTATTTCATAGTGTTTGGAAATTGCTTTCCTTTAAAATTCCCTTTTCTGCCCGTATGATTTAGCATTTCCTTGACCAATTCTTTCTTTCTGCATTTGTTTCTTTCTTGAGGCAGATATTTCCCCTTAGCCAAATAATGTACAACAAATGACTGTCTAAGCACTTTTTTAAAAAATGCATTTTCTTTTCCTTTTCTTTTTTTAATTAAATGTATTTTTTCACTGCATTGGGTCTTCGTTGCCATGCATGGGCTTCTCACTGCGGTGGCTTCTCTTGTTGCAGAGCATGGGCTCTAGGTGCACAGGCTTCAGTAGTTGCAGCACATGGGCTCAATAGTTGTGACTCACGGGCTATAGAGAGCAGGCTCAGTAGTTGCGGCACAGGGGCTTAGTTGCTCCGCGGCATGTGGGATCTTCCCTGCCCAGGGATTGAACCAAGTCTCCTGCATTAGCAGGTGAATTCTTAACCACTGTGCCACCAGGGAAGTCTAAAAATGTGTTTTCTTTGCACTTGGAATCTTGCTATTTAGCTTTGACATGGAGACCCATGTCTAAACAGTGTCTCTTAAATCATAAGGAGAAATAGAAATATTTAAATTAGAAAGTCAAAATAGCTGTTAGAGAGGTCACTGAATATTGACCCCACACACACACACAATATTCATCAAATATGAATAGAAGATTTTAAGTTATATAAAGTGGAATTACTGGTAAAATTAACAGATACATGATGTTGGAGCTGTGTTAGTCATGAGGTAGGACAGTTTGATGTGGATGGGCTATGAGGGTGGGTGCTAGGAGATGAAACATGAAAAGGTTTTACGGTGAGTTCTAGCTCGTGATTTTTTTTAAAGAAATTCTGTGAATGTAACAGCTAAAATTTTGTACACTACAGTTACCATCATATACCCTTTCCAGTTATTCTAAGGAAAGATAAACTAATAGTTATCGGTCTTTTAGTCTCCATGATTTACATCCTGTTATGGACTAAGCGTGTATCAATGAGAAATTAATCAGTCTATCTAAGAAAGAAATGGAAAATTTTGTTTGAGCCAAATTTGAGGACTATAACCCAGAAGGAGCATCTCAGAAAGCTCTGAGAACTCTTCTATGCCGGAGCCTGCCGGCAAAATCGATCAGGTCCTTAGGCAAACACGACGCGGCTAGGAAATAAAGACAGACAGACACACAAAAGATGGGGTCGAGAGGGTCAGAAGCTCATAGGCAACTGACAAACTTCTTTATTTTACAGTGGCTTTTTATACAGATTAAAGCAGAGGAGTCATTGACAGCAAGGCTAAAAGAAAAATGATTCTTTCTTTAGAGAACAATGTGTTTCTCCCATAACCATCTACCGTAGCGAGCATAAGACCTCCTGTTGGTTGTTTCTAGATGTACTAGCGAGATCACAGACCTGTGGGCGCACATAGTGCAGCCCAGGGGATCACATGCTCTTTGTTTAAGCACTTACTCAAAGGTCAGGGGTGGCGGGACAGAGAGCTATGCTTGCCTAGGCAAGCCCTTACAGTAAGGCAGCTCCCAGGGCTATGTCCTGGAGACCAAGGCCCTTGTTGGGGGCAACTACGGAAACCAGGACCCCTGTTCAGGGCAGCTCCCCGCACTTCTACCCATTAGAAGTCAAGGCACAGTTATATAAGTTTTTGAGACAGAGGGCTGTACATTAAATGGCATTTATTGACAGTTTACACAATCCAGATCATCATGGCCCCTTTCAAGATCAAGAAGAAATGTTATATTTTAAGGAGGTGTCTTGTTGATGCTGGGAGAATGTTGCTTTTTATGGTTGAGCCGTATTTTTGCCTACGGAGGAGGTCTGGTTGATGCGTAATGGAGGTACACAGTGCACAGTAAGGGAAAGAGGAGGCCAAAGGGCAAAGAAAAAGTTCTATGTTTAAATTTTTGTCTGGCCATAAAATCTGAATTTTATTTCACATGTATATATCCCCTAAGAAGTCCTGTGTTGAAGCCCTCACCGCCAGTGTGACTGTATTTGAAGGTATAACCTATGAAGGAGTAATCAAAATTAAATGAGGTCTTAATGAAACCGTGCACCTCAGATTTGGACTTGAACCCAGCCAAAACCCAAGATCTTCCAACTGAGATCACACACCTCATTTCAGGAAGCTCAGGTTCTTGATGTCTCATCACAGAAAGTATTCAATGAGAGACAAAGCGATAGGTAAGAAGTTTACTTAGAGATTCATTTAGAGGGAAACACTCTGCAGGCAGAGTGTGGGCCATCTCAGAAGGTGAGAGAGGCACCAGGGTATGGGGTTTGTCAGTTTTTGTGGGGCTGGGTACTTTAATAGGCTAATGAGTGGGCGGAGTATTCCAGAATTGTGCCACCGCCCACTTTTTGATCCTCATGGTCAGCCTTGAAACTGTCATGGCGCCTGTAAGTTGACTTGTCCGCCATCTTGGACCCATTTGGTTCTAATCAGTTTATGCTATGTCCTCAGGCTATGTCCTTGTTTCAAAAGGTTGTGCCTTGCCCGCTTCCCTCCTGTTTCACTAAGGGTGGAGCGCTCATCCTATAGAATTACTGTTTTTTAAAAAAGACACATCAGAGCAAGCTCGCATACATGCTCTCTCTCTCTGCCAAGTGAGGACACAGGAAGAAGCGGTCATCTACAAGCCAGAAAGATAGTCCTCACCAGGAACTGAATAAGCCAGCAGCCTGATTTTGGACTTTCCAGCCTCCCAAACTGTGAGAAATAACTTTCTGTTGTTTAAGCCACTCAGTCTGTTGTATTTTGTTAGAGCAGCCCAAACCAACTGCAACACACAGGAACTCTTATTAGTGTTCTATCTATTAATGTTCAGAGGGGTGAGTAAACCGATTAATGTGGGTAAACCCCACATCAATCTTGTTGAGTTGTAGCCTTAAATAAAACTGATAGGTTGATGATTTTTGGAAATTAGTTGTAGACCTTTCCTAAGATAAAGTTGCTTTTATTTTTTAGAACTTTTAGTGAGATACAATTGACATACAATAAACTGTATACATTTAAAGTGTACAATTTGATATTTTTCTCATTAGCAATGTATATATGGCAATGCCAATCTCCTAATTCATCTCACTCCAACCCCCGCCCCCTGCTTGCCCCACTTGGTGTCCATATGTTTGTTCACTACGTCTGTGTCTATTTCTGCCTTGCAAACTGGTTGATTTGTACCGTTCTTCTATATTCCGCATATATGTGTTAATATATGATATATATATTTTTTTCTTTCTGACTCACTTCACTCTGTATGACAGTCTCTGGCTCCTTCCATGTCTCTACAAATGTTCCAATTTCATTCCTTTTTATGGCTGACTAATACTCCATTGTATATATGTACCACATCTTCTTTCTGGTTATCTGTTGATGGACATTTAGGTTGCTTCCCCTAAATGTAAATAGTGCTGCAATGAACATTGGGGTGCATGTGTCTTTTTCAATTATGGTGTTCTCAGGGTATATGCCCAGGAGTGGGATTGCTGGGTCATATGGTAACTCTATTTTTAGTTTTGCAAGGAACCTCCATACTGTTTTCCATAGTGGCTGTATCAATTTACATTCCCACCAGCAGTGTAGGAGGGTTCCCTTTTCTCCACACCCTCTCCAGCATTTATTGTTTGTAGATTTTCTGATGATACCCATTCTAACCAGTGTGAGGTGATACCTCATTGTAGTTTTGATTTGCATTTCTCTAATAATTAGTGATGTTGAGCAGCTTTTCATGTGCCTCTTGGCCATCCATATGTCTTCTTTGGAGAAATGTCTGTTTAGGTCTTCTGCCCATTTGTGGATTGGGTTGTTTGTTGGTTTGATATTGAGCTGCATGGAACTGTTTATATATTGTGGAGATTAATCCTTTGTCTGTTGATTCGTTTGCAAATATTTTCCCCCATTCTGAGGGTTGTCTTTTCATCTTGTTTATAGTTTCCTTTGCTATGCAGAAGCTTTGAAGTTTCATTAAGTCCCACTTATTTATTTTTGGTTTTATTTCCGTTACTCTAGGAGGTGGGTCAAAAAAGATCTTGCCGTGATTTATGTCCAAGAGTGTTCTTCCTATGTTTTCCTCTAGGAGTTGTATCGTGTCTGGCCTCACATTTAGGTCTTTCATCCATTTTGAGTTTATTTTTGTGTATGGTGTTAGGGAGTGTTCTAATTTCATTCTTTTACATGTAGCTGTCTGGTTTTCCCAGCACCACTTATTGAAGAGGCTGCCTTTTCTCCATTGTATATCCTTGCCTCCTTTGTCATAGATTAGTTGGCCATAGTAGTTGATCCCTGGGCTTTCTATCCTGTTCCATTGATCTATATTTCTGTTTTTGTGCCAGTACCATATTGTCTTGATTACTGTAGCTTTGTAGTATAGTCTGAAGTCAGGGAGTCTGATTCTCCAGCTCCATTTTTCCCCCTGAAGATTGCTTTGGCTATTCAGGGTCTCATGTGTCTCCATACAAATTTTAGGATTTTTGTTCTAGTTCTGTAAAAAATGCCACTGGTAATTTGATAGGGATTTCATTGAATCTGTAGATTGCTTGGGTAATATAGTCATTTTCACAATGTTGATTCTTCCAACCCAAGAACATGATATATCTCTCCATCTGTTTGTGTCATCTTTGATTTCTTTCATGAGTGTCTTATAGTTTTCTGAGTACAGGTCCTTTACCTCCTTAATTAGGTTTTTTCCTAGGTATTTTATTCTTTTTGTTGTGATAGTGAATGGGATTCTTTCCTTAATTTCTCTTTCTGATCTTTCATTGTTAGTGTATAGAAATGCAAGAGATTTCTGTGTGTTAATTTTGTATCGTGCAACTTTACCAAATTCATTGATTAGTTCAAGTAGTTTTCTGGTAGCATCTTTAGGAGTTTCTGTGTATAGCATCGTCATCTGGGAACAGTGACAGTTTTACTTCTTCTTTTCCAATTTGGATTCCTTTTATTTCATTTTCTTCTCTGATTGCTGTGGCAAGGACTTCCAAAACTATGTTGAATGATAAAGTTGCTTTTGACTCTATAGCATACAGGTATTTATGGTGATAATGTTGAATTTTACCTCAGTCCTGTGCTTCTGGAAAACAGCCAGGACTGAGAAATCCTCGTATCCTTTTGTGTTCTGGAAAAAGTCTACTGCAAAAAACACCTTTCCCCAAATGACTTAGATGAGAATCAAAAAACACCTTTCCGCAAATGACTTAGATGAGAATCGAGACACCAGGCCCCCAGTTTACGTATGACAAGGCTAGAGACAGACCTTCCAAATTTCCATTCTTTGCCTTTTAAATGATTAGCTGAATTGTTTTGTTCCCACTGACCGAGATAACAAAATACTTGTTAGAACAAACTTGGATTAGCCTTCTCTCCTTCCCGGGGACTCAGTTTTGACTCACCCTCAGCCAGAGCCAGCATACAGCCCCTCCTTAGTGGCCCTAGGACAAAATATTGCCTGAAAACTGGCTTTGCCTCTTGGTGGGTGTCCAGCCAAAAGACACAAGCCTAAAAGGGGAAGGAAGAATTTACTAATTGCAGCAAGTAAGGAGATCCCCAGGGATCTTTCCCAAAGCAATATCTCCCCTCTAGCAAAACTGAGGAAGTTTTAAGCTAAGGGTATGTGCATATTCATGTAGGAGCTTGGGGGTAGGCAGAGTTCAAGATTTAGTTGATTGAAGTCATGAGGGTCAGAAAAGGTCAGTGTCATTGTCCCTTGGATTCCAGTTGAGCTAGTAGTTAAGTGCCTGAGGGAGGATTGAAATTTTGCAAAACAGCTTAAGACTGCTTTAGGCTCATCTTTGCCATTGAAACAAAACTGAGAGTCTTTATAACTGCTTTGTTATTTTTGGTGTTATTTTTCTCTTGCCTGATAAGTTTGTCCTTTTGTTCTCTTCAGATCCTTAGTACTGAGACCTGTTCAATCACTGTGGGCGGGTTTAAATCACAAAATGACTTAGGCTAAAAATGGCTTCTCTTAAGTCAAGAAAGCCATGCCCGATTCTTTTTCTCCAGGCCCCCCCCCCGCCCCCCCACCCCCGCCATCCTATGAGCTCACACTGGTACTTCCTAGCCTTGTTTACTCGTCCTTAGAAAAGCTGCTTTTTTATAACCTCTGAGACACTGGCTGGTCTTGTGACCCCAGCACCTCCCTCATTGCAACAGTCCCATTCACCCCTCTTGTAATAATCCTTTTAGAACAGTCTCTCTTTAAGTTCAGATTTATTTTTCATTTGATGAAGGAAACCTGAATGCAATAAAATTTTGTCCAAAGTCTCTGAAAGTCTTAGATTAACTAGATCCTAGACTGTTCTCTCTTCTTTCCAAGTGACTGCCACTGTTTTGGTTTCTGCTTCTATTGATATAATAGAACATTGATAGATAAAAGTAAGTGATACATGATCAAACTGGGGAGTTTTATGTTCATTTTAGGAAGATCTCTTCTATTTTGTATCTAATCCAATTCAAAGTATTTTTATAAAGTTTCTTGTTGTTCAGTACATTCTGTAGAGCTGAAAACTGAGCTATTGTACCAAGTTAGTTTTAGGGGATTTTTATAAGATACATTAGAATATTTAAACTGCCTTTACTCTAGAGAGTGATGGATATGACTAGTAGTCCTATAATTTTCTGATCAAAAGGTTTGCACATTAAAATGCTTGAGGCTGGGCTTCCTAGGTGGCGCAGTGGTTAAGAATCCGCCTGTCAATGCAGAGGTCACGGGTTCGATCCCAGCTCCAGGAAGATCCCACATGCCGCGGAGCAACTAAGCCCGTGTGCCACAAAAAAAAAATAAAAAAAAATAAAAAATAAAAATAAAATGCTTGAGGTTTTCTCTAGAGTGATATGTTCTACTTAGAAGTAAGTTGGGCTTGGGTTTGTGATGTTCTGGGAAGGACTGTGGTTTAGAATGACGCAGGATTTGACCCCAATTTCAGTTTGCTGTTTTGTAGCATCTGGGTGACTTCGGATCTTAACGGTTTCATTTGAAAATCAGAAAAAACAAAAACACCTATCTCACATGGTTGTTAGGATAATTGAATGTGGGCAAAATGCTTAGCACAGTGCCTGGGACTGGTTAAATAAATACTATTATAAGGTACTTTTTTCTGTCTTCCTCTGCCTCTTTGCTCAATGGAAGAAGGTCTCTTCCTGTCTCTGGATGAAACATTAGGCAGTTCTATGACTCTTCTGGTCCATTTTAGTATCTTCAAAGTCCTTTGTTAGTTTACGTTACAAGACATAGCCTCGGTTTGGATACTAGAATGTCTAGATCCAGAGAATCTTGATTGTAAAGTAAGCCAGCATATGGGATCTGGGTAAAGGATGTGCACCTATGTGGAATATCTGATTTGTGTCTCTTTTTCTCTATCTCGAAGCCTGGCAGGTGTTTGTTGCAGCTTTTTCCTCTCCTGGAGGATTTTGTTGGTTCTTTAGGGACCACCCCTGTCCTATTATTGGGAAACTCTCTCTCCCAGGTCCATTGACTGGCAAATGGATTTTAATTTTTGCTGATCACTTCCTTCTGTAGCGGTTCCTTTAGCCAGAAGTCCACTGCCAGCTTTTCGCTGCTGATGTTATTTCTGCTCCAGGAGAGTCTTCTTGGACGAGATTTGACCACAAACTCCTGACCCTCCACCCCATGCTGGCTTTCACTCCCTCATGGTCCTCACGAGGCCCACAGAAAAGACCTGCCCATCCTTGGCCCCAACAGACACTTGCAATACAAGGTGATTCCCAAGTGGCTTTCTCATTTTCAGCCTCTGTGCCCTAAATTATCCATCTCTTGCTCTTCAAACACTAGTCTACTATGTGTTTTGCAACCTCAGGTGACACTAGTCTACTGTGTTTTGTCAACCTCAGGTGACCCATTTTAAGGTCTCTGTGTGATTTTGTTGAAGTTATTTCCTCTGGAAGTAAAGGGAGTAACACTTCTAGCCCTTCACTCAACACTGGTGAGCTGTGCAGAGACATAACTGGTTCTTGGCCACCTAAAGCTTGCAAGTTTTATCAGGTAGGCTCTTTTACAGCATTTTTAGATATCTAGCATCTGAAAACTCATAGATCTGAGTCCATTTTAACACACTTCTCCATTATTATTGGTTTATTAAGGCTCTTCAGCTCAGTAATGGGAAATACATAAGTTACATGTGTAATTAACATGAGCTCAGCATCAGAAATGATTCTGTCAGATGATCTAAGAAACTTCCAAAAGGCTCAGGAGGGAAAGTAAAGAAATGAAAAGAAATTAAAAGGATGAGATTTAATACTCAGCCCAAATGTCAGACCAAGACCAACAGCCTAGGCATTGGTGAAGCAAGTAGGTACCAGCTTTAGTGGGCACTTGAGCTTCCTTCTCAGTTCATGTCTTCCCTGATCGAATAAGAACAGCAGCTACTATTTGGATGGGCTTTATTAGCAGGCATTGTGCTAAACACGTTTGTATTTTTTATCTCATGTAATCCTCAAAGTCATTCAGAATGCCAGAAGAATTTAATAATGTGTCCAAGATCACATGATTAACAAACAGAGAGAGGTATAAAGTTCATACCAGCTGTGTCTGGATCCATTGAGCTCTTGGACGCTGAACTGGTTGATATGATTCCAGACCCCTTCCTAGGTTTTGCCAAGGTCTCACATCACAACTCTGCCCTGGTCAGGCTCCATATGTGGGGAGGAAAACATGTTCTGAGAGTTCATTCAATATTTTTCCTTAAGTTCGGCTAGAAAAGCATCCTGCCACATATCAGTTTAGAGAACAGTATTTTCTTTAAGTTTTCCAGATGGTCCACCAAGGGCACAATTCAAATCAAGAATTTGGTAATGGATTTAAAAGGTGTATTTTGTAGACATAAACAATAGAAAATAATTTCTTACTTCTTCTTTATGGGGAACCAGACATCCTAAAGTCAACTAGAAGGGTAGAGATGATACAATGAATATAAATAGATCTACACTAATAGAAATATAAAGAAAGAAGGAGGGAGGGAGGCAGAAAGGAAGAAAAAGAGAGCAGGAGGGGTAGAAAGAAAGAGAGGAGAGAGGGAGAGAGAAAGCACAAGCCCAACACATTAAGAGCTGGAGAGGAAATGATTGAGATCGTTATTTCCCAAAGTGTATTTTTCAGTGTCCCCCATGATGTTACTAAGGACTCTTTGATGGTGTCCTAAGAACCAAACAGTTTGTGAAACACTGGATTACACAGGCTTCCGTCCTACATTTTCTCAGTCTTTAACATGTGTTTCATCTCTAAGAAGGGGACACAGTTTCCCGTAGTTTCACACTCCTTTGATCATAGAAGCCTTTTGTTCCCTCCATCCGCCAGCCCCTCAGAAGAAACAAATCTTGCGAAGTGTCAGTGCTCCAGGGAAGCTTCTTTGAGAAAGGATGGTCTTGGTGGTCACAGGAAGGAAGCCACAGCTCTAATCACGTATGATTATTGGAAGAGACATAGAGTCAGAATTACAGGGGTCTTTTCTCCGAAAGAAACAAAGTGAAAATGGTTTTCTGGTGAGAAAGAAAGTGTCCAAGTCAGATGTTTCACCAGTAGGAACACTGCGTAATGAGGCTGCACGTTCAGCCTCACCATCTGATGTGTGTTCCCTGAGACGGTGGCAAAGCTTAGGCATCTCTTTGAAAATTTTAAGTGATAAATGCTTATTTTTGGCACCAAAAGTCACGGTCTTTTTTCGATACTGATTTCCCAGCTGAAATACTTCATCCTAATGATATGCACAGGCTGTACACTACAGATAAACTTTCTTCTGCCATCTGCAAACGGAACATAAACCGTAGGAGGTCACTGAGGCTACAATATGCAGCTTCTTTTAGTAAAAACCAGAGAAGAGCAGATGTTAGCAGGGGGAATGTTACAGGGTTTTCTAATTTATTTATTATTTTACATCACATGGTGTTAAAGGAGTGATATTAATCTCACTTTGCATTAGAGGAATAGGAAGTAAGCTCTTCTGGTAGAAGGAAGCAATTTATGCTACTTTGGAGAGCAGTGTAATGACGATCTTTTGCAGAAACTCTCTTTCCTGGATTCCAAGTCCGACTTTGCTCCTAGACCCTCTTTCCACATGGCCGAGCCCAACAAAATTGTCACCCACCTAGGATTTATGTTGACAGCTCAGAGACTGAACAACCTTTTGCTGTGACCCTTGTAAGCTGGTTCTGAAGCCACTTGGCCATTCCCCCTCTTCTTGGATAACCCTACTATATTAGTAGACCCTGCAAGCATTAGCTTTCTTTTTTTTTTGTTCAATATTTATTTATTTATTCATTTATTTAATTTTAGTTCTTAATTGGCTACGTTGGGTCTTCGTTGCTGTGCGCAGGCTTTCTCTAGTTGTGGTGAGTGGGGCTACTCTTTGTTGCAGTACAGGAGCTTCTCATTGTGGTGGCTTCTCTTGTTGTGGAGCACAGGCTCTAGGCCTGTGGGCTTCAATAGTTGTGGCACATGGGCTTAGTTGCTCCGCGGCATGTGGAATCTTCCCAGACCAGGGATCTAACCCGTGCCCCCTGTGTTGGTGGGCGGATTCTTAACCACTGTGCCGCCTAGGAAGTCCAGCAAGCATTAGCTTTTAAAGCGCTTGTTAATTCTGTATGAAAGTAGTTGCTGGGATTTCTTGAGAGCGTAAATTCTTCAGCCCTGAATCTAAGAGATTCCAACCAAAGGAATTATGAAGTTATGTGTAAGTAAGTATATAGTCTGAAATAAGTGATAAAATATTAACATTGGTAATCTCAGATATTGGGTAAATGGGTGTGTAGTATTGTTCTTTCTGAATTTTGAAATGACATTGAAAGCCCATATTTTTGCATACGTATAGCACTTTTTCATTTAGCAATTACCTTTGCTGGCAGTGTCACAGTTAAATCTTATGACAAGCTGGTGAGGAAGGTGGGAAACGTATTTGAAGGCCAGCCATGTGATTGGCTCAAGAGCACTGGCAAAAATGGCAGAGGCTGGGTTCCCCTTGAAGCCATGATGTTTCAAAGGTCAGCTCACCCTCCACTACGCACAGTGTCTCCTGCAAAGGTTGTATTTTCAGGCATTTAGTTTTGGACCTGCTTAAAAGGCATGCCTTTGGGGCGTTAGGAGGACAGATAAGGGATTTCTGTGAATTCTTAATATCTCTGCTGTCTAGTGACTTCTTCAGTGTGTGATGAACCTGAGAAAATATTCTTTCTTTAAAATATCATTAGTAGAAGGAGTTAATAGTACTACCTAATTTTACTAACTATGCGGCTGTATGCCTGGTACCACTTTACATGCACATGCATGTAAAAACCATAACCATCGAGACAGAGACTGAGGTGGGGAGAGAAAAAGAGAGAGTATTAGTTTCCTAAATTACAGTTGATGAAACTGAGTGATACAGACTTTGAGAAATTAAATCACTCCCTAAAGGCCATTTAGTGACTTAGCTGGTAAGTGGGGATGCCAGAAACGAAATTGAGGAATGTCTGACTCTTAAAACCTAGGGTTCATAACCACAAACCCAGGAGAGGCAAATACCTGTATGTGAGCTGCTGGTCCCCATTCCCTTGTCCATGGCAGACATTGTTAATTGATGCTGGCACTCCTTGTTGGATGACCTCGGTGTGCCTTCCTTCCCCACACAGCTCTTCCAACAGCCACTACTATGTGATTGGAGTTGGTGTGTAACATGAGTTGTCATTCTTTCATCAACTATACTGACTTCAAAATCATATTCTAAACCCAAAGATATACTTTGAGGAAGAAAATATCTGATGCATTTGATCATCAATTATCAGCACCCTGTCACTATTAATATCACATAGGGAGGTTTATATATGCATTTTAGTTGGTGACAGGTCAGAAGAGAAGTGAAGGATTATTAATTTGGACTGCAGTGCATGCAGCCAGAGAGTGATGATCACAGGCTTTGTTTGATATGGAATATGCATTTTAAATTATTTAGGCAAGTGACTCATTGTTACTAGTTCCAAAGTATAAATAACCCTTCAGATACCATGTGTCCAACCATCTGCAGGATTCTAGTATAACCTGTGTTCCGTGAACTTAAGTATACTATTGGGAGCTGTGCAAGCAATTAGTTGCTTTCTCTTTGTCCTCTGATTTCATCATGGCTGGCAGAGAAAGGAAGAATTTTGTAAGGAAAAAGAATAAAGACAAATGTATACTTTCAATGGGTGGGGTCATGGATGCTATGGCCATTTGCCCACAGTCCCAAAGAAAGTGTAATATAAAGGTCCTGAAATGCTTAAAAGGAGGTTAAGGTGTTCAGTGTTACATTAATTGCCTGAAAACGCTCAAACTATAAAAGATGGAGAGCTACCCACTCAAGGGAAGCTCAGCAGTGGGCTACAATTAGAAGTGAGTCCATAGAAGTCTCCACCACTTGTTTCAATTATAATGAGTCCTGGACATATTTCTGAGAAAGGCTGAAGACAGTTATCATTTTTGACATGATGAGTTCAGTGGGAAGATGATGGCTGTTACAGAAGCTTTATGTCCAGCAGAGGAGAAAGATGTGAGACCTCGGGTGACATGAAAAACTCAACAGTTCCGACTCAAAAGCTGTTCTCCGATAGCTTGTAGTACAGATAGGAGTTAAGACATTAAGATATTTTATAAAAATCCATAGCATAAAGTATAAGGGATGAATATTTTTTATAAGCAGTTATGGATGTTTCCATATTGCCAGTCATAGTCATCTTACTTGCTTTTACACATGATAATCATTACATCTTACAAATACATTTGGTATAAAGTGTCCCGCAACCATTAGGCAAGAAGCTATTTTGTTCCTTGTTATTGTAGTTAAAATTTTCTTATTAATTCCTTTCTGCAAACTTGAAAGTTAGATATCATTACAGATGAGAAAACAATTTTGAAGGGCTTGCTAGGTCATACAAGTACAAAGTAGAGGAGCCAGGCTTTGAACTCTGAAATATTGGATGCGTTTCTGCCTAAAATATCAGAGGCTACCTTTTGGCTTTCATCGCTACAGGTAAGCGGATGTAACCTTGGGCAAATCCCTTTCTCTAAATTCATTATATACAATAATGATGTTAACCGAGATATCCTATTTTTTCTACCAAGAGATTCTAAGCTTGAACAATGACAAATGTAAGAGCACGAACATCAAAGCACATTATAGAGGTTTTACACACACACACACTATATCCATATTTGCATAATACGTATGTTAAATACGGATGTAGACAGATAGATGTATATAGACATAGGGATGTAAATATGGATAGCAAACTATGCTATATCTATACACCTTTGTGTTGTTGTTGTTGTTACTTTTTGGCTGCACCGTGTGGCATGTGGTAATTTAGTTCCCTGACCTGGGATTGAACCCATGCCCCCTGCAGTGGAAGCATGGAGTCTTAACCGCTGGATGGCCAGGGAAGTCCCTATATCTATATAGCGTAACCATACGCTATAACTAGCAAGGTGACTTTGTGAAACATTTTTTTAGACCTCAGTTTCTTCTTGAATGAAACGTGGGGGTGACTAGATCAGGAGTTCCGGAGAAAGGTGAATAAACTGGGCTTCAGAGAATTCTCCAAACCCGTGTTTAAATGCAAAATTGTGCATATGAGCAGCTTTGAGAATTTGATGAAAGCTATTACAGATTTTTTTCCCAGAAAACAAACACATGCAAACAGACGCCATGCTTATATATATGTCAGAATATTAACTCCTGGAGTATGAACTGCAAAAGTTTTCATTCTGACATTCTATCGCTATAAAGTGCTAGCTTCATAACAGGTTTATTTGAAAATGACCACTTTTACAATTTGAGTTATATGGATTTTTTTCCCCTTACAGTTTAATATAAATTGTAGGAAATACAGTATTTTAAAATTACATCTGTAGAGTATATTTTGGGACTTCTTAAACATTTTGGTACATACTGCCAAATGTAACCAGTTAGTGTTACCAGGAGTTATAAACAGTTGACCATCTCCCATGCCAACTCTAAATATTATGATTATTTTTCATCCTCACCAATTCTACAGAGACTAATAGTGCTCTGTTTCTTTAAATTTTAATGTTACTGTTATATTATTGCCCTTGCCTATCTCAGATTTAAATTTACCACAGCTATAACCTTGGTTGTAAATATTTGTAACATCATGGCAAAACTTGAGAATGAAGAATGTTGCCCGCTGAAAAGTTACAGTTTCAGGAAGAAGTAGGAACATAGATGCTTTCTCTCTGGAGCACTGGGTTCTCCTGTAACTCTAACAAAGTTCTCTGTTGATATAATCTGCATGTGTATTTTCCCATGTACACTCGGCATCCCCATCAACTAAAAAACTTCCTTAAGATCTGTGAAACAGAGGCTTGGAGGATCCTGGGAAGTAGGCTAATTTAGAAATGGTTTACAGTAATCTGCTGTAGGCATGCACTTCTGCAGCTGCTGGGAAGATAAGGAAATGGCAGCGTGAGGTAGCAACTGATTAAGGGTTTTGAAGGATTTAAGAAAGTCCTGTGTTGCTTAGTCCAGTGCAGAGACTTTCTGCCCAGACTTGGAGAGAACCAAGAACGACTGTGAGATTGCTCTGCCACAGAACCAGACTAGATGCTGAAGCAATTTTCCAACCATTTTATAACTTCTCAGGGTCTCTCACAATTGGCTGTTTCGTTTGCTTAATTAAAAATATATATATATATACACATATTAGGAAGTTGAGCATTGTTTTCCTAGACCACCATTTCTTGGGGTAAAAAGAAAACATCTGTCAGATATTACAAAACATTGAAAATTTACATTACTGTGTTGTGGATTTTAGTCCCTAAGTCATCAAGGGGATATGCTATTACTTATCATTCTGAAAGTCAGTTTGCAACCTCTATGAAAAGAATTCAAAGAACTGATGGAATGTAATTTTATGCTAAATTTTAATGGATTGTTTTCAAATCTCCACACTGTAGGTCAGTTGCTCTCCAGTTGCCATCACCTGACCAGCAGCGGAAGCAGCAGCATCTCGGAACTTCTAAACATGCAAATTCTTGGGATCAACCCCAGATCTACAGAACCAGAAACTCGGGATGGAATCCAGCATTCATGTACTAACGAGTCCTTCAGGAGTTGCTGATGGTGCGGAAGTTTGGGAGGTATTTAACTATTATGTACTGAAGTTAAAGTTCAACTTGAGTTTGAAATTAATGTTTTATTTGTATTAGATGACAACTCAGATTTCACCGTCACCTTTCTTAACAAAATAGTTTGTTTCAAATGACACTTTGTCTTTTACAACTACATCTTTTCAGGTAACAGTTTCTAAAAAGTGTTTAATTAAT
The DNA here is from genome assembly GCF_030028045.1 of Hippopotamus amphibius kiboko. Lineage (NCBI taxonomy): Eukaryota > Metazoa > Chordata > Mammalia > Artiodactyla > Hippopotamidae > Hippopotamus > Hippopotamus amphibius. The sequence continues at coordinate 14,840,559 of NC_080198.1, forward strand.
AATGTCATAATGTGTGATCAGCACTTTGAATATGGTTGAGTTATTCACATATGTGAACTCGTTTTCATCTTTACAACAGGCTGATGATACAGGTATTACTATTAATTTAGCTATGCAGATGTTCACCAGAAAATATTTTATCCTTGTAGCTGTGGTACTTGTAAATTATAGAAAAAAGGAAGAATTATCAATTTGTTTAGAAATAGATAATAATATAAACAATTCAGAGGTCACTTCTATTTCTACCAGAAAGAAAAAGATAAAAAAAGAAACTGTTTCTACCAGAAAGAAAAGGATGAAAGAGAAACTATTTTTATGTCCTAAGTATTATAACAATTTTATCATATATTAAGAGTTGAAAACTACCGGTCCCTTAGAAAAGACCTCTATAGTTGACAAAGTTTTCATTAATGAAGTTCAATAATGACCACAATTTAGAAGTGAAAGAGTAAGTGTAAAAATCTCTAAGTAATACATCCACAGTACATGCTTCAATCTTGAAAACTGCCTTCAAGGAAAAAAATACCTTGACTGGAAGATGCATTCTGTAGACAAAGTTTATGCTGTTGTGCAACACTCCCATCTAGTGGCTGACTCTTTTAATTACATTTTTTTTTATTAAAATAGCACGATTATAAGATGTTTAACTTCATCAAAGAGGCATGGGTTGGTATTTTAGAAATTAATTAAAAAATAAAATAAAAATCAATTTTAAAACATAGTAAATTTTCATACTCTATGTGGAAATGTGTTACCTTATAAATATTTGCGCTGTGAAATTATAAACATAAATTATAAATATTTTAATCATCAAAATAATTCTAATATACATTGTACAGCAGTTAACTTCTTTGCATGTAACTTGCTGAAATTTACCTCCCCTCCAAAAAAAAATTTGTATTGAATCTTATAACTGGAATTACTGGGTTAATTACTGAGTTACATCGTTGTTTTACAAAACATTAAAAACTTTCTTTCCTGAAAGCAGACGGGAGGACTTGGCATCAGCTTTGAAAACAAAATTTTTTTTTTCCATGATCAGGCCTGCTGTGTGTAGTTTTGTATTTTCATTGAGGCACCTGTATTTTCTTTTTTTAAGTTGAGATATAATTGACATAGGACAGTATATTATTTTCAGATATACAACATCTGACTTGATCTTTATATACATTTTGAAACGATCACCAAAATAAGTCTAATATATTCTAAATATATGAATATTTATAAAACGCAAAATTCAGGTCAGCGGGTTTTTTTGGAAGTATAGTTGATATACAATATTAGGTAAGTTACAGGTGTACAACACAGTTATTCACAACTTTTAAAGGTTAAACACCATTTATAATACCTTATAAAATATTGGCTACATTCCCTGTGTTGTATAATACATCCTTGAAGCCTGTTTATTTTGTACATAATAGTTTGTACCTCTGAATCCCCTGCTTCTATCTTGCCCCTCCCCCATCCCTTTGCCCCAAGGTAACCACTAGTATGTTTTCTATATCTGTGGGTCTGTTTTGGTTGTGTTTTTTTTTGGGGGGGGGGGTATATTTACTAATTTTTACAGATTACAGGTGTAAGTGATATCATACAGGATTTGTCTCTCTCTGTCTGACTTATTCCACTTGGCATAATACCCTCTGAGTCCATCCATGTTGCTGCAAATGGCAAAAGAATTGTTTGGGGTGGGGGTGGGACTGAACAGTATTCCATTGAATATGTATACCAAATCTTTACTCGTTCATTTCTTGATGAAGACCTACGTTGCTTCCACGTCTTGGCAATTGTAGATAATGCTGCTACGAACATTGTACGTATCCTTTCGGGTTAGTGTTTTTGTTCTTCTCAGCTATATACCCAGGAGTGGAATTGCTGGGTCACACAGTAGTTCTCCTTTTGTGTTTTTTCTTTTGAGAAACCTTCATACTGTTTGTCACAGTGGTTCCACCAATTGACATGCTTGACAAGATGTAGGGTTAGGGTTGAGAGTTCCCTTTTCTCCACCTCCTCTCCAACATTTATTATTTGTGTTCTTTTCGTTCTGACAGGGGTGAGGTGGTTTGATTTGCATTTCCCTGATGATCAGCGATGTTTAGCATCTTTTCACATGCCTGTTGGCCACAGTAGTTCCCCTTTGGAAAAATGTCTGTTGAGTTCTTCTGCCCATTTTTAAATTGGGTTGGTGTTTTGCTTTTGCTGTTGTTTTTTATTTTGTCTTGTATGATCTTACACATTTTGGATGGTAACTCCTTATTGGTGATAGAATTAGGGAGTATTTTCTCCATTCTGTAGGTTTTTTCATTTTGCCAGTCGTTTCCTTTTCTGTGCAAAAGCTTTTACGTGTAATTGGGTTCCATTTGTTTATTTTTGCTTTTATTTCCTGTGCTCTAGGAGACAGAGCCAAAGAAAGATTGCTGTGGTTTATGCTTAATTAAGAGCATTCTGCCTATGTTTTCCTCTAGGAGTCGTATGGTTTCCAGTCATACATTAGAGCTTTAATCCGTTTTGCATTTATTTTTGTATACGGTGAGATAAAATGTTCTAATTTCATTTTCTAGATGTAGTGGTCCAGTTTTCTCAGCAGTACGTATTGAAGAGACGGTCTTTTCTCCATCGTATCTTCTTGCCTCCTTGGTCATAGATAACCGACCATGAGTGCATGGGTTTATTACTGAGCCCCCACTGTCTTGTTTGTGGATCTATGTGTCTGTCTTCGTGCCACACTTTGTAGTATACTCTGAAGTCAGGGACTGTGATTCCTCCAGGTCTGTTCTTTCCCAGTATTGTTTTCTATTCAGAGTCTTCTGTGTTTCCATACAAGTTTTGAAATGATTTGTTCTAGTTCTGTGAAAAATGCCATTATTATTTTGAAAGAGATTGCATTGAATCTGTCGATTGCCTTGGGTGGTATGATCATTTTAACAATGTTAATCCTTCCAGTCTGTAAACATGGTATATCTTTCTGTCTTTGTGTCATCTTCAATTTCTTTCATCAGTGTCTTAGAGTTTTTGGAGTACAGGTCTTTTGCCTACTTAGGTTTATGCTGAAGGATTTTATTCTATTTGATGTGATGCTAAATGAGAGTGTTTCCCTAATTCTCTTTCTGATATTTCATTGTTAGTGTATAGAAATACAACAGACTTCTGCATGTTAATTTTGTATCGTGCACATTTATCAAAATCATCTGTGAACTCTCGTAGTTTTGTGGTGGTATTTTTAAGTTTTTGTATGTATAATATCATGTTATCTGCAAACAGTGAGAGTTTTACTTCTTCCTTTCTAGTTTGGATTCCTTTTATTTATTTTTTTCCTGTCTGATTTCTGTGGCTAGACCTTCCAGTACTATGCTGAATAAAAGTGGGGAGAAAGGACATCCTTGTCTTGTTCCTGATCTTAGAGGAAATGCTTTCAGCTTTTCACTGTTGAGTATGTTAGATGTGGGCTTGTCATATATGGCCTTTATGATGTCCAGATGTGTTCCCACTAGCCTCATCTTCTGGAGAGGTTTTATCACAAGTGGGTGGTGGATTTTATCAAAAGCTTTTCTGCATCTATTGAGATGATCATGTGGTTTTTATTTTCCAGTTTTTGTTAACGTAGTGTATCACGTTGATTGATTTGTAAATACTGAAAAATTCTTGCATCCCTGGGATAAACCCCATTCAGTCATGGTGTATGGCCCTTTTTATGTGTTGCTGGATTTGGTTTGCTCATATTTTGTTGAGAATTTTTTTGCATCTATGTTCATCATTGATACTTGCCTGTAATTTGTGTGTGTGTGTGTTATACTTTTGTCTGGTTTTGGTATCTGGATGATGGTGGCCTCATAGAATGAGTTTGGAAGTGTTCCTTCCTTTGCAATTTTCTGGAATAGTTTGAGGAGGATAGGTGTTAACTATTCTCTAAATGTTTGGTAGAATTCACTGGCGAAGCCATCTGGTTCTGAACTTTTGTTTGTTGGGAGCTTTTAAATTACTGATTCAATTTCTGTATTGATAATTTGTCAGTTCATATTTTCTGTTTCTTCCTGGTTTAGTCTTGGGAGATTATACCTTTCTAAGAATTTTCCCATTTCTTCTCAGTTGTCCATTTTATTGGCATATAGTTGTTTGTAGTAGTCTCTTATTATTTTTTGTATTTCTGTGGTGTCTGTTGTGAGTCCTTTTCCATTTCTGAGTTTATTGATTTGAGCACTTTTTTTTTTCTCCCCTGTGATAAGTCTAGCTACAGATTTATTAATTTTATTTATCTGTTTAAAGAACCAGCTCTTAGTTTCATTGATCTTTTCTGTTTGTTTTTTTTCCCAGCCTCTATCATTAATTTCTGCAGGTGTGAAGCTAAGGTGTTCAGTGGACATTTTTGTTTTTCAGATAAGCTTATATTACTCCGAATTTCCCTCTTAAAACTGCTTTTGCATAAACTTTTGAGTTGCTGTATTTTTGTCTTCGGGTATTTTTGTTTTTAATTTCCTCTTTGATTTCTTCAGTGGCCCATTGGTTGTTTAGCCTCCATGTGTGTGTTTTTTTGCAGTTTTTTCCTTGTAGTTGATTTGTAGTCTCATAGTGTTGTGGTTGGAAAAGAGGCTTGATGTGAGTTCATTATTCTTAAATTTACAGAGGACTGCTTTGTGGTCCAGCATGTGCTCTATCCTGGAGAATGTTCCATGTGCACTTGAGAAGAATGTGTATTCTGCTGCTTTTGGATTGAATGTTCTATATGTATCTATTAAGTCTACTTGATAAAATGTCATTTAAGTCCAGTCTTTTTCTTATTGATTTTCTGTCTGGATGATCTGTCCATTGATGTAGTAAGTGAGATGTTAAAAATTCTCTATTACTGTTACTGTTTTTTCTCTTTATGCCCATTAATATTTGCTTTATGTATTTAGGTGATCCAAGGCAGCTGACTGCAGAACCCCAAGGGCCCCCAAGGCTAGCGCTGGCTCAGTGGTGGACAGAGTCAGGGTCAAGAAGACTCTGGTGCACTTTCCAGCCCACTGGTATGTGAAGCCATGTCCTGGGGCTAGTGCTGGCCTACTGGTGGGCAGAGCTGGGTCCTGGAGTCTGGCTGCAGGGCCTAGGGGTTCCAGATCTGGTATCTGATTGCTGGAAGGGGGGGCAGTTTCTGACACAGTTGATATGGGCCTTGGGGTATCTCAAAGCTTGTGTTGGCCTGCTAGTAGCCAGGGTCAGGGCCCAGCTGGTCCCCGGGCTCCCAGCTGGTGGGCATGCTGTGCTGCTGGCTGCAGGATTGTGGGTTTCTTACGTCTGCTGTCTGCTCCCTGGTGGTCGAAGCTGGGCCAGAGGCTACAGCAGGCTTCCTGGAGGGCAGGGTGAGGGCCCACCTGCTCTGGGGCTGCTGCCTGCCCACTGGTGGGTGGAGCTGATTCCTGGCTCTTTGGTGTGCAGAGGCAGCTATAGGCTCAGTGAGTCTTAAGGCAGCCTGTCTGCTTATGGGTGGGGCTGTGTTCCTGCCCAGTTATTTGCTTGACCTGAGGCATCCCAGCACTGGTGCCTATAGGCTATTGGGCCAAGAGAGGGCTGGATCCTGGGGCTAATAAGCTAGAGCAAGGGTTCCACAATGGCATTTGCCAGCACCAGTATCCACACAGTAGAAGGAGCTCCTGAGAAGGTTTGCCACAGTGTGTGTGTCCCCAGGGTGAGCCACATCAGCACCCTGCCTCTCTGTGAGACTCTCCAGGATCAGCAGGTAGGTCTGATCCCGGCTCCTATCCGTTTACGGCTTCTGCCCTGGCTTCTGGAGTGTATGAGAATGTGTGTGCACCCTTTAAGAATGAAGTCTCTGATCCCCCAGCCCTTTTGTTTTCCCCAAACAAGCCCCACTGGCCTTCAAAGCAAAATGCTCTGGAGGCTCTTCTTCCTCCAGGCTGGGGACCCTGACTCGGATCATTCACTCCTGTGGGAGAGTCTCTGCAATGTAATTATTCTCCAGTTTGTGGGTCGCCCACTCAGGGCTATGGGACTTGACTACATCACCAGTCTACCCCTCCTACCTGTCTCGCCGAGGCTTGTACTTTGTGTCTTGAAGGTCTTTTCTGGTAGGTTCCAGTCTTTCATCAGCGGCAATTCTGCAAATATTTGTGATTGTGATGTGCCCTTGTGAGGAGATGAGCTCAGGGTCTTTCGACTCCGCCGTCGTGCCCAGTCTCTTCCAGGTCAGTAGGTTTTAATAAGCAGACTAATTTGTTTTTTTCCATCACTATTATTTGTTGTTTCCCATTTGGTGCTTTAGCTCATTCATTTACTCAACGACTATTTATTTGAGGTCTATTACATGCTGGGGCCAATTCTGGGTGTCAGAGCAGGGAACGAGGTAGGCAGGGTTGTTTCTCTCATGGTGCTTACATTGCAGTGGGAGTGGAGATGGAAAAAAATCACATAAGGATATAAATTAATATAGTAATGATTGCTTTAGATAGAAATAAAAAGGAATAAGGTAACAGCCCCTGACTATTTTAGAGCTGATAATCAGAAACATCTTCTCTTAAGAAGTGACCTTTACGCAGACCATAAGCCAGTTTATATAAGATTTGGGAGAACATTTCAGATAGAAAGACAGCCGTCGCAAATGTCATGAGGTAGGGATGAGTTTTCCTGGGCTCTGGAAACACAGAGAAGGTCAAAGTGGCCAAAGTATAGTCAGTACAGTAGGCAGGTCAGCAAGGTCCTTCATATGGTCACGTGGTTAGGAATCTGGAATTCTGGCTAAATTCACTGAGAAACCGTTCATCTCATCTGATTTATAGTGTGTAAAGTTCCCTGGGATTGTGTACAGATTTCAGAGGAAGACAAAAATGAAGCAAGAAAACCAGCCCTAGGAAAAAGATGTTTTTTGCTTGGTTTAGGGTGGTAGCAGTAGTGGTGAAGAACTATGAATGGGTTTAACATGTATTCTGGAGTTAGAACTGATAGGAAGTGATGTGAAACAACGAGAGGAAGAGTGGATCCAGGAATGACTTTTGGGTCACTGATTGAGATGGAGAACCCAGGGAAAGAACAGTTTAGGAACGCTGATGGATGTTCTTTCATGTCTCTGGACTGGCATTTTCTCAAATGCATTCATTGTTTGGAATATATCCTTGTGACTTATTCTTTTATTTAACAAATATTTAATAAATGTCCATTAGATGCCAGACATGATACTAGATGGTTGATGTTTCCAGTAAAAAAGAAGATGCAGCACCTGCCCTTATAGAACTTCTAGACTAATCAGAGAAATAAACATGGTAATTAAATAGCCCTAGTATAAAAGTAAAATTGCAACAGTGATTAGTGCAAAACATGAGAGGTAAGTGATGTTTTGAGACACTAAAATAGTGTGGTTTGACCTGGTTATGGAAGTCCTGGGAGGTTTCTCTCAAGAAATTCCATTAAGCTTTAAAACAGATCAGTGATCTTGTGAAGAATAAAAAGTTCGAGGCGCTCGTGACAGGAAGAAATTGCGCAAATGCTTACAGGTGATAAAAGATGAGTCTTACCCTGAATTCCTTAACAGCGGAGCCTGCAGCAGTCAGGATATGGGCTACTAATTTATTAGCGAGGGCAATCCTCATAAATTAGGCATAAGGGAAAGGGAGAATGAGGCAGGGAAAAAACGAGAAACTATTAATTGAGGATGGACTATTCAACTGGCCACTGTTAAATGCAAATGATTGCTCTAATCCATGGACCATCCTGTAAAAGGGAGGTGGGACGGGACATGGGAAAAGAAAGAAGGTTGGAATTTATCCACCAGTTTCCTTGTCTTATTGTATAAACCTTTGCTCCATGGGGTGTTGACTCCTCCCTGAGCAGGAATAGGCACCAGGCAGGGTTCCATGGCGTCTCATGCCATAGTGGCAAGGCAAAAGCCTTCAGGAAGAGTTTCATCATGCGTACTCCCTTTCATCTCCACTTGGATTTAGCCTCAGTTGTAGTCCAGGCAGAGCTGCTCGCTCCAGCAGTGGCTGGCACAAGGCAGACCTCACCTAGAGTATACGAGGCATTTGATACAATCACTGTACCAGGAATAGAGTTACCAGGAATGGAGTGAGGAAGGGGATTTGGGAGCTTAGGGGCAGTGGGACCATGCTGGATCTTGAAGACCAATTCAAGGTTTTTGTCACTCTGTTAAGAGCAATGGAAAGCCATTTGGGGGGATCACAGTAGGGAGGAAAGTGGTTCAGCTTAAGTGCTCACAGGGCCGGGCAGTGAGCTGATCCGGGAGATACACAGGCAATAACATCAATAGAATTTAGTGACAGGTTGAGTGTGGGGGACGGGAGAAAGCTAGGTATGAAGGATGATGGCTTGAGTCCTGGGATGGATACTGTTGCTTAAAATACTGAACTGTACAGTTGTGGGGGGTGGGGTGGGAGTGGAACAGTTTTGGAAGGGGGCAAGGATGCGTTCACTTTTGGAACACTTTCCCTGCAGTCATCAGAGAGCAGAGCTCAAGTCAGAAGTTATATACGAAAAACTTCAGACGTAAGAAGAATTCTGGGATAAAAATACCTTGAAGTCATTGGCCGGCATGTGACAATGAAAACCTTGGATGGACGGACACTTTAGAGTGGCAAGAGACTTAGAATTGAGACAGCCAAGCACTTTCAGGATCCAGTAAGTTTGGATACTGTGTTTTCCTCCTGGAGAAATGCAATGTAACAAATGTATCCATTTATTTCAATTACTGCTTTTTAGGCTGCATACATTGAACTGTTTTAGAGATAACAGGTTTGCTTGTTTTCCCCTATTATATGCTCTGACCACATTCTCTTAAAACAAGACATTTCTAAACATGATTAATAAGTCAGCTTTAAACTCAAACTCACCTTTCTAAAGCATTTCGAAGAGGAGTGAGGGAATAAAAAATATATACTGTATGTACACTGCGCAGTGCACATAAAACACTTTAAAAATCACAATTTCCATAGATTCTCTGCTGAGCCAGAGGCAGTGCCTTCATGACCCACTAGCCTAATTTGAAAGTACAGCATGTGGATGTTTGCTTGCAAAGCAACACCTCTACATTGTTCTGAAAACAATCAGATGAATATACACTCCTCTTAATTTTACATTTATCATAAATGGTCCATTTGTAAATAGTCATTCAAATAAAAATACTTTATTTATACCTCATTTACGCTCTACTAATTTATACTTCATTTATAGGTATCCCAGGATCAGAGGCAACCGAAGGTAAGGTTGACATGTAAATTCTGATTCTTCTTATCTGGGTAGAAAAGAATACAAACATTTTTAGAGTACATGAAGCCGAACGTTTATTTGGGAAGTTGAATTTCTTGTATACTGAAAATATTTGTAAACCTTACATATTCATAAGCATAATACAAACACCACCTACAATACAGACACATTTTAATAGAGTTCCACTATGAATATTAATCTAAGCCAGAAAGAAAATCAGGTAAACCAGTTCTACATACCTTTTATCTGTTTTGATGATGTAATCCAACAATTTAAGATATAAACAAAGTAAGCTTTGGCTCAACCCTACTTATTTCACTATGAGAACACCAGGATATATACGACCACAAACTACAACCCCAATCCCATTCCCTTTATAATCAATTTAAAATTGTTACAAGAATCCTATCTTAATGACATGTAAACATTTTTAGGGTTTCAATTTGGCAATTATGTTTTAAATGCTTAGAAAAACACACCCACGTCTCTCACTATTGTTCTCTCTTGAGCTCATCTCTTCCATGAATATAAAGTAGGAAAAATATTATTTCCAGCATAATTTCATTGTGCTTTACACTTTTATAAACATGGATACATCTAAAATATCAGATGCCTTTATACCAACAGAAGAAATCCACCAAATTCACATTTTCTTACAAATACACATGCAAAATTAGTGAAAAACACTTTTGTATAGCAAAGACCCTGCTTAATTATCTTCTCATTAATCATTTTGGGTGGCATGTGCAAATCATACTGCTCATTGGACAGCAGATTTATTTCCTGTAGATGTGTTTTCCTAGAAAAATATATTTATGTATTCACAGGAAAAAAGCTGAGTTGGTATGTGTGGGGTGACTTTGCGACCTATCATTAGATTATAGGTTTGTGTATGAAGTTAGAAGGCATCTTAGCTTTCATCATTTTCAAATTTTTTTCTTCATAAAAAAGAACACCCTGTGACAGAGGTAAGGGAACTGAGATAAGCATTAGCACTTTAGAGACAGTTTGAAGCAAAGGGGTCAAGCAACTTGCCTAAGGTTTATGTACAAAATCAGTGCCGGAACCAGGAAGAGAATGTGGATTTTCCCACCCCTTGGACAGCTCTCTAGGAACTGATGCCCACCAATGATCCGTGAGATTATATACAACCTATTACACTGAAATAATATTGACAGTAGACTAGAGAAAATTAGTCATGGACCTATTCCTTCGGTGAAGATTCCCGGTAGAAACCAAATGCTACTGAGAAAGGGTAATAGAGAGTGACAGCAAAAGGCAGTCTCATTTTTCCAATCCATAAGTTTTGACCATTCAGAAAATAAGAGCAGGAACGTCCTTGTTCCTCACACACTTAAAGGAGAACGCTGCAATCTAGGAAAATCAAGCATTTCATTATTTGTGTTAATTTCTAACTTAAAGGTAATTAAATGTAGAATAAAGCTCATCCTAATGTGCTTTTGAGATTATGTCCAACCTGCATGATTCTGTTAAAACCTTTTTAGCTGATGACAAAGAAGCATAACTGGAATACTAGCGGAACTAAACTCACAAGTCCTCACCTTGGCCTCACTGATAGCTGAGTACCAGAAAGTCCTCCCAGGTAAGTCCAAACATGATGATTCTTCCTTGAGAAAAGTTATGCCTTACAATTAGATGGGGATAAAGCTCAAGGTGCTGGATGGGTGTGTGGATCCCCACATTCGGGGTACGAGGACCACAGTGCCTTCCCACTTTGGAAAGTCTCACTTCAGAAGTGTGGTCAAGTCCTGAGCCCACAACATAGTGTTTTAAGTAAGACAGTCTCTTGCTGCCTATCCATTGTGGGGGACACACAACGTTTAAAACGATAATCAGATATTCCATGTGGATGACTGCATTGACCATGATACACAATGCCTCACTTTGGTCACGAGAGAGAGAGAGTGGGCTACATCAATCAAAGTCAAGGCTTTAACAACATACACCGATCGGTAGAGGTCAAAAAATAAAATCTGTGAGTCAGCTTCACTCAAACATAATTAAGAAATACACTTAAGCGTTTCGTGGTAAGATGAAAAAGTGCTTCCAAAAACTGAGAAGCTTAACACTGAATTTTACGGACATGCATGCACAGTCCTTCATAGTATTTCCAACTTATTTTCATGTATAATTTTAGAAGGACTAGGAGCTCACATCCCAGGACATAAATTCCCTGAATTTGTACCGGCTTTGACAGAAGGATGACAGAAGGAGAACGCAGAAAGATATCCCACCCTGAAGATGTTTAAAATGTGATATAGGCAAACATATGTATAGGAATTTCTACTGTAAACAGTTTTTCTCTTTTAGGGCTGGGTTAGAAGCATACTCCACAACAAAAATTTACTTTGAAAAATATGAGAACATTCCCCTCATTACTTATAGGATATTTTATTTGGAGACTGTTGGAAAAGCATGTAAGAACAAAACCCAAATGCTTTGTACAAAGTCTTCCGTTTGGGAACCTCATGTTATTGGTTGCAGCTGTGGAATGATGAACACTGGTATATTACTATGTACTCTAGCTGTACAGACGTGCCTGTTAATGTTCTTTTTCTCACTTCAAAATAAAACAATCTATATTTTCAATTGTGTAAATATTAACATAATATGTACAATGCATTCATGAAATACATGGAACATACCATTACACAAACATAGGAAAAAGGTAGAAGCAGTCAATTTAGAAATGGGGATATTAAATAGATAGAGACAGTTATTAGATCCCAGCATCGCGGACACCTCCTGCCTGTTCTTTCATAAGTTAACTTCTGACCATTGCTTCTTTTGCAGCTGGAATAGTCCAAAAAAACACAAAAGACATCTGTACGTGTCATAACGGATAGAAATTATAAATCCATGTTGAAAATGAAAAAGTTAGAATTCTGTTTACACGTGACCATCTCTGGGCAGAGTTAGGAGCTCAATAAATACTAGTTGATCATTCACCTAAGACTTCTGCTTCTAAAATTTTTAATAACACATTTAGACTGTATATATTCAGTGAACTGTTTTAATAAGACATTCCTATTCCTCTTTCCATTGTAAATCACCAGTTTGCTTACCATCTTTTAACCTGTCACGAAGCGAAGTCACTACGATAGTTCTTCGAGACTGAATACACAGGCGCATACACAGAAAACCCACAAGGTAGCAACATCTATGCAAACACAGTGAAGAGAAAAACCAGGCAAACATGGAGTTCACTGAATGGACACTTTGGATTCAGTTGAGGTGAATCTAAATACAGGATTTGTTTTGTGTTCTGTATTTTGAGCACCTGAAAACACACACACACACACAGGCCTGTAGTGCTAGGTAGCTCACTTTTTCAAGGTAGTGCTATTTTTCTCAACACGTTTGCAGGATGTTCCAATTCTGGATGAAATCTTCTGCCACAATGTTTCTATTCCTACATGAAAACTTCTTGCTCCCTTGAACAGATAAATATGGAAGGTTGGTGTGAACCGCTGATGTGTTTCTTCGTGCTGCGTTTACGCTCGCAGTGGAAATGTTGCTGTAGAGCTTCCATTGCTTTCCACAGATCCTTTCTCCTTAGATCCAGCATAGGCGCCGATAAATGAGCCATCCTCATTGAATAGACCGTGGTCACCTTCTCCATACTCGACTAAGCTGTCGGCACTTTCTGTGGGCTGCATGACCCTGTTAAGGGACCGAACGCTTCCTTTGAGAGGTTTTTCATCACTGTCACTGGAAAAAAGAAAAGAATAGTTTGACAGAATCGAATATGAGACTCAGGCACCAGTGCTAATAGGTTTTACAGTTTTCTGGATATTCATGTTAGTTCTGAAAGCAGAAAAATCCTAACTGACCCTTTCACAAAGAAATGTTTAAAAAGTCGTTACCAATTTGTGTCGTGCTGAGTAACTGAGAAACTGTTTTCTGTTATCTACCACACTCTAAAATTGAGACACGCAGATATTCAGTCTGTTGATTACATAGAGAACAAATGTTATGTCCTTCACTTTTATTAACTGCTGGAACTCCTGGTCATCAAGTTGCGATCTTCTGTCTTTGTCTCTGATCCTGCACGTTGTTCCTCCAAAAATGTCTCTCTTGTTTGGGTTCATCTGTCAAAATCTGGTTCTTGTAACCAAAGAACTTTCTCTAGCATAGTTTATAAACTCAGCTGTGTTAAATTAAAAAAAAAAAATAGCTGGCATTTTTAGAACAGAAATACTACAAGTATCCTGTATTTATGCTTTGAGTTTTATTCTTTGACAAAAGCAGTTCTGAGTTAGTAAAATGTCTGTAAAGTGATATTGTTCTTAATTTCTAGATTTTTTGAAAAAATACCTACTTCTGTCATGCTGTACACCAACTTAGAAGATTGTGTAAAGTTCTAAACGGAAAATTTGGGAGAAAAATAGAATTAGCATGCGATTTGCACTTTTACAGTGTGTGGCAGTCATGGTGGTGTGCATCAAATAGGTCCATACCTCAGCTTTCTGGAAGCATGGCAGGATGCTACTTCACTGCCCTCTGCATTATGCATTGCCATGTGACTGGCTCTGGCCAAAGATAAGTGAGCAGAGGTGCCACGTCACTTGAGAGCCAGGGCTCCATCTGCCATGTTCTGTTTCCACTGCTGGGTGACCTTGGATGCTCACTTACCAGCCAGCACTCCCAAGTGACCAAGATGGGTTGGACATGCAGTTTGAGAAAAATATTTGCAGTTGTTTTCAGCAGTAGCATAACCCAACCTGTCCTGACTCATACAGTAATCGGCTCCGGAACTGGGATGCTACAGTTATAAAAACAAATACGAAGAAAACCAAAAGACAAAATGTGGCATTACCTTAAGGACCAGGCAACAAATAGAGAAGAAACTATTACCAGAGGCTGGAAAGATGAGAACTCATGTTATGTAACTGTCTCCTGGGATAACTTTCCTGAGAAACATGTAGTTTTGGAGAAAGACGATGGACTATATTAACTAACAAGATGCCAGGTAAATATGGCAGGGGAATGATTTTACTTGTGTTTTTAAAGCAGCAGCAAAATATGAGGGAATGAGTTTTAAATAAGGCACGTCTTAGTTTTTTTCCTTATAAAATTGAACTAGTAACATCTGTCTTTTGAAAGTATTTTAAACAGTTGCCATAGGTCCTCAGTGATCCCTGCCTTGTGGGATTTGCGCCACAATTTCCTAAACTTGCATAATTCTAAGTTTTCTTTCTCTGCCTCTTCACCCTTTAATGCTCAAGTGACTTACCGAAAGTGATTTGTATGTACAAGTAAATACAAAAATATAAAGAGAGCATTTACTAAATGGGAGAAAGAAAAATAAATTTAGAGCAAAGTAGAGCCGATAAGGAGGCTCAGGTGTACGTCAGTTACTGCAGGACAGCTCATCAGAATGCTCCACATCCCTGGTGACAGTAATGGATCCAGGGCGGGGCCAAGCAGAGCCAGTCGAGCCCGTTATGTGCTATGGACGCTGATCTTGTTTGCTAACGGCCACATATGCCTGGAAACTGTAACAGTTCCTTTGGCTGCAGTATACAGAGGACCTGACTGAAAACAGAGGCATCCTAAGCAAGAACAGGTGATGAACAAAGAAGAGGGTGGTGGAAAGGTGAAGATGGACAGTGACAACGGGAGAGTGAGAAATGTAACACACCCACAAGAGGTACCTACCTCATACCAGATTTTTTGCAACTTCTCCCAAATGTGACACTTTTATATCTTCCTAACTTTGGTCCATTCGTGAAGAGTAACAGTCTTTTTCATTCTTTAAAGCTTGTCTTTCCTCCTTTGGATGGACCCTTACCCGAACTCCTCTTAGGCAGAAATAGTTGCTTCCTTTTCCATTCTCTTATTCTCTTTACTGAATTACAGTTATTTGCCTAGATACCTTTTTCCCTCTGCAGACTAGGTTCATCTTGAGGACATGCTTTGTGAGTTAATCAGCTTTGTAGGTACATACCGTAGGTGCACAGAATTCACATTTATTGGTGTAAACTGAATGCAGCCTGGGTTCAGGACGGCCACGGTGAGGAGTGACTTCAAGGTGTTTTAGCTACTCCATAGAGATATTCAATCTAAATAACAAGAATGCCCTTTGCATAACACCTTGAGACTCCATTGCTATCACTGAAGAAGGCCCTATTATTTTTTGTGCAAACTATTCTTTACAGGGGTATTAAAATATAGTCCTGTAATCTTTAAGAAGAAACACTTTTTTATATTTTTAAGCCTAGAACCTGATGAATATCTGCTTTGATACTTTTTTAAATGGAATTACCTGTATTCACCAAAGGTTTCATCTTTCACTGACTGAACTTCTGGGTCTGGATGCAGATCTTCCTTTTCTTTTACTAAAAATAAGTGGGGAGGGGAGTAATACAAGTAATTTGTAGAGACGTAGTAACAGTGCTGTGGAAGATATAAGTCACTGTGTTTGTGGTTGTACCTATCACCCATCAGTTACCACTTCGTTTAAATAAAAAAAAGCAAAAGGATTTTCTGGGATGTCTTTATCTGTCATCAGAGTCACAGCCTGCCGCAGACATGCTTGTGATTATTTAGTATTACGTGGGCAACACGTCGTACTGGAAGAGTCAGGCTTAGTTATGGTCTCTTAATGAAGATACACATTTTACTATCCTAAACTTGTTGAAGATGTCATTGGTTGATGTCAGATCTCTGTCATTAAACTAAAGGGAATTAAAAAGTCAGTCATTTGGTTATTCTCTCCCTCTTACTCCAAGCTGCCCCAATAATCAGACTATTCAAGTCTATAATGACATAGAATAAATTAGATTTATTCTCAGTCGAGGGATACAGAACAAGGAGGCTCTTGCTTCACTTTACTAGGAAAACTCCAACTAACATCTTTCTTCATGGCACCTTCTACTATTACTTGCACAGACCTGAGAGTTTCTCTTAGTTGTCCTAAATGTGAAATGCTGACGTGTTTTTCTTTTAAGGGTATGATTTGAAGAAGCTTCTCCAGAATGTGGCTAGGGTAACATTTCACAAATGACAGTTTGTTGGGGGCACTCAAAAGGTCATGCTGGATCTCTCTGAAGTTTTCCATTAATTACCTAAAGCATTCGTGAGTCATTAAAAATCTAATTCTTAATAATTCAGTCTAAACAAGAAAAAAGTCATATGTGTAACCGCATACATTTTCTATGTAACTTTACAATTTAGAAATTATTCTCTTGTTTGATTGTGCAATATACATAATGGGTTCCCCAAAATACTTGCTGGATGGAATCATAAGCCAGTCAAGAATTTCACACTGATCTGACCATCTACAAATGAGTAACAAGTGGGATCTGAATCTTTCCCCCTATATAAAAGCATCATGAATACTAAGCGAAAATAATAACAAAACATGTATACCTGGAAAAGATAAATTTGGAAATATAAGTAAAGCCAGCTGTTAACTAGGATGACTTTTATTTATATTTTACGTACCATTAATTCAAGAGGCAGTGTATCTGATATATGTCCTGGTAATAAGAAATGTATTGCCAGCAATGGTTAAGTTTAACACAGCTGACTAGCGGAGCGCGTACTCTTAGAATGTACTAGTGCAAAATCTCTCAGGGTCATGAAAACGTACAGAGGCATACTATAACTGGGTCCTTCTTAAAACATTAAAATATATGTGTGACTTAGTAACAAGTCTTCCCAACATCTGTGATACTTTACAGATAGAGAATAGAAGCTTAGATGTATTATATGCCTCACCAGAGCCTATTTTATATAGCAGAAACGAGAAAACAAGTAACCACCTAGACCATACGTATTCCCTTTGGTTAGTTAATATAGGAACTTTTTTCCCTCTCACTATACTGTATGCCAAATGTGCTACTATAAATCTGACTTAAACGTGTAATTAAAAAAAAATTAAGGATGTCTCTGAAAAAGGCCTCCTAGAAATTAAATAAAATTTAATAAAATTCCAAGTCCCTTAAGAAACTTTACCTGAGTACTTTCCACCTTTGTTCCTCTTTACAAAGCAAACAGTCAGCAATATTAGCGTGAGAAGAGCAATCGCACACATCAGTCCGATAAACCAGCCTTGCGTGGAGATGTCGTCATATAAACCAGCATATTCTGTTTACAAAGAGAAGTCACCCATTGAGCACTAGAAACAGTCTTTGGAATTATGCCCCTTTGGGGAAAATTAAACATCATTTTTAAATGTACAACATAGCGTCCATTTTGTTTTTTCCTTGGAGTGAGCCTAGGAGGGACCCTTGAATGACGTTTCATGGGGAGAATACTGATAAATCGTTCATTCATTTTTTAGAAAACGTGGGTCTGATTCTGAGGATGAAAACCAAAGAGAGACAGTTGAGACAGATCACGTTAGGGACAGCAGCAAGCAAGCAAAAGCACACGCTGCCTTGGCTACATGCAGATTGCTACGGAGATTCTAGGGGGGTTGTTTTCGTTTCCTTTTTAGTTTGTTATTAACGCATGTTAATTAGCAGCAGAGAGTTTTAGGCAGCTACTCCGGTGAACACAGGAAGGGATAAGTCAGACTTTGGTGAAACATTGTTCATTCTGAGAATTTTAAAGCGCTATGCCGAAACAAATGGAAACTGCGGTTTTTATAGCTAACGTACTTCATATTTTTACCTCTAATATACGAAGTATGTAAAATTAATCTACAGAACACAGATGTATCGTCTAAGACGGCTCCAAACAGAATCTCATTTCTCACCTCTCCCTCTTGTCTCAATTACATCTTCAAAAATGCTATTGTTATCAACCCAATTCTTAGTCAATAGGCGAACTATATGTTCAGCTCCCGGCTCAAATGCCTCTACTGGGTGAATCTTTTGAGTAAGATTTACTCCTTCTGATATCTTCCCGACACTTTTACCTAAGAAATGTACACAGTTAAAGCATGTGAATTGTCATCACTGAAAGGTACGGCATGAAAAGTAAAAAAGTATTGTTATTTGCGATGAATAAGAGAGCCATTTGTAGCATTTTTTTTTCTCAGTTTCTGAATAAGATCAAGAAAATCAACATTTCAAGATTTTCTTTTTAATATGCTGAAATGGAGTAAATGAAATGACCTTAACTCATGTCCTTTTAAGATGATGCACTCAGTGATGAAGTAATACTATAAATCTGCCTGGTCATATGAACGGTTTAAAACCAAACATAGGCTCCAAAAAATTATATACAATGTCATTTTGTGCACTTTGGACTTTCACAAACCTAGCAGGAACTGAATATGGCAATTTTGGCTTATAACTGAAAGCATAGGCATTAAAATCTTAACTCTATATTACTTCTTTTTGCCTTGGCTGTCTTCATACATATTGATGGAAGAGCATCATAGTATGCTCATATATTAAATATTCAAAATTTGTAGAAACTTAAGCTATGTAAAAGTGCAGGTTTAAAGGTACATTTAAATGAAATGCTTTGCGTTTTCTGTTTGCGAAATTTACACTTTTCAAAAGAAACGTGAATATGTCAATATATTAATTGTAGAATATCCATAGCAGATAAATGGATGACTCAAGTATAATTAAAAATATACATTTCATTTCTGATGTTATTACAAAATATCTACAATATTTTTGCTTTTGACCCATACTTTTGCTAAGAATTAACTCAATAAAATAAATGTAAACCACGAAATGTTAATAATTTATATTGAAAATAAAATATATTCCAGGTGAGAATATTAGGAGTTATTAAACTGTTTTAAATGAGAATGTGTCACATGTTAAAATTTAGTTTTAACTTTTCACCACAGAGTAAAAATTGATTGTATAGTTACTGATAACACAAGGACATCATTAAAATGGCACCATGGGAAAAATAAGACCAGTTATATTAGTTAAAGAAAGCCTTCAAGACTGAGCACCATTGAAACAAAACACAAGTAATTTTGCCTTTGAAAACCAGAAATTTAGTGTTACATTAAGTAGCGCAAGCTTTTGAAAAATCGAGCAAAGCAAGTGTTTGATTCAAACCAGTAATGACACCAAAGAGTATATTTGATTAACTCCATTCTTTCCCCGCATTTAGATCATGGAATGAGAGCCACCTGAAAATCAGAGTGACAACCAGAAAATGATGGAAAACAAAGTGCTTGTGTATCAAATCTCATTCTCTGCTTTAATGCCAGATGACCTTAAAAGAGGCCACCTAGGCAGAGCAAAAAGAAAGATACACAGAAATAGACTCCAATTTACACAGCAGTTATCATTTTTAGAGTATTTAGTGATAACAGGATGGATCTCCTCAGTAGAAATATATATACATGTATATTTTTTTTTTTCTCCTTTTTTCAAAGATCATGCTGAAATCAAGTGGGAAAGGAGATTATAGTTTCTTTCCTGTAATTATGGCAAGACAGGCCTATAGAAGAGAAATCAGTGTCAACTGGGGAAGGGGACAGTAGCTGAAAATGCAGAATCCTGAAAAAGAGCACAAACACACCAGTAAGAAACATTTTCAAATTACGACACATGAGAGAAAAAAGAAATATGCTGTCAGACACTCAGGCACATTAGTTTTACCTTTAATTTGCAGAAAAGATGTAGCATCATTTATAAAACCACATAAACAGCATTTTCTACCCTCTGAAAACAATTTGTCAAACACAAACACAACCAAGCCCAAATTCTCCAGCTATTTCCATATATAGTAGAATGCCCAAGTCTGTAAGGCAATTTTGGGAATTTTCTTTTCTTATCTGCCACAAATTGCCAGGAATGAGATAAGCATTTCTGACACTTACTATTGTCATGGGCCTAAAAAAAGACAAAAAGCCCTATCCATGCCTTAAACTCTGCTTTGGAAAATACGAAAGTTAAGTATTTACCACTATTCTGACTTATTTTCTGTGTGTTGTATACTTGATAACCATTTGAACTCTCGAGAGATACGAACCTTTTAGTTACTAGAAAGTTTTCAATCACCATCTTTAAATCTACCTCTTATGAGTAGGTAAATGAGTTCTTCATTTCACTTGGTGTCTCATTCATCCTTGGGAACAACTGGTGGGGTTTTGGGGAGACACTATTTTGGATAGATATATATATATTTTCCCCATAAATGGGAGTTTTGAGTATTTAGGGAGTCTGAGGAAAACATAAGCTCTTCATTATTTAGATACAGTAGGAATAAAATAAGAGAAAAACAAACTGACAATAAAGGTCACAGCATAACCAATCACAGAAACACACTGATTTTACACTGATTCACAAACTTACATACTTTTCAATATGTATCTTTTATAAATGATAGACAATTCCATTTTCTTCATTACTGTTTTCTCTTTTCCCATTGATGCTACCTTTCATGTAATCTACAATTTAGGAAAACATTCAGAACACTGGACATGTAGCATAAGACACATAAATGACTCATTTCTCTTCCCTGCCATCTCCCATTTCCCTTTGCCTGCCTCACTTGAATTCTACTCGAGGTCCTCTTTTTAAATTGATTAGTGTGTATATCCATTCCTCCAATCCATTTCCCTTTCTTGTTCTACCTTATTTTCTCTCCTGATGCTCTGTTGATAACATAGAAAGCTTAGTAAAAATACTGCTAAAATCACAAGTGGAGAAATAATTTGGGAAGGGAAATGGCCTGAGTTGGGAAAAAAACAGAAAGGTACAACTGAATTAGGAGAGTTGTACAAATGAAACCGTAGATTTAGGAGCCATTTTCAAGCTAGTTACTTGGCATCAACCAGTAGAGAGTAAAATAAAATTGATATATCAATCAATGTATATGAGTCATGACATGGAGGTGAAATGTACTAGATCAGTGTTGCAAACTGTCTACCAGTGCAAGAGGCAAATATCTTCCTGTGTAGAAAGACTTCCAAAAGAAGAACATCCCTCTACTAAGCTTATGAATAACTTTTTGACCTTATGTCCCCCCATTTTAATTAAGTAAAATTATAGTTCCTGACCTTGTATACACGAAGGCTATAGTTTGATTACTGTTGTGTACAAATCCATAAACTGAGTCAGTGTGAACTTTAGAAACGAGATAAATTCCCTACGTCAGTGGAAAACAGAAGGTCAGACAGATTGAGAGATCACAGTCGTTTCTTTTTTTTTTTCTTTTTTTTTTTTGGCACATGGGCTTAGTTGCTCTGTGGCATGTGGGATCTTCCTGGAGCAAGGATCGAACCCATGTCCTCTGCATTGGCAGGTGGATTCTTAACCACTGCGCCACCTAGGAAGCCTGACAGTCATTTCTAATTGATAGTGACTAGCATGGTGCATTCTTTTCAGAGCAGTATACAGCATACATAAACCTCCTGTACTTACTCCCTTCTCCTAATGTGGAGCTCTCTTCTGTGACTGGTTTTCCACAGCCCTTTGAAGTGCAAGCCCTCAAGTAGAATTTGTACTTGGTAGTTGCATTGAGGTTTGAGAGACGCCAGCTGGGCTTTGACGGAGTTGTAATGTTGATATCATTTAGTTCCCCAATCTCATAGGTGTCATTTACTAAAGAAATAAACATGAATATCAGTGCCTCAGGTTTCACAGCCTTAACAACTCAAGTTGTGCTGTCCCTTGTTTTTGCTTCTTTCGATACATATACTTGGGGTCTGCAAGATACTATCTTAATTATCCATAACTATCAATTCTTTGAGATAGATAAAATTATGATGATGTATTATTCATGGGAAAATTAAGGTCTAGCAACAATAAACACCTTGCCTAGATCTAGAGCCACTCACTGGCAAACTGGGATTTGAATCCAAACCACAGCCTCTTAACCCTAGAGCCCATGTTCTTAATCACTACGCCATACTGAACAATCACTCCAGCTTTACCATACCTATTAAAAATGATGAACTTTCCTCCATTATTATATTTTCTTTGTATCCTTAAGTACTTTTTTAATTTCCATTCAGTGTAATAAATGGGACAATGATTTACATGAGTGTTCTATACTTTCTGGTTTAATACGTGCACCAAATAAGTACTCAGATATTGTAGACTCAAGAAACCGATAAATAAATTATATATTTTAAAATATCTACTGTATACTAAGCACTATGTAAAGTGCTATATGGAAAAAGATGTTTTAGATAGTGCCTTTCAAAAAATCTGCA
This sequence comes from Hippopotamus amphibius kiboko, assembly GCF_030028045.1. NCBI lineage: Eukaryota > Metazoa > Chordata > Mammalia > Artiodactyla > Hippopotamidae > Hippopotamus > Hippopotamus amphibius. The sequence goes on from NC_080198.1 coordinate 14,862,877, forward strand.
ACGTAGCTAGATCATATTTGTGCAAGAGCACAAAATACTGTATGGTTGCCATAAGAATAATCCAAGAGAGGACATGATATGTCCAAAATTGTGCAGTCAGTAGGGGAAAGAAAAGGACTAGGGTGAACACTCTTGACACTCAGTCCAAGAAACCATAAACAATGTATTTACTCTTTAACATAAAAATGCCTTCATTGGTCTATATAATGCAACGAGATGAATGGAAAAGAAAAATAGTCCAGCACTGGAAAGAAGTAAAATAATCACTGTTTGTAGATTATTGGAGAGCATTCCTGTAAAACACCACCAAATCAACTGAAAAACTACCACCATCGATGTAAGAATTCAGCAACGTACATAGAGAGCTCTCATATACAAACTCAACAACTATTTAGAACATATAATAGCCACAAAAACATATAAGCCATCTAAAAATATTTCAGTCACTTAATATTAAGAGAGCAAAATAAGTATACAATCATATCACTTTATTAAGAAATCCACATATTAAATAGTACAGTAACCACTGCAATTGTTACTATGCAGCCTTTTCTCTATATAATCTAAGAGCCTGTTTTTTAAATAAACATATATATTATATACAGATCAACATGAAGGTTGGAATTTAATGTTGAGTTTTTTTATTATTAGGATAAAGATAAGGCATATCTTTACCAAACAAATTGACATTTGAAAAATCTCCAAATATTTCTTTAATGCTTTCCATATGTTTGAAATCCAGTTCATGGAACAGTGTAGGCTTTAGAGTTCAGCATCTAGAATGACTGAGCTGGGTTTGAATCCTTGTGTAACACTTATTTTACTGCATGGCTTTACGTAAGTGACCTCTATATGCTTCTCATCCATAAAGCAGTGATGGTACATACCTCACAGATTTCCTATTTTAGTGAAAAAATGCAGGGAGAGTACTTAGTACTTACTGATTCTGCTATATGTGTAGCAAAGACTCAAAGACGCTAAAATACTGCCTCTATTACGCTATGCCTGCATCCATTTAATCATAGGTACCCAAAACCGAACAGGCCATCAGAAGCTAAAGCTGATACCTGACCTAAATTGCTGCAAGCCTTGAATTAATTGGTGGTTGTTCAAGGCTATGATCCAGTTGACTTTTGCAAGCAGTGTAGACTGGGTTTCCGTAGTCCTGGTGTTTTTATTGTTTAGGAATTCACGTCTTCAAAGTTTAAAATTTTTCTATGAGCTCAGTCCCATAATTTCCATTTTGAGATGGTGCTTAGATTTGAAGACTATTGGAGACAGAAGTTGTTATGACTAAAATGACCTGATTTCATCTAGACATGTTTTGGTTTTGCTTTTTGGTTTGCTTTTTGTTTGTTTGTTTTAACCTAATAGCACAGCAGCATATGGGGAGAGCTTGGGTAATGGTCCAAAGACAACTCTTTAGTTCTCTCAATATTACATGATTGTACCACTGGGCTACCAATAGAGGATTCTACAAATACAAATATATGCAGGGCTGAGACTGGAAAAATGCACCAGAGACAGAAGAGGCAGTGTAGTGTGAAAGTTAATGTGCTCTGAATCTCCAATACATCATTTACTAACTTTTTTCTTTGAATATTTCCTAATGCTCAAGGCCTCTTCTATATACATATTAAATGCACATTTTCTGGTACATATTAACATATTTTAGCCTTTGTGGGCCATGCAATCTTTGTTGCAACTACTCAGCTTTGCCACTTTAGTGAGAAAGCAGCTATAGACAAATTTAAGTGAGTGGACATGGCCGTGTTGCAGTAAAACCTTCTTTATAAAAACAGGCAACAGACAGTAATTAAGACAATATGGTACTGGCACAATAACAGAAATATAGATCAATGGAACAGGATAGAATGCCCAGAGATAAACTATGGTCAACTAATTTATGACAAAGGAGGCAAGGATATACAATGGAGAAAAGGCAGCCTCTTCAATAAGGGGTGCTGGGAAAACTGGACAGCTACATGTAAAAGAATGAAATTAGAACACTCCCTAACACCATACACAAAAATAAACTCAAAATGGATGAAGGACCTAAATGAAAGGCCAGGCACCATACAACTCCTAGAGGAAAACATAGGAAGAACACTCTTGGACATAAATCACAGCAAGATCTTTTTTGACCCACCTCCTAGAGTAACGGAAATGAAACCAAAAATAAATAAGTGGGACCTAATGAAGCTTAAAAGCTTCTGCATAGCAAAGGAAACTATAAGCAAGATGAAAAGACAACCCTCAGAATGGGAGAAGATATTTGCAAACGAATCAACAGTCAAGGGATTAATCTCCACAATATAGAAACAGTTTCATGCAGCTCAATGTCAAACCAACAAACAACCCAATCAAAAAATGGGCAGAAGACCTAAATAGGCATTTCTCCAAAGAAGACATACAGATGGCCAAGAGGCACATGAAAAGCTGCTCAACATCACTAATTATTAGAGAAATGCAAATCAAAACTATAATGAGGTATCACCTCACACCGGTTAGAATGGGCATCATCAGAAAATCTACAAACAATAAATGCTGGAGAGGGTGTGGAGAAAAGGGAACCCTCCTACACTGTTGGTGGGAATGTAAATTGACACAGCCACTATGGAGAACAGTATGGAGGCTCCTTGAAAACCTAAAAATAGCGTTACCATATGATCCAGCAATCCCACTCCTGGGCATAAACCCTGAGAACACCGTAACTCAAAAAGACACATGCACCCCAATGTTCACTGCAGCACTATTTACAATAGCCAAGACATGGAAGCAACCTAAATGTCTATCAACAGATGAATGGATAAAGAAGATGTGGCACATATATACAATGGAATATTAATTACTCAGCCATAAAAAGGAACGAAACTGGGACATTTGTAGAGACATGGATGGGCCTAGAGACTGTCATACAGAGTGAAGTGAGTCAGAAAGAGAAAACCAAATATCGTATATTAACGCATATGCAGAATATAGAAGAATGGTACAAATCAACCAGTTTGCAAGGCAGAAATAGAGACACAGATGTAGAGAACATATATATGGACACCAAGTGGGGAAAGCGGCGGTGGGGGGGCGGGGATGAACTGGGAGACTGGGATTGCCATATATACATTACTAGTAAGAAAAGAAATATCAAATTGTACACTTTAAATATATGCAGTTTATTGTATGTCAATTGTATCACAATAAAAGTTCTTAAAAAACAATGACAACAACAGGCAAGCAGGCTGCATTTGGTCTGCAAGACCGTTTACAAACCCCTGTGCTATAAGGGAGTATGCTAGCCTACGAACCATGAATTAGATTCTCAGCATGGTAAACCAAATACTCAACCAAAAAAATGAAACATTAATAGGTGAATCCAATTCAAATATGTACTTACTTATCTGGTACTGTAATAGATAGCCAGTTAAGTTTCCATTCAATTTCTCAGGTAGCCCCCAGGATAAAGTGGCAGTGTCTTTATCAACTTTGATGACCTTGAGAAAAGTTGGCTGTTCAGGTACTGGAAAACACAAGACCAACAATAGACACTTATAAATCGGTAAGTTTCTTTTTAAAAACATTACAGTTTTTTATTAAATTGAGAAACTAACTCACGTGATGTACATACAAATTAACGACGAATAAGGAAAGGAATGTGTTGGCTACTGAGATACTTAATTTGTTATTTTAAATTGTTCTCTATTTATAAATGGGATATTTAATATATTCTACATTGTTATTCTCTCACCTCCTTCTGGTGTTTGAAATATATAAGGCTCACTCTCTGGACCAGCTCCTTTGGAATTATAGGCTAAAACTGTTAAGTGAAATTCACTAAAGGCATCTAGGGAAGGAACCATTCCATAGTTTCTTTGTCCTGAAAATCTCAGAATGTTTACTTCTTTGGGATGTGTTCTTCCATCCAATAGACTTTTTGTTTTCCACCAGTTTACCTGCAATGAAAATAGGAACCCTTTAACATATCAGCTGTGGTAGGAGACTCTTTCCTGTAAATCAGTTCTTATTTACAGGAGGTATATTAATTCAAGAAAGAGAAGAAAACCTATGATATAAACCTGATATCCTTTCAGATGTCCATGGACTCTTTCCTTTGGAATTGCTGACCAGGAAACTTTCACTAATGTGCTGTTTATAACATCCACTCCATGGATCACGGGAGCTGTATCAGGATCTGTTAAGCACACAAGAAGGATTAGCTTCCAATAATCTCCTAACACCATCATTCGGATCCTTTTCAAAAGGTGATCTTCCATGTTTTTTAATCTGAGGAAAACGCTTTTCTCAAATCAATTCCAAATGGAAGCAAGAGAGTTTCTCATTAGAGAGGAGCGTATTCTATGTGTCAGACACTGTTCTAAGGGCCTGTACTGGATTGGCTCGCATTAATCCTTAGAACAACCCTATCAATTGGTATTATTATCCCTGTTCTACAGGGGAGCGAACTACAAAGGAGTAAACCAAACCCGCGGAAACCAAGACTAATAGTTCACAGTGAGAAGTCTTGTATAGTGAGAATTTAGGGAGCAGCTGAATAAGGAGCTAGGCATTTCACATTCTCTACCTTCTCCTATTCTTGGATCAAAATATTACTTTGGATACTGCAAAAACAATGAGAAGAACTCCTACCATGTAGTGATTTGGAATGCAGCGTCTTTCCTTTTTCCAATAATTTATTTGCAGCTGTTATTATCATATAAGTATTTAATAATATCATATCTCAAAACTCTTTGTGTGTGTGTGTGTGTGATTCTATACGCAAATGTGGGTCTGCACCTCATCTTCATTAGGAAGGCTCCAGCCCTGAGGCCAGGGTGTCGCAGCAGGTGGCTGTGAGGGGGTCCTTGAGAAGTAAGGACACATGCGATTGGAAATCCTATGACAGTTTTGCTTTTTAACTGTGTGCAACTGATGATTCCAGGTCTTTGATTTACATTACAGAAATAGCTTTTTTGGGAAACTGAATAAAATTTAACCTTTCAACGTTCTTCCTTACCACTCTATACTGACCACCTCTCCTGCAGTCAACCGTAGAGTAGAAACCGTGTTGTCTTTTTATTTCCTATGGCTAGTACATGCTCTTTGCATGCAGTAGTTGCTCAAAAATGTTCATCAGATCATCAACAGAAGTGTAACATACTTGAGAGAAACTACTCTTGAAGTGCTTGAGGTTTCAAGTGCACCACTTACAGTCTTCTCCAGAATAGAGAACCACTGCCTGAGGCTCAGGGCCAGAGCCCAGGTGATTGATGGCTTGGACCTGGACATCATACGGAGCGTAGACAGCAGGTGTCATCACCCGCAGGGTGTGGTTTGTGACCGTTTCTTCCTCCCACTCCACCGGGGCTCCCTGCGGTTTCCAGGTCACTCTGTACTCCAGTCCGGGTCCATTCTGCTCCATGGGTTTCAAAGGCTAAAACAGAAGGCCAGACTCATCCCGCGTGACCACAGATATGCTGAGTCAGAGACAGAGACGCCACCCTAAGTGGCATAAGAAACATTGCAATAAAGGGATCATTTCTTGGGAGCTCTTCAATTCCTCTCTATGGCTTGGAAATTCTTGTGCACAATTTTGTCATTCTGTAAGCTTAAGCTTGAAAGTTACTCCCTCACCTCCCTAAGTAAAAAGAATCCCACAATTTAGATGCCTGGATTATGCCCTTGTGGTTAAGTCTATCTGTTCATATGTGAGAGAATTTACTACGGAATTCCACAGAGGGTTTTAGCTTTTGTTTACACTTTCTTCTGTATTCTACTTCTTTTCCTCACTCCCAAAGAACTGGCAGAAATAAAAAGGACATAGCCATGAATTCCATAAGTGTAAATGGGGATTTTCCACGGCTTCTCAGTCAGAACTCTTTCCACCTGACTCCATCCATCCATCTCTATCTTCCTTCCAAGAGGAGAGAGAACAAGTAAGTATTTTTTGGATATTGTGTATTTTTATGCACTGGTACCCAGAAGACGTAGCTCCTCTTTATAACAAAATAATTCCCCAGCTCCTTGCCCATTCCGTTTCTATCTCTTTTAAGAGAAAGTGCTCCCCACCCTCCACTTTATTTTGCTGTATGGAAATATGTAGTGGAGGAATTTCTCATATAGGAAATTGGTTATTTCCACTCTAGTTTTTAATCAAACAGTACCTTCATTCAAAAAACATTAATGTGATTTAAACTAATATCACAAAAATGGGAATGTGCGTTTAAATGAATCAGTTACACAGAATACATAACAATGTGATTTTAGTCGTAGAATTGTGAAGGTCACTTATATAAGTAGTAGTTGCGTCTGTATGTGCAAGTGATTCAATAATATCACATATAGTGTTCTTACAGATTGTGCAGTACTTCTTGACTCAGTCTACTTTCCTAAAAGACTTATTAGAGGGATTGGATGGAATTAAATTGAAAATATAGCACTCTATCAGCAAAATAATTTCAAGCCTATGCTTATTCCAGGGTGAATACTTCAATTAGCTAGGAGGAAAAAATATCAAAACAAAAACTTTTCACAGTCATTGCTTATATTTTGCTTTCAAAGTTTTGCCCCAAGATCTTTTCTACTCTTATATAAATTCACCAGCGGCTTTAGCATTGCCCCGATAAATCAGACCACAAGCTTTTAGTCCCATACTACAATTTCCTTCAGCCCCAACTGAAAATAAACGTGTACAAATACTATTATTCAATTTACACGTTTTGCTTCAAGAAAAATAGTTACATTTGATAAAGCTCTCTGGAAAATTTTAAAACAAACTGAGCCACCATAGGCGACAATTTTAAGAAAAATCTTATTTAAATTGCCAGCCTCCTTGGGGCCTAGACTCCCAAAGAAACTGCAGGAGTACTTTCTATTTGGCTTTCAGACAGTGGACAACAAAGCCTGAGCAAATTCTCAAATAGCCTCCAAACAAAGATAGCAGACTAGGGGAGCAAGAGGAAACCAGGGATGTGGGTGGTGGGGAAAGATCACCAGCCTTCCCTCTCCTCATGAAGCTGCTCGGAAGGAGGGAATCTCTATAAAAGAGGTTCTTAACTTGATGTCTAGGCATCTCTAGATGGGGTCCGTGGGTACCCTTCAAAGGATCTGAAAAGCCATGAAACGGTTAGGAAAACTCTATGTGTAATGTTCTAACACAAAACCAGACTTCTATCATATTTTCAAAGAGATCTATGAACAAAGCAAGGTTGTAATGACTGATCTATAAACTGGACAGATTTTCCATACTGCCTAAATTCATTTTAAAGCTAGTGGATTTTCTTATTATACTTGCAGTAGAAATAATATATCCTAGGTCCTTTAGGAGTTAAACAACTTGGCTGTGATCACATAATCAGGTAATTCACAAAGTTCCTATTTTCCAAACAGTAGTGAATTGGGTTTTGGGGGTTTTTTTGTTCGTTTTCTGCAGTCTTTGAGATTAGACATTTGCTCTTTTACTGAAGTTCAAATTTAACATAACTATATCTGCACTTAAGAATAAAGGGCAAAGTCAAGCAAAACTCATCATGATATAATTATTTAACCAACCAGGTTGCAGTGGGCTCTTTTTCTCTGTTTTGAGGGATAGGATATCATCATTTTTTTTTTTAACACTTAAAACATATGGGTGAGTCATGACCTACCTAATACATGAAAAGTGAATCTTAGACTATAATGCTAACTAAAAAGACTAGTTCTATCATTAAGTTGAAATTTAATATATTAAAAAAATTTGTGTCCTTAATATTTAATGTGACAAATTTATAATATAAGTCATATATAAAAGAATGCGAGCTAAGTAAACTCATGAAATTCACTTCTGACTGTAACATAAGGTTCACCCATTCAATAAGTAAATGCATTCATTAATAAGCTACATATAAAAGTCTGTATGTTATTGTTTCAAAATGGTATTATTTTATTTCTCACGTATTTGCCTATTGCCTGTCCCTGCAACTAGATTATACATTCCAGGAGAACAAAAAAAATTTTTTTTTACTGTCATATATAAACCAAGGACCTCATACTGTATTACTTTTATTCATATTTAATGCTATAAATAAAACAGAAACCAAAAAGTAGGGACAACTAGTCTGATCCTATTTAATCCTTTTGTGAAAGATCAACTTTTTTTTTTAAGCAAATTGCTTCTTTCTCATCATTATCTCTTAGACAGGAATTATTTTCTAAGTCAGTCTTTGGATGTGATCTGATAATATATTCACAGTGTGTGCTTGTCAACTTGGGGAAATATCTGGCATTCAACTCCTTTTCACAGGATAATCCATGCAAACAACAACTGCTGAGTAAACACTTAAACTTCACTGGCTGTACATGTAATTATTAGATCTCTCACATTTCAGAACGATATGAAACACAATGCAATATATTACGAACGTAATTGTCTATGTAGTTCCAAATCTCTCTGACTGCTTCCTTCCTCTGGTCAATCAATTACTAAATTACATGTCATTTACTCTTCAGAGACAAATTGTAAACCTTCCTGGTGTAATCCCATTCTTCCAAGAAGCCAGCATTAGTAATCACTCTTGTATATCTTTGTAGGGAAAAAAAGGTGATTTATGAATAAGATGATCAGTAAGAAGGACTGCAGATTCCTGCCCTCTTTTCACTACTGACTCAGGGCATGGCATCTGGTTAGGATCTCTCAACTGATAGTCCCAGTTTCTCTGTACAGAATGCAATGCTGATACCATGGAGCTGCTGTAGCTCTCCCAGAGGCGTGGTGAGGATTACAGAGCTCATGTTAGTGCCAAATGGTGTGCTTCTCTGATGAACTGACCTGATAATTATACAGTATCATTGTCATCTAGTCAATCAGTTACATCATCTATCTTACGGAAATTTCTATGGAACTCGAACATAAGATAGATACTCTAAAAGAATACGATACTAACATAGCTTCAAATTCTAAAATAATCATCAGGACAATGTGGGAGCAGCTACTTATGGCCCACACATTAAAGAAAATAATAATATTCTTGAATTTTGCAGGTATGGGCAGTGTTATCACATAAGACCAATACATGATGAAGAAAAAAATCAGACTTTCTACATTCTAAAATTCTTCCAAAAATCACATCTGGAATGAGGTGTGGAAATAATTTATTCCAGCATACATTCAAAAATGTTTGTAAAATTCAATGAATTCCATGTCAGAAACCTATTATTAGAATCATTGAATGGTAATCTACTTTTAAGTGAGTTAAAATACATGTTAAAATAACAGAGGTGGAAAAAAGTTTTCCACTATTACAGAAGAAATTTAGAAATGACATTCAAAAAATTTGAAGTCGTCTGAGCAGGTATAAAATTTTATGTCAAATTCAAAGAGGAAAGTTTATATTAGTAACTTTTAACAGAGATATATAAAGAAAAAATAGAATTTGAAGTCCAAAGATATTCATGTTGAAATCCTAGCTCTGTTGATTTCTAGCTGTGTGGTGATGGGCCAGTCTATCCATCAGCCTGGATCTCAGTTTCTGTGTCTAGAACACAGTATTAATGATGCTCTCTGTTCTCAGAACCTGAAATGAGTACACAATATGCCTGATAGTGCTTAGTAAGCAGCGACTCTTCTTGGGAGTCATCCTTTTGCTATGTATAATCTTTATTAGCCCAGGTACCAAAATTTAGTGAAAGATTTTCAGGTTTTTTGAATGGGAGAGGATTTAGAATATTAGTATAAAAATATGAGAAATTATAAACTTTGGGGGATGGATCATCATGAAATCAGTCTGTGTAACCTTTCTTAAATTATCTACCACTATTCAACTTGATTTCACAGCATCCTAATCACGATGATCTTTAAAATATGCAAATAAAATATATGTATAAAATATACAAATCTTTTCCCTTTGTTCTGAAAAGATATTGTTCTATCATTATACTTAGCATGCGGACTTAAAAAAAGTAAAAAGAATACAAAGGTAATAAATAACACATAAAGAATCCTTACCTCCCATTTGATAATCATTTCCTTGGGTTGAGAAGCTTGCACCCTTATGTTTTGTGGATTCTTGTCTGGAGCTGAAAAGTTGCAAGTATTAACATTACTTTTCCCCATTGCATGGTCCATAGATAAATCATCATATCATCCCTCCTCCCACGAAAAACAGATTTTTAAATAACTTTGATTATATTTATTTCTGTCTGGCCCAGTTTGTAAAAAGACGTATGGCAGTTCCCCCTTCCCCCCTCAAGTTTCATTGAGATGTAATTGACATATAACATTGTGTAAGTTTAAGGTGCACAACATAATGATTTTAGAATGTACATGTATCACATATATATATTTATATGTATATATTGTGAAACGATCACCATAATAATGTTGGTTAACACATCTATCACCTCACATAAGGCAGCTTTTAAATATATATTTCATTTAAAGGAGTAAAACCGTGTTCATGGAGTGATATAATTATCATCCAATGGAGAGCAGAAGGTATTCTTTACCTGTCTTCATTTTAAACCTACTCTGTACGTTTTAAACCCGCTTTTTAAAATCTAAACCCACGATTTAAATGTACATTTTTAGTTTTAAATCTGCTTTACTTTTTCCATTAGAGTTATTGTTAGAAATTTTGTTGTATTTGCCTCTAAGTGAATAAAATTAAAGATTGTGTATTAATATCAATAGCCACGTTTTAGGGGCATCGGATAAGAAACAGCAGGTCATGTGCCCATGAAATACATTCAGATGGATCCATTTTATAAAAAAACGGCTACGTACGGAGTTTAGTGCCAAGGTGAACTTATACTAAAATCATACAAGTATCTGATTCGTTTATTATCTCTCCTTGCTTTTTCTCAATCCAAAAAGGGAATTATATGCTAGCATATTTATCTTAGCCAGAGAGAAAAAAAAATAGCAGGCTATGACCACATTGATAACCAATCCCAATCCAGTAACACAAATTTCAGCATGGTCATTCTTTTGTTTTGTTGGTTTATAACATTATATAAGTCTTATGCTTACAATATTATTATTTTGAATTCTGTGTACACTGCAGCATGCTCATTCTTGAGACTTTTTTAAAAAGCATCTTGGGAATTCAGATATATATTAGATACCTATTTGGCTACTGAGATGCAAAAAATACACTGCATGCATACAATTAATCACATTAGATACACTGAAAATTTAACCAGCTGCCTAGAATATGTCAAATGTTTGATTTCAGAAAGTTGAAATGAGGAGAAGAATAAAGAGAAAGTTGACTTTCTGCCTAGATATTGAACTTCAGTTTAGAACTTACTTTATGGTACCTGAGTTTAACACAATACTTAGTTATCAGAAATTACTCAGAGTAATGCTTGTTCATATACCTCCCTGTAATATCCTGCTGTACTTTGAGTATTTTGCATGTTGTTAGGTTACAGAACTTTTCAAGCTCTCTACTAGGAGATATCTAAAATCCTACATCGTGTTATCAGTCCTTTTTTTTTCCTCCCAGATGTCCAAAGATGCAACAAACTAAAACGTGTTAGAAACTTGAGGTGTGGACTTACATACCTGCTGGGGGTGTTTCATGATGGTCTGAAGGCCGGCTAGGCTGGCTTCTCCCTACTTCATTCTCAGCTATGACCCTGAACTGGTATCTCACATACGGAGCCAAAGATAACATGACTGTTGTTTCCTTTCCTTGGACTCTAGTCAGTTCTTCCCACCTTCCAGGTTCCTCTTTGTTTCCTTCAAATTCTACAATATACTCTGGTAATAGGAACATCAGAAAGACATATTAGAAGGGACTGAGAAATTTAAGTTATACTAAGATTTATATACAATATTAAACATTTCTAAGATTTATATACAATATTAAACATTTTAAAGGATGTTTTAAGGATAATCCACCTATGGTGGTACCAATGGCTTTAATATTAACTGTAATTCTGGAGGCCACAGTTACCCCAAGTCTTCCCTACCGCTAATATTGCTGTTGTGGTCATCTCCAGCCTCCCATGTCAGCCGAACACTTCTGTTCTGTCTTTCAGACAAGTGAAGGTTTTCTGGTGGATCCGGAACATCTGATTAATAATGAAAAATATAAGGTGAGGAGAAGGCAGATCATTGCCTTTGTCGATCCCACTTCCTCACTCAGGCAGACACTGCAAGCCCCCTCCCCTCGGGGCCCCTGTCTCCACTCCGAACTGTCCACATCTCACCGGCCCTTCTGGTTCTATTTCAAACGCAGCTTCCTTCACATCTATTCTCTACTATAAGTATCACCTCCCTCGACTCTGATTCCAGGTCTCAAGGGGCCACATCCTTGAGCATCGGAATTTTTCAGGGGTAGTTATTAACGATGAAGATTTCTGGGACCTATCCCTCTGGCTTACTGAAGGAGCTGGGCCCAGGAGTCTGCATTTCTAAACAAGTGTCCTGGAAGATATTATGAACAGTGGATTTTGAGAAGCATGAACGTATCAAGTGGATCACTATCTTGCAGCTCATGTATTTATTTATATGCCTGGTGCATCTCCTGTATGTGACTAAAAAGATCTTCTTGAGTAGGAACCATATTTTATTAATTTTAGCACCACCCAGTGCCGTGCACGTAAATGTTTTGTGACTAAATAATTAAGTGAAAAATATATCACCACTTCAAGGCATCTTCCATCCTTGAGTTGAACTCCCCACTTCAATCACGCATATAAATTATATTAGAGCAATAAACTTCGGTCCTATGACTACAGGAAAATAAGAGAACATGAACTCAGGCTTTCTTTTCTACATGCTTTGGATTTTTATTTTAATTTGTAACAATGAATTATCAGTATATGATAGCAACTTTTATACTCTGTTGGCCCGGAGTTCTAAAGAAGAGTAGGAAGGGTGTTTATACTGGAAGAGGAAGATTGGGCACTGAGCAGTGTTGTGACAGAGCCTAGCAAATTGAGTAGGCAATGACAAATTTTAAGAGTGTTAAAATACAAGGAAATTTCTGGTACTTTAAAAATAAAAGGACCAGTTAAAAAAAAATCTCATCCATAATGATCCTGACTTCTAAAATTTGGTTTCAATTCTCTCATGTATTCAAGGACATCTTTTCTCAGAGGAGACAATGAAGGGCCTTCTGATGGGCACTTTCTTCTCCAAATGAGAAGCAACATCCATTGCTCCTGCTGAGTATCTGACAATTGTTGGAAATGTATACTGACCAAAAAACATTGTTTTCAATTCAGAAGAGCACATGTTTATTTTTAACATGTGGTCAGTGACTGTGTCCACACTGTAGAGCCTTAAATAATAATTTATTTCCTCAATAGGCCTGATGATTTCTGAAGTTTCCTGAAACAGCCAATGCAGCCTCCTGTGTCTGACATTAAAATCTGCTCTTTCTGAGAATCACATGGAACTACATTTGATGGACTGCAATTGAGACCTAAAAGAATGATGCTCTTAAAGGATGTTTTTGGCAAGGCTTTTGAAAGTAACCTCTGATTGAAATGGGTCAAGCATATGCTTTAAAAAATGGTTTTCCAGGAAAAAGAGTCTTTTAGAAATTATACATGGATTTGTTACTGTCAATTACAGGGATATGCTTCTTCAAAACAGAGGCTAGCTTGAAAACTTAGAATGTAAACTCCAGGAAGTGGTTAAGAAAATGCAGCCTATCTCACAGAATATTTTTCACTATTCTATTTTCATTCTAAAAACACTTGGTGATTACTTCATAAATAAACAGTACATATAATCATAGCCTCTATTTATTTAAAATTATCAAAATTTCAGTGCTAGAAGATGGCAGCCTCGTTACAAGACTGATGCATTAAATTTCACAAGAAAATTTAGATGGCACGTACCAAGTGGTAGGGACCCCAGTCTCCTTGCCATTGCTCAAAATACTCAGGGGCAAAGGCCATGGATCCTGCCATTTATACTTAAAACTGTCATGCCTGGGATAAACTCCAGTTTACTTGAGGCTCAACCATTTTTTCTGGTGAATTACTACTAGAATGATTACTAAGGATTGAATCTTTCTGCTTGTAATCCCCCGAGGTAGCTGAAACACATCACCTAAAGGTTTAATTCTTTTGAATCAAGTCCATGCCACCTACCACCTGGGAACTACATTTTTTTTAAAAAAAATCCAACATTTGCTTCACTTGAATAGTGGCCATTTGCTTCACTAGTAGAGATCCAGCCTATTTATTCCTTTTTCACCAGCCTACCTCAAAAGAGACTGAATTTTTTCCTCTCAGTCTGTACCCATGGTAGGCAACCTAGCTGTGAATCCCAGCAACCAAAGCGCTAAAGATAAAAATGCCTGTTAATAATAGGCGTTAATCTAGTATGGTAAAGGTGTTTAGGCCAAATCAAACCTCTTTTAAGGACTATCAGCAAACTAAAAGAAAACTAAATGGTGCCCACTGAAACAGAATTATGAGAGAAAACTGGAAAGATGTCTTTATCAGTCAGGGTCCCAGCAGAGACTAAACAGTTCACCCACATTAGGGTAATTCAAAGTGATTTTAATAAAGACTCTTTCAAAAGATATGAGCAAGATATCAAGGGAAGGGGTGGGACAGGGCAGTTACCAGAATCCCATCAGAGAGAGCTATGTGGACAAAGCCCCTCTGAGAGAATCAATGACTTTGGCAGAGGGACACAGCCAGCCGGCAGGGAGGGAGTATCCAGAAAAAACACCCCCCCCCCCAACTGCCTCTACTGCCAGGGGCTCCCCATTGGCTGAACCAAAGGAAAGCTTGAGGGTAAGTGGTTTGTTGATGTCCACACCGGTCAGGTTTCCAGATTCAGAGAGCTGGTGGACAGTGAGTCTGGAAGGGAAACTAGGAGAGCTACACAACAGATGGTCTAAGAGTTATAAACATGGGTGACTACAGGAGTAATTGCATTGATTACACCAGTGAGGTGTGCACATTGTTTTCAAATTAGCATTATTATTTAAAAAAAAAAAAAATCAGAGGCCTTTTTTTGCAGAAGAACCCTTGAAGATCCTCCCTCCCCTCCCTGGGACCCTGGGAGCTGAGCTTTGTTTAGGCCTCTGGTTTAGAGCAGGACCACTGTTTTTATCACCACTGGGCCCCTACCCTGAGCCCTCCATCCTAGCCCATCTCCATTCCTCAGCCACATTTCTCTGTGCACTAGGAAAGCATAGCTCAAGGGTCCTGGGAACTCAATCATGCTGCAGTTTTCTCTCTGCTGATCGCATCACCTACCTCCCACTGCTTCTGGCAACATTAGCCAAGAAAAAAAGAAATTAAGCATTAATTAACTTCCTTAGAAGACAAAAGCATTAGAAAGTAGGGTTACTATTTAATTGAAAATTTCAAACTAACAATAACGGTGCACGGGCTTAAATAACCATTGGTTTAATTGCCCAAGAACAGTGGAATTTAATCAGTAATAGAAAAGAAATGAACAAAGATTTCTTTATTAGTTAGTGCACTTACCAAGGACAGTTACTTGAGTCATATCAGCAATGCTGTCCAGAGCAGTGTGAGCTGAACACGAGTATATACCTTGGTCCTCTACGGTGACATTAGATATCGTCAAATTAGCTCCATCAATAATTATCCTACCAGGAAAAAAGTGAGTCTATGATGAGGATGAAACCAACAGAAACAATAGAAACATCATCCTTTCGGCGATAAATATTTCCCATAGAAAACAATTCAAAGAAGAATAAAAAAAACTTGTCACATAATGCAAATTTTATTAAGAGAATGCCATAGTTGAAAACTGGAAAGTATTATTGAAGCACACACAAATGTCTACAAGCCATGAAGGTGATCAGGTTGGTTGGTTGGTTTTTAACTTACCAAATCCAACCGTCTGTGATTCATGGGTCAGTGATGGAACCGTCTTGCCTGGTGTGACTGAAGAGTGTACCATACCTCACAACAGCAAAGATACATTTGAGTAATTCTTAAGGTATGTTTAGGGAACCACCTATGTAGGATCAACTTGGGTGCTTCTTACAAAGGCAGATTCCTGAATCACTCCCCAGTTCTACAGAACCAGAATATCTGAGATGAAGTCTGGTAATCTCTATTTTTGACAACTTTCTCTTTTCTCCCTCCTTCTACCTCCCACGTAGAATGCACTTGAAGATCTAATAAAAAGTAAACTCTGACTTCTTTGAACAGTAGATGGCAGACTAGTACTTCTTTTCGCAACCCATTTGGTGCTGGCTTTTTATTATACCTTTTACCCTATGCCTATGTATTGTTAACATAATTATTCAAGTTTTTTTTCTTAAATAAAGTTCCATTAAACTTGAGATATATTCACAGCAGTATGCGATTTAGTTGAAATAAACAATGTCCTCGTGGGGAGGGAGAGAAAATCTTACATAATTAATTTTTTTTAAACATAAAACTCATATAAACTGCTGAAAAGTTTGAGTTATAGAAAACTAATTAAAGCTGTAGTAAAGTCAAACATGGTTCTGCCCTTTGATTATAGACAAAGTTGGTCCCTTACCCCTCCACCAATAACTGAATGATTTGCCAATTGATACTACCTGCTATTGCTAGTCAAGAATCTCACTATAATTCTGATGATAAAGTTTTGACACAAATTAGTTTCTCAGTTCATGTTAGTTATGTGTCCATTTTGTACAAACATCAGGATATTACATACACTGACAATTTTGCAAAATTTACCTTCTCAGATGAAGAAATACAATTTAATACCCTCTTCAGGTGGGCTATTTGTGCCCTGCACATCCACGAGGGCCTAGGGGAGCTGAACTCTAGTCTACAATCTTCTTGCCAAGATTGGTACCCTGGTGTGGTGCTGCTTCAGGCCAGAATGAAAGGGCAACTTTTCTATAACGCATGGGTTTTTAAAACTCATAAATGTACCTCACTTTAATCAAGGTAGAATGACCCACTGGTGCTTGAAATTTGGTAGGAATGATATACCCAGGAAGGTTATTAAAAATTCCTTGTGTTGGCCTCAGTCCAGTTTCCAAATCAGAACTTTTGGGAAGAGGGCAAAGGCCACTACATTTGACATGGTAGTAATTTGGACTCACATCAAAATCTGACAACTATTTGTATTAGCAAGGATTACACTCTGCTATGTGGAAGTAACAAACAGCTCCAAATTCTCAGTGCCTAAGACCGTAACCCTTTATTTCTCTCTTACATCATGCTTCCATCACAGGTCAGCTGTATTCTGCTTGAAGAAATCCTGGTTAAGCACATTGTGTATTTAAAAAATGGTTTCTACTCTACATAGAACCTGTTCTCTGGCTTCATCTTCATCTCTGTTCCTCCCAGTCTTTCCCCTGTTTTACCTGCTTAATTACCTCCCCTGAGAAACTTGCTATCACCCTCCAACCTCTCACAGCCTTCATCTGAAATATCCACCTTCCTAGTCCCCAGACCACATTAACCTCCCTTGTTTTCTTGTTCCATTCCGTCTTGTTAAAGCCACATTTCACTCAAGGCAATATTATAAAACGATTCTTTCTTTGGAGGCCTGTGTTTGAGGCTCCGTTCCACCAACTATGACTTGTATAATCTTGAACACAACTTGGAACCTAATTCACCTTATCTAAGAAACAGGGATAACAATATCTTCTTTCTCTTCAGGGGAAGTCAGTGAGGGAAAACACATAAAGTGATTAGTGTATAGAGCCTGGCTTAAAACTATGGGCTCAAAAAACTGTTGCTAATAATATTAATCAAATTGATTCAATTCATTGTTGGCTTGTAACTAATCACATTTCTTAATGCCCCCAACTCCCATTCCTCCTGCCTTTCTGCTTGAACGAATTACCTTAGTTCCTCTTTTCTTAGGAAGAGACCCTTCTATTCCTATAATCTCTGACTAATCTAATGCCTTATAACCTCTGCATCCTTTTCCCCGACTCCTGGGTTCTACTCCATTCATTTGCTGCCGTTTCTGAGGGGAAAAAGAAGCCCTTCCCTGATGCCAAGATAAAGCCCTCCCACTTATGCTCTTGACACGTTTTCCCTCTCATCCTCCTATTCACGGACACGTGGACATATCTACGTCCCCCTCGCCCTGGCCACTGCCATCTCTCCTGCAGGACTGGGTCCTTCACTCTGTGGTCATGAACAGTCCCCATTAATGTGTTAAGCACAGTCTAAATTTTACAAGTGGATTGATATCATATCCATACTCCACTTCATTTTTCATAATAATATTGTTTTGTCTAGAGCCACCTGCAGGTTAGAAATCCACAGAAAATTCTTGAGGTCATCTCAGCCTTCCTAATAGGTTTACTGTGAGGCTAACAGAGGGAAAGCATGTAGGCGAGACACTAACATAACATGAGGCACCCAGCAGGTATAATGGGCCAAGGTGGCAGTTTCCAGCACTCATCAGACCCCTACACACAAGAGGGGACAGGAGGGAAGAGAAGAAGGTATTTTTACTTCTCATTTTTCTCTATGTACCTTTGAATCAGAAATTTAATCACTTTCTGGGTAAAAGCTTCTGGTTCCCAGCCTAGCGTTAAGGAGAAGGTGTCCCCGCAGAAGGTGAGAAATGCGAGCTTACTGATGGTTCTACAGAAATTTAGCAGACACCTGTGATCTCAACTCCGTGCTACTCAATTCCATGCCTGCTCCTGGCTCCAGTCAAGACCAGCCAGCAATAATCACTCCCAGTCCTTCCCATCCCAAATATTCCTTCAGTGTTAAGGTTACTGTCCCTCCCCCCCACCCCCTATTTAGAGAAAACTAGAAGAATGTTTGCATTACTTAGCTCACTCAGATAGCCAGAGGTTCATCTGAGCGTCAGCCTGGCATCCTGCAGAAGCTATAAAACAGAGCCACACACGGAGGCTGGTTGGAGTATCTGGATTCAGGGCCTAATATGCAAGTCACATTACCAACAAGGCAGGAGTCTGATTCCCTTCTTGGCTATAACCCAGAGGTTATGTGGAAGACCCCAGAAAACTAGACAGTAGTGACAAAGAGGGAGAATTTGGGGAGATCTGAGCAGGTGACAAATCAACTGACACCTGACCATAGGCTGAGCATCTCTGTTGCAACATGTAGCCTGTCAGGTATCAACAAGTATTCTCTTTCTGTGTCACTGACAACTGGTTGCGATGCGTATGCTGCCCTTCCACAGAGGTTCCATACACAGGAGGGATGAGGTGGAATGAATTAAGTACCCAGGCTGAGGCCAATCAATGCCTTTGTATAGAGGTGGCACCCACACCCACAAATACCAAAAGAGACCAAATAGGTAACAGAAATGAGACAAGACTACTGGAGAAATGAGTAGAATGAGTCATCACAGCTAAATTGGACTGAGTATATTCTAAGTGCTTAGTGTTAACTCACAAAAACCCTATGATGAAGTTACCTTAAAAAAATTTTTTTTTAACAACACTATGTTACAGAATATAAAACTAAGGCAGAGAAAAGTTAGCTTGTCTAAGGTCACGGACCCAATAAGGGACAAAGTTGGGATTCAAACCCAGGCACCTGGGCTCTAGAGCCCATGCATTTAATGATGACACTGCTGCCATCTCGCCTAAGGAGTGCAAGTCCTACCTAAAAATCTTCAGACTTCGTTTTTCAGAATGATGAATAATAAAATAAGACGGCAGGTGAAATTTGGATCCAGGACGGTCAATTTTTAACCCCTGACTCAGCAACAACGCAAGAGGAAGGGGAGCTGTCCTCTGCTTTCAAAAGACAGCATATGCATTCAGTAAATATTTTCTCTTTCTTTGCTATACTTAATAATGTTTAGCACTAGTCAGCATCTATGCACACTTTATTCTACAATCTCGCTTCTATATTTTTATACATTCTCTACAAAGAAGCTGGAAGGCTCAAAAATATACTTGTCAATACTTACTAATGGGAAGGATCTAAGATATGATTTAGGTTCTGCCTATGAGATAGACTCCTGTGAGACCGGGAGGTAGAAGGGAAATGGGCTCCATCTCTTCGGGGGCCTTAGGAGCAGACAGCGACTCTGGCAGATGTAAGAAATGTCAGTGCTGGACTCAGCAGGAGCACCAGTGAGTTGAGGGGCAGTGAATACCCCAGCAGTTTCCAGACATGTGAATTGCAGCTGCACTGCCACATCACTGAGAACCCAAAAGCTTAGTAAGCAGCACCCTTAGACCTGTCTCCTCCAGTCTTTCCTACGGTTTTGTGAGCACCCAAGCCCATGCAGTAAGTATTCCTCAAATAACAGGAGCGGTTTCTGTTGCCTGCACTTACAGGATGGTACACATTATATGAAAAGTCAGTAGCAAAGATGAGAAGACAAACGTGTGAAAGACAATGCAAATGAGTACCTTGTATGACCTTTCAAACACTGCCTTAAAGACCGAAATGTAATAATCAGGTTTTATATTTTAATTCAGGGTGAATACTTTTACAACTATCTTTCTTTCCAATGCAAGATTTGGTCCCAAGCAAATATTATGAGATACTGTAATAGTTTACCTACCTGCCATCCTCTGTGCCATTAATTTCAAAGGCTTCTCCATCTTTACTCCAGGACAACTTCAAACTGTGTTTCAAATGTGAATCACATTTGCTCTCACAATGTAATTCGAGTGTATGTGATCTGGGGACACGAGGATTCTTAGGAGACACTCTAAGTTTTGTAGCATCTGTTTTTACAAAACAAAGATACTAGTTAGAGCTACAGAACACAGCTTACTTTTCTATCAAGTGCCTGCAATTTAATCAACCAAAACCGTCAACATTGACAGTCAAATCCTCATGCACTGTTTGTCACACTGCCACTTCCTGACATCACATATCATGACTGTTTTCACTCCATCCAGGCCGGGGCACCTGGGTAGAAGTATTGTAGTAACAGCAATTTCCCTCACTGCTTCCTAGGCACAGGGAGTAAGAAGGCTGTGAGCAGGCAAATGCCTCTAGATATTGAATATAAATCCTCCTTCTAGTGCTTCTGGACCTGTGGTCAAAATACCAGAAAGAAAAGAGGAAATCCAATTAATTTTCTATTAACATGTGTCTGATTAACTCAAATCTGAGGTTAAATAGCGAAGCCCATGCATAGAGGAACTAACAACATGAAGGTGTGGAAGGTGAACATGAGCCCCGTGAAGCTGGAGGCTTTGCTGGTTTTGTTACATTGAGGTATCCCCGGAACCCAGAAGGGTGCATGTCTACAGTAGGTACTCAATATGTGTTTGTTGAATGAGTTATATGTGAGTCATATTTTGAAAGTAAATGAGTAATCTCAACAATATAAAGTTCAAACATTGGTACCATGGGTGTCTTGAAAAATGTCTGTTTCTTTCTCATTGTTTCAAAACATATTATCCTTACTCTTAAGGACCATATTAAAGGCAGATACACTTTACCCCAATGTGGCAGTTGGGAAGCCTCTTGGGAGTCAGATCTTATGAGCTGACCACCAGCTCCACAATCATGTTCTAATATTTGCTATCTATATGTTACTCAAGAAATGGATTAAAAATCGCAAGCGGTAGTAAATTGGTATTTTGACAGCCCAAGCATGAAATTTGAAGAAAAGATCATACTGAGTTAATCGCAAGTGAATTACTAAGCATCCTACTTCTAATTCTAAATTTAAAGACAGAAATCCGTTGAATAATAATTGATACCATTTAATAAGCACTCATTTCATTTAACTAGACTCTGTGAAGAAGTTCACATTCATTGTGACATTTTATAATTATAACAATGCTATGAATATTAATATCTCTACCTTATAGAGAAGATAACTTAAGACTAAAATGAATTTAAGAAGGATAACTAATATTTTCTAACTGGTAAGGGACTGAGCTGTGATTTGAACTCAAGACTGGAAAAGACCAAAGCTTATGCTTTCAATCACTCTACTGCATAGCCTCTTATTCACCTCCATTCTTGACATTCCTTTTTCATATGTAAAAATTATGCCCTTAATTCTCATGGATACAGTTCCTGTACACCCTTTGCATATACAGTGGACATTAGAGAAGACCAAACGTTTATGACCTTATCCTTCTCTCTGGCCACAAGCCATTTTGAGGTCCACTTTGGACCAAGTACTGTGTTGGGCAACAGGAAGGCGAAGGTTCATTTGGATTCTAGACTTCACACTCATTATCTTTCACCTGGTGGAGCAGCTTATCTTTGATTTAGGTTGGTTTTATAAAATATAAAGAAAATCATCTTCATCGATGTTATAAGAGTATTTTAAAAATTGCATATACCACTTGAAAACGCAGAGAGACATCCGATGTAAGTAGACATCATAGAATACTAATGTGCCTTAAAAATATCGTCTATGGGGTTGGCATGTTGGATAACTTAGGGTACAGAAAAAAATATGATAAAAGAATAAAAGAATATAAGACAGCAAAGAGGGAAGGAAAGAATAAAAGACAGGAGGGCGTGCATGTCTGTAGAGAGAAATGTTAAGGTACCAGTGAAAACAGATGATTAAACACATATGTAGCCTGTCATCTAAGCAGAGGTAGTAGCAGGCCATGAAAGTGACCTGCCACAGGAAATGCAAACCCTCCCTCCATTCACTGTAGGACATTTCTGTTCTTTGTGTTTTCCTGAAAAGGGTTCTATGAGCAATTTTAAAATCAAAATATGGCTGATGCCTGAGGGTCTGGGGTCCAGTCAGCCTGCATCTAGGTGCTGAGATGCTCCCCTTTGGGACACTGACATATCTTGGCACGTACTTAACTATTGGGAGCAATTAAAAACAAAACAGGCTGCTTGGACAAGAGATTAAATATAACGCTATTTATGATTCAAAAGAAGGACAAAAACTCTCCTCGTTCTGTCATGCCCTAGTCTTTACAATACTGATCCTTTACGAGTTTATTTTTGAAATTTTTAGTTCAAAGAGTTCAATACTAGTGACATTACATTGAGTTGGTTACTGAAATATAGTTACAGAAATACACCAAAATAGGGGATTTTTAAAAATTGCTGGTCATCCATCACCAAGAACACCTAACTCACTCTTATAATTGTATAAAGCCATGGACACATCACTGACATATCCTATAATTCTTGTGATGGTCTTTTAGATGAAACACGATCTAGGAGTTCTGAAGCAGGCTAAAGAAATTTAATGGGTGCCCGAGTTTACATCATATTGTTTCCTTTGGGAAAATGAAAAACTGAAGCCATGTGACAATTCATGTGAAGTAAAAAGAAAATAAAATTACTTCTAATATCCAGATTGGCTGTGACGGCTGTTTTTCCTTTAGCATTTTCTACCCAACAAGAGTAGGAGCCAGCATCTTCTTCCGTGGTCTCGTTGATCTGCAGTGTGCCATTCTCATGGATATGATACCGTCTGCCTTCAAGAGGTTTTGCTTCTTCCACCTTCTGCCTATGGATATAGGAAGTACAAATCAATTTGCAGTGTGGTAGAATCATATCCTCTTTTTCAAAGTGGCTACTGATGTCATTCAGTCTTATCCCTCCTTCAGGAGCTTAGCAGACCTTATGAAATTTTCCATTTGAGTTTACAATTTTTCCAAAATAGGTGATAGGTGTATATCTTACCTGCCCAAACAAGACTGTGACTGGAGGAAATCTGGGGCTGAGCTCTATGCTTCTGCTGTATTTATAATAGCTCTCAGTACCGCTTTGCATCTGTCCTCACAGTTTAATAAACAATTTCTGCCATATTGATGGTGAACTCTTTAGTTAATCACTGCTTGAGGGTACTAAATGGGAAAGCTAGTAATTGAAAGAGATAATGAACCTTCAGAACCTCCTGCTGTCCTGAGCGAACACTGGTCATTCAAAAAGATTACAGGCCGGGAAGTCCTTCCTGTCCTGTGGACAGGGATTCCATTCACCCTTATTAACCCAGAGTCATTTTCTCCTACCTTCATCCATTCCCCAAGCACTTGCTGCCACGGCTTGACTCACCCTATATGTTTCACAGGAAGAGGCTGCAGGGGAGACAATATCTAAAGGACAAACTCTGGCTGCTCTTCACACGAGATTTTACGGGGCTGGGACCACGTTAAGGCAAGTGAGGCATTGCCTCAGAGACAAAATTTAAGGGTTGCCAAAAAAAAAAAAAAAAAATCCTTAGTAATCAAGATAAAGATTTTAATACAGTATTTTTAAAAATCAAAAATAATGCAAAAAATCGACAATGAACAAAATATCCAAACTTTAGATAATGACAGAATCTGACCCTGCACTTGCATGACCTTGCCTTGCTCACCTCACTTTAACCTCAACCCTGCAGAGCACTGGGAAAAATTATTTAAGACCAGTTGAACCAAGTCTTCCTAGTGAAGGAACAAATATGGTAGATCCATGTAACAGTGTTTGGAGTTACTATACCAACCAATATATTGAAATTAAATTCAAAATACATGTCGAAAAAGTTTTAAACATAGGCATTTGGAATGAAATGCAGACTTAATAATTATTCGGATAACATCCAAAACAATAACAACAGTAATGTATGACTTTAGCTATATCCATACTGGAGACCTAAACTACCTATAAAATTGGCTTAGTAATCACTTCAATTTTTTGCTTTCCTTTGTGAGCACGAAGAGCTCTCCGTATTTCCTCACGTGAGAGAATCCTACAGATCTAGTCAATAGTTCCAGGAGAGGTAGGTAAGTAAATTTGCTACCTTATTTCTCAGAGGCACTGGCTACACGTAGTAGCTTGACCCAATGCAGCCTGTCAAATGATGGATGAAGAAACAAGGCAACATCTACAACTGACATTTTCTTAAGAAAACCGTGTAACAGCTTACCAGGACACTATTGCCTCGGGTGAAGCAAAGAACTCACAGTGTAAGAAAGCACTGTACCCAACCACTGTAGCATAATCTTCTTCATCTGCAGTTTGTATCAATGGACGAACATCTATTTAAAAGTAATATAAATGCAGTTTTAAACGTTCATATGAGAAATAATACAAGCAAATTAAACTTTTCCTATACCCTAGTCACATTAATAAGAAGGGAAAACAGCTCAATATCACAGTATGTATTCTTGAATTAGAAAGTATCCTGATGCAATACATTTTTGGATGCATAACTTTAGTATGAGGTCTAATGCTCAAATGTAAGGTGACACGTACTCGGATTTTTCCATTTTATGTGCCGAGAATTCAATCTACTTGTGAGTATGACCTTGAACATTCTCCTGTGGACAAGAGCAGACAAATAGTCTGTTCCCAGGTATGCTTACCTACAACATCGATGTTGGCGTTGGCAAGGATAGTGCCATGGACATTCGAGGCTTCGCACTGGTACACAGCAGTGTGATTTGGTTGCACGTTGGTAAAACTGATTTCCCTGGGGGAGATGACATCACCAGAAAATGGATTTCCTACAAGAAATTCAAGAAAGTCAGTCTGATAAAAAAAATAGAACCTAAAATATTTATACACCATTCATTAAACGTGTCACACAGTATTTATATTTTAAGACCCGTTTAGGGTGAATAATAGTTCATTGAAGCCAATTCTTCAGAATTTCTTAACATCAACCATGGATTTCTCTTTCCAGACCCTTCTGCGATTTCAATCTTCCTTTAACTGAGTATTTATTGCCAAAATATGTGTTGATCTCTAGCTCTCTGACTCTCCATACCCACACCCATAAGTAAGATTCCAGATTTTCTGTTTAGCATTCGAGTCCCACTGTGAACTGAATCTCACTTACTCTTGTAAATTGAGGTCCTGATAGGGCCCAGCATAAACCACATGATCAACACGGTTGGATCCCCCAATCCACCAACATTGGCTGCTATTTTCCCCCTTGACGTGTTGTTCCTCTGTTTCAATCCTCTGCCCTGCTGCAATTTTCCAATCTTCGCCATTCATTTCAATTGCCTTGCTTTGCTACTTAGCCACTTCAGATAAACAGCTCATATACTGCATTTTCCCAGGAAGACTAAACTCTTCTTGAGAACAGAGGCCAGGTTTTCAACTTTTTTTGGCAATAAATCCCACACCACTGCTTATCCACGTATGATTCTGGAAATAACTTTTGGAAATGGGAAAAGCTAATGTTTATGGCATGGTTATTAAGGGCCAAAGAACTCTGCTGGATACAGCACATGTCTTATTAATTCTGCTCCGAACCTGCCACATCAGCACCAGTATGGCCACTGAGCAGGTCAGGGGACTGTATTTCAGTAAATACCACGTCCCACAGCATTTGGCCATGTGCGAAATGCCATGTCCTGCTCTGATGCTACAAACAAACAGTGGAAGAAAAACATACTAGCTAGGAATGTGGAATGAGGGCACAAATGTTAAATTTTTCACTTAAACAACATTATAAGATTACCAATATATCTAATTTAATTCTTCTTATGGTGTCTCCATTATACAAAATACTGACTATACTAAGTTTCAGGTCATAGAAACATTGAATAGTACATAATAAATAGAAGATTTTCTTATACATCATTTTTCCCTCTTGGGTTGAGAAATGAATGTATTTTTACACTTTACTGTGAGCTCTACAGGGGCAAGACCTTGTCTATGTGTTGTGCATTATGTCCCTAGAGCCTGAAAAGCAGCTGTCACAGAAGAAGTGGTCAGTAAATATTTCTTGGAATGACTGAAAAACAGTTTTGTTGGGTAACATTTTATCCCTGGCAGAAAAATAGTCCCTGAAAGATGGCTACAGTCTAATATCTACAACTTTTGAACATTTTACCTTATGTGGCAAAAGGGAATTTGCAGATGTGATTAAGGTCAAGGACCTTGAGACTGGACGACGGTCCTGGATTATCCAAGTGGGCCCCAAGGAATTACAAGGCTCCTTATAACCAGAGACCCTTTCCTGGCTGTGGCTAGCCAAAGAGAGATGTGACTATGGAAGGATGGTCAGAGAGATGTAACATTGCTGTTTTGAAGTTGGAGGAAGGGAGCTGTGAGCCAAGGAATGGGGGCAGCCTCTAAGAGCTGGAGAAGACAAGGAAAGGATTCCTTTCCTAGGGCCTCCAGAAGGAACCACAGCACTGCTGACACCTCGATTTAAGCCTAGGGAGACTTGCGTTGGACTTCCAACCTACACAATTGTAAAATAATAAATGTGTACTGTTTTAAGCCACTGAATTTGTGGTAATTTGTTATGGAAACAATAGAAATTTAATACAATCCTGTAGGACAATCTCTCAAGAAGTGTCAAGGTGAGTAGCTTACTTCCAAGATTTTTAAGGCTACACAGAATTGTGTCTTTGATCTCATCCTGTACTTTCACATCCTACATCCAATTACAAGTTTCAGAGTAAACCCCATCATCCCTTTTAATTCTTATACCATTTGCCCCATGGTAAACTGAATCTACAAGGGTTAGTCAAAAATTATCCACACTCTGGCTATAGAATTTACACAGGTTTTAATGTAACTAGAGTGCGGATAATTTTTGACACCCTCATATGTAGCATTACAGAAGGAAGAAATGAAAATATGGCCTCATGTTTGGGTGACAAATAATTAAACACTGCTCAAAGCTGCCTTCTAGGATAGATATGGAAACTGCAGAGTATTGTGGCATACGGGCTACCAGGAGCTTCCAGAATTCTAGAAAGCCAAGTTCTTTAGCAAATAAAAAACTACTCCTGACATAAGTTGTCTTTGGTCAGCTCAAAGGGCAAAAATGCAATATAGGGGGAGAAACTTCAGCTCTGGACTTAATCATTTCAACTCCATTCATGGCTCTGAATTCACTTGAGTTGTGTCCTCAAATAAGTAATATGAGAGTAAGTCAAAAATTATCCGCACTCCGGTTATACTAAAACGTCTATAAATCTGCAGCCAGGGTGCGGATAATTTTTGACTCACCCTTGTATAATCTCTCTGAGCCTCATTTGCCACGTCTGCAAACTGAAGAATAAAAAATCTCCTTTGCAGGGCCTACTAGGAGGCTCAGAAATATTGGATGCAAAGTATTTGAAAAAGCTTAGGCTTGTAATCAATAATCAGTAATCATTTTGATTTATTGTTCAAATATTATAAAGATATGTAATTGCTAAGAATATAAGCTTAAACCCTTTAGTGATCACACTGTCATCAAACATCCCAATTATAAATGGTTATGACCTTTTGGCAGGGAAGCAAGGAGAGCTGTGGCAAGAACACAGAGCATGGGTTCCAAAGAAGTGGCTTTGGTCCTAGGTCTGCCATTATTCAGCTGTGCTATCTTGCATTAGTTTATTTTCAGCCTTGACATGTTCTTTCATCAACAAACATGTTAGCTCTCTTTTGGATATAAGTCTGTAACCTAACTGTTACTACTACCAGTCTAGCCTGAGGGCCCAATATCTTTTAGGCAGCTCATAACTGGAGTCATACAATTGCTTCTCCATTCAGAGGCCAGAAAAATTCTTTGTTAATAAGTTAGAGAGAAGATGGTGGAGTAGGAGGACCTACGCTCACTCCCTCTTGCAAGAGCACCAGAATTACAACTAACTGCTGAACAATCATCGACAGAAAGACACTGGAACTCACCAAAAAAGACACCCCACATCCAGAGACAAAGGAGAAGCCACAATGAGACGGTAGGAGGGACACAATGGTGTTAAAATCAAATCCCATAAATGCTGGGTGGGTGACTCACAAGCTGGAGAAGAGTTATACTGCAGAAGTCCACCCACTAAAGTGAGGATTCTGAGCCCCATGTCAGGCTTCCCAACCTGGGAATTCAGCAACGGGAGGAAGAATCCGCAGAGAATCAGACCCTGAAAGCCAGCAGGATTTGATTGCAGGACCACCACAGCACTGGGGGAAAAAGGAGACTCCACTCTTGGAGGGCACAGAAAAAAGTGTGCTCACCAGGACCCAGGGGGAAGGAGCAGTGACCTTATAGGAGACTGAACCAGACCTACCTGCTCGTGTTGGAAGGTTGCCTGCAGAGGTGGGGGGCGGCTGTGGCTCACCAAGGAGACAGGGGCACTGGCGGCAGGGGTTCTGAGAAGTGCTCATTGGTGTGAGCCCTCCCAGAGTCCGCCATGAGCCCTACCAAAGAGCCTGTAAGTTCCAGTGCTGGGTAGCCTCAGGCCAAACAACCAACAAGGTGGGAACACAGCCCCACCCATTGGCAGACAAGCAGATTAAAGTTTAACTGAGCTCCTGCTCACCAAGTCAGATTAAAGTCTTACTGAGCTCTGCCCACCCAGCCCTACCCACCATCAGTCCCTCCCATCAGGAAGCATGCAGGAGCCTCCTAGATAGCTTCCGCCACAAGAGGGCAGACAGCAGTATCAAGCAGTATCAGCAGTATTTCATCTTGCAGAACTGAAAACCACAGCCACAGAAAGAGAGAGAAAATGAAAAGACAAAAGACTTTGTACCAGAAGAAGGGACAAGCTAAAACCCCCAAAAAACAACTAAATGAAGAGGAGATAGGCACCCTTCCAGAAAAACAATTCAGAATAATGATAGTGAAGATGATCCAGGACTTTGAAAAAAGATGGGATGCAAAGATCGAAAAGTTGCAAGAAAAGTTTACCAAAGATCTAGGAGAATTAAAGAGTACATAAACAGAGGTATGCAACACAATAACTGAAATGAAAAATACACTAGAAGGAACCAATAGCAGATTAACTGAGGCAGAAGGGCGAATAAGTGACCTGGAAGACAGAATGGTGATAATCACTGATGTGGAAAAGAATAAAGAAAAAAGAATGAAAAGAACTGAAGACAGCCTAAGAGACCTCTAGGACAATGTTAAATGCACCAACATTCGCATTATAGGGGTCCCAGAAGGAGAAGAGAGAGAGAAAGGACCCGAGAAAATACTGGAAGAGATTATAGTTGAAAACTTCCCTAACATGGGAAAGGAAATAGCTACAGAAGTGCAGGAAGCACAGAGAGTCCCAGGCAGGATAAACCCAAGGAGAAACATCCCAAGACATATAGTAGTCAAATTGACAAAAATTAAAGACAGAGAAAAGTTATGAAAAGCAACAAGGGAAAAACAACAAATAACATACAAAGGAACTCCCATAAGGTTAACAGCTGATTTCTCAGCAGAAACTGTGCAAGCCAGAAGGGAGTGGCACAATATATTTCAAGTGATGAAAGGGAAGAACCTACAACCTAAAAATAGAGTTACCATATGACTCAGCAATCCCACTGCTGGGCATATACTCAGAGAAAACCATCATTCAAAAAGACACATGCACTCCAATGTTCATTGCAGCACTATTTACAATAGCCAGGACATGGAAGCAACCTAAATGTCCACCAACAGATGAATGGATAAAAAAGATGTGGCACATATATACAATGGAATATTAACTCAGCTGTAAAAAGCAATGAAACAGGGACATTTGTAGAGACATGGATGGACCTAGAGACTGTCATACAGAGTGAAGGGAATCAGAAAGAGAAAAACAAATACCATATATTAACACGTATATGCGGACTATAGAAAAATGGTACAAATGAACTGGTTTACAAGGCAGAAATAGAGACACAGATGTAGAGAACAAACATATGGACACCAAGTGGGGAAAGCAGGAAGGGTTGGGGGGGAATGAATTGGGAGGTTGGGATACCAAATTGTACACTGTAAATATATGCAGTTTATTGTCTGTTAACTGTATCTCAATAAAAGTTCTTAAAAAAAATAGTAAGTTAGAACCTGTCGCTCTTCTGCTCTAAATCTTCCAAGAGCTGCACATCTCAATCACAATAACATCCCAAGTCCCCTTTCGGACCTTCCCCTTTACGTACGATGGGGCCCTGCACCTCTGGACTGATCTCTCCCAGCACTGCGCCCTCCTCACTCACTTGGCTTCAGCCACAATGCCATCCTGGCTTTTCCTCAACACCCCAAACATACCTCGGGTCTCTGCACTCACTGACCTCTCCACCCTTAAAGCGCTTTCACAGGTATTTGCATGGCTGCATCACTCACCTCTTTCAGATCTCTACTCAAAGGTAAATAACCATAAGGGTCTTACTAGTATTGTCTTAAAATCAGACAGCAACTCTAGGTCCTGGACTTCTCTTACACCCACCCCTTCCCCAGCTAGTTTTCACTGTACCATATTTATGGGCTTATCTGTCCGTTGCTTCTCTCGCCCTACTAGAATGTCCAATTCATGAGAGTAGGGACTGTCCATTTTATCCACCTTATTCACTGCTCTCTCCCAGGCAATAGGGCCGATGCCTGGCACAAAGAAGGCATTCAATATGTGTTACTGAATGAAATAATCAATCTGTTAAATATGAATAATCATCCTTCCTTTACAAGGCTCATTTGGTGACAAAGAAGTACGTGAATATGCTTCATAAACGGCCAAGTGCTATTCAAATATAAAATCTTATGATTTTATGTTTCAGAGAATCTGCGTTCATTTTAGCATCCTTAACATTCTTTATAAACAAAAGTTATTTTCATTTCCCTCTGATCTACCCGAAGTATTGTTTTTCATTTCTTATTCTGTTCTCTGAAGAGATGAGGAAAAGTCTCAAACTGAGTTTATTAAAAAATGAAGGCTAAAGTATCAACAGGTGAATGGATAAAGAAAATGTGAGATATATCATATACACACATATGCACATAATGGGATATTATTCAGCCATAAAAATGAGAAAATCCTATCATTTGTGACAGCCTGGATGGACCTTGAGTTGCCCTACTTTTTAAACCTTGTTTTTATATATAAGTAATATAATGCCCTCACAAATATTATTTATGGGTTTTGCATAAATCAAATTTTTTTGAAAGATGCAATTTTGGATTTCCTGGTTAGATCTGTCTTGCTTGTCCAGCCACTTACCAACTCCACTTTAGCCGTAACAAGGGTGTCTAACCATTAAGTGTCCCAGCAAACCACTGCCTTCAGCACTGTCTCACGATTGGTGTTTTCACTTACTCTCCATTGGGAAACCATTGACTCTCCACTTGATTGTAGGTTCAGGTTCTCCTTCAGCCTCACACAACAGTATACCACTGCTCCCGGTGCTATACACGCCGCTCTGAGGTTTCTTTGTCCAGCGAGGGGGCTCTGAAAATAAAGTGAAGAGCTCATCCGCGTTTTATCAATCACTGGAGGTCTAAAAATGTTAAAGGTGTATTTCTATTAAGCACCAGCAGATGGCAGACACAGCAAAGTGTTTGACATTAGCTCTTTTTGATAAATGTTCTCTAAGGCAAAATGTGCATTGTTTTTGCCTGGAATGTGGTTTGTGTGTGGTTATGTGTTTTTGTGTGTGTGTTTGTGTTGTAATTTGGAATCTGAGGATGTATAATAAAATCAACACACTAAAAATGGTTATCTATAGTTACCTTATTTAGCTACACAAGTATCTATCGCTTACACAAGTATATATCTCATTACAGAAAATGGAGGGGTAAACGTGAAGTTTATCCAGTGCAAGGCATCCAAAATGGCTGATGTTAAAGAAATATATTCTGAAAAATTTTTAATGAAATTAAAATATTCAGCCATTATTTTAAATATTTCTTAATTAATGGCCTTATAGCATTTATATGTCCATATCTAATTATCTATCTTAAGAATTTGGGAAACATTATTTCCTAGAAATTTTTTTTCCTGCAAGGGGGTAGGAGAAGGGATCCTAAAAGCAATATTTACCTTTTTGCCTTCAAAGCAATGAAGGAGAAGGTATACTTAAATTACATACTTGCATCTTTCTATGCCCTAATGCCCTAATACTGGTGTTTCAGTACAGAAGGAGACATTCTTCTTTAGTGCAAACACTACTGTCATGTTTGGTCACCTTAAGTATCTTACAATGTCAGGAGCGAATAAAAGATCATATTAAAGTGTGGATGGTTTGGGTCACTGGATTTCAGAGGAAATGGCACAATACCTGCAGGTAGTAATTCCCATCAAGTGTTGCTTGGTTCTTTCCCCCAAGACATTGTTGGATTTCCATTTTTAGTGAAAAAGGAAAGTCTTAAGATACATAAATGCATAAAATGAAAAATGTCATTTCAGCAGTTTTTTAAAGAAAAGGAGGAAAAGGGGGATTATGTGGGGAAAAAAAAGCCTGTAACTTTACCAGTAAAAACAAAAACATACAAATATCCATGGCAAGTTCAAGTCTGAGCAAGAGACATGCCTTTGTAATTATTCAACAGGGTGTGGACTTGTTAAATTCCAAGTTATATATATGCGGTCATAATCTACAATATGTAAATATTTAGTCATTTAGGTGAAAATGCAGCAGTCCAAATTATAAACTGCATATGACCCTCTGAGGTGAAGGGTTTTAGTTCTTCTATGTGTGTCTGCATTTTTTTTCTTGTGACTTTCTTTTGGTCTTTTCATACAACCACAGTAAAATTAAACATTTGCGTTAGAGAAAAAACATGAAATACTTCTTATTTACAGGAGAAAACTAAGACTATTGCTTTCAGAACATATAACAATATAGGAGATCATGGGGATATAACATATAGCATGATGACTATAATGGGTAAATAATACTGTATTGTTTATTGAAAGTAGCTAAGGGATTAGATTTAAAAGTTCTCATCACGAGAAAAAAACTAACTATGTGGTGATGGGTAAAAACAACACTTATTGTGGTGATCATTTTGCAATACATACAAACAGCGAGTTGTCATGTTATATACCTGAAACAAATGATGCAATATATCAATTATATTTCAATAAAAATAAAGCATATCATGTAATGATGACCTTTCTCTAAATCTTAATGAATAATAAAATCAAGATCTCCATTTCTATTCTCACCCTACAAATTTCAGTAATCCTTCAGTATCTGCGCTTAGATCTACTACTGTTAGCTCTTAGGTAAAGGATACTTAAATGACCATCTTACCCAACCATTTCACCTTACAGATGGAGAACTGAGCTTTGGGGAAGTCATCTCAGTTGCCCAGGGTCACCAGGAAAAGAAGCCCCACTTTCTGTTCTTGCCATTCCATGGACCTACGGACCTATTGAGTGAGTGGTGCTGAGACTCCCAAGTAAATGTGGTGTTATTTCTAACTCATTACTATTCCATTCATTCGGATCACAGATAGGAACCAAGGCCAAAGAGTTTTACCAGCTTTCAGTCTGTGCTTCCAAATCCAAACTCCCCAACATCTATCAAATGACTCAAGAGGTTTTGCATATTCACTAGAAATCATACTAAACTGTACCTGAATCCCTTTTCATAAGCTTTCTTTATAAATGTTTAGACATTTGTTTTTATGGTTTTTATCCCTGTTTCTCCTAGAGAAGTAAGCTGGTCCTGAGCAAAGGTAGAACTGGCCATGACATTTGAAAGGGACTTCAAGCCTGTCTTGTTCAGAAGCATCTTCTTCTTCTTGGCCCTGTCACGACACTGCTCTCAATTCCAGCCCTGTTTAAGAATCTCACAACTGGGATCTGCAGTGACAACATCTAGACTAGATCACTAGACTAGTGATCTCTGAAGAGCCAGGGCAGAATTCTCCTCTTTCTGATGTCTCCTCTGCTTAGTATAGGGAAACAAAATTTGCCACCCCAAAACATTTCTTTGGCATGCAGATTATTTTGAGCTGAAAACAATCAAGTCCCAAAAGACTCAGAGAGAAACTCTGACCTCCCCCCAGTTGCCTAAAATAGTTTAGATAGAAGGCCTGTTTCTGGAAGAGAGCTATTACAGAAATATCTGGCAAGAACCTGGTCTAGCTGTGGTCGGGCAAGCTCTGCAGGGCGTAGAGATTAGAGTCCCCCCTGGGTCCCACTGTCTCTGCCTGGTCCAGCAAACATCTGTGTGCCAAACATTTGCTCCTCCACCTCCAGTCTTCCTTGGAGATGCTGTCCTCCCTGCCTTTGAAATCCCAAACAGTCTCTCCTGTCTTTGGCTGAAGATGGTATTTAGGGTGAGGATCTGGCTGTTTTAGTGAGTTACTCAGTTTTCCTGGCTCTCTGCCATGTATACATGTTGTTATACTTTTGATTTTCTCCTGTTAATCTGTCTCATGTCAATTTAATTCTTAGATGAGCCAGAACAAAACAGAAGGAAAGAGGAAACTTTCTTTCTCCCCATCACTGGCACATTGAGAGCAGATGCATGTGGGGTAATTTTGAGTTGAAGTGAAATGACTGATCCCCAAAGACTCCAGTGAAAAAGGCACAGGGAAAAAGGAAGGGGCCTTGGATAGGAGGGAATCACTGACTTCTTGTCATTTACGATCTCATAATTTCATGTCTTGATTGAACACATTTACCTCATTACTCCTTTGCTGTCAGCAGGACGCATAGTGAGCCTGAGGACACTGGCTAGGGGACAGTAAATACCTGGCAGCTGAAGTGAAGCTAAGGGCATTCAGGGACAGAGAACAGGTATTTCCAAAGGTTGGAACATGCAACTCTATTCCTGACAGCTAAGATCTACTTGAAAGGAAAAAAAAAAAAAGGCTCAAGAGAGAAGAGAGAATGATTAAAATGTAAAATTCGGAGAGGAAACACCATCATTGAATCCCAGTCTTTTATCTATTATCCTAAGATCTATGGTAACTGATGAAAACGATTTACGTTGAAACTTTACTCATTTAGTCATAATTGTAAATTTTTAAAATAAGATGATAAATTTCTCTCACCCTGCTCAAAACTGAGATGCAAATGTCTGAACATTTAGAATATAATAAGCAAGCTAATTAGAGATGTTTATCACTAGAAGGAAAGCAAAATAAAACAGGAAATGTGGTACCTATAAAACATAGAACACAGGTTATTTTCTTAGTAACACATTTCTATTAAATACCTATACTCTAAAAAATCAAAAACTACTAGGTGCAGCAAACTTGGATTTCATTGCATATTTTTGGAAGTAGATTTGTTATTTGAAAATGAGGTTTCCTTAAATAGATCAATAACTGACTTGCATTTGAGTTCATGACACCTTTTTTAAAATGCAGCACAATTATGGGTATTTATTATGTATAAAAACTTTCCTATTACATTTACTAAATTTCAAAAGCCTTATGTGATACAAAAATTTACAACACAAACACTGTCATTGGGACTTTATATATATAATCAGTTGAAATGAGACCGTGGTCATACTTTGACTTCTGGATTTAGAAAGTTTTAGATGCCATTTTAATAGATCTCTTTTTAATGAAATATTGTGTAGTATTTAGACCATGGATTCCTAGAAAGGATAGATGTGCCTTGTCAAGACATCCTGGCTGCTGTTGCTTATACATGTTATAGGATTTGAAAGTGCAGTTTGTTTTCCTATTTAGAATCCTGTAGCTTAAATTACAGAGTTTGATTGTGTTTAGCAATAAAGAAGAAATATCACAGATAGAGAATACAATAAAATACATGCTTTTACTTAAGCACAATGAGTATTTTCAGAATGGGCTAGATCTTCAAAGTTCACAGTAACATTGCTCTTTTTCCATATGGCTAATCCTTGTTATTTGAGTTTCCAAGCAAGAGACAAAGAAAGGCAAAGAAGAAGGTGCAAGAAAGCAGAAGAAAATTGAACGAAAGTGAACTCATCCATCCAGATGATTAATGAAGGATATATTTACTGCTTTCACACTTCACAAAAAAAGACTTCTTGAGCTCAGTTTGCCTTCGCTTGCAACTGTGAAGAGAAACTCCGAAAACATACAACTGAGGGCACATTTAGTAGTTTCTCATTAAGGATAAAGGATTAAATGTTCCTCATAAAAACATTATTTACATCTCAATAGTGCTAATAGCTGTTTTATGAATAGTGAGGACAATTTGTTCAGGAAACCTATATTCCTTTGGAGTCCTATAGTCAACATTTTAAATTGCGTAATTAATTTTATACCCTTGATTTATTTTTTCCTTTTGCAACCTTTGCAGTTCTTTTGAAAGCTTCAGTCTCATAGTCAAGAAAACCGTGGCCAGATTGTTAAAATATTCAGCTACCGCAGTAATGTTCCAGCCATCTGGAAGGATTTCTAATAGTCAGCAACTCAGAGTAGGAGCAGCTAACAATTAGACCTGTCTGGTTCGTGGGTATGTGTTGGAGCTGGGGGTGGGAGAGTGCAGGGGGTTACAGAAACACATCCCTGTTGCATGGTATAGCCATATTATATAGAGGCATCAAACAATGACTAAAACGAGAGAAAAAAAGAAATCTCTCAGACTCTTCCACTCTGAATTTCTTAGTGAATAATTTAATGTCACAGGAATATGTCACTGTTGGCAAATGTTGACATTTATGCGTAATACTAGGCTTTCTCATATACAGGTTTTGCTTTTGTTGAACTAAGGGAAACGATACTCTCATCTTTGGTTTTCCATTCTTCCTAACTTAACTAATCACACACACTGTGAGAGACGTCTTGGAAATACACTGCTATTCCAAACAGCAGCACGATTAAAACAGTTATGTTAACATTTACTTGTGAATATTAATTTGTATCTGACTGTTTTTTCCCACTAATTAAAGCAGCGGGCCTTTACTTGTATTCCTTGTGCAAAATGAAGCTTTAAGAGGTGAACTTTATTGGCATATACAGGGAAGCCTCAGAGCACCAGTTCCTTTCAATGGTTAAGCCTACACAGCACTACATAAGTACAAATGCAGTAATCATCCCATTAATTTGATCGGTACAGTCAACCAAACCATGTATAGGAACCTCAGTGATCAGAACCACAGAAAATAGTCTGCAGCAATCAAACTCACAGGTGACTAGGTAACCTTTACATCTGCCCAGCAGGCAGAGCCCTGATACCTACATATTGTGGCTCACCTTCCTTCTAAATGGTGACATCATTGCCTACTTATTCTATGAATACAACAAACAACAGGCAAACTTCTATTGCTCAAAAGGCTTGACTTTACAGAAAGATGATTATAACATGTTTTTTGCACCTCTTGACTGAGAAATAACACTTAGAGCATAGTGTCTATTTTTCTTTCCCCATTAGTAACATGTTAAATATCATCTGAACCAAAGATATGGACCCCCAAAATAGGAAAGAACTATGACAATAATCTGTCTGACTCCCTCATTCTGTTGGTGAAGAAATGGAGGTACAGAAAGGTGAAGTAACTTGGTCAAGGACACAGGAAGTTAATGACAGGACTGAGAAAGTCCAAGCTTTCCTCCAGTCCCATCATAATACTTTCTCCCATGGTAATGCTAACTTCTTTTAAGATTTTATATTATGCAGTGTCATATGTATATTACAACAAATTTTTTTCTCATAATATGATGATACTGGAGATTAGGTTTAGTAACTATTTAAACAAATAGCGGAAGTCATCTGTGTTCAATCTGTAACCCAAGATCGTTTCTTGTCATTTGTCCCTTCTATATGGTTTTGTGGGGTAAATGGCAAACTTAAGTAATTGAAGCATAATATATTCCATGGCTCACTCTAGGATTAAAAGTTGAAACAGCTTACATGTTGCAACATATATGCTTTAGAGGTCGACTACTTGTATGAATTCACTTTTTTTTAAATAGGAGAAAAATAAATCAACATGAGAAATATACCTTCCACTATAACATGAAAATCATGAGTGGCTGATCCCAAGAAATTGTTGGCTGTGCAGCGATAGTTTCCTTTGTCCTGGTAGGAGACATTTTCTATCTTCAAAGTTTTGCCATAATTTTCTTTTGTTTCTCTTCCCTTTGGTAAATCACCTCCTATTTTGTTCCAATCGACCTGTGGAGTGGGTCTGTGAAACAATACATAAATGATAAACACTTTTTAAAGTGAAAAATAAAAAGAAACCTACAGGACACACGCCTCACTGTGGTGCTTTCAGGGCTGCACTCAGAGTTCCACTGGAAAACATCAGCCTTCCCAGTGAACAGACTCGCACACCACCATCCATGGCAAGCATCAGCGCTGGATCAAGTCTCCTTCATGGCAAGCTCCTTTACTGGGCTGCTTCCTCAGAAATCTTCTGTTTCCTCTACTAAGAGGGCCAGCTCCATGTAAGTGCTGAATAGATATGGTTAGATGAATGATGGATTACTGCACCCATACAAATATCACAAGATACTTTTCCCGTGTGCTATCTACCTGTGGGTGTTTTGAAAGGGCCAGAAATAACAGACCTCTTCCCTATATGAGTTTGAAAAACACCATAAAGGAAGGCCCAACAATCAGCAGAGGGAAGCTGTGATACCCCCTTTCATCCTTACAAAGCTGATATTTGAGAATAAAACTCAGATGTGGGAGCCCGATGTGCTGGCTGGAACTGAGAATCTGCATCACAGGCCCGGCCACCCAGGCAGCTTTCCACCCTGGTGGGGAACACAGCCACAGAGGAATGAACCAAATCTCCCTTGCTCGGAAAGATTAGATCATCCAATCAAAACAAACAAGTGATAAAGGCAAGAACAAAACAAAAACCAAATTGATAACGTATCACACACCAACACCATAACATTTCCCCACCTTATTTGGGTAGAAAACAGGAAGGAGGAATCAAGCCAGCTGGGTTTAAAACAGAAAAATCCCATCTCATGAAAATCAGACACCTGGAGAAGTGGGACGCTCTATGACTTCTGTGATTTAAAAATGATGTGGAAAACACTGATGCCTGATTTTAACTGATGGATTTTTTTTTTTTTCCTTCTCTTCACTTGGGCTATATGACTGAGTGGAAGAAACACTTTTTCTGTTTTTATTGATGATTTTTTTTTCCTTCCCACTATCTTTCTTTCTGTCATTAATATCTGAAAGTTATTGAGTATGTTCTGAATGCGGGCATTATTATCAGCATCATGTTACCAGTGAGGATTCTAAAGTTCAAAAAGTTAATTTGCTTAAAGTCACTGGCGAAATAAATGACACATTAGAACTTGAATTTGTCTGACTAAACTTGTTCTTTTGATCAGTGTGTTCTAGTCTGTGCTTTTCCCATTCTTTTTTTTTTTTTTTTTTTTTTATTCTTGGAATATTTGCTTGCAGGCAAATTAGTTACTAGTTAACAATGAACATTTCATATTGTTTGTGTCAATTATCTTAAACTGTATTGTTAGGCAGTGGTTAAAATAATCCAGTCATTATGCAAAAAAATATTAGAGGTAAGAAAGTAGGTCTTTTACACACATCTAGTCTCTTCCCCACCCTCAAGCCTCAAGTACTTTCCTGTCTTACAGATCTGGAACCACTACCTTTTATTTTACCAGGCTTAGAGTACATGGCACACTTCATAGGAAACAGTGTAATGCTCAGACAGGCAGCTGTGAGAGTATATTAGCTGTTGGCTTCCTAAGCTCACCACCCAACAGGATGCATAACCCACGCCTCCTAACTGCTTGTCTTGTGCTCCATCTGTCAAAATGGCAATGTGCCAAATTACAGGCTGCTCTGGACCTCAGTTCCCTCAAATCAGGAGTCTTTCCTGAGTCCATGCTTTAATAGTACAAGCATCTCACTTGCTGTAACATGTTTTTTTTTTGTTTTTTTGGTTTTTTTGCCAGTTCTTGGAAACCAGTCTAATCCTCTAATACCTATTCTTTCAAAGAATAGGATACAATGATTATCGATAAGTATCATATGACTATGAGACATAATTCATCTAGAGATACATCTATACCATTGCAAGGCTGTGCAGCTATATTCTTCTTAATTTTTTCTTTCCTTTTTTTTTTAAATTTAATAAGCATTTACTAACAGCACTTGAACAATAAATTTTTGAAGGCAAATATGTTGCTTAATCCACTTTTATACATAAATATACATCATGTCATCATCTCAAACTTTTGTTCAGGTCCTTGCACAACCAACTTTAATTCTTATACTTCCTTTGTTTGCAAAAGAATTGTACCTAGCTTAAACTCGTGAATTTACAAAATAGAAAAGAGAGAAAATCTGAGCCCAACAGTCAGCAGAGGGAATTTGCCTTTAATCCTACTGAAACTTTCACAGGGTGTGAGTGTCCACTGGCCCGTGACTGTGCTCTTTCCATTGAGGGACTCACCACCTGCACTTCTTTGGAGAAGTGAACACATCTTTTCTCTTCTGAATGAAACTCACAATGTCATTTTCACTATTCTCAGTTTCCACTTACAGAATCTGTGGAATCTGAACCCCTCAACCTTTCCCTGTGAAAGCTTTCCCATTTTACTTAATAGTATCAATATTTTCATTGTTACTAGCCATTTTCTGAAACATCTACTATATCCTATGTCTTCAGATTCTGGGGCAATGCCATCCTTTGTCCACGCCACCTTTAACTGAACAGAACAGTTCATTTGGTTGAAATATGCCCAAGAAGTTAAGTTTAGAGACAGTTTAGGGTTCTGGAGACAGACAGGATGAAATCCCATCCTCCTTTTCACACTAAGTGTAGAGAGGTGAATTCAACTCTCTGGCCTACATTTGCCTAACCTGCAAATGGGAATAACAGTCATGAGATGTGGTGAAGAAAAAATGAGCTAATATACGTAAAGTGCAAAACATAGCGTCTGACACATAATAAAGAGGACAATATCTTCGTTATAATTATATTTACTATGGTGGTTTCAAGCTTCTGAGAAGAAATATTTTCCAGTATTCTAAAAATTTTACAATGTATCACCTTCACCCAAAAGGCAACCAGATCAGATAGGATTCCCAACCCAAACCCACAATGAGTAAGAAGAAACCACTTCAAGTGAAACTCTTCTGACAAGGCATCAGGAATGCTCCCAAAGACAACACATATTGATGTTCACTTTCTTTCTCTGTATTGCTTCATGACATTGCATTTTCTAAAGAGCACGCGAAAGCCTTTCTGTTATATTGAAGACAACCCGTGCAGTTGCCGGCACACTCAAGAGGTAAGTTATGGCATTTGTGGGAAACAGGAAAAAAGGATTACGGACATGCTCTCCTTGCCCAAAGAGTCAACCGAGAATAGTGATGAACCCTGAAAGAATTTAATTTCTACCACTATAAAACCATACGAGTAAGAACAAAAGAGCAGGCAGTTACCAACATGATTTACACTGAACCTGAGGCTTTCATCTCTGCACATAATACAGGGACGAAATTCCCAAACAGAGGCCATGTGACAGCACTTCTGATTAATTTACACTTTGGCAATTTAAGACAGATAAGCAACCTGAATATTTCTGCTGGATGGAAAGAGAAATGCACAAAGTTTAGGGGTTGTAAAACCATTAAAATATGCTCCTTTTCTTCATAACCCAATTTAAAACCACTCATTCAGAATATACACTGAATTATGAATGAGTATGAATGTCAAATCCTAGTCCATGAACCAGATGCCCAGCTATAAAAAGCCCTTTGTTTACAAACTGATGATGTAAACTGGGGTGCTAGGAAGGTGGAATGTAGTTTCCCATGGTATTCCCAATGGCAGGGATGGGTATGCGGCGCTAAGCACAGAAGGGTGATGGTAGGAAACAGGCGACCTTGTAGGACCAAGTATTAAATAGGATGGTCCTTGAATATATCGACTTATGGTAGTTACTCAATAAAGTCACAATTTCAAGAGGTAACCAAGCGAACACTCCTTAGTCTTTACTTGGAGGATTTGGAAAAGGGTACTTTTTCAGTCGTGAAAAAAAGTTCATGAGTTCTGATGTGAAACTCTCTTAAACTG
This sequence comes from Hippopotamus amphibius kiboko, assembly GCF_030028045.1. Lineage (NCBI taxonomy): Eukaryota > Metazoa > Chordata > Mammalia > Artiodactyla > Hippopotamidae > Hippopotamus > Hippopotamus amphibius. Next base: position 14,905,360 of record NC_080198.1, read on the forward strand.
CATGATCTGGACCTGCTTGTGTGCAAAGGACAGGTGGGTGAAAGAAGAGATAAACAGGGCTCCATGGAACCTGAGAAAAACGTAACAAGCAGGAGCAGGACAAATAATACAGCAGAGAGACATAAAGCTGGCACCACCAGTGACGGGCTGACAGGGCCTAACAGCCTCATGCTCTGAGGATGGCATCCCACTGTTGACTGAGGTGAGCAGAACGTTGTCACTGTCACCTCCATTCACACGTTCACCAACTGACAGGGCGATCTAATTATAAATCAGTCTCAGTCACAGCCTGAAATCTGTAGAAGGAAGTGTAAATTACTTTCTCCAGAAATGTAGTAACAGGATTTTTTTTTTTTTTTTTTTTTTAAGAAATCGTTTTTAAAGATGCATGCAGGCAGACCCTTCACGGTTACCTTATTCTTTACAGAACCCAATGGAAGAAGTCACGAATGGGGTCAAGTTACTCACAGGCCTTCAGCGAAACACTCAAGCAGCAGGGTGTCCCCTTTGAGGATGGTAACTGAAGACTCACTACCACTCTCAGGAGGAGGCAACAGTAGTCTGGGTTTTCTTTGCTTGATCGAATTCGCTACAAAACAGAACAGAAAAGGCTCAGATTTTTTTCAGACTAAGAAAACTGAACTCCTGTGGCACTCAGTCTTTCTTAGGACATATTTCACCATACGGACCTGTGTGTGTATATGTATATTTGTGCACACATTTTAATTTATTTTCACACGTTTCTTTCACATATATTTCACACATTTTAATACATGCCCATTTAAATAGATTCCACTCTTACCATGAAGCATCGGTCACCCTTCAGGTGCATTAAGTGTTGCAACAAGTTTTATGAAGGTTAGGAGTCAACCCGTATCTCCAAATTCATAAGTTCCAACACTGTTCAAGATCATTAGTTTCTTGATGAAAGCTCTTCAGTTAATTGACAGTCAATGGTTTTATACTCTATTGCTGTAATCATACCTGGTCATGTTTGATGGCCATGTGTATTTTTCTTGAATTTAATGTGCCTAAGTGTTTGACAAGATTGCTGTTACAATACAGCCTCCTGGGCCCGGCACCCAGAAATTCTGATTGAGGAAGCCTGTGCTGCACACCAGGCATCTATGAATTTATCAAGCTCTTTAGGCATCTCTACTTGCAATCTCAGCCCTCAAAGACAAACACTGTCGTAGAAAAGATTTACAAGCGTTCTCAGTAACTGGGTAAGGAAATGTTCCATTTCTTACTTTCGTACGAGTGCTTTCAAATACAATACAAAATGAGGAAACCTCCATTTTCAATGCAAATTTTGATTTCATTTCCAAGTGTTCACACAAATTATGTTTCACATCCAATGTCAATGTAACTTGACGTGATATGCAAAGAGTAAACAGGTGACATGCTGTTATCAGAGTAGAGGATTGAAAGGTACTGGCAGCAGTGTGTATCTTGCTATAGCTTCCTTCCAAGTGTTTATTTCTTGAAAAATAATTTTGAACATGTATTATGTGCAATGATTTTTATTGAGTGTTGGAAAGACACAACAATATAATGCTTGTGTTATTGAGCTCAAAGGAAATGATGTTGGCCATGTATACCTAGTCAGTCCATTTTCAAACTGAGGGTACACCAAGAGGAGCCCTCATCTGGCCCTGGCGATGTCACCAGTGTATTAGATATCTAAGTTAGCATGGAGGGTTCAATGCTGGTCCAATTATAAAAGGAATATTTCTTGCATTCATGCCAATGATTCTTTTCTTTATGGAAAAACTGCCTCCTATATAATTCAGGTTTACTCAGGCATCTTCTATAGAATACCAGGTTTGATAAATACTCTGTGGGAAAAAATAAAACATAAAAACCATTTCATAGACAAATGAGTTTGGAAAATGCTGCAACCTATATTTTTTCTCAGCAAGTCACAATCGACAGAAGTCCTGCAAGGAAAATAACCATTTAACTTTCTTACACCCAACGCTTTTTCTACTTCTGTTACACTCAACCATTCCTTTTTCCTTTCTTCGTGTAACAGCTCTGAATCAAACTGCTGATCAACCATGAGAGACATTTTGGGAGACCCATAAAAAATATAATGTTATATATGTATATGTATTTACTTAGGTTAATTATATCATCTATAAGTGTACAGCTGTATTTACAGAGTTATGCACTTATAAATGTCACTCCTTTTACATATATTTAATGGGGATGCAGAAAATAGAACCCTCTATGCTAACAAGTTTTCCTTACTAAGAATATTAGTATTTTAATAAACTCATGAAGGTATTAAAGGAAAAATTCAAATTCTGAAATGACAGTGAGCTACCATAGGTGGCAATAAATGTCAACATTCTACATGTCATCAACTTACCCTTGGAACCAATTTCTGTGGATGAACTCGAGTCATTAGCATGCTTTACTGAAATAAAAAAAAATGGAAGAAAAAAACTCACAAACATAATGGTAGATGCTGACATCAAAACAGAATGAAAAGCCATAGTTTTCTCTTAGAAAAATTACAAAATGAGATATAACCATGCTTCACTAGAATAGCACCTTTGGGGATATAGTTAAAAAATGTTTATAATCAGCTTAATCTTGAACTACCACAGATGAAACCCAGGTGGAAAAGATACAAATTATAGCTCCATTAAAGATAACTGAAGTTGCCAAAAGGATGCTATAGTGAAGCCCTGGCATAGTGACTCTACACACAATGATGAAAAAATTATGAACCAAATTAGACAATGGAATGGTCATGCCAACTTTTGACTCTACCAGAGCCAATTAGTCAGTGAACTGCTGGAGATTATCTCTGCCCTTTGAATCTTATTGTTCTTTCTCCCACTAATAAGGACTGTTTTCAAATGTAGGAACCCAGACTGGCATCTGCAGAATCAAGTAGGAAAGAGAAGCAATTCAAATAACTTTGCCCATTTGGGAAGGACAAAAAAGCCTGATGTGATAAAAACTGTAATGTTGCTTCTTTTTATTTTTGACTCTGTTCTTTTCTCCCACATTTTCAGCCTGCTGGTTTATCCAAAATAACAGAGATTCAGAGCCTGGGACTTACTTAGAAAACCCTGGAATTTCGCTATGTATTTCACCCAGGGAAAATGACTAGATCTTCCATACATCAAGTGAAATATTTTTGTACTGTGAACTGAGATTTGATTTTTTGGCTGCAGGAGACAGAGCTACCGTAGATGTACAGCTGCAGATATCTCTTTCATCTGGATGAAGTCTCTAGAGTTGAACTAAACAATGGTGGAAAATATCAACCCAGCTTTAACTGGCTTCAACCAGAATAAAATTATAGACACATTTGTATTCCCCATTCACGCTGGCATGATAAGTTATTTGGACTTACAACTGTTAACTGTTAGTTTCATTGGCATTTTCTGCACAATAGTCCTTAATCTCGGGAATGCAGCAAAGCAACAGTAATCATTCCGGCTGTCTTTTTCTTCCACATTTGCGAAGTACAGATCTCCCTTTTGGCTCATGTATACTCTTTCATCTTGTTCGATGTGTTCTAATTCTGGAAAAGCAATATCTTGTCATTGAAAGAGGTAATTGTCCTTTACGATGCTGCATCTCCTTTTTTCACTATCCTTTCCTTATATTAATTTTATTTTTCATGTCGGCTCTTCCTGTTCCTCTCAAGTCTGGTCTTACTATACGACCAGTTAGTGAGTAAGAAGTAAAAGACAAACAACAACAACAAAACCCTTGGAGCCAGGCTTATCACCATTAACCAAAGAAGACCACTGGTGGACAAACAGTCTGGTCATTCTACCTCTCCTGACCATCTAGGACTCTACTTCTGCTCTGTGGGTCTACATTGGCTTATCTGAAAACTGGTCCAATTCAGATAATGGTCTAATTATTACTCTTATTTTATTAGCATCGTATTTCTTTAAAACACATTTCCACAAAAGTGTGTCTGAGATATTAATTTCTCTTCCAGGGATGCAGCCTGGTAAGTTCTAGGATGAATGGAATTCTGGAACTTTGGCTGCCAAGAGTAGCTTCTATTGCTTTCTTCCAAATGCTGTATGATTACTATTCTTCTCTGTGGCCCACAACAGGAAAATATTTAGAGAGCCCTGCTAAGGCATATGCCAGAAGTAGGCTTTATAAGAAGCCGGAATTCCAACTCAAGTGTTGGTAACAGTTTTTGACAAATTAAACACAAAAGTTAACACTAATTTCTATGTGCATCACTGTATGAAGTGGATACAACATTATTAAAAAAGAAATTTAAAGCTAGCAACACAGATACAAGCCATCCTCAACTTTGACATGGATAACATCCCAAAGGTAAGTAAGTTGTTTGATATATAAAAAGTACTTCCTTCACAGACGTACTTTATCGTATCAATAGCCTCCACTCTTTCCAGATATGACAAAATCAAGAAATATATTTAGTGATTTTCTAGTGCTTTCATGTATATTTAGAACTTAGGACAACAGATGGAAATAGTTTTTGAAATCTACTTGATTTCACATTGATAACCGTATATTAATTTTTTATCTTTTGTTCAGTATGTTGACGATGTATGAAATTAAAATGTCCCCTTATTTATAGAACAGAAAATTACTTACCAATATTCATCCAATAAATGTGTAAAGGTGGGAGGCCTTTGGGAGGGTTGCATGGGAGGACAATTGGATCACCCTCCTCCACTTCAAGAGGGTCGATTTTTTCTTTGGGGAATTTTGGAACATCTGGTATAAAAAAATTATTTAAAGACATTATTTAAAATTTTAATAAGTGATGTTTTAATGTTACAAGTAATAGCTTAAAGCATTCTTCTTTTTAAAAATTAGAGGATTTTTAATAAATTCAACACCCCAAATCTTGGTTTTCATATCTCTCCTGCAAAGGAAAATGCTGTTAAAAATCTATGGTGCATCCTTATATAACCTTAAAAATATTTCTGCATTTTGTAATTGTAGACAACAAATATTTTTGCTATGACATCAATAAGGCAACAATATGCTTGTGCATATTTCTCTGTGTGGAGGTGTAAACTCTGAGTCATAGGAGTTGCTTGTTTTAAGTTTTGATATGGAATCTTTTTTCTCCAAACACTGTTATTTATTTTTAGGCAGATACTTATTTTCTGTCTTTTGCTTTATTGTGAAGCCCTTGAATGTGATTGGTAAATATTCCATTAAGAGCATAATCAAAATAAATAAACAATTCAGAGCCCACATGGGGAAAATGTATGAATACAATGAAAAGCCAAATATGATCACTATAAGTTGCAAAGAGAGCCATGCATATTGGAATCACTTCCAGTAAATGAAATATTAAATGAAATGGAATTGATGCAGGAAAGGAGAGTTTGCAGTATTTCAGCATATTGTTTCTTTCCCCTGCTGGAATCAATTTCCTAAAAAAGCAAGGCAGTTACATCGGGACCATAAGTCATAAGTGTGTAGAATTTGCAATCCAACATCAATGTTTGTTATTTTTATGAAGTTATTTATAAAATAGTTTGAAAAATAGTCAAAATATATTCTGCCTCAACATTATTTGTACCTTTCAACTTTGTTAGGGGAACTTGCATTATAGAATTACTCAGGCTCTGATGGACGACAAAGACATTAAGTAGATATTTTTAACCTTCCTGACCTGATGGAATTTATTAGTGGGTTTTCCATCTCTGTATTTCATTCTTAAATTATAGTTCACAAAAGATCATCAATTATTCTTGGGAGTCTAAAGATGTACTCATTTACTGTAAAGTTTCTTCTTGAGAAGCTTTGTGCAGTTTCTGTATATTTGTTCCCTTGCCCCTAACCCCCTAATCTAACTCCTTAGTGATTGAGGGAATTTGCTGACATTTCTTATTGATGCACTAGCTGGTTACAGTGAATTGTTTTTTGTCTAAATCCAAAGACCTTTCAAGGCTTAACACTGCAGGGGGCAGTGTGGTTATTATACTGCCTTTGCCAGTTCAAAAGGCAGGCGTCAGTCATGTGACAGCCCTCAGTGGATTCCCTGGTGGCCAACTCATTCTAACTGGTTTCTCCTGGAGAGACTGAAATATACTTGAGATGGTAACCATCTTGGAATCATGCTTTTGCTCTAGGCAGCATGAAATTTCCATCAAAAGATGGGAAAGAATGCTGAGTACATTCCCTACCTTTACCTTGTAGATAAAATATCAATACCACCTATTCGGTAAAGCATTAGCTTTGATGGACAGCAAGTGTCATGCAAGTCATTTTACAGAAAGTATACCTTATGCAAGTAAAGTAGAGTAACTTATAATACTAGTATGTACCCTAAGCTCCAAATTCAAATCACCTTTTAGTGAAACTTGCTATAACTGAAGCCCAGTGTTGTTATTGAAGGTAGCTGTGTTGTTTGGTAGCTACTGAATCTGTTTATACAAAGATACAAGCAGCAAAAGAGGATGGGAAACATAGATAAGGAAATGGAAGGCGCATGTAATCCTGTTCTATAATCAGCAAACTTTACAGTGCCAAATATGAATATATGGTTCCCTGGGTGGTATCTATTGTAAAGTAGCTAATTAAGTTGTACAAAGCCCTAATTGGAGAGCTGCCTCTTCAGAAAAAATTTAATAATTCAAACAGATAGTATCACCAGTGAAGCACTATCATCCTTGCATTAATTAAATCTAGAGTATAAAATTCTAATTACAAAAATGTAACTATGTTATACAACTGGCTTCCAAGGCATCAATAATAAAAAAAATAAAATAAAGCAAATTTAGAAGTCTACCAAAACCTTTATCACAGACCATAAATCCTTGGAACAGCTTTAACCAAAGATGAAATTAATAGCTGGAAACAGGGAAGAATATTTATATATTTAATAATTTAAGGTCTGAGAATAAACACTGTAAAGGACATAAATTTGTCAGGTTTTTTTTAGGCCTTACTCTTTGACTTTGAAACTATTTAGTGAGTCTGTTGCAAAGCTAAAAAGTGAACATTTTAACAGCCACAGATAAATGAGAAATTTAATTACTATAACTTAACAGCAGGCATGAAGTCTACCTTAATTCAAATAAAGAAATGACTACTTCAAAATAACTCCAATCAATGACTTTTGCTAATTGTGTTTCTCTGGTGATAAACATTAGCATTGTTGACTTGAGACAGATGAAATACTCTAAAAAATGAATTGTAAACAATCATTTTTCTTTTGCATGATGCATCTTGCTTTAGCTTGCCAACATGTTTCAAATGAGTACTCTGTCATCACCAAAAACAAAATCACTTAACTGTGTCTCAGTAAGACTGGACTTGATCATGGAATGGTCTCTTTGCAAAGGAATCAGAACCTACTTATACATCAGCATCTACCTAAGTAGGACTTTAAGAATGTTTGGAAATCCCATAATAATCATGTCTAGATGAAACTGCATACATTTAGTCCCTATCAGTCTACCTGCAACAGAAAATCAAGCAGATCATAGTACCCATTTCTTTACTATTCTCCGATAGGCTTTCACAGTTATTATTCAGTGTAGCTGACAAATTTCTAGTAACAATTCCAAGAGTACAATATCCTGAAAACCCATCTAGCATGAAAAACGTTTCCTAGAAACAAATTAGCTGCATGCTCGTCTTCTTATTGGAGCTACCAACAGATAGCAAACCTGCAAATACAAAATCTCTAGGGGCTCTACAACTTAAGGTGCTGACAATTGGTTCTGACACCCATCATCTGAATTCTTTCAACTTCATATACTGAAAAAATAACATCTTTGTACTTGAAATACAGAAGACTTCTGAAAAGACGTATTTTTTATCTACAGGGTAGCCTCCAGGATAAACTGGACTCTAGCCCAGTCACTAAAACTAACTGGCCATGTAGCTTCAGACCAATGTCTTTACCTTTCTGTGCCCCCTTTTACATTTCTCTGGCATCCTAGAATCCTTTCAACTCATCTCTCTGGGCTCCTCCAAAGTCTCCCTAGATTAGAAGTTTCTGAAGAGCAAGTTGTATAGTCCCACCATTCCAACACACTTAACAGTAAAGAACTGTAATGAAATGGCATCAGAGTGATTTAATTAAATACAAATCATTCTAACTAATCTCTTCAATGAAAAATTACTGGTGATTTTACCACTATCAAGTTACGTAAACTATAGGTTATCTTTCTCTGGCACTCAAAGGATAAAATCAAATCTCCCTATATTCTCTACCTCTCTGTGAGTCTGATAATCTACTGCCAAGGTCCTGATATGTTCACCAAAGAAGTATAATGCTTTTTAACTCTTCTAGAGGATGTGCTAATAGAATGACCGAAGCATACGCAGCATTGTGTAGCAATGGGTTATACACGTGCTCTCGAGCCAGCTGCTTAGACTGAATCCTGGCTTCATCACTTACTTTGTGACCTGAACCTGTTACTTAATGTGCTTCAGTTTTCTCACTCATAAAATGGAAACTGTCATGACACCTAATTCATTGATTTATGTCAAAGTTTAAATAAACAATTTCATATAAATCAATTCACATAGTGTCAGGCACTTAAAAAAATCACTCAATATATGCTGGCTCTTTTTCAAGTGTTTGCATCTTGCATGGTACACTCAGCTACTTGGAAACTTCTATAGAGATGAGATGGGCAAAGGGACAAAGAACTTCCCTTTGCTGTTTCTGATTTCTCATGTAGCCTATATCATAACAACTTCTGCAATTTTATGCAACCATTTGGAATTAACTTTATTAGAGAAAGTAAGGAGGCGCCAGAGGGAAGAAACACTACGTATTTCATGGAGAACCTAGCATTTATTTAGTGAATTATTCTGTGCTGCCCTTCCTATGCCAAAGAGCTTTATCTATTTTGACTTCTCACTCTGTTTACAGGACTGGCCTGGAGAGCTTTTGAGTGCCTTCCATTTCCCTGGAATGTGCTCAGCAAATTGCTTACAGTCTGGCATCATCATCACGAATGTATGCTACTGAGCTCACATGCTCTATCACCCTTAACTCCAGTTTCTGTCTGCAAAGAGATTTAATTGATTCCCATTTCCTGTAGAGTACCCCATTAACCCACTTAGAAGTATAGAGAAATAACATTGCCTTTCAGTCTATGAGCTGGTAATGAATTCACACTAAGGAAGGACAATCAATTCAGCCCATTTCATTCTAGTCATTCACATACTCTGATGGATGAGAGCAAAATCCTCGGCCTTAATTAAACCTTTAAAACTCTAAGTTGCACTCTCATCTGAACAAATTGATCTTCTTTGGTTGGTTTGCATATATTAGTAGAAGAAATTAGCATATGCTACTGGACCCCTGCTTTAGCTACCCTACCGCTCCCAAATCAGAGCAGTAAATAGCCAAGATGTGCCTTAAGGAAATTGACCTGAGGAATGTGAGGAAGCTGTACAAATGTAGAAACCCAGCACCCTAAAATTTCAAGTTGGTTTCCATTAGAACAGTATACAGATGATTTCATCCCTAAGCCTGCCACTTATTACGTTACTTTCATAGTGTGTAGATATTGCATTATTACTTTTATTCATTCTCTTATTCTTTAGTCTATGAACCAATAAGTCAATCACTGGTAATGTGCATGCATGCAGCATTAACAAGACAATGTAGAGGAGGAAGAATAGGACAGGGTGATATCTTTCTCACTTTTAAGCATCCTGATCAATACATATGACAGTCAAAACACTCCCAACAATAAAACATGCTTTTAAAATTCCATAGAATTTACACGTGCATATTCCTAACATTACTGATTATTACTATGGTTTCTTTTTAAAAAAGCTAGAAACAGTCCAAATGGACATCAACTGGTGAGTGGATAAAGAAAATGTGGTATGTCTATATCAGGGAATATTATTCAGCAATAAAAATGAACTATCCTACAACATGAATGAATCACAAAAAACAGTCTAAGTGGAAAAAGCTAGGTGGAAAAGGTCATATATTGTATGATTCCATTTACAGTAAATGTTCTGAAAAAACATTTATGGAGTCAAGAGTCAAGTGATTGCCTGGGGCTGGGGGTGGGGAGAGAGAGCACAAGGAGTCTTTTGGAGATGATGGAAATGTTCTAATACTGGCTTTTAATGATAGTTGTACTAAAAATTTGTATGAAAAAAAATCACTGTGCACCTAACCAGGTAAAATTATGATGTGTAAATAATACTTCAAAAATTATTGAAAAAAATCCAAGGTAAGAAAAATTAGTATAGGCTAAGATGGACTAAGAATGCTAAGTGGAGAAGGCTGATCTGTGTCCTAAAGGATGGGTACTACTGAACAGCCAAAATAGAATTATTTGTATCATCATTTCAACTCCACTGAGGTCTGTCATAATTAAGGCAAGAAAACAGTTCACCTTCTCCTCAGACCCACTCACCACACCCACAGGATTTAAGTTTCTTGGGCACAGTCTTTGTCTTGTTCACTGCTCTATCTCAAATTACTAGAAAAGTGTCTGACACATGAGGGGAGATTAATAAAGGTCTACTGAATAATTCACTGACTGTCCATGCTATATCTTGGAAAATCCATTTCGTTAAATGATTTTCCCCACGTCTGAAAACAGGACATTGTGTTTGCTTGGTTGTTTTGTTTTGTTTTGTTTTGTTTTCTTGTACTCTTTCTTTTCTCAGGAAACTCAATTGCAATTTTTTTAAAAGTGGAAAACTAAACACTGTATTACAGTTCCTATTTGTAGTGGCTAATAACCAGACTTTCAGTTACTGTATTTGTGTTCAAACTTAGGTGGATCAAGCCTTTAAGGTTGGTCTAAACAAAAGTTTAAGAAATGAGAGATATAAACTCTAAAACTCCAATCACAAAGTTTAATATAAAAGAAGAATCAGCTCTTTACAGTGTAAGAGAAGAATCAATTGATAAATGTTGTAGGAAGTTTTAAATGATCTCTGATTTAGAAACTCCTAAGAATTGGGGTGGTGGTCCTACTCAACATATAAATAATTACAGAAAGCTGTTAGATGAAGTTATCTCAGGAGGGGTTGGAAATGATGCGTAAGAATCCTAGTTTATTTTGCTCTTTTCTACAGCAGCAGAAAAGATGGAGCAATTACCCACTACATAGCTCAGATTCAACTCTCATCTCTTAACTACAATACTAGCAGATTCTGGACAGAATTATCCTTACATTGTTCACGTCTTCACTTGGTCTGCTTAGATAATCAGAGAAAATGTTTTTTTAAATCCTTTAATTGCAGAATATCATATTAAAATGTACCATTTCTTTCTCTGCAATAGGTCTAGCAACTGCCTTTTCATTTGTGTCTCCATGGCAACCACTAGAATTCAGGTTAGGGATCACCCGGATGCCTTGTCTTCTACAAAAGATTTTTAATATTTCCCTCTCTCTCTCTCTCCCCCCCCATCTTATTTCAGTTAATTACATATATCAGTATGTTATCTAGTTACAGTTCTATATTATAAACTATAATATGTAATATAGACTATGATTATAGCTAAATAGTTATAGTTATATCTATATGATTTTATGATTCTCAACCATAGTTTTCTGATCCAGAATTCATGAACGTTTCCTACTGAGTGTCATTTCAAACCCAAACTCTGCATTTTCAAGTTTGTCTGTCACTGCTCTGCCCATTAGCATGCTATAATATCACATTTAATAACTCAATATATCCAATTAAGACAATTCAGTATGCTACATATTTATTTTATGTATAAAAAGGCCATCCATAAAATAAATGTAAAGAATGAAAAGAAACAAATACAATACTCTTTACCTACCACACATCATAAGAAAAACATAAAATCAACATTATCATTCTGTTTGGTGCAGATCCTACCCCAAATTAATTCCACTTGATTTAACTACCATCCTAAATTTTGGTTTCATCATTCTCTTGTTTTGCATTATTTTACCACAGGAAATTATACTCCTAAACAATATTCTGTTGATTTTTACATATACTGACCTTAAATAAAATCACACTTTATTTTTTTCTAAGATTTGCTTTCATTGTATATCATATTCCTAAGGTTCATCAATTTTCACTGCTGAGTAGTAATTTTTCTATGAATATACAATTATTTCACTCTATCACGAATGAACATATGTTTCTTCCAGTATGTTTTAAAATAAACAATGCTACCACAGCTATTCCTGGTACAGGTGGGCAAGGGCCATATACACATGAGCAAAGAAATGAAATGTCTGGGTCATAGGTGAGAACATCTTTGACTTAGGAGACAGTGGCAAATACTCTCTACAGTCCAAGGCGTGAACTATATTCTCCTCAGCCTCAGAGGAAGATAATGTGCTATCAGAGCTGCACATTCCCACCTGAAACTGCTCTTTGTTCCATTTCCCAATTCTGTGGGATCAAATGTTTTTATTATTTAGGTTCCAATAGCTCTATTTCTTTTTAAAATAAATTTAAATAAATAAATAAATAAATAAATATGTTTATGGCTTAGATCTTCCCTTTCTTCCTGGTGTCTTCTGATGAAAGGGGAAATCTAAAAATAAATATGTATTTACTTATTGGCTGCACTGGGTCTCTTCTCTAGTTGTGACAAGCGGGGGCTACTCTTCGCTGTGGAGCAGGGGCTCTAGGCACGCAGGCTTCAGTAGTTGTGGCTCATGGGCTCTAGAGTGCAGGCTCAGCATTTGTGGCGCACAGGCTTAGTTGCCTCTTGGCATGTGGGATTGTCCCGGCCCAGGGATTGAACCCATGTCCCCTGCATTGGCAGGCAGATTCTTAACAACTGCGCCATCAGGGAAGTCCCCTCATAGTTCTATTTCTGATAACTAATGATATTAAGCACACTTTCATATTTGTATTGGCTGTTCCAGTCTAAGGTGCAAGTTTGTCTTTTGCCACTTCATGTTTTTTTCCTTAGAGGTTTGTAAAATTATTTATAAATACATTAATATTATCTTTAATTATATTCATTGGCAATGACATTTTTTTCTGGGTTGTGGCTTATATTTTCCCTTTCTTCCTGGTGTCTTTTGATGAAAGGGGGATCTAAAAGTCAAATATAATCAAAGTATCCTTAATGGAGATTTAATTTATCTTAAGAAATCTTCTCTACCCTGATGTCATAAATACATTGTCCAAATCACTTTCTAAGTTTAAAATTTTTTTCCCTTGCAAGTTTAAGTCTTTAATCAGCTTAGAATGTATTTTTTATATGACGTGACCTTAGACTTGAAATAAGAATGTCTCTATGTGGATAATCAGTTGTTCCATCTATTTAGTTGGAAGGAAGGAAGGAGGGGAGAAAGGAAGGAGGAAAGGAGGGAGGGGGAGGGAAAGAAAGAAGAGAAAGAAAGGGAAAGGAAGGGGAAGGGAGGAAAAGGAGGAAAGAAAGGAAGAAGGTGCATCCCAGCTCTTTCACACTACTTTCACATATATGAGGGCTGGTTTCTGGGGCCTCCATGCTGTTTCACTGGCCCACCTGTCAAACCCTGTGCAAAGCCACACACCTCATTACTGGAGTTTCACATTGAGTTGTATTATCTGTTAAGACCAAGTCCTCCTGATTTATTCTTCAAGTTTCTACCAAACCCTGTACTTTGTTCCTCAAATATATTTGCGAATCAAACTAGTCAGGTTTCACAAACAGACCAAAAACTATAGAGATTTTGACTTCAATTATTCTATATATCGAGTCATGAAGGATTAAACTTTACTAAGTCTTCAAATCAATGAAAATGGTATTGTTTTCACATCCAGATCTTTAAAAAAATGTTTTTCAGTAAATATGTATACTTCTCACACCTCCCTTTTGCATTTATTTTTTGCTTCTGTATTACTGTTCCCCTTCATTTTCTTTTCTTTGAGTTTAACCTGTTACCTGAAGACAGCTCATTCATTCTCATCTTAAAATTGTTACCTAATAAGCTACGATCAATAATTTTCATCCTTTCTTCTTTTCTAAAATATTTTTAAGATGAAACAATATCCCTCTACATAATACTTTAGCTGCCTCAAATATGTTTTTGTTAAGCATAATTCCTACCATCATCACTTCCAAATATATTCTATTTTCCTTTGCCATTTCTTATTTCACCTTTGAACACATAAAAAATTTTCAATACTTATTTCTCACTTAATTGTATTTTGGCCATATTTACTTCATAGCTAATATATCATAAAATGTTGAAAAACATTATGCAGTTTTAGGTATAGCATTCTATACATGTTCCTTAGCTAGAGCCTGTAATTGGGTTCTTTAAATCTTCTATGTGCTTTCTAACGTTTCATCTGCTTGAGCTACCAAATAATGAAACAGATATGTTAATATCTCTCATTACTATGGTAGATTTGTCTATTTCCCCCGTAGTTCCTTTTGCTGCTTCAAACATCATATTATATATGCCTACTACATTAATCTCCAGGAAGCCTTTATAAAATAAAGTCTATTTTGACTGATATTAATATAGCCACACCTGCTTTTCTTCTGAATAGTATTTATCTAGTCAAGATATTTATTCAAAATATTATCTATTCAAAAGATGGGACATCTTTTCCATCCTTTCAGTTTCAACAGTTCTATTTTCTTATGACTTAGCTGGGTTATGTGATAAACAGCTTATAGCTCTTTTAAAATCCTGGAACATTTAGTCTATTTACTTTTACCTTTACATAGTGATATATTTAGATTTATTTCTATAGTTTTTTCTTTCTTTTTCTCTCCTTTCTTGCCTTTTTCTTCTTCCTCACACCACATAGTTTATCATTCACATCTTGTTCTATATATTTAATGTAATCATTCTATAAATTTTATGATGCATACTTTACTTGTAAGAGTCTAAATTTGAGCTATATTCTCTCCTCTAGAATATAAAAACTTAAATATTTAAACTCAGGTCCCTGTCCCAACTTTGAGGATTTCCCTTATAAATAAAATATAAGGCCTGTATAAGCTGATTAAATTAATAATCTGTTATTTCACTGCAGCCCAGTATAACTCATACTAAACTTCATTAAAACATTGGACGACACTTCCACTGTAATACTTACTTGGAACTATAAATTCGATTTCTTCTGACATAGCGACTCCCAGTTTATTAGAAGCAAAGCAGCGGTATCTCCCTTGAAAATGAGATATGTGCCCCTCATTTGGGATCCTGAACGTTCCCGAGTTGTTGGATACAATTATCCGAGGGTCAGAGAGATCAAAAGGCTTGTCGTCCTTATGCCACGAAAATCTTTAAGATAAAACTAGAGTCAGCAATCCTGAAAAATCATAACATATTTCTTATTTATAAACAAATGTCCAGAAATGAGAAATCAGATATTTTATAGTAAAAAAGTATATATATATACACACACATATTTAACTCAATATAATAGAATACAAAAAAGACTGAAGAACCTGAGAAATCTTACAAACTGCTATAGACTGAATGTTTATGTCTCCCTAAAATTCTTACGTTGAAGCCTAATTCCCGATGTAATAGTATTTGAAGCTAGGGCCTTGGCGGGGAGGGAGGTGATTATGTCATGAGGGCGAAGTCCTCGCAAATGGGACTGGTGTCCTTATAAAAGAGACTCTAAAGAGCACTCTTGCTCCCTTCCGCCATGTGAAGTTACAGGGAGAAAACGGCTCTCTGTGAACCAGGAAGCAGGTCATCACCAGACACTGAATCTGCCAGTGACTTGATCTTGGTCTTCTCCCCTCCAGAGCTGTGAAAAATATATGTTTGTTGTTTAAGCCACTCAGTCTGTGATATTTTTATTACAGCAGCCAGAACTGACTAATACACAAGTCATGAAAAAGCTGTGACAATTAAGAGGAAAAATAAAGTGAAAATAGGTTTTGTTCTATTCTTTTTAAAGATATATTTTAAAACTTTTCCAATTAGATAGATAACATAGGATCTTTACTAGTATTTTAGAGGCTACAATATTTGGGGACTAAAAAATATAAATATACAATATGTCCGTGTGTGTGTGTGTGTGTGTGTGAAGAGCTCACACAAAATTCAAAAACACAAAAATACTATTACATTTAGTCATATATACCATCAATATATTTGGACATATTTGTAACATATTTGAGACCACAGTGAATGTATAATTTTGCCATTTGAGTTTTTCCAGTTATCACAATGCTACTAAAGACAGATTTTATGACTACATTATCTTCTGTCTTATGGTTACTTAACCATTTCCATTTTTTCTGTTTTATAAATATTGTTACAAAAAACCCTACATATTTATTTTTGTGGCTACTTACCCAAATATTTCATTAGGTTAATTCCTTTCAAGAGAGATTGATAAACCAATAACATAAGAAATAGCTTATCACTTTTGATAAACATTGCAGAATTGTATTCCAGAAAAAACACACAATTAAATACCCACCCCCATATGTAACAGTGTCAGTTCTCTGGACAAGGCTGTAAAAAGCCTTTTTAAAATCTCTATCAATCCAACAGATATATAATGACTTTCCAATTAGATTTTTAGTGTTTTATATGTGAATTACCCATGCAAATCTGAATATGCTTCAGAACAACACAGTCTTACATAATCTGATAGTCTTTCAAAAAGAAAAACAGAATTTCATAAGACACATATTTTTCTTAGGAGCATGTCTCTTGCCTGACAACTCCTTTTACTTCTTTTCTCTCTGTATGTTTTATATTTTACTGGTTTTACTTACAAAAGAACACATAGAATCTATTCTTTAAAATTCCAATACATTGAGTAGGATAATTCCACATATTCAAAATTAAACATTTCCAATTGGTGACATGTTATATCTCTTCATTCATTCAAGTTTTCTTTTATCCTACTCCCCAATGTATACGCTACATAGTACATGTTGCACAGCTTTTGATGTCACTTTTGTTTAAATAGCTGTTACTAACGATTAAAATTACTGGATGTGCTCATGTTACTATTGTGATGGGATTTTTTTTCTTTCTTGTTTTCTTATTATTTTCTGTTTTGTATAGGCATTTAATTACACCTTAAAAAATAATAATTGACTGCTTAATTCATATTTATAAAATCTTGTTTTTGTCCAGTGAATTTTATTGGGCTTTCAGATAGAATATTAAACTATCTAATAATGATAATGGTAATGATATAATATCAAGTATATTCTCTCAATATTTATAGTAGTTTTTTTCTTACATAACTGTATTGGACACGGCTCAAGAAAAATAAATAGTAGTATTAATAGCAGATATTCTATTCATTATTCTGAATTTATTGAAAATATTAGTAGTAGTTCATAATTAAACGCAATACTGGATATTGGCATGATAAATATAGCTTATCGTTAATCATCTACAATGACTGTATGGCCTTATCTTTTGACATAATAATGTTAATATTTATATATCATAATATTGATTGATCCATATTCAGTCATTAAATAAATTCCCCTTCATTCCATTATAATTCTATCCACATTTACATATACTAATCGTATATATTCTAGTTGATAAAAGATAGAAATAATGACAATTTAATGTTAACGATTCACTAATTTTTAAAATACCAAATTATCAGGCAATAAAAATGTTATTCACAATACAATCTTAAATAATCAATTTCCATTCTTTCATTCTTAATGGATATAAAATGATCAGGTAAGTCAATAAAAGTATGAAGGTTTGCTGCCCAGAATCGTTTAGAACTTTAAAATCTTGAATTCTCCCTATATCTTCTCCTTCCTCAGTCTCAATATACACACATTTCTTTCTTTCCAAATTAGGAGGTACTTAGAAAAAACTTGATCACTATTATAATTACCTATAGTAACAATTGTTTCATTAATAATAAAATACTAGATACTAACATACCATGTCATTTGCATTCTGCCATCTGAGATGATTCGACAGTTCTTTGACAATTTAAAAAATATCAAGTAACAACCTATTCACTGAATACGTGTCACATTTAAAGACATGCAATAATAAATATGTATAGAATATCATTTGTAAATATATTAATTTTGGCTTAATAAATGCTACCTTTCACTGATTAGAATGAAGTATTTTCTGTTTTCTAGTTACCTTGTTCACTTGCAAGGAATTGTTGAATGTTTCCACAACGCCAAAGCTTATGCTAAGTATTTAACATAAGACATTTGATGATAAAAATACTCAACCAGCAGAACATATGCAAAATAACCAAACTTTATTTTTATAGATATAGCTGTCATTGATCTGGAAATCTTTACTTTCAATCATATGCAGCTTTATAGTCCAATAAGCTTACAATGCGTAGAGTAAAAATTAGTATACAGGATTGTATACATTTAAACAATTATTTAGTTTGAAGGAAATACTCACGTTGGTTCTGGATTTCCTTTAGCTTCACATTCAATTTGGAAATACTCATCAAAAGGAAAGGCAACTTGTACTTTTGACTGTTTTGTGATTGTTGGAACCTGTTGAACTAATTATTAAAATATGTATTTAAATAATATGCTCTCCAAAAACTGGGTGAAGTTTAGCTACAACAGAAATACTTCAAACATGCTTTCTATATTGGTAAGTACAAGGATTATAAAAGAATGAAAATTATAGAATAGAATTATAGAATCTGATTTCCTGTTTGCAAAATGTATTTAGCTGTAGGGAATATATTTCACTGCCATCAATTCATGTTGCTATATAATTTGATTTAAACCCAGAATAACGTAACAATGTAACGACTTTAAAACATCTATATTTACATTATTTGCATTTCATCCATGATGATGTGTTTATCTATTTTTGCTTATTCGGTCATAGACAATTCTGTTTTTTTCTTTATAGTTTTGTAAGACATTATAATTGGGGGGGCGGACTCAAGATGGCAGCGTGGGAAGACGCAGAGATTGCGTCTCCCCACAAATAGAACAGTTACTGGAGGCCAGCGGGGGACCTGAGGCCCAAACAGACTGCAGGAACCCCGCAGCAACCGGCTTGTGGGATCTTGATGCACAAGCCCAGTGTCAGGTCTGCGCTCCTGAGGTGGGAGCTCTGAGTCCAAAACATTGGACTAACAGGGAAACCCAGTTGCCAGGAAATATCCTTTACCATGAGGTATCCCAGAGGTTCTCAACTTAACACCAAGACCCAGCAGGAACACAATCCCGCCCATCCAAAGTGGGGGGAAAATGAGATGACAAAAAAATATGCCACAGATGAACGAACAAGGTAAAAATACACAAGAACAAATAAATGAAGAGGAAATAGGAAAATTGCCTGAAAAAGCATTCAGAGTTATAATAGTAAAGATGATCCAAAATCTCGATAACAAAATAGAGAAAATACAAGAAACAGGTAAAAAGGAATCAGAAGAACTAAAGAGCAAACAAACAGTAATGGACAACAAAATAACTGAAATTAAAAATAATCTAGATGGTATAAACAGCAGAATGATTGAGGCGACAGTCTCAGAGACCTTGGTGACAACATTAAGCACACCAACATTCGAATCATAGGCATCCCAGAAGAAGAAAAGAAAGGGTCTGAGAAAATATTTGAAGAGGTTATAGTGGAAAACTTCCCCAGCATGGGAAAGGAAATAATTAATGAAGTCCAAGAAGTGCAGAGAGTCCCATACAGAATAAACCCAAGGAGAAATACACCAAGGCACATATTAATCAAACTAACAAAAATTAAACACAAAGAAAAAATATTAAAAGCAGCAAGAGAAAAGCAGCAAATAACATATTAGGGAAAACCCATAAGGATAACAGCTGACCTTTCTGCAGAAACTCTACAGGCCAGAAGGGAATGGCAGGATATATTGAAAGTCCTGAAGGAGAAAAACCTACAGCCAAGAATACTCTACCCAGCAAGAATCTCATTCAGATTCGAAGGAGAAATCAAAAGCTTTACAGATAAGCAAAAGCTAAGAGAATTCAGCACCACCAAACCAGCCTTACAACAGTTGCTAAAGGAACTTTTCTAAGCAGGAAACAAAAGAGAATGAAAAGACTTACAAAAACAAACCCAAAACAATTAAGAAAATGGTAACAGGAACATACACGTCAATAATCACCTTAAATGTAAATGGATTAAATGCTCCAACCAAAAGACACAGACTGGTTGAATGGATACAAAAACAAGACCCTTATATATGCTGCCTACAAGAAACCCACTTTAGACCAACGGACACACATAGATTGAAAGTAAGGGGATGGAAAAAGATACTCCATGCAAATGGAAGCCAAAAGAAAGCTGGAGGAGCAATACTCATATCAGACAAATTAGGCTTTAAAGTAGATACTATTACAAGAGACAAGGAAGGACACTACATAATGATCAAGGGCTCAATCCAAGAAGAACATATAACAATTGTAAATATCTATGCACCCAACGTAGGAGCACCTCAATACATAAGGCAAATGCTAACAGCCATAAAAGGGGACGTCGACAGTAACACAATACTAGTAGGAGACTTGAACACCGCACTTACATCAATGGACAGATCATCCAAACAGAAAATAAATAAGGACACACAAGCTTTAAATGATACATTAGACCATCTCGACTTAATTGATATTTATAGGACATTCCATCCAAAAACGACAGACTACACTTGCTTCTCAAGTGCACATGGAACATTCTCCAGGATAGATCACATCTTGGGTCACAAATTAGGCCTTGGTAAATGCAAAAAAATTGAAGTCGTATCAAGCATTTTCTCTAACCACAATGCCATGAGACTAGATATCAATTACAGGAAAAAAACTGCAAAAAATACAAACACATGGAGACTAAACAATATGCTATTAAACAACCAAGAAATAACTAAAGAAATCAAAGAGGAAATAAAAAAATACCTAGAAACAAATGACAATGAAAACACAATGACCCAAAACTTATGGGATGCAGCAAAAGCAGTTCTAGGAGGGAAGTTTATAGCAATACAGTCCTACCTCAAGAAACAAGAAAAATCTTGAATAAACAACCTAACCTTACACCTAAAACAGCTAGAGAAAGAAGAACAAAGAAACCCCAAAGTGAGCAGAAGGAAAGAAACCATAAAGATCAGATCAGAAATAAATGAAAAAGAAAGGAGGGAAACAACAGCAAAGATCGATAAAACTAAAAGCTGGTTATGTGAGAAGATAAACAAAATTGATAAACCATTAGCGAAACTTATCAGGAAAAAAAGGGAGAAGATGCAAATCAACAGAATTAGAAATGAAAAAGGAGAAGTAACAACAGACAACACAGAAATACAAAATATCATGAGAGACTACTGCAAACAACCATATGCCAATAAACTAGATAACCTGGAAGAAACGGATAAATTCTTAGAAAAGTACAATCTTCCAAAACTGAACCAGGAAGAAATAGAAAATATGAACAGACCAATCACAAGTATGTTAATTGAGACTGTGATTAAAAATCTCCCAACAAACAAAAGCCCAGGGCCAGATAGATTCACAGGTGAATTCTATCAAACATTTAGAGAAGAGCTAACACCTATTCTTCTCAAACTCTTCCAAATTATAGCAGAAGGAGGAACACTCCCAAACTCATTATGTGAGGCCACCATCACCTTGATACCAAAACCAGGCAAAGATATCACAAAAAAAGAAAATTACAGGCCAATATCACTGATGAATATAGATGCAAAAATCCTCAACAAAATACTAGCTAACAGACTCCAACAGCACCTTAAAAAGATCATACACCATGATCAAGTGGGGTTTATCCCTGGAATGCAAGCATTCTTCAATATACGCAAATCAATCAATGTGATACACCATATTAACAAATTGAAAGATAAAAACCATATGATCATCGCAATAGACACAGAAAAAGCTTTTGACAAAATTCAACATCCATTTATGATTAAAACTCTCCAGAAAATGGGCATAGAAGGAAATTACCTCAACATAATAAAAGCCACATATGAGAAACCAACAGCCAACATCGTCCTACATGGTGAAAAACTGAAAGCATTCCCTCTAAGGACAGGAACAAGACAGGGGTGTCCACTCCCACCATTATTATTCAACATAGTTTTGGAAGTGTTAGCCACAGCAATCAGAGAAGAAAAAGAAATCAAAGGAATCCAAATTGGAAAAGAAGAAGTAAAATTGTCACTCTTTGCAGATGACATGATATTATACATAGAAAACCCTAAAGACTCTACCAGAAAACTGCTAGCACTAATCAATGAATTTAGTAAAGTAGCAGAATACAAAAGTAATGCACAGAAATCTCTTGCATTCCTATACACTAACAATGAAAGAGCAGAAAGAGAATTGAAGGAAACTCTTCCATTTACCATTGCAACAAAAAGAATAAAATACCTAGGAATAAATCTGCCTAAGGAGGCAAAAGATCTGTATGCAGAAAACTATAAGACACTGATGAAAGAAATCAAAGACGATACAAACAGATGGAGGGACATACCATGTTCTTGGATTAGAAGAATTAATATTGTGAAAATGACTGTCTTACCCAAAGCAATTTACAGATTCAACACAACCCCTATCAAATTACCAATGGCATTTTTCACAGAACTAGAAGAAGAAATCTTATGATTTGTATGGAAACGCAAAAGACCTCGAATAGCCAAAGCAATCTTGAGAAAGAAAGACTGAGTTGGTGGAATTAGGCTTCCTGACTTCAAAGTATATGAGAAGGCCACAGTGATCAAGATAGTATGATACTGGCACAAAAATAGAAAGGTAGATCAATGGAACAGAATACAGAACTCAGAGATAAACCCAAGCACATATGGGCAGCTTATCTTTGACAAAGGAGGTAAGAAAATACAATGGAAAAAAGACAGCCTCTTCAATAAGTGGTGCTGGGAAAATAGGACAGCTACATGTAAAAGAATGAAATTAGAACACTTCCTAACACCATACACAAAAATAAACTCCAAATGGATTAAAGACCTACATGTAAGGCCAGACACTCTAAAACTCCTAGAGGAAAACATAGGCAAAACACTCTATGACATACATAAAATCAAGATCCTTTTGACCCACCTCCTAGAACAATAGAAATAAAATAAAGAATAAACAAATGGGACCTCATGAAACTTAAAAGCTTTTGCACAGAGAAAGAAACCATAAACAAGACAAGAAGACAACCCTCAGAATGGGAGAAAATACTTGCCAATGAAGCAACGGACAAAGGATTAATCTCCAAAATATACAAGCAGCTCATGAAGCTTAATACCAAAAAAGCAAATAACCCCATCCACAAATGGGCAGAAGACCTAAATAGATGTCTCTCCAAAGAAGACATACAGATGGACAACAAACACATAAAAAAATGCTCAACATCACTAATTATTAGAGAAATGCAAGTCAAAGCCACAAGGAGGTATCACCTCACTCTGGTCAGAATGACCATCATCAAAAAATCTAGAGACAATAAATGTTGGAGAGGGTGTGGAAAAAAGGTAATTCTCCTGCACTGCTGGTGGGAATGTAAGCTGGTACAGCCACTATGGAAAACAGTTTGGAAGTTCCTTAAAAAGGTAAAAACAGAACTATCATATGACCCAGTAATCCCACTACTGGGCATATACCCAGAGAAAACCATGATCCAAAAAGAAACATGTACCATAATGTTTATTGCAGCACTATTTACAATAGCCAGGACATGGAAACAACCTAAATGCCCATCAGCAGATGAATGGATAAAGAAGATGTGGCACATATATACAATGGAATATTACTCAGCCATAAAAAGGAATGAAATTGAACTATATGTCATGAGATGGATAGACCTAAAGTCTGTCATACAGAGTGAAGTAAGCCAGAAAGAGAAAAGCAAATACTGTATGCTAACCCATATATATGGAATCTGAAGAAATGGTACTGATGAACCCAGTGACAGGCAAGAGTGGATATACGGAGGTAGAGAGTGGACTTCAGGACATGGGGCTGGGGTGAGGGGCGAAGGGGAAGCTGGGACGAGGTGAGGGAGTAGCACAGACATATTTACACTACCAGCTGTGAAGTGGATGGCTAGTGGGAAGTTGCTTTAGAACAAAGGGAGATCAAATTGATGACGGGAGATGCCTTGGAGGGCCAGGAAGGGGAGGGTGGGGGGGAGTCGCGGGAGGGAGGGGATATGGGGATATATGTGTGGATGCAGCTGTTTCACTTTGGTGTACCTCAAAGACTGGTACAAAAGTGTAAAGCAAATATATTCCAATAAAGAGTTTTAAAAAAAAGACATTATAATTAATTTACTACTTCTGCATGGTTTCTTCACATTGATATTTGAAAACTTATTTAATACTTTTATTTTTGGACATTAGATTTTTTTCATTCAATAGACAGCCTCAAGCATACAGATTTTTCCTTTATTGAATTAGTGACTTATGATAAATTTCCAGGCATGGACACAAATGGTGATGACTCTGGGTAAATGTTACTATTTCACAAGGGAATATTTACCACAAACATGAGTACAGTGGTTTTCCACATCCTTGCCACTAATGAACAATAGCGTTTTAAAATGATAAAATATTTTATTAATATTACCAAAAAAATAACCTCCTCTTTGTTTTTATTTTCTTTTATTGCTTTTGTTATATTTTTCCCTGAGCTTGTTTACTATTTGTCACTTGCCATTTATACATTTTTTAAAAAATATATTTTCCCACTTGAAAGCTTGAGGGTATTTCCCTCCCTTATAGAATTTAACACTAATAATCATTAGGATAAAAATAATAGCTAGTAAATATGATTTCTTTTAAAAAGATTCCACATATTCAAATATTCCCTCATCTTGGGATAAACATTTTTAGTATTTGACAAATTAAGTACCTTCCAGACAAATTTAAAAAGTAGGGGTGACTTTGTCTCTCACCAATTCAAGCAGCTGGATGGCATTTCTGAGAATTACGACTATAAGATAAATATACTAATGCTCGAGATACAAACTTGGATTGAGTTTTAAAATAGGACACAGATCATGATATATGTCAAAATCTATTGTCACGGAGAACTCAATAGTTTTCAAACTAAGACATTACAATTTTAGAACAGTTCTAATAACCTCTGTAAGGGGACAGGATTGAAGTCACAGGGAAGTATAAATGGTTCCCCATAGCAGGAATCTGGCTTTGGCAAATATGTTTTGAGAAAAGCAATGTGCAGAAAGGCCCTCAGTGTGATTCACATGGGTAATATTCCACAGTGGAGTTACAAATAGGCCCTAAACCCTGTGACATTGAGCCAGGCCCTGAACTACTCTGTTTTCTCATTTGTAAAATCAGAGATTCAAGCCAGGTAAATAGACTTTTTGGTCACTGAATCCCTTTATTTATTTATTTATTTATTTATTTATTTATTTTAATCTGTATTCTTATTTTTATTTATTTTTTATTATTTTTTGGGGGGTACACCAAGTTCAATCATCTGTTTTTTTTTTTTTTTTTTTTTTTTTTTTTATTATTATTTTATTTTATTTTTTGGGGGGGTACACCAGGTTCAATCATCTGTTTTTATACACATATCCCCGTATTCCCTCCCTTCCTTGACTCCCCCCCGCCTCAAGTCCCCCCCACCCTCCCTGTCCCAGTCCTCTAAGGCATCTTCCATCCTCGAGTTGGACTCCCTTTGTTATACGATAACTTCCTACTGACTATCCATTTTACAGTTGGTAGTATATATATGTCTGTGCTACTCTCTCGCTTTGTCTCAGTTTCCCCTTCACACCCCGCCCCCTCCCATACCTCGAGTTCTCCAGTCCATTCTCTGTATCTGCGTCCTTGTTCTTGTCACTGAGTTCATCAGTACCATTTTTAGATTCCGTATATGTGAGTTAGCATACAATATTTGTCCTTCTCTGACTTACTTCACTCTGTATGACAGACTCTAGGTCTATCCACCTCATTACATATAGCTCCATCTCATCCCTTTTCATAGCTGAGTAATATTCCATTGTATACATATGCCACATCTTCTGTATCCATTCGTTTGTTGATGGGCATTTAGGTTGCTTCCATGTCCTGCCTATTGTAAATAGTGCTGCAATAAACATGATGGTACAAGTTTCTTTTGGGATTATGGTTTTCTTTGGGTATATGCCCAGGAGTGGGATTACTGGATCATATGGTAGTTCTATTTGTAGTTTTTTAAGGAACCTCCAAATTGTTTTCCATAGTGGCTGGACCAACTTACAGTCCCACCAACAGTGCAGGAGAGTTCCCTTTTCTCCACACCCTCTCCAACATTTGTTGTTTCCAGATTTTGTGATGATGGCCATTCTGATCGGTGTGAGCTGATACCTCATTGTGGCTTTGACTTGCATTTCTCTGATGATGAGTGATGTTGAGCATCTTTTCATGTGTGTGTTGGCCATCTGGATGTCTTCTTTGGAGAAATGTCTATTTAGGTCTTCTGCCCATTTGTGGATGGGGTTATTTGCTTTTTTGGTATTAAGCTTCATGAGCTGCTTGTATATTTTGGAGGTTAATCCTTTGTCCATTGTTTCATAGGCAATTATTTTTTCCCATTCTGAGGGTTGCCTTCTAGTCTTGTTTATGGTTTCTTTCGCTGTGCAAAAGCTTTTAAGTTTCATGAGGTCCCATGTGTTTATTCTTGATTTTATTTCCATGATTCCAGGAGGTGGGTCAAAAAGGATCTTGCTTTGATGGATGTCATAGAGTGTGTTCTGCCTATGTTTTCCTCTAGGAGTTTTAGAGTGTCTGGCCTTACATGTAGGTCTTTAATCCATTTGGAGTTTATTTTTGTGTATGGTGTTAGGAAGTGTTCTAATTTCATTCTTTGACATGTTGCTGTCCAATTTTCCCAGCACCACTTATTGAAGAGGCTGTCTTTTTTTCCATTGTATACTCGTGCCTCCTTTGTCAAAGATAAGGTGCCCATATGTGTTTGGGCTTACTTCTGAGTTCTCTACTCTATTCCATTGATCTTCCTTTCTATTTTTGTGCCAGTACCAGACTGTCTTGATCACTATGGCCTTGTAGTATAGTTTGAAGTCAGGAAGCCTGATTCCACCAACTCCATTTTTCCTTCTCAAGATTGCTTTGGCTATTCGGGGTCTTTTGCGTTTCCATACAAATTGTAAGATTTCTTCTTCTAGTTCTGTGAAAAATGCCATTGGTAATTTGATCGGGATTGCATTGAATCTGTAAATTGCTTTGAGTAGTACAGTCATTTTCACCATGTTGATTCTTCCAATCCAGGAACATGGTATGTCCTTCCATCTGTTTGTGTCGTCTTTGATTTCTTTCATCAATGTCTTAAAGTTTTCTGCATACAGATCTTTTGCCTCCTTAGGCAGGTTTATTCCTAGGTATTTTAATCTTTTTGTTGCAATGGTGAATGGGAGAGTTTCCTTAATTTCTCTTTCTGCTCTTCCGTTGTTAGTGTATAGGAATGCAAGAGATTTCTGTGCATTAATTTTGTATCCTGCTACTTTACTAAACTCATCAATTAGTGCTGGCAGTTTTCTGGTAGAGTCTTTCGGTTTTTCTATATATAATATCATGTCATCTGCAAAGAGTGACAATTTGACTTCTTCTTTTCCAATTTGGATTCCTTAGATTTCTTTTTCTTCTCTGATTGCTGTGGCTAAAACTTCCAAAACTACGTTGAATAATAGTGGTGAGAGTGGACACCCTTGTCTTGTTCCTGTTCTTAGAGGGAATGCTTCCAGTTTTTCCCCATTGAAAATGATGTTGGCTTTTGGTTTCTCATATATGGCTTTTATTATGTTGAGGTAATTTCCTTCTATGCCCATTTTCTGGAGAGCTTTTATCATAAATGGATGTTGAACTTTGTCAAAAGCTTTTTCTGCATCTATTGAGATGATCATATGGTTTTTATCCTTCAATTTGTTGATATGATGTATCACATTGATTGATTTGCATATATTGAAGAATCCTTGCATCCCAGGGATAAACCCCACTTTATCATGGTGTATGATTTTTTTAATGTGCTGTTGGAGTCTGTTAGCTAGTATTTTGTTGAGGATTTTTGCATCTATATTCATCAGGGATAGTGGTCTGTAGTTTTCTTTTTTTGTGACATCTTTGCCTTGTTTTGGTATCAGGGTGATGGTAGCCTCGTAGAATGAGTTTGGGAGTGTTCCGCCTTCTGCAATATTTTGGAAGAGTTTGAGAAGGATAGGTGTTAGCTCTTCTCGAAATGTTTGATAGAATTCGCCCGTGAACCCATCTGGTCCTGGGCTTTTGTGTGTTGGGAGATTTTTAATCCCTGCCTCAATTTCCGTCCTTGTGATTGGTCTGTTGATGGTTTCTATTTCTTCCTGGTTCAGTCTTGGAAGATTGTATTTTTCTAAGAATGTATCCATTTCTTCCAGGTTATGCAATTTATTGGCATAGAGTTGCTTGTAGTAGTCTCTCATAATGTTTTGTATTTCTGAGGTGTCCGTTGTCACTTCTCCTTTTTCATTTTTAATTCTGTTGATTTGCATCTTCTCCCTTTTTTTCTTGATGAGTCTGGCTAATGGTTTATCCATTTTTTTAATCTTCTCAAAGAACCAGCTTTTAGTTTTATTTATTTTTGCTATGGTTTCCTTCCTTTCTTTTTCATTTATTTCTGATCTGATCTTTATGATTTCTTTCCTTCTGCTCACTTTGGGGTTTCTTTGTTCTTCTTTCTCTAGTTGTTTTAGGTGTAAGGTTAGGTTGTTTATTCGGTAATTTTCTTGTTTCTTAAGGTAGGACTGTATTGCTATAAACTTCCCTATTAGAACTGCTTTTGCTGCGTCCCATAGGTTTTGCGTTGTTGTGTTTTTGTTGTCATTTGTTTCTAGATATTTTTTGATTTCCTCTTTGATTTCTTTAGTGATTCCTTTGTTGTTTAAGAGTGAATTGTTTAGCCTCCATGTGTTTGTATTTTTTGCAGTTTTTTTCCTGTAATTGATATCTAGTCTCATGGCATTGTGGTCTGAGAAGATGCTTGATATGATTTCAATTTTCTTGAATTTGCTGAGGTTTGATTTGTGACCCAAGATGTGATCCTGGAGAATGTTCCATGTGCACTTGAGAAGCAAGTGTAGTCTGTCGTTTTTGGATGGAATGTCCTATAAATATCAATTAAGTCGAGATGGTCTAATGTATCATTTAAAGCTTGTGTGTCCTTATTTATTTTCTGTTTGGATGATCTGTCCATTGATGTAAGTGGGGTGTTCAAGTCTCCCACTATTATTGTGTTACTGTCGATGTCCCCTTTTATGGCTGTTAGCATTTGCCTTATGTATTGAGGTGCTCCTATGTTGGGAGCATAGATATTTACCATTGTGATATGTTCTTCTTGAATGGATCCCTTGATCATTATGTAGTGTCCTTCCTTGTCTCTTGTAATAGTCTTTACTTTCAAGTCTAATGTGTCTGATATGAGTATTGCTCCTCCAGCTTTCTTTTGACTTCCATTTGCATGGAATATCTTTTTCCATCCCTTCACTTTCAGTCTATATATATGTATCTCTTGGTCTGAAGTGGGTTTCTTGTAGGCAGCATATAGAGGGTCTTGTTTTTGTATCCATTCAGCCAGTCTGTGTCATTTGGTTAGAGCATGTAATCCATTTACATTTAAAGTGATTATTGACATGTGTGTTCCAATTGCCATTTTCTTACTTGTTTTGGGTTTGTATTTGTAGGTGTTTTCCTTTTCTTGTGTTTCCTACTTAGAGAAGTTCCTTTAGCACTTGTTGTAAGGCTGGTTTGGTGGTGCTGAATTCTCTTAACTTTTGCTTGTCTGGAAAGCTTTTGATTTCTCCCTCAAATCTGAATGAGATTCTTGCTGGGTAGAGTATTCTTGGCTGTAGGTTTCTCTCTTTCAGGACTTTCAGGATATCCTGCCATTCCCTTCTGGCCTGCAGAGTTTCTGTAGAAAGGTCAGCTGTTATCCTGATGGGTTTTCCCTTATATGTTGTTTGTTGCTTTTCTCTTGCTGCTTTTAATATTTTTTCTTTGTGTTTAATTGTCCTTAGTTTGATTAATATGTGTCTTGGTGTATTTCTCCTTGGGTTTATTCTGTATGGGACTCTCTGTGCTTCTTGGACTTGGTTCATTATTTCCTTTCCCATGTTGGGGAAGTTTTCCACTAGAACCTCTTCAAATATTTTCTCAGACCCTTTCTTGTTCTCTTCTTCTTCTGGGATGCCTATAATTCGAATGTTGGTAAGCTTAATGTTATCACTGAGGTCTCTGAGACTGTCTTCTATTCTTTTTATTCTTTTTTCTTTTTCCTGCTCTGTGGCGTTTATTTCCCCCATTCTATCTTCCAACTCACTTCTTCGTTCTTCTGCCTCAGTCATTCTGCTGGTTATAGCATCTAGAGTATTTTTAATTTCCGTTATTTTGTTATCCATTGCTGTTTGTTTTTCTGAGTTCTTATGAACTGTTTCTTGTACTTTCTCTATTTTGTTATCAAGATTTTGTATCATTTTTACTATCATTACTCTAAATTCTTTTTCAGGCATTTTTCCTATTTCCTCCTCATTTATTTGGTCTTGTGGGGTTTTTTCCTGCTCCTTTGCCTGCATGGTGTTTCTTTGTTTCCTCATCGTTTTCCAAACTTTTGGGGTTGCTTGTCTGGCTATGTCGGGCTCCCCGCGGTCCTTTCTGGTGTCCGAGGCCGTCTGCTGGTGTTCAGCTGGTTCTCTGTGGGAATTACTGCGTCCTTCCGTGCACTTCCAATGCATCTGTGGAGAGGGATGCACTCCACGTCTCTCTACTTCGCCGCCATCTTTTTTCCTTAATCTGACACTCTTCCCCGGAAGGGAGTGCAGGAGAATGGTTAAGGTCAAGTTCTGACTGTGTCCTTTACCACCCTCTTGATCTTAGATAAGCTAAGTATCAATTTTCTCATCAGCTTAAAACAGCAAACATATTTATTGTTTCTCAGGTTCTGTGGGTCAGAAGTCCGTGGAAGGCTTAGGTGGGTGGTGGTATTCAAAGTCTCTCAGGTGGCTTCAGTTAGGTGTCTGCCAGGGCTGGCGTCATCTGAGTCTTAACTGGGTCTGGAGAATGTGCTCGGCTGACAGCTACAGCTGTCGGCAAGAGGCTTTCACTGAATCCCTTTACATTCTTAAATACATAGGAAATCCCAAAGTGCTTTTGTAAGTGTAGGTTATATTTAAGAATATTTACCATCTTAGAAACTAAAACTGAGAAATCTTCTAAATACTTAGTAATTCATTTAAAATATTCCTATCATTTGTTAAATATTTTAACAAAAATACTAAATATAATGAGAAAAGTGGCACTATTTTACAATATTGCAAATTTCTACTATTTTAATAGATGGCAGCTGGATTCGCATATCTACTTCTGTATTCCATATGTTGTACTAAGTTGTTTTGTTGAAATAAATGAAGAAAATCCAAACTTTTTGTCTGTCATACAGAGTGAAGTCAGAAAGAGAAAGACAAATATTGTATGCTAACTCACATATACGGAATCTAAAAATGGTACTGATGAACTCAGTGACAAGACAAGAACAAGGACGCAGATGCAGAGAATGGACTGGAGAACTCGAGGTTTGGGAGGGGGTGGGGGGTGAAGGGGAAGCTGAGATGAAGCGAGAGAGTAGCACAGACATATATATACTACCAACTGTAAAATAGATAGCCAGTGGGAAGTTGTTGTATAACAAAGGGAGTTCAACTCAAGGATGGATGATGCCTTAGAGGACTGGGACGAGGAGGGTGGGGGGGACTGAGGGAGGGTGGGGGGGAGTCGAGGGAGGGAGGGAATACGGGGATATGTGTATAAAAACAGATGATTGAACTTGTTGTACCCCAAAAAAATAATAAATAAAAAGAAAAAAAAAAGAAAAAAGAAAATCCAAACTTTTACAGATGTGTCACTGAAAAATGGTGAGATATTGTATAGTCCTTTCTGATTATTGTAGGCATTGTTTTTGGCTAGTACACGAAAACTCACCAAGTGGTGGTTTCTTAAAGGTTTATTGCAATATGGAATCTGAACCCATATGGATAAATTTTCATATTCTGTCATATTAAAATGTTTTATCCATGGGTGCTTTTTAATTCATGCATGATTTTGTAACATCATACAATATTCATCTGGAAAAAAAATATTGGTTCACTGAGTTGAGCAGATCTTCCAAATACTGACACATGTCATTATACAACATGAAAAATTCACATTTGTTAATATCATCTCTGATCCAAGAAAAGCCTTAAATGTGGGGAAGCTGTCAATCTCAGAGTGGTGGATACAAGTTTTCCACAATTCTAATTTTTGCTTAAACATCCACATTTTATCATTGACAACGTATATTATCAGTTGTTTCTCTTGAAGTGACAGGCTCATGTGGTTCATTTTGGGCAAAACATCCATCAAAGTAATCAAATTTTGTCTGTCAGTTGTACTCTTAAGTAAAAATGGTATTTGGCTTGGCACTCAAATAATGACACAATCAAGGAATAGAGACTAGCACAGTACTTTGTTACACAGCAGAATTATTTTATGTTTACTTCCCAGTTCATCCCACAGAATTTTAAGACTGCACTCAAGGATGAAGATTTTAAAAAATCAATAATGTTTAACACAAAGACAATCTTAAGCAAAATTTTTGTTTACGTTTTTTAGATTTTTTTGTTGTTTAAGGGTGAGTGTATGGTTCTGAGAAATCCCATAAGTTCGGTGCCAATGCCCTGATCTGTGCTGGGCAACTGCAGTTTTAGCACCATTGCTTCTGTAACATCAGTGCAAGTGTCAACATGGTGGAAAAGGAAAAATGGCATCTTAGTGTTATTGGGAAACATTTGATCGCATGGACTGCCTGAGCAAATCTCTGTGACTGTGAGGGGTCCATCAATCACATTTTGAGCACTGATGGCCAGCCTAGAATATAACTCAACAGCCATTTCCAATTCTAAAATTCAATTTTCTTTACTTTTGCCTAATGAATCTGATAATTGAATTTTACTAGTTTAGTGACATTAGCCCAACTTCAGGCTTTATCCACTGGATTTCATGAACATTTTAATAACAGGCAATAAACATTCATATCTTCATTGACATTTACCTTGTTTCTGATTGCCACTCTTTCTCAGTAGAGCAGGTCTTGAGCTTATTGCAAATTCGTATTATTTAAATGTTGTTACAGTTATAAATGCTGAGGGATGATGCACAACAGCAACAGTCCCTAAGACATCAGCTAATAACTTGTGAACAACTTGTTTATTAGAACATTATTCTTCCTTAAATTTGCTAAGGTTGTAAAGTCTCAGCCATAACTAATTATTCAGGGAATGGAGCTAATAACCTTTGGGTGTTTATAAGAATATATATTCTACATTATAAATCCTTTCCTCCATAATTAGGCCAATTACAGAGACACCAGACTCGTTGACATTCAAACTGAATACCTGTCTTACTTGCATTTGCTAGTGAGAGCTCTAGAGTACTGAAATACATGGGTAATATTCAGACGTTCTGAAAACATGTCATTAATATTTTATAACAATTGTTGTCTAAGGACATTACAGCGTGAAAATGCATAAGTAACTGAGACAACCAGAATAAAAATGTGTTTTCTGTACTAATACAAAATTTCCTATCACCACTGATGATATATATGAGACAAGATGGAGGGAAAATGTATATTCTATGCTCAGAATGTAGGTTCTATGGTCAGGAATCTGAATCAGGAATCCCAGTGCATCTTTGGTGCTACCGGGAAGAAAATATAAAATTATTGACCTCTTTTTCCACAAGGATCGCCAAGGACCTTGGTCTTAATTTGGTACTGCATACTCAACCCAAAGAATCTACTAAAGATCAATTATTTCAG
Source organism: Hippopotamus amphibius kiboko (assembly GCF_030028045.1). Lineage (NCBI taxonomy): Eukaryota > Metazoa > Chordata > Mammalia > Artiodactyla > Hippopotamidae > Hippopotamus > Hippopotamus amphibius. The sequence goes on from NC_080198.1 coordinate 14,939,111, forward strand.
GTTCTTGACCAGTGTTTGTACAAATAGACCAGTATATACGGTGTGTAGACTAACAGATTTCACCTTGATTAAAGCAGAACTTTAAATCTGTACATCTGAGAACAGGTAAGTGAAATTCCTTAAAAAGGGTGAATATTAAAACAGAGACTTGAGAATAGTAGAGGAAAGATTCTTACCTTGAGGATGCAATACAAATGCAGGGCCACACCAAGTGTGTCATGTGAAACTGCTACATCAAATATTTAAGGCAGCCCTCAGAAAATGGTTTTAAAACATACTGTGTACTTAGAGAATTATTTCCTTTTCTACTCACACTCAGACTGTCCAAGTACTTTCAAAGAAAAGTTTCAGTTCAGTGTTAGCATCTTTCTAATGTTTATTCAACTTTCTGAGGTCAAGACTAATCTTTTGAAATTTAGATGATCTGCAAAGATCATTTGCAGTGCTAAGATTCTAATAAACATTCTTATCTCTTACATTATAAATCTCCAAATTAGGTATGGAAGAGATAGTAGGGATTCATACTTGAACTGTATGGATAAAAATACCTAATTTCTCAACTGTCTTTTTTTAAATTCCATGTGCTTATAAACAAAAGGAACTCCCCAAACCTGTACATTCGATAGTTGATACACTATTACATAAGTTGTGTTTGCAGGTGTACTATTGTTTTTAACTTCTAATTACTATAACTTGTTCAAACTGATTTCTGATGGTTAAAGATTTACATCCATTTTTACCAACATACACTAAGCTATATATATATATATATATATATATATATATATGTATGTGTATATATATCTCTCTCTCCATAAAACAAGTAATATTTTGATATGAATTTAACCTATAGAATGCTCTAAATTTACAGGGGTGGTATCATTTTACACTTTTACTTGTATACTATGAAAATGGCTTTTAATATTTTCCTAATTGTTTTCATCCTTAAATACATAATCTTTTTAAAAAAATTTTATTGGAGTACAGCTGCTTTATAATGTGTTAGTTTCTACTGTACAACAAAGTGATCAGCTATATGTATATATATGAGTATATCCCCTCTTTTATGTATTTCCTTCCCATTTAGGTCACCACAGAGAACTGAGTAGAGTTTCCTGTGCTATACAGCAACTTCTCATTATTTATCTATTTTATACATAGTATCAATAGTATACCATTCTTAAATATATAATCATTTTGAAAAAAAAAAAACTAAGTTTAATGAGTTCCTTTTTGTCCTGATTAGTTGAATGCCAATAATTTCTGAGTCACAATTCTCTTTAAAATAAACTAACCTGATACATACAAGTAATCGCTATTGCTAATACTGTATATTATCTTATATGGTCTATAGATTATATTTCTTGTTATGTGCCAAGTTTGCCTAAAAGGCTAAAAGCCTGAGGTGCAAATTAATTAATTATAGCAAGCAGCCAAATATAAGCTCTCTGAAAAATTTAAAAGGAGAACATGAATTCTGATGATTGCTATAAGATCTGTAGAAATATGGCAGAAAAATCACATCCTCGATATATGATTATTCTACTTAAAAATCAAAATGCAAATATGGACTTTCATAAGTAAGTATTGAATGCTGTCACTCTACCTGAAAGTGGTATATCAACAGCTGTTGAGAATTTTAATAGGAAGAAAATTAGAGATGTGATTAATCCTCTTCCACTTAACAACATCCCCATTGCTCTTCAGGATGGAGGCAACCCAGAAAGAATGAAAATCCTAATGTATCTTCTTACTTTTGGTTAAAAGCTAAGAAGAACCTGGTTAACCTGGGAACAAACAAACAAAAAAAAGAGTTACATATACTCGAGGTTCATGTACTCTAAAAGGTCAATGTAACCGAAATTGAATACATTTTTCTGTTGGCAATGATTTCTTCTTTATGAAACTGTTCTCAAATAACTCCACACAAATATTAGTTTCTCCTCTTTGTATTTAAAATAAAGGACAGTTGATAAATGCTATAAACCATAAACCATTTCAATAAATTGTATATTTTGGTCATAGGAATTTTTACTTGGAAGGTACTCTAGTACACTCTAATGAATGTCAGTGGCTGTGGGAATAACCTCATTTAGGTCATTCAAAATGTTGAGTCTTTTTCAATCAATTCTTTATATCAAGCAATCAGCTCCATTTGAGTCATTCACAAGTATCACAAATTTAACATTTAATTTTCCTAGCAAAATATCTTTCCATGTTCGAAATTACTACACAAATAAGGTGAGCAGCAAGATATAGGGAAGGGAAAAAGGAAGAACAAATTGATAAGGACCAGTCACCTCAACTAAAATTTACAAATCTAGGCTTTACTCAAGCAGAAGATAAGAGCATCAGTTCAAAAAAAAAAAAAAAAAGAAAGAAAAGAAAAGAAAAAAAGCACATCAGTTACCTTCCACTTCAGCAGAATGTTTACTCACTCCAATGTTGACAGAAATACGGTAAGGATTAAAATATCAATTTTCCCTTACTTTCTCATATGATTTTCCTCTTCTTCTGAAACATTATGATAATAGACATCCAAACATTGTTTATAATATATTGTTTTTTTATTGAATGGAAGATTCTTTACATTTGAGTGATTTACAATTTTTAAAAGTTTCACACACATGATTTCATATAATCCCTTAATAACCCTTTTATTTCCCTATCCCTAAGTTACCCTTCCCCCACTTCCCTCCTTCCCTCTTCCCACTGATAACCACTGATTTATTCTCTATACCTGTGCATTTGCTTTTTTTTGTTTGTTTTATTCATTAGTTTGCTGTATTTTTTAAATTCCACATTTCTGTGATATCATATAGTATTTGTCATTCTCTGTCTGACTTATTTCACTTTGCATAATGTCCTGCAAGTCCATCCATGTTACTGCAAATGGCTTAATGTCATTCTTTTTATGGCTGAGAAGTATTCCATTGTATATACATACCACATCTGCTTTATTCATTAATCCCATTAACCTGGTGATGGATACTTAGGTTGCTTCCATACCCTTCCAATTGTAAATAATGCTGCAATGAAAGTTGGGGTGCATATGTCTTTTCAAGTTAGTCTTTTTTTTTTTTTTTAATATACACCCAGGAGTGGAAAGCTGAGTCATATGGTAGTTCTACTTTTAGTTTTTTGAGAAATCTTCATACTGTTTTCCACAGTGGCTGTACCAATTTAGATTCCTACCAAGAGTATGTGAGGGTTCCCTTTTCTCCACATCCTTTCTTATTTGTGTTCTTTGGGGTGATAGCCATTCTGAAAAGTGTGAGGTGATATGTCATTGTGGTTTGTGGTTTTGGTTTGCATTTCCCTGATGATTAACGATGTTGAGCATCTTTTCATGTGCCTGCTGAGCATCTGCAGTTCCTCTTTGGAAAAATGTCTGTTCAGTTTTTCTGCCCATTTTTTAATTGGGTTGTTTTGTATTGTTTTGATGTTGAGCTGTATGAGCTGTTTATATATGTTGGATATAAAACTCTCCAGAAAGTGGGCATAGAGGGAACATACTTCAACATAATAAAGGCCATATATGACCATCCTGCAGCTAAAATCATACTCAATAGTGAAAAGCTGAAAGCATTTCCTCTAAGATTAGGTACAAGACAAGGATGTCCACTCTCAGCACTTTTATTTAACATAGTTTTGGAACTTCTACCCACAGCAATCAGACAAGAAAGAGGAATCCAAACTGGAAATGAAGAGTTAAAACTGTCACTGTTTGCACATGACATGATACTATACATAAAAAATCCTAAAGACACCACCAGAAGACTACTAGAGCTCATCAGTGAATTCAGTAGAGTTGCAGGATACAAAACTAATGTAAGAAATCTGTTGCATATCTATACATGAACAACAAACTAACAGAATGAGAAATTAAGGAAACAACCCCATTTACCATAGCATCAAAAATGGAAAAAAACCTAGGAATAAACCTACCCAAGGAGGTAAAAGACCTTACTTGGAAAACTAAGATGCTGAAGAAAGAAATGGAAGATGATGTGAACAGATGGAACCATATACTGTGTTCCTGAATTGTGAGAATTAATATTGTTAAAATGACCACAGTACCCAAGGCAATCTACAGATTCAGTGCAATCCCTATCAAAATACCAAGAGTATTTTTCACAGAATTAGAACAAATAATTTTAAAATTTGTATGGAAACACAAAAGATTCCAAATAGCCAAAGGAATCTTGAAAAAGAACAGAGCTGGAGGAATCATGCACCCTAACTTCAGAGTATACTACAAAGCTACAGTAATCAAAACAGTATGGTACTGGAACAAAAACAGTCACATAGATCATTGAAATTGGATAGAAAGCCCAGAAATAAACCCACACACTTTTGATCAGTTAATCTACAACAAAGTAGGCAAGAATATACAATGGAGAAAATACACAGTCTCTTCATTAAGTGGTACTGGGAAAACTGGACAGCTACATGTAAAAGAATCAAAGTAGAACATTCTCTAACACCATATACAAAAATAAACTCAAAATGGATTAAAGACTTAAACGTAAGAGCAGGTAGTATACAATTCCTAAAGGAAAACATAGGCAGAACAATCTTTGACATAAATTGCAGCAATAATTTTTTGGATCTGTCTCCTAAAGCAAAGGAAGCAAAAGCAAAATTAAACAAATGGGGCTTAAACTTAAAAGCTTTTGCACAGCAAAGGAAACCAATGATGAAAAGACAACCTACTAAATGGGAGAGGAAATTTGCAAATGATATAATGTATTCTTAAAAATGAATTTGCTTCAAAATGTGATAATTAGTTTTTTCAGATACATAAATTTTTCTATAAAAATAATTTACTTATTCACTTACAACTAGTAGAAAAATTAATGTCCATAGAGTCAGATAAGCCATTAAATTTATATTTAACTCCAAATATTTTGACTTTATTTCACCTTAAGTTGTACCTCAAGATATTATGGACTGGAACTTTTCAGGTATTTATGCAAGTAAGAAAAATTTAAAGTAGTAACTAATATTGCTGTTTTGCTGTTTTAAAATTTTGAGACTCTGAAGAGACAACAATCCCATTTATATTTTAATTTGAGAAAAGTTACATTGATCATAAAGGAAAATACTCCCATCCTCCCCACAAAATGCTGTAAATCTTTGCTCTTAAATTAGAGTAATGCCAAGACTCTACTTTGTCTGATCTCAATTGACCCATTTGTAAAATGGGAATTGGAAAAAAACAAAACCAAAAAACTACCCTTCTTTGGTTCAGAATATTTTCTAAAATGACAACTTACACTGGTAATTAAAAATATTTTCAAATGTGCCTTTATGTTAAATGACACCCATTTTCCTGGTGAAATGAATTATTTCAGTCAACAGAATAAAATATGAAAATAATTGCTTTCATTATAAAAAGCAGAACATTGCCTGAGGACAAAAGCTTGGTTATACATATTTGTGTAACAAATCTGGGGGATACTGAACCATTTAGCTATTTCTAAGCTGAAAAGCCAGAAGAAAGTATTAATGCCTTGGCCTCTGAATTTTCCTTTTTCTTCTCTCTTCTCAAACAGTCTGATAATAGTAATCTAAATTCATTGTTTATAGTTCTATATCACTCTTTACCTGCTATCTATTATTTAATATTCTGTTTCGTTAATATTCAGTGCTGATTTCTTTAAGGGCCTCTCATGTATTTGTTTCATGAGCTGCCCTCTATCTGTAAGGAGTAAGGCTTTCAAATGCTATTAGGAGACCATATTTCCAGATTAATATATCATCCTACTCTGAAATAGAGAATAAAAATACTAGACAGTCAAATAACTGAGAACAGGCTTAATTTCAATTTATCTACTGATTTAGGCTAGTGAGCTCAACAGTCCCTAATTGCTATAGTAGGTATGAATTGTAGGTATGAATTGTTCAATAGTGATGATATGACTTTTGTAATTTTAATGATTTTAACTACATGGTCTTGATCCAAAAAATTCTCTCCCATAAAAGTATGCCACGTTGAAGCCCTGGCTTAAAATAAGCCTATAAATTAAGCTCCATAACAAACACTGATGACACCATCAGCTTCCAGAATATGGATAATGGTTAGTTTTATATCTGACCTTATCTCCTGCAGGGATTAGCGTCAATTTACCTGAGACGTACATGTTAAGAGGCTGTTACATAAAAGTCACTGGAAGAGAAAATGTGACCCCCTGCAAGCAAGACTCCATTAGGTGATGATGATGACAGCTCCCCAATAGCTTTCATACTGAAAAGGGAAAGTCAATCATAATCTCACTGTCAGAATGCATAAAGGACATACTGTTTAGTAATTATGTTTTACAACAGTAAGACAGCAATAAAATTATATTCTCCTTTATCTTTCTACCAAGAATATGAATTTAATGCCTCACACCAGACCTCAAGATAAAAGCCATTATTGGAACTCAGGATGGAGCTGACACCAAGACAGGAAAAAATATACCAAACTATTTTTGAGGCATAAAGCAGATGTCGGATGGAATGGCATTAACTCAGATCCAAAAAAGAATCAATGAATGTTCATGAATCTGGACCAACTGGGTTACATATTCCTACTATGCTAGCTCATCCTCAGAAAGAAAATCATCCCTGACATCTCACTCAAAAGGAAATAGATGTCTTACTGTCATTAACAATTGACCCTTCCTGACTTCTCCAGGATGACTAGTGTGACAATGACTAAGAACACTTTGGTTTCAAGATAGAAACAGAAACATGAAGAGGTATGCATACCACATGAGACACTTCTAATATAGCAGTAAGGAAATGAAGCTCTTGGTTTCTCCAAAACAACAGCCTCTAACACACATGCATTATTAACATTAGAAAGGGACCTCATAGACCCCTCTCAAGTACTTAAGACAGCTCCACTGTGGTAAATCTAGAAACAACTTATTTCCTTAACTTAAATTCATTTTCTGCTTTAAGAAATGGAAGAAGGTTGCCTTAGCCTTTTCATTCCACCTGACCTCCACAAGGAAATGTCAAGATATTGTGGCCTGCTGACCAGCCAGCTTCTCCAGGATGACTAGTGTGACAATGACTAAGAACACTTTGGTTTCAAGATAGAAACAGAAACATGAAGAGGTATGCATACCACATGAGACACTTCTAATATAGCAGTAAGGAAATGAAGCTCTTGGTTTCTCCAAAACAACAGCCTCTAACACACATGCATTATTAACATTAGAAAGGGACCTCATAGACCCCTCTCAAGTACTTAAGACAGCTCCACTGTGGTAAATCTAGAAACAACTTATTTCCTTAACTTAAATTCATTTTCTGCTTTAAGAAATGGAAGAAGGTTGCCTTAGCCTTTTCATTCCACCTGACCTCCACAAGGAAATGTCAAGATATTGTGGCCTGCTGACCAGCCACAAAAAAGTGATATGTAGTGAATAAGAGAACATGGAAAATGAAGTTAGTTTATCATGACTTCAAAGCCATCACTCACTAATTATGTGGCCTTGGGTAGTTCACTTAACCTTTCTCATGCACCTCTATAAACGAATATAAGAGTTGCTGCCCTGTAAGCATACTTATGAGTGTTAAGTGAGGTAATATATGTTTAGCATACATTACAGGATAAAAAATGAAATTTACCACTAGACATAGCAATGGTAACTTTGTTGTTAGTGATAATTAGGATATAGACTCTCGTAATAACATTCTGATTCAAAGAGTATAGATAACTTATATGGCTTCTATTTGAGTAATAAAATTGCAATGTCTTAAAAAATAAAAGACTTTTCACTAAAGTATTTAATGGAGAAATGATATTGATTTTAAACACACTAAAAAAAGATTTTTTAAAAGTGTGGGGGGACTGTGATAGGTTTCTTTTTTGACATGATAGATTGATAACAAAAAGTCTTCAATTCTCCTGCATCCACATGCATTACAAGATGACTTTACAGGTACTTCCTCACTTTTTAAATCTGGCCAGCCTTTGACCAACAGAGTGAGCTCTGAGCTTAGGCACTGCATGCTTTTATTCTCTCTTTTGGAACTCTGCTCAGTGAAGACTGTACTAGCCTGCCAGAAGATACATAACATCACCCATCACCCTCTGAAATTCTGCTCGACAGCCAGCCAGCCACCAATGTAAACGGACAGCCATCCTAGACAAACCAGCCCCAGATGCATCAGTTGCACACCGATACAAGAGCCAGCCTGATCAGTATCAGTCCAGACTGGCTAAGATCAGCAGAACTTCCTGGCAGAGTTCAGGGCACACTAGCTCAAAGCACGATATTTTGGCACATTGAATATTTTACACTGAAGGAATTTTAGGAATGGGAAGACTCTTTGACCTTCCCCTGAAGCAAATTTATAAAACCCTCATGTAAGAGTTGCCCTCCCTGTACAGAGAGGAAAAGAAGCATCCTTATCTCCAAAGATGGAGGGATGCTATCAAGAATCTACATACACAGATCTTGCCAAGTTTATTGCAGTTTACTTAGTTCAGACTCCTTTTGTTCTACCACATTTTCCCATGACTTTCAGCTCTTTCTCAAACATAACATGAAAAAAACTCAGGTATAACCACTTCTTCAGGTCTTCACTTCCTTATGAGGGCTCCCATATCTCATAAAACTTACATTACGTAAAGTTGCATGTTTTCTGCTAATCTGTCTTTTGTTACAGAGACCCAGCCTAAAAGAGTAGAAGGACAAAATAAGTATTTCCTCCTCTACAAAGCCAAACAAACAGACTTAGGAACAATATAAATGTTTCTTGTATGAAATCAATCTGTTTTAGCCTGGTTTGCAAAGGAGAAAGAGCTAATTGATGTAGTGCACATAGAATAAAAAATACTGATAACAATGTTGATCATTGTTGAAGCTATGCAACAGATATATATGGAAGTTCCTTACACTATTCTATTTAGGGGTATAGTTTAATATTTCCATAATAAAGACATTTTTAAATGTTTATTCAGTCTGTGGAAATCAGAGATTAGCCTAAAATATTCCGACAGCAGTAAGGAGATTCCTTTAGGCAAGACAAAGTCAAGGGAACTTCCACTTCTAAATACAACAAAAACAAAATAAGAGGCAGGAAGATTCCTTTAAGGCTACCATGCTAACCAGATCTCTTCTGTTTGAACTAGATTCAGAAAGTTTCGGGTCCCTTTAACATGAGTGCATCTGTTCCACACAGCCTGCTCAACAAGTATGTAATGTAACACGTTTGTTCCTTATTGCTTTACGGGTTCGGAATGTCATGGTTCAACTAAAGAAAATGTAAGCCCAATATAGAGTAATTATTTTAATCTGGGTAGCTGTTAGTATATATTTGATGTCTTTTGATATTTCTTGCATGCTTTGAGTCTTAATTCACTGATTTTGCATTGTTCTATTGGCATCTGCTTTAAATTCCATTAATGAAGTATGAGAAAGGCAAAAAGGAATAAGTAAAGATTACATTGTCACACTGGACTATTATATGCTACCTTTCTAAATCAAAGAGAAACACAACTATTTTAAAATTAGAGGTCTCAGGCTATTGTTAACATACTCTGAATAATAATCGTTCCCTAATAACCACTTGTTTTTTTTTTTACACTTTAACAGTAATGGTGTCATGTTTACTCAAAACCTTTGATACTATTGTTCTCCAAGGTCCTGTTGAATTATAAACACTTTCTTTTCCTTGAAGGAAATAATGTAACACAAATTCATATACTTGAATTTCAAAATAAAGACATTTCTACTTCATTTGAAAAGGAATACAATCTGACTAGTGAGGTGAATGGATCGAAAGCAGTTTACGAAGACAGCTTGTTTGGGATAGCAAAACTTATCTTGGTGGTATTTCTCACCTTCTTGGCATTTTCTGTCAGTAATTATTCACAAACATGTTCAGGTCTAATTTCTAAAGAGAAAATATAATAAAGTAATTCCAAAGGGGGAGAAAAAACCTCTTATGATCACTGTTTCTAAAAGCCTTATTTCTACTGCAGCAGCTACACAAAGCAGCCGTGTCAGCAGCAGTCCATCTGCCATTTCTAAAGAAGACATAGAAGGTAAACGGCCCAAAGAAGTGCTGTGTTGTCATTCCTCTTCACGAAGACACAGCATTGAGTTGTAGCCACCATGATTTCTAGAGATCAGAATTAACTTTGTGCCCTCTAAATCACTAAACAACATTTTTCTACTCAGGAAGCTTGAAACAGATCAGCAACTTTTAATATAGTCAGCAAAAAGGGATATATTACGACACTGGCACCCAAATTGTGGTTTTAAAAATAACTCAATGGATTTGTGTAATAGTCTGGGATGATGCCATAACATAGAATTACTTAAATTTTATTTTCTTTTCACACAATAAGCGCTTAAGAATCTGTGAGCTGTAACAGCAAGTGTCATATATAAGGCTAGCTGATATTTTCATGATGGGGTGGATGTCATCCTCACTTCCCTGTGACATCAAGTGCCCCTTTATGAAACTCTTTTTTATGTGATTGTCAAGTTAGGGTCGACTATTCCCCTGATTCAAGAATTAGGTCTTGTGGGGTGGAAGTCCAGCATACTTCCATTAGACTAAAGTGTGATCTGAATCACTCAACGCTTTGATGCTGGGAAAGGATAAACACAAAGAAAATGGAAAAGCTTTTGTTCACTCCAATGCTTGGCTAATACCATAAATCAATTTACAAGTGTCATAAACACAGTAATCTTGCAAAAACTGTTAATGGCTTTTTGCTCTGAAAACAAAGGAAATATTGTACATTATGGCCAGATCCATTCGAATTCTGTTTCATGTCACTGAAGTGACAAAAGAATTGCCTGGAGTGGTAATTCATCCTCCCTGCAGATCAAAGAAATGTAGATTTTTATTGTAAGCAAATTGATGTTATTGGAAAAATGTCAGCATTAATTAATAATTATGTTGGATAAATTAATACCATCAATAATACCATTTGTTTAATTAAGTAGCAAAATACTGACAGGAATATAACTGAATCTAATATTTTTTTCTTTCTCTGCTTATTTTCCCTTTTATTTACCTATAGATCCAAAATTCTTACCAGGCAGTATTCTGAAATGATATCTAATTCAAATTCTTTCAAGATGGAGAAAAACAAAAGCACCATATTTCAAGGTCATTTGACTAAAGGGATAGAGAAAATGATCTTATACCCCCACATGTAAGTCATGTTCTGAGTTCTCTCTCATAAAACTCTTACGTATCAGTGATAATCAACTAGTGAATTTTTTTAAAAAATCAAGGAGTAACACAGATGTACTGAAATACACAGAACTTAGGTGTACAGCCTAGTGAATTTTTACATATGTATAAATTTGTGTAACCACTTCTCAAACTTTAAGGCGTTCTAGTGACACAAGGCATTACATGAGCTTGCTTCATAAAGGATTCTAGATAGCCAGTTCACAAGAACGCAAAAAATTTCCTCTAGCCTACTGGATCCAAATGAGGGTGGCATTTGGATTATGTGTGTGTGTGGCGGGGGGGGGGGGGCAGTTTTGGTTGTCATAATGACTGGGGTATGCTGTTAGCATTTTCTATGCAGGAACCACAGATCCTACATGACCTGCATTGTTCCATGAAGTCCTTCCAATGAAAAACTGCCCTAGCTGAAAAGCACCCCCCCACCCCCAGCTACACGGATGTTTAGTGTGCTCGGTGAAAAGAAGGTTGTGCGGTCAATAAACTAGGGATATGCTATACATGCTATTATATGTGCCTCTGAAAATTCAGTGCACATTAGCATATAAAGGCTGTGAACTTTATTTTGCTTAATTCAGGGTTTCATAGACTTATTTGACTATGAAAATCTGTGTGTGTGTGTGTTTGTGTAATTTTCATCAAAATCCACACATGGAAGAAACTGCTTTAGGAGCCATCATCAGAAATAATAACTGTTGGGACTTCCCTGGTGACGCAGCTGTTAAGAATCCTCCTGCCAATGCAGGGGACATGGGCTCAATCCCTGGGCCAGGAAGATCCCACACGCTGTGGAGCAACTAAGCCCATGCGCCACAACTACTGAGCCTGTGTGCCACAACTACTGAAGCCCACGCACCATAACAAAGAGTAGCCCCTGCTTGCCACAACTAGAGGAAGACTTCTTGCAGCAATGAAGATCCAACGTGGCCAATATAAATAAATAAATAAATAAATTTTTAAAAAGAAATAATAACTGTTAATGATGAGAGCAATAATAGCTATCAGCCTTTAAACTTTGAGCAGTTTGTATGTCATAATTCCTTTTACATATGAACAAATTCACTTAATTCTCATATCTTCATGATGTTGATATGACAATAAAAATATCTTATTTTATATATAAGGAAGCTGAAATACAGAATGCCCAAAATCTTACAACTAAAATGTTGAGTTTAAGTTAAAACCAATGGAATATGTTTCTAGAACCACTGTTCTTAACTATTATACCTACAACTAGATTTTAAGACATTTATTGACTATCAGAATAAAACTAGAACAAAACACACCAAATTGAGTAAGAAATATTTGGAAAGCTACTATGGAAAGTTTATTACTGAATAATTCCACCAGGGCTTGACTAATATAGCCTAGAAAAATTGGCTTAAATACACTTAATAGAACATTTTCTTCAGAAAAAAACGAATCTGCAACTAGATAATCTAGAACTTCATATTATATCATTCTAAAATTATCTCAACCAAGAAGATTCCCTTACTTTTGAGTGAAAGAATTAGTCGATTATAGTCTCATCTAAGAAAAACAGTCAATTTTCTAAAATAAGAGAGCCAAAATATACGAAAGAAAGAAATTACAAGAGATTTCTGAACTATAAGCAAAGATCAACTCAGGATATAAGTTCTTAAATTAAGGAAAGCATCCTTACAACTTTATTTCCTCTTTCTATCTCACTTCCAGCCCCACTTCACAATACCTAAAATTCCAGAAGATTGCTAACAGCTTTTAACAAATAAACTATTGATATCCAGCTGTCAATTAGATCAAAGCTCAATTTTAAAAATTTTTATCCTTCTTTACTTTTCTCCTGTCATTAACTACTATGCCCTCTACTTATTGCCTGTTTATTTATTCCTTATATATTATTTCAACTTTGCCAGTATCAATAAGGATATCCTCAGAAAGGAAATGGTCTACTCCTAGGTAAGTTAAAAACTCTTTTCCTTATCAGTTAAGACCAATGACACAAACACATGTGAAATAGGTTTCATTGAGTCTGGAAATCAATGATAAAAACCAATCATAAGAATTTTATAATTTTTAAAAGGATAATAAGATATATATCTATATACAATATTTGATTACAATTATTACATATTTTTAAAAAAGAAAACTGATTTAAAAATGTTTTGGATGGTTTTAATATGGTTTCTCACTTTTATTAGTCAAATGCTTTCCCTGTGCATACTCTACTTATAAAACTAAAATAAGGGTTCCCAAGTGGTTTTTATACCTGCCTCATGCACAGATTTGTAAGAGACTGCATGCTTCTCAAGGCAGGTACCAGATCCTACCCACCCTTTGTGCATGTCTAAAATAAGAGACACTCAATAAACCTTTCTGAATAAACGAATGAACTTCATATACATGTTCACAAAAGAATATATTCTGCATAAACACACAATGTTGGTAAAACTCTAAATGCACTTTCCTTCTTCATCCAAAGACAACTCAAATTAAATTTTCTGAATTACTTATTAAAATAAATATGGATTTGTATGTGTAAAACATTTACCTAAATATTGCTAGGCTTATTCCAATAATAACAGCTAACAGAAATTGAACTTTCAATGAATATCATTAATTTTATCAGTATCTACTTGAGGTCCCCCCCCCATGTCCGTAACTTTTAGTGGTTCTGACAATTGCCGACAGAAGCGAAGTATTATATTTTCTAACATTTACTTTAGAATACTTCAACATCAACTATGTTAGAGTCGCATAGATATGACAATTTTAATCTATCTCATAGTGAGTTTAGGTAATATTTGAAAGGTTTTAATCCGAACTCTTCTCAGTTTCTAATCAAATGTAGCAGAATTGGCTACTACAAGTACTTCAGCTATCTTTATTTTTTAAAATATCAGATGGCATGTTAATCACCAGGAAAGATGTTAGAAGAATGTTCCATAGTAAAACAAGTGGTGTTCAAGATACAGGTGGACTTGCTAGAAATGTTTGTGCAGACACAAGCAGTCTTGCATAGATAGGATGTAACAATCAAGCAAGCCTACCGACAATTTCCCTGTACTCCTGGCTAAGGCTTCTACTTGTTCCTGCATTGAGAGTGTTTTCCTCACTCCAACTCAAAGGGTAGCTGAATCCAGCAGCTAGAACAGCAACTCAATGGCCGCTAGGAAAGCTTTCTCACTGTTTTATTATAATGCCTCAAAGATTTAATGGCCAGCACTCCACTGAGCTGACCAAGTAAAGAGTATAACAGTGTATTGTGCACACACATGTGTGAGCACATGGGTACATTTGATGGTTAATAAATACTGGGTGGGCCAAAAAGTTCACTGGATTTTTCCATAGCGATCTTTTTGGCCAACCCAATATTTATTCTCCTGGGAAACTTCAGCCTAAGACTGTCCATGTCCCATAGCACCTGCTAGCCAGATTATGAGAGAGAAGGACAAAAACCCTCCTCTTCCATTAAGTTCTGGAAACTACTGGTAGCTACAAAAAAACCTAATGATGAAAAAAATGAATCAGATTAGATCAAGATGCAAACATCAAGAAATTATTATATGCTTTCTGTATGGAGACACTTTCAACAAAGATGTAAACTTTTTATATGGAGACACTTTCAACAAAGATACTTGTAAATCTGAAGAAGTTATACACCATTAACCTTAACCTTAGTCTATTTCAAAGGCTTTAAAGAATAAATTCCGCTTGGTACTTGAGCATGGTCTTATTTTTCTCTCATCTTCAAAAGGTACTTAAGAATCTTATAGTCACTGGGAAGGTAATCATTGTTACCAACTGCTAGTGACTATTAAGCATGTGAAGAAGTCACTAGTAGGTCTTTCAGGGAGGACAAGGCTGGTTGATGACGATAACAGGTCCATGATTCGGGGTATCCTGCTTCTGATTTTCTGTCTATACTACTTCGCAAGCACTTGTTAATTTTTTCATCTTTTCCGTTGTGTCCCCACATTTCTTTTTCCATTCTGAGGCTAAATCATCCAAGGCAATTTATTAGTTAAAAATGCTAAAGGCCATATAGTAATACTAAAACTTTCGACTTGTTTTCTCTTTAACTTCGTAGTTCATGAAAGTATCCCTTTTGTCAATTCAAACCTTTTAGGCGGAACATAACGAAGCAACTCAACTATGGCTAATGAGATCTGGGGCATAGTAAGGAAATCATATTTATGCACTGAGTCTAGGGCTTAACAAAGCCGAATTTCTTTATTCACATTTATAAGAATGTTTAAGTATTTTTTTGCAAATAGTCTAATTAGATGTATGAACGCCTCGTTATGTTAGAAATTTTAAGCTTGTCACTAAACAAGTCCTAAAAAGCAGTCCTATTCTGTTCAAGTCATAAAATTCAAAGTATGATTTCTAGGTACTTAAGAGAAATTTATAAATAGCTTATAATTTCCTTTGGCTCATCATTACTCTTAGGATGGCATCAGAGATGACAAAGTTGACTGATCATCCTTTGTACTTTTATGAGAAGAATTAATGCAGAATCCTGGGCCCATGACCTAGATCTCTAAACCTTTTATATCTTGTACTCACTTTCCATGAATAAAAAATAAGAAAGCGATATCGCCTTATATGTCATTCTGAACTGATTACCTTGTTTTATTTGTACAATAACCAGTTAGATACAATTTTCTGTGGTAGAGTTACAAAACTTTCTTAATACATCCATTAACAATATGAAATAATCTTATGCTTTTTGATTCTAATACTAAGACTTTTAAAATTGTACTCGGTACTATCACATACCATTTAAAATTTTTGGTTTTTTACCTATGTTTTTCAAAACTATGACCCTGAGAAATTCTAACAGAAAATAATGAAACATATTAATATATATTAAAATAACAATTAGATTAATATTTAATTATGATAATTAGATTAAGAGATCACACACCTCCCTTCTCCTTTCCCATCCCCAGCCAACAATTAAGATATGACCACTTCCAGGCATTTTTCTATGGAAACACATATACTATTAGCATATAATTTATATATTGTTACATAAATGCTATCATAAATCTATGATATTCTGTTAAGTGAAAAAGGCAAGTTATGAACAAAGAACAAAAGGATGTTGGTTTACCACCTAGTTTCACAAGGGTTAAGTCATAACCTACCGTCTTAGCCCACCCACTGTGCAACCTGAAAGGAATTCTGCATGAAAAACAGAATGAGTCACTCTGTGCTTTGGATATACAGGCCCTTAGATAGATGCATATCTCAGGAAGAATTTTAATAACGCTAAATTCTTGCATCTTCCCATAAATAGAAAACCACTAAAATCACTGACTTGAGATATCTCTTCTCTGTGATTAGCAGTAATCATTTAACAAATGTATCCTTGACTGCATTCATTTCCCAGGTATAAAAATTCTGTATCTATCTATGGATGTAGACTGAGAGACTGAGACTGACTGGCTTCCCCTCTACCTCTTCAGAGCAGTCTTCTCATAGCTAAGTGAGTGGCTGCCTCCCAGGCTATAGTCCGCAGTAAGGTCCCTGAATACAGCTTAATCCACAACTCATGTTTTGTATCTTTCTCTAAGTCAACAAAATTACAGAGTGATATTTAGAAAAGGAACAGCTAAAGACCACGGGGCTCTTCACAGGAAAGTCATTTCTTCTCATTTCAGTTCAGGAAAAGAATGATTGAGCGAAAAACTGAAACATTTTACGCTTCTCTGGCTATAAATTATAATTAGGACATAGGTTGCTGCCAGTATTATGAATGTTTTTAAGTTCGTCAACATTCCCAACATTAATTCCTTCACTGGATATTTCTAAGTACAAAGAACATTCTCTCTACTACAGAGAGTTTTATTTGATATTTTGTGACTCCAAAGATAATACTCTATGCATTGTGCCAACGAAAAATTGGCACTTGCCACCTGCCTCTACAAGGATTAAATCAAAAGCTGCTGTGCCCGCTTACCTTCAGCACACTCTGAATTCGACTGCAGGGTGATCAGAAATAAGGCACTCTGTGCTCTGGGAAAAACTGGCAGAACAGGACTTCAGATAGTTCGATATTTTCAGGAGAAGATTTTATGAGCCCAATTCTTGCATCCCCTCATATCTAGAAAAGCACTAAAACCATAAACGGTGCCATCTGCTCCTCGTGACTGCAGCAACCTTCTGCAAAAATGTGTGCCTGCCTGCATGTACCCCCTTTCACCAAAATCACATATACACTAACCTTCTCCCCTACCTATTTGGAGCAGTTTCTCAGAGCTATCTGAAATGCAGTCTCCTGGGCTATAGTTCTCATTTTGCCCCAAATAAAACTTAACTCACAACCCTTATGCTGTGCATTTTATTTTTCTCAACAATTGGAATATCCTGGGTCACTCTCAAATGACAGTGACAAAGGTGTCATGTAAATGTTTTAAGGAAACGATGTGAACTAAAAGTGACTTTTTGCCATGATAATACCTTGCTTGTTATAGAGATCTTTCCCTTGCATCTTTCCGTCAAACTATCATCCTTTGCTAACATACTATTAGCCTTAATAAATGATAGGTCTAGAAGTATTCTGCTTTCAGTAACGCTGTGAAGTGAACACATTTCACGTTATCTGAATTCAACAGAGCTACTGGAGTTAAAAAAGAAGTAAAATTTATCCATGATCAGGTATAACTACCATGTAATTTATTAGAGAGTAATTGATAAATAGAGCTACCATCCAACCACCCAAAGAGTAGCTTCTTTGTGCCAGATGAGCCCCGGGCAAGGAGACAATTTCCATATAGTAATCACACAGCAATGTAACTACTCTATGGCAATGATGCATCTCTTTAGAAGTGGTGATTTTCACAGCATGATTTCCGCACTTCGCTCCTTACACTTTTAACTAGACAATGCTGAGTCTCCGCAAAGAGCTAGGTAATTGCAAAGGAATCCCTTCTCTGAGCAACCAAAAATCACTCCCATTATGTACTGAATCATTCAACAGAGGATAACGGTACTCAAAAGATAACTGCTACTCTAACAAGTCATTTTTGCTTGTTTCTTGGGTTAGAGTTGCCACCAGGAGGCTGGCAATCAATTCTCCGAAGCAGTAAAAAGTGTTATTTTGCACTCTCCTTATTTCGGGGGGGTGGGGGGGGGTAGGCAATGTAGAGCTGGAACTATCTAGTTTCTCCAGAGATTGTGTCATGTGCCATCTGAAGCACTAGGTGATACAAAAACCTGGTCTGCGGACTAAGACCGCCACGTCTATTTGTGCGTGCAGAAAAAGCCGTGAAGAAAGCTTTCCAAGGCTCCGCCCTCACCTAACGCAAACCCTTTGGGAAGATGATGATTTCCTTCTATTTTTGCTCTAGTTTCGCAGCACTCCCTACCTGGGCCATGTTGTCCAGATAAAGAAGATGAAGATTAACAGCTTTTTAGAAAGGAAAACCTTTAATGGTATCTCCCTCTTAAGAAACAGATAAAAGCCTTACCTTGCTCTGTTAGGGAATCGCTGACGGAAACTGCCCACCATGGGCAGGCACAATGATAATAACTTGCGTGAGTTGTCTTGCAACAAGAGGTCCCGATAAGGAACACAGTGCTGCCACTTAAAACTAACTGGGAGAATTCAGGAGGAGCCAAGAGGAGGAGAGAGGAGACAGTACATCTTGCCACCCTCCCAGAAACCCCATGCTGGAATCCACCTTGGCCGAGAGATGTGCACACCACCAAGAAGGATGCTGAGTCACACCAAATACGGGCCAAGCAAGATGACTGGCCAGAGACAACCTGGAAATTAATGCCCGTTACCATAATAGCTGAGACTACAAACCACGTGACAGAGTAGTCTTCCTGGGTTCCCTTACCCTGCTGCTCTCCACCCAGGTGCCCCCTTCCCAATGAAGTCTTGTGCTTTGTGAGCACGTGTGTCTCTTTGGACAATTCATTCTGAGTGTTAGACAAGAGCCTAGTCTCCGACCCTGGAAGGGCTCCTCCTTCCTGCAACAGTTCCACAAGAAGGGTCTAGATCCTGCATACATCTCTCCCTGCTCTCTCTCTCTTACTCATAATTTCCCAAGTACTCCAAACTGTCTCTTGCCACAGCCTCTCTGCTTCAGTCTGGAGCACTCTCCATTTCCATCACCTATCACAGAGACAACTCCTTATCGTTCATTTCACAACCCAGCTTTACTTACTTAGAAAGCCTTCCAATATCACAGGCTTTAAACTATTTTTTCCCCCTAGAAGCAAGACTTTTCCCATCAGAACAGGTACACAAATTTGGAAAGAGACCTTCATTGGCAGGATATCTGATGATATTCATCTCTATCCCTAGACTATAAACTCATGAGAGCAAGAACCATTCAGTCCTTGCCATTGAATGTACTTTTCTCTTCACTCCTGCAAAGTCATCTGAACCACGTCACTGAAATTCATGTCTTCTCCCCAAGTGACTCCGCTTCAGATCAAATTCCTGCCTGCCTATAAACTATCTCCACCTGAAAGACTGGAACCTCAGCCTTTAGACTCCTCAAACTCAGCAAATCCAGAGGTGCGTTTATTTTCCTCTTACGGCAATTTATACCTCAGCACCATTGCCACCCTCAACACCCACCATGATCAGAGATAAAAGCTTGAGTCCCCTCAGTGCCCTAAACAAATCTCATTAGTTTTCGTTTCTGTCAGTTGATCTATGATTGCCTCTCTAGATTCTCTCATTACTTTATTGCTGTCATATTATGGCAGGCTTCTAACAATTTTCTCTAACCCCATGTTCTGTAAGTTTCCTTTTTTTTTTTTGGTCAAATTCTTGACCAGTTTATCTTTCTGAAACCCAGTAATGATCTTGTCATTCCCCTACTGAAATCTTCAAGGTAGAAGTGGTTAAACATTTTGTGTTAAAGTGGGACCAGGAGCTGCAACCTGGATGGAAGAGAAAAGGAAGTGGACTTTTTAAATATTGTATTTCCAAGCAAGTTCACTCTCTGTAGGTTTCTGTGTTACCGTGGCTGTTGGCAGAGGCACACAGATGCAAGCTATAGATGGGGACTAACTGTCGCCACCCAGCATGGCTGATGTGGTTTCATTGTTTCCCCATCAGGTTAGTACAATGTGCAAACCTCAAAGCATATGGGAGCACAACATACAAACCCATTCTCTCTCCATGTGCAAACTCGTGGAATGAAAATAGGTTTTCAGTCAGACCGTTCTAACTAGCTGTTGGAGTAGATTGTCATTTATAAAATTAAGATATTATGTCCTCTGAATATGCTGTGAGCGTTCAGTGATGCAACATTTCTACCTAATACTGTACCTGGAATGCAGCAAGTTCTCAAAAATTGGTAGTAATGTTGGTTATTTTTATTATTCCTTATTCTTATTGACACCATTTATCATCTGACTCAATCATCGTACCCACTATTTTCTCCCCTCATCACCCAAAAAGGAACCAATGTTAAGTATTTACATTTCCTTCTTCGCATATGCTTCACCCATCTCGCTCTGCTTCTCTCCGCCTCCCCCGAAAAGCATTTCATCTTTCTGCTTTACCCAGTAAATGCTTAGTCATCCCTCAAGATTTAACTTGTACCTTGATTTTGCTTTTCTGGAGATCAACTTTGCTGCTCTTCCAAAAGCTAACCAATTAATTTTTAAAAGCACCTTTATCATAATATGTATATTGTGTGTGTGTGTGTGTGTGTGTTTAACACCTCCATCACCTCACATAATTACCAACTTTTTATGGGGTGTTAACATTTCAGATCTCTTTAACTTGCAAGCATATAATACAGTATTGCCATATTGCCAACCATAATCACCATGCTTTACAACTGATCCCCGGAACTTACTCGCTTTTTAACTGGAAGTTTGTACCGTTTGACCAACATGTACCCATAGCACCCACACCTTCAGCCCCGCTTCTACTCTCCATTTCTGTGAGGTCAGGTTTCTCAGGTTCCATAGGTAAGTGAGAATATACACATTCAAGTAACAACAGTATCTGTCTTTATCTGACTTTCTTCACTTAGCGTAATGGCACAATGTGTGATTTATTTGCCTGGCTATGTTCCCTCCAAGACCGAAAGCTCATGGGAACTAGGAATTCTGTCTCATTTATGCTCCTATAGTGTCTAGCACATGTGAAATTCTTCAATAAATGTCAGCAGAATGACCAAACTTGAAACATGTACCAATTGCCTTCTCCATGAAGAACCTTCTAATATTTAACCATGTTACAGCACCTCACCACTGCACTGTTTATACTGCTTTAAAATACTGCCATCTATTGAGAGATTTGTTCTGTGCCACATACTATGTTTAGGGTTTTAAATTCATTACCTGTAATGTTAGCTTTGTGTTCCTCTTGGTAGATTGTAAAAATGTTTGAGAGCAGGGGCTGTTTCACTTATCTCTGTATCCACATCACCGAGGAAAAAATTTAGGAAGAATGTGGTTAAACAGCAGGTCTGCTGTTCATTATCTCCTTTTGCCAAGAGACCACCTCTCAGAAATAAATGAGGTGACCCAGTCAGATCTCCAGTTAATGGAGATAATGACAGACTTCCTGGCAAGTAAGTTAGTGGCACTGACTAGCAAAAGAGTCCTTATCTATGAAAGGTTGACTGTCTAGCACTGCCCATGGTAAACGACTTGCAATCTAAGGTTAGTGGGGCATAGTCTATTCAAAAAAGCTATGTTATTATCTGAACATAAAATGGAGATTTTTATGAACAAAATACTCCTTTGTACAAGTGATGAGAATGTCACACATCACTTAGAGGCTTCCTGCGTGAAACTGGACCCCACTCACGCTCTGAGGCAGCAAGAAAGAACCTGGGAACTTCGCCAGAAGTCAAGTACTTCTCCCTCAGGTAAGCACAAGGCACAGAAAGTAGGAAGAAGTCCTTGACCTCTGGTGAAGTCCCAAAGTTCTTTCTTGCTGCATCGGAGCATGCAAGGGGCCCAGTTTTATATAGGGCTTCCCCTGTGCCCCAGGATTACATGTACCCTTAAAATTATCAGTCAAAAGAAAGAAGTCCTGAAACATGCTACAACGTGGATACACCTTGAAAGCTTCATGCTAGGTGAAAACAGCGGAACATAAAAGGCCATATATTGTATGGTTATTGTATCATTCCACTTATAAGACAGGTCCTGAATATTTAAATCCATAGAGACAGAAAGTAGATTAATGGTCACCAGCGGCCAGGAATGGAGAGAATGGTGAGTGACTGCTAACGAGGGCAAAGTTTCTTTTTGTGGAGCGGAAAATGTTCTGGAATTAGTGTTGCTGATTGCACAACTCTGTGAATGTGTTAAAAGCCACTAAATTGTACGCTTCGAAGAATACATTGCATGGTATGTGAATTATATCTCCGTAAAGCTCCTGTTTTTTCTTTAAGAAATAATAAATGCACACAAATGTTAAAAAAATTATTAGTCAAGATGCACTTGGGTCCGATTTGTGATTCATGGGATTCTGTTCATGAACATTCAACGCACTGTATTATCTCAGCCCCCAAAAGACATTTCCTAAAAGAACACGGTTTTATGCCTGTTGAGCACAATGGCCTGAAATTGTGAGGGAGATCTCATTGGGTATATCCAACCAACATTCATATGCTGATATATTGTTTCTTTCTGGGAGTCATAACCACCAGAAACAGTGAAGAAGTTTGGTTATGTGCCCTCAGATAGAAGTACCAAGTCCACTCAGGAGTCTATTTACATAATCAGAGATGATTATCAAGTGGGCCACCTGATGCACTCTACCTCTGGACCTTAGAGCTATACCAGACCTACAGAGTCCGTCTGTATTTTGAAGTCTAATTCAGCTCTGTAATCACTAGCCCACTGAGATGGCCCAGACAACATTCCTGCATCAGAGTAAAGAATTCACAGCATTAAAATCAATTTGGTTTCCTGTTGTTAACCGAGGGGCTGTTTCTTCAGTCCCGCAGAGGTGTGGCAAGAACGGAGCTCTCTTTGAAGTGAACAAAAGCTTAAGGTCAGATCATCTCCATGGGTTACAAAGCAAATCCAGGGAGAAGTAACAGCCAAATGATATCTGAAGTATTCTATCAGAATGAGTACTGCTATAATACACACCATTCACACATGATTGGATACAGCTTTGTTCTCTCTTCACTGTCTGAAGTATTGTAGGATTTTAAAACATATGATGTTCTATCTCCCATTGATTAAAAATTGTACTATTTGAGAACTATTATTACATTGGTTCACACCATACTGAAAGGCATTTTATAAGTATGAAATCAATGTTGCCTACAATTCCCAAAGTATAATATGCCTCCTAATAATGCCAAAATGTTCTACTTGGAAAAAAGAGCAAATGTAAAGATGATGATGATGGTGATAATATTATTTTAATTTTCTTACAACAAATTACACTTTTATAATCCCTTCTCTTCCCCTGTGTCAATCTCTGGTCCTTCTCTCTCACTATCTTTGTCTCTCGCCCTCATATCTATCTCCCCATCCTCTGTTCTAGTCCTTTCGCTTGGTACCTCTCCCATCTATGCCCTCCTAACTTACTCACTTCGGGATTCCCACCACCTCTTTCTCTTCCTACCCAATGCACATATTTTCCTCCCCACACTTCTTATCATTCACCCTGTCCCCCTGACTTCACTATGTACTTTAAGTGGCATCATTATATGGATATATATTTCACAAACCTAAAAAAATCATATGTATATTGGTTTAACTATTCTACTCCGTTTAAGTGTTTATTTCTCTCCTATCAGTGTTTTTTGTTCATGATATGATGAACAGCTATTATGTATCTATATCCTACCTCTTTTTTTTTTTTTTAAATAACTTCCCACCTGTTTTGTCCCAGGTGTGGGCTAATGGTCTAAGGTAGGGTATCCACAACATCTAATCTCTCCAGGTCACTGTGATACATGAATGTGTGACCCAAGTGTGAGTAATGAAAATGATACCCTGAAAATTCCCAAAGCTTCTTATCCTCTGTGGTCATGAATTTATGAAAGCATGGGTCAAAAACTGCCATTGACCATGGTTCTCAACTCATAGACAAGTCAATTTAAAGAAAAAATGAAATGTATACACAAACAGAAGGAGAGACACATATGAGAGGTGAAAGCATTGGAGTCCTTCTATCAGTATCTGTAAAGCCAGATCCATCCATATTTTCATAGTTTTCATTCATGAAATAATAAATTCCATATTTATATTAAGTAATGTGAGTTCCGTTTTTGCCACTTGCAATTTATCTAAAAAGATATAAAAATCTACTTATTGGATTATATATCTAAACTCATTGATAGGGCAGGTGTAGTTTCCAGTTTGGAGAAAAAAATAAAATATTTATCAAGTAACTAATTAAGTATATTATGGGTTGCTAAAATAGAAATTTTAGCTGAGACACCAAGAGACTCAAGAAATACATTCCAAAGAATATGATGGATAAATCATAGCATTCACTAAGAAGGGGCTTAACATCCTCACCATATCAAAGACATAAAAAGATGGAGAGTTGGATGCAAATTAGAGGAGTATTTCTTTGGAGAGAGTGGTGCAGTGATTTCGATTCCCAGCCTCCCTCAGGTAGGAGGCGCACTATGGCTCCAGCTTCTAAACCCAAACCAAGTGAGGGAGAGTTGGAGTTAGCAGATGATTGTGCAAATCTACTTACAGTCACTGCTTCAAACCTAAGCCTGGGACCTCCTAGGTGGCACAGTGGGTAAGAATCCGCCTGCCAATGCAGGGGACATGGGTTTGATCCCTGCCCCAGGAAGATACCACATGCCGCGGAGCAACTAAGCCCGTGCGCCACAACTATTGAGCCTGCGCTCTAGAGCCCGTGAGCCACAACTGTTGAGCCCCTGTGCCGCAACTATTGAAGCCCATGAACCTAGAGCCTGTGCTCTGCAACGAGAGACCACCGCAATGAAAAGCCCACGCACCACAACAAAGAGTAGCCCCCACTCACCGCAACTAGAGAAAGCCTGTGTGCAGCAATGAAGACCCAACACAGCCAATAAAATAAATAAAAACAAAAAACAAAACCTAAGCCTGAAGCAGTGGAACACATCATACCTCTTCACTAGATAAGCAGTGTGCCATTTGGTAAATAGCAAATAGTAAAGGAAGTACAAAAGAAAGGCCACCCTCATCGCTTTGCTTCATCGGCCCTTTTCATGTGCTTAACAAATTGTGTTTGACTTTATACTACTTCCAAATTCAACTACATATCTAGAGGTAGAGAAGTGATTTTTTCATTGTCTTAGAATAGGACTAACATTTTCCTTTATGTTTTTATTTAGGGACTCTGGCAGAGTGGATGATTTGGAACAGAAAAAAAGACTTCCTTTTCAAAGGCAGCAAAATTTGCCAGCCCCAAATATGCCTCTTGGGCGTATGGATCACTTTAGGCTGTTTATTTTTAAGAAATAGCAGACACGGGAAGTTCTGGAAACTGAGAAGTTACTCTTCTGTGTGAGATATTTACACTATTTTCATTTATGACGGAAATCTCAATTTCTAAGGGTGTCTCCCTCTCTGTACCATGAAGAGAAGGATGATTCTAAATCTCTAGAAACTCTCACTCGTGGAGAAAACAATGACTTAAATGGACATAATAACCTTACCCTTGTTCACTATGCTTTTTCTAAGTTCACTAAACTCCCTTAACTGGCATCCTGTCCTAACCCCAAATATCTTCTTTTTGTCTTGGATGAAGAAGGTTTAAGGCTATCGCTTGGGCCATTTTGGAGACTTCCTCAAGTTTTCCTGGATATTTTCCATATATACAGGCGATATCCATGTTATTAGACTTCTGTTTTTCTCCCCAAATGTTTGTTTGTTTGTTTGTTTATTACAGGAAGGTCTCAGCCAAGAATCTAGAGGGAAAAATCATTTTTCCTCCCACACACTTTCAAAGAACAAAACATTTGATAATTCTGCATCCATGGCCCTTTTCGTTTCATGACTTCATGCTCCTTCTTAACATGCTTTTTGTTGGTGGTGGTATTATTTTTGCTTAAGTCTTGCACATGTTAAGCCCCACTCAGTGCTTTTGTGCATTAGTCATAGGGCAGGTGATGTTTAAGCAGCTCGTCCTTCTGTGCCTCTGGGGCACTAATAACTCTTGCAATTAAACACTGTGTGCTCTTTAACTTCTTCCCTAGCTTCTTTGAAATGGTAGCCATTCATGTAAGGGCCTTTAGCTCCTTACCACTCTTACGGGCCGTCGAGAAATGTGAATTCCAGCTCTCTAAACCCTTGGGATCTCCAAACTGTTGGGGTGGGGATTGGAAGGAAAAGTGTGCCTTACAAACAGAAATGACTTGGTGGAATCATATTTATGGCTATAAGACCCAAGAAAGTGTTAAAAAGAAACAAATACAGGCCCAACATGGAGTCACTTATGCTAGGCCACATTACCTCACTGGAACTTAATACCTAACCTAACTGAAGCTCAGACATTCCCCAAAAATGTCGTCCTAACTGGCCAGTCAGGAACTTTCTGGTCAGCATCAGTGTGGTAATCTGTCATAGGACCATCTCCTTCCCCCAAAGGAAGATGACTTAATCTGCCACACAGACCGCTTCCTCTATAGGTAGGTTACCTAAGCCTGAAATCGTCTTTTTTGTTTATGACTTCCTTATCTTGCCTTTAAAAACCCTTCCCTTTCTGTAGAATGGAGCTCCTCTCTACTTACTAGATGGGATGCCACCTGATTCATGAATCATTCATTAAAGCCAATTAGATCTCTAAAATTACTCAGTTGAACTTTGAAGTTAAAAAAGGAAAAAAAGTCAAAGCTTTATCTATAAAGTATCATTTTAGTAAGTAGAATTTACAGTAAGTAATCTAAAATAGCTTAGAACAGCATTACAGTATCTGGCACACAGTAAGCATCCCATAAATGTCTATTATATCAATAAAGAATAAATCAATGACATCGACTCCCTACCATTTAGACATATATTATTATGCATTTTCATGGTGAGTAGTTTGAAAGCTGAATTCTGGTCAGCTTCACTTCTAAAGGTCAAGATGTGTCCCATCCTGGGATGTGGTGAATTGAACTTATTAACTATGTTGATTTAATTATTTGTTATTGTTAATTATTGTTATTAAATTATTTAATAAATTAAATTTAATTAATTTATTCTAATTGGTGTACTGTTATCAATATATTAATTTCATATTCAGAAAAAAAAATATCTGCACCCCCCCATGTTCATTGCAACATTATTTACAATATATATGGAAACATCCTAAATGTCCATCAGTGGATAAATGGATAAAGAAGTGTGAATATACACACAATGGAGTATTACTCAGTCACAAAAAAGAATGAAATCTTGCCTTTTGTGACAACAGAGATGGACCTCAAGAGCATAATGCTAAGTGAAATAATTCAGACAGAAAGATACCATATGATCTCTCTTCTATGTGGAACCTTAAAAACAAGCTCAAAGATATAGATACGGAGAATATAGAGAAATGGGTAAACTGGGTTTTGTTTTTGTTTTACGTTTCAATAAACTGAATTATTTTAAAAACTAAAAAAATTTTTAAGGATTTAATGAATGGCTGGCTACCTTTAAAAATACAGTAACAGTGAATTTGATTAAAAAAATGGAAGGGTTTCTCTTAAATGCAAATATATCATGAAGAATTTTGGTATAATTTGATTTTGATCACTGTTTTTAAGAGTATCTGTCACAAAATACAATCCTAGTTTGTTTTTCTAAGCATATGTAGTTAAATAGTATTACATGGGTAATGTGAGTTCTGATAAATTTTTTTGAAATTAACTTTATTTTTTTGGCCGTATCACACAGCTTACAGGATCTTAATTCCTGGAGCAGGTATCAAACACACACCCCCTGCAATGGGAGTCCTAACCAATGGACTACCACAGAATTCCCTCTTTTTCTGCTTAAGTCAGTGGACTCAGAAATAACCTCCTTGATTCTAACATTGTTAGAAATGTTGTATAGCCTTTCCTTGCAACAACATTACAAAGTACAATGTAACACACAAACATGAATTCAATGGTATCTTCAAGTCAGAGGGGCTGAGAATCATTTGGAATCTGACAGGAGTATAGAGGTGAAAAATGAAGAGGAATAGCCAGCAACTCAGATATTAGAACATATCCTGCCTGACCTTTGACTTCCCAATAAATATTACATATTTATTAGCTTCTGTTTGTTTTACATTTGCTTCTTTTTTTCCTTTTTCCCAGAAAAACAGGGAGAAAGATCCAGCTAGTTCAGATATTCAATCTATTTCTTTTCCAGCTAAAAAATTACCTTTTACAGTTTCTACCTTAGCATTTCTAAAGTTTAATAATGTATCAATAGTTCATTATTTAAAGGAAAGACAAAGTTTTCTAAACTAACCTAAAGCACTATGCTGTATCTACATACATTCACATCCAAACGATCAATAAACATTTATTGGGTCTTACCATAAACCCATAAGTCAGGTTGATAAATATCATTAAAAAGCATTAGTACTGATAGAGAGGGGGCGGAGTCAAGATGGTGGCGTGGGGAGACACAGAGTTCATGTCTCCCCACAACTAGATCAGTTGCTGGAGGCCGGTGGGGGACCTCAGGCCCAAGGAGACCAGAGGACCCCCTGAGCAACTGGGTAGGATGTGGGCAAAGTTGGGGGGGGGGGGGTGGAGAATTGGAAGCCAGACAGGACCAGCACCCCTGGGGAGTGGCTGGGTGAGGGGGGAGGTTCCCGCCTGGAGAGACCCTCGGGGTCTAGGGGGATGGGGGAACCGCATCTGGGTTTTTCCTGCACAGTTGGCCAGGAGGCTTGCTGGGCTCCCGGGCCTGGGAGCCTCCTGGGCTCCCCAGCGGGGTCCTCCACCTTCTGAGGCCCCCTCCGGGCTACCTCGGTCCTAGGGGTGCAGGTGGGAGGGAGAAGGGGTGAAGAGGTGGAGAGACGGGCTGGTGGGGGGGGGGGGCTTTGAGATCGCAGGACTGGAGGGGCAAGAAGGCATTTCCCCTGCCCAGTGGGCCAGGGAAGCCGACTGGGCTCCTGGGCCTGGTCCTTCACTCTCTGGGCCCCCCACCGGAGCGTGGGTCCTAGGGGTGTGGGAGGGAGGGGGAGAGCGGAAGAGGAAGAGAAGCAAACAGTGCGGGTGGGAAGGGACTTCAAGACTTGAAGAACAGGCGAGGTGCCGCCGGGTATTTCTTCAGGGTGAGTCCGCCACCTTCCAAGGGCCCCTCAGGGCCGCTGGTCCTAGGGGCGTGGGAGGGAAGCAGTGGGGGGAGAAGAGAGGCAGAAGGGAGGAGGGAACCCTCTGGGATCAGAGGATCGGGAGAGGAGCAGAAGGCATTTCCCCTGCCCACTGGCCCGGGAAGCCTGCTGGGCTCCCGGGCCTGGTCTCCAGCTCTCCAGGGTCCCCTCCCAGACACGTTGGTCCCAGGGGCGTAGGCACGTGGCAGAGGAAGAGGAAGAGAGGCAGACCGGTGGTTGGATGTTTCAGGATCTGAGGACCAGGGGAGGTGCGGAGGGCCTTTCCCCTGCCCACTTGGGCCCGGGGGGCCTGCTGGGCTCCCGAGTGTGATCCCTCATTCTTTGGAGCCCTCTTGGGCTGCGTGGGTCCTACAGGCATGGGAGGGAGGGAGGAGAGGGCAAGAGGAGAGAGGCAGACAGTGGTAGGGGGGAACCTTATAGGACCAGAGGACCAGGGGAGACACTGCAGGAAATCTCCCTGCCCACTTGGCACCAGGCAGCCTGTTGTGCTCCCAGGCCTGATCTTCAGTCCTCCAAAGGCCCCTCTAGGTCACACTGGTCCTAGAGGTGTAGGAGGAAAGCAGGGGAGAAGAGGAGAGGCAGGCAGGGGAGGGGGCCCCCTGGGATTGGAGTATCGAGGGAGGCAGGGAAGGTATTTCCCCTGCCCACTAGCCCCAGGAAGCCTGCTGGGCTCACGGACCTGGTTCTTTACACTCCAGGGCCACCTCCAGCCACTTGGGACCTAGGAGAGTGGGAAGAGTTGGGGGGGGGTGGGGGTGGAGAGGAACAGAGGCAGACGGGGACCCTCCGAGACTGGGAGATCTGGGGGAAGTGCCACAGGTGTTTCCCTAGTCCAGTTGGCCCTGGGAAGCCTGTTGGGCATCACAGTCTGGTCTCCTGCCTTCCAGTGCCCCCTCCAGCTGTGAGGGTCCTAAGGGAATAGGAGAGAGGGGTGAGGAAAAAGAGAACCCAAGGGGGAGCAACCCTCCAGAGACTGGAGGACTAGGGAGGTGCCTAGCATTTCTCCCACCAGCTCGGGCCCAGGGAGCCTGCTGGGTACCTGGACCTGGTCCTTTGCCCGCAGGACCAGAAGCATTCCTGGGACCCTCTGCCTCATTGAGCCTAAGCCCCATTCCCCACCACCCCCAGGGCCTTTTCTAACCATAGGCCCTGCCCCCTGCCTAACCCTGCCTTTGCCTAAGCCCCACACCCACAGCCAAGGCCTTTTCTGGCTTTTTTTTTTCTTTTTTCTTTCTTCCTTTTTTCTTTTTCCCACCTCCTCACTTCAGCTATTGCAGTTGCTGCTCCATCTATTTTTCAAAATTTTTTCTAACACACCTGTTAATTTCCTGTTCTTATTGTATATATTACCTTGCTATTGCTATTGTTCTGCTACTTTTTCTTTTTTCCCCCTTTTCCTGCTCCACACAGCTTGTGGGATCTTGATTCACAAGCCTGGGGTCATGCCTGAGCTCCTGAGGTGGGAGCTCTGAATCCAAAACATTGGACTAACAGGGAACCCCAGGCCCCAGGGAATATTCACCAGAGCAAGGTCTCCCAGAGGTTCTCACCTCAGCACCAAGACCCAGCTCTACCCAACAGCCTACAAACTCCAGTGCTTGAAACCTCAGGCCAAACACCCAGTGAGACAGGAACACAATCCCGCCCATCCAAAGGAGGGGGGAAAATGAGATGACAAAAAAATACATCACAGATGAAGGAACAAGGTAAAAACACACAAGACCAAATAAACGAAGAGGAAATAGGCAATCTAGCTGAGAAAGAATTCAGAGTAATGATAGTAAAGATGGTCCAGAATCTTGGAAATAGAATCAAGAAAATACAAGAAATGTTTAACAAAGATCTAGAAGAACTAAAGAACAAACAATCAGAGATAAACAACACAATAACTGAAATGAAAAATACACTGGAAAGTATCAATAACAGAATAACTGAGGCAGAAGAATGAATAAGTGAGATGGAAGATAGAATGGTGGAAATAAATGCCAAGGAAGAGAATAAAGAAAAAAAAATGAAAAGAATTGAGGGCAGTCTTAGAGACCTCTGAGACAACACTAAATGCACCAACATTCGCATCATAGGGGTCCCAGAAGAAGAGAAAAAGAAAGGGTCTGAGAAAATATTCAAAGAGATTATAGTGGAAAACTTCCCTAACATGGGAAAAGAAATAGTCTCCCAAGTCCAGGAAGCACAGAGAGTCCCATACAGGATTAACCCTAGAAGAAACACACCAAGACACATATTACTTAAATTAACAAAAATTAAATTCAAAGAAAAAATATTAAAAGCCTCAAGGGAAAAGCAAAAAATAACACACAAAGGAAACCCTTATAAGGTTATCAGCCGATTTTTCTACAGAAACTCTACAGGACAGAAGGGAGTGGCAGGATATACTTAAAGTGATGAAAGAGAAAAACCTACAACCAAGATTACTCTACCCAGCAAGGATCTCATTCAGATTTGACAGAGAAATCAAAAGCTTTACAGACAAGCAACAGCTAGGAGAATTCAGCAGCACCAAACCAATTTTACAACAAACGCTAAAGGAAATTATCTAGGAGGGAAACACAAGAGAAGAAAAAGACCCACAGAAACAAACTCAACACAATTAAGAAAATGGTAATAGGAACATACATGTCAATAGTAACACTGAACGTACATGGATTAAATGCTCCAACCAAAAGACACAGATTGGCTGAATGGATACAAAAACAAGACCCACACATATGTTGTCTACAAGAGACCCATTTCAGACCTAGGGACACATACAGACTGAAAGTGAAGGGATGGAAAAAGATATTACATGCAGATGGAAGTCAAAAGAAAGCTGGAGTAGCAATACTCATATCAGATAAAATAGACTTTAAAATAAAGACTGTTACAAGAGATAAGGAAGGACACTACATAGTGATCAAAGGATCGATCCAAGAAGAAGATATAACACTTGTAAATATTTACACACCCAACACAGGAGTACCTCAATACATAAGGCAAATGCTAACACCCATAAAAGCAGAAATCAACAGTAACACTA
Source organism: Hippopotamus amphibius kiboko (assembly GCF_030028045.1). NCBI lineage: Eukaryota > Metazoa > Chordata > Mammalia > Artiodactyla > Hippopotamidae > Hippopotamus > Hippopotamus amphibius. Next base: position 14,971,609 of record NC_080198.1, read on the forward strand.
TAATAGTAGGGGACTTTAACACGTAACTTACACAAATGGACAGATCATCCAAACAGAAAATAAACAAGGAAACACAAGCTTTAAATGACACAATAGACCAGATAGATTTAGTTGATATTTATAGGACATTCCACCCAAAAGTGGCAGAATACACTTTCTTCTCAAGTGCACATGGAACATTATCCAGGATAGATCACATCTTGGGTCACAAATCAAGGCTTGGAAAATTCAAGAAAACTGAAATCATATCAAGCATGTTTTCTGACCACAATGCTATGAGATTAGAAATCAACTATAGGAAAAAAACTGTAATAAACACAAATACATGAGGTTAAACAATGCACTACTAAATAACCAAGTGATCACTGAAGAAATAAAGGAAGAAATTAAAAAATACATAGAAATAAATGACAATGAAAACAGGATGATCCAAAACCTATGAGGTGCAGCAAAAGCAGTTCTAAGAGGGAAGTTTATAGCAATTCAATCTCACTTCAAGAAACAAGAAAAACCTCAAGTAAACAATCTAGCCATACACCTGAAACAACTAGAGAAAGAAGAACAAAGAAAACCCAAAATCAGTAGAAGGAAAGAAATCATAAAGATCAGAGCAAAAATAAATGAAATAGAAATGAAGAAAAACAATAGCAAAGATCAACAAAACTAAAAGTTGGTTCTTTGAGAAGATAAACAAAATTGATAAACCTTTAGCCAGACTCATCAAGAAAAAAAGGGAGAGGACACAAATCAATAAAATTAGAAATGAAAAAGGAGAAATCACAACTGACACTGCAGAAATACAAAGGATTATAAGAGACTAGTATAAACAACTATATGCCAATAAAATGGACAATCTTGAAGAAATGGAAAAATTCTTGGAAAGGTACAATTTTCCAAGACTGAATTAGGAAGAATTAGAAAATACAAACAGACCTATCACAAGTAATGAAATTGAAACTCTAATAAAAAATCTTCCAACAAACAAAAGTCCAGGACCAGATGGCTTCACAGGTGAATTCTATCAAACATTTAGAGAAGAGCTAACACCTAAGCTTCTCAAACTCTTCCAAAAAATTGCAGAGGGAGGAACACTCCCAAATTCGTTCTATGAGGCCACTATCACCCTGATACCAAAACTAGACAGAGATATCACAAAACAAGAAAATTACAGACAATATCACTGATGAACATAGATGCAAAAATCCTCAACAAAATACTAGAAACAGAATCCAACAACACATTAAAAGGATCATACACCATGATCAAGTTGGGGTTTATCCCTGAAATGCAAGGATTCTTCAATATACACAAATCAATCAATGTGATACACCATATTAACAAATTGAAGGATAAAAACCACATGATCATCTCAATAGATGCAGAAAAAGCTTTTGACAAAATTCAACACCCATTTATGACAAAAACTCTCCAGAAAATGGGCATAGAGGGAACCTACCTCAACATAATAAGGGCCATATATGATAAACCCACAGCAAACATTATTCTCAATGGTGAAAAACTGAAAGCATTTCTGCTAAGGTCAGGAACAAGACAGGGATGTCCACTCTTGCCACTCTTACTCAACATAGTTTCGGAAGTGCTAGCCATGGCAATCAGAGAAGAAAAAGAAATAAAAGGGATATGAATTGGAAAAGAAGTAAAACTGTCACTGTTTGCAGATGTTATGATACTATACACAGGAAATCCTAAAGATGCCACCAGAAAACTACTAGAGCTAATCAATGAATTTGGAAAAGTCACAGGATACAAAATTAATGCATAGAAATCTCTTGCATTCCTATACATTAACAATGAAAAATCAGAAAGAGAAATTAAGGAAACAATCCCCTTTACCACCACAACAAAAAGAATAAAATACCTAGGCATTAACCTACCTATGGATACAAAAGACTTCTTTTCAGAAAAATATAAAACACTGATGAAAGAAATCAAAGATGACATGAACAGATGGAGAAATATACCATGTTCTTGGATTGGAAGAATCAACGTTGTGAAAATGACTATACTACCCAAAGCAATCTACAGATTCAATGCAATCCCTATCAAATTTCCAATGGCATTCTTCACAGAATTAGAACAGAAAATTTTACAATTTGTGTGGTAACACCAAAGACCCCAAACAGCCAAAGCAATCTTAAGAAAGAAAAACAGAGCTGGAGGAATCAGGCTCCCCAGTTTCGGACTATACTACAAAGCTACAGTAATCAAGACAGTATGGAACTGGCACAAAAACAGAAATATAGATCAACAGAACACAATAGAGAGCCCAGAGATAAACCCACACACCTATGGGCACCTTATTTTTGATAAAGGAGGCAAGAATCTACAATGGAAAAAGACAGCCTCTTTAATAAGTGGTGCTGGGAAAATTGGATAGCCACATGTAAAAGAATAAAATTAGAACACTTCCTAACACCATACACAAAAATGAACTCAAAATGGATTAAAGACCGGATAGTGTTAAACTCTTAGAGGAAAATATAGACAGAACACTCTGACATAAATCATAGCAAGATCCTTCTTGGCCCACCTCCCAGAATAATATAAATAAAAACAAAAATAAACAAACAGGACCTAATGAAACTTAAAAGCTTTTGCACAGCAAAGGAAACCATAAACAAGAGAAAAAAGACAACCCTCAGAATGGGAGAAGATATTTGTAAATGAAGAAACTGACAAAGGATTAATCTCCAAAATACACAAGCAGCTCATGCAGCTCAATATCAAAAAAACAAACAACCCAATCCAAAAGTGGGCAGAAGACCTAAATAGACATTTCTCCAAGGAAGACATACAGATGGCCAACAGACACATGAAAAGATGCTCAATATCACTAATCATTAGAGAAATGCAAACCAAAACCACAATGAGGTAACACCTCACACCAGTCAGAATGGCCATCATCAAAAAAATCTAGAAACAATAAATGCTGGAGAGGGTGTGGAGAAAAGAGAACCCTCCTGCACTGTTGGTGGGAATGTAAATGGATACAGTCACTAAGGAAAACAGTACGCAGGTTCCTTAAAAAACTAAAAATAGAACTACCATATGACCCAGCAATTCCACTACTGGGCATATAACTGGAGAAAACCATAATTCAAAAAGATACATGTACCACAATGTTCATTGCAGCATTATTTACAATAGCCAGGACATGGAAGCAACCTAAATGTCCATCAACAGACGAATGGACAAAGAAGATGTGGCACATATATACAATGGAATAGTACTCAGCCATAAAAATGGATGAAACTGAGCTATTCATAGTGAGGTGGATGGACCTAGAGTCTGTCATACAGAGTGAAGTAAGCCAGAAAGAGAAAAACAAATACCATATGCTAACACATATATATGGAATCTAGACAAATGGTACTGATGAACCTAGTGGTAGGGTAGGAACAGAGATGCAGACGTAGAGAACGGACTTGAGGACACCACGGGGAGGGGAAGCTGGGGCGCAGTGAGAGAGTAGCATCAACATATACACACTACCAAATGTAAAATAAATGGCTAGTGGGAAGCTACTACAGAGCACAGGGAGACCAGCTTGACGCTTTGTGAAGACTTAAAGAGGTGGGATGGGGAGGCGGGGAGGGAGGCTCAAGAGGGAGGGGATATGGGGATATATGTATACATGTGGCTCTTTCACTTTGTTGTACAGCAGAAATTGACAATACTGTAAAGCAATTACACTCCAATAAAGACTTAAAACAAAGCATTAGTACTTTTTTTAAATGCAGGAATATCTTTTCCCCCCCAACAAGATTTACCTTCTGGGGCATGGTGAATCAAACTTACTAACTCTGTTGGCTGTATTAATTTCCACTAAAGTGTTGTAGATAACATTTCTAATATAAAAATTTTATACTTAGAAAAGATTTTAAAAGGATGTACTGAATGAATGACTTAAAAAGATGGCTATTCCCTTAAGTAAAATAGCAATAAATAAGTGCATGGTAGAGGCAAGTGAAGCTTTGTGATTAAATATATACACACATCACAGATAGCCTGTCAGTACCTAAAAGATTAGGACTCATTCAACCAACATTTTCCCTGTTTGCAGTAACACAAGCTTTTACAGTCCTGACTTAAAAAAGCATCTTTAAGGAAAATGGTACGTCTGTCATTTAGATAAGTTTACAGGACTTAACATAGAGAGTCAGCATTTCTGGATTGTGAATTCATAAGAAACACCTTTATCATTTCCAGAGCTTGTACACAGCAGAAAATGCAATAAAGAGTGACATACAAATAATAGATAGTTTTAACATTTATGAAAAATGCAAGATGAATCATTGTGAGGCTTTCTTTCTCCTGTTTAACACCACTATCAAAATAAGAACATGGATTCAAAGGTAAATATAAATCCTGCCTGAGGAGTATTTCCAAACAGGCAAAGGTTTCATAAGCTGAGCTGCAAGAGACAATTTGCCTGCTGTGAGGCTCTACAGGACCAGCACAGTCAGCAGGGTGTTAAGAATCCTTCTGTAGACATATGTTACCAAAGCTACTGGACTGCTCCAAGGCTCATTATGTTTGCTGACAGCCATTTTGAAAAACACTTCTAAAGCAGCCAGTCATCATTTCAAACAACAATCAAAAGGCATCCTTTAAAAATTTCTAATCTGAAGAATAATGATTAATTGAAAATATCAACATTCCAAAAAATTTCTTACTTGACTGCTTAAGTAAACCAATTACTTATTTTGTAAGTTGATCCTGGTGGCCTTAAACACTGTTATAAGAAAGCCAAGTGGATAGCCAGAGTGATCAGGCCATCTTTTGCACTAATGGAATTTTTAATTCCCTCTGAGGAAGAAAAAAAATAAAACCAAATTCAACATGAAGAGAATTGTATAGTTTATTTATTCAACTTGTTTCATAAGGAACCTCAATAATAAAAAAAGATGCAGGCAGTTGATATGTATGATACTGTTATAAATTTACATTTATGTTTTCAGAGGATAATAGATTTGAAAGCCCTTCCTCTTAATTAACTGCAAAATTAACAGTTTCCTTTGTTAATGAATCTTTCCTCCTGCTTTCATTAAATATAATAATTAACTAGTGGTTCCCTTAAACATAGGTATTAAACAGGCAATCCCTATTTTATAGGAAAAAAGTCCTATATTAATGTGTTAAACTGTGTATCACTTATAAATTCATCAAGATGCTACTTTCTATGTTATTAAAAACCACTACAATTGTTACTATAGCTAACATTTTTGCATGTGGTTACAGCTACACTCACCTTACTGGCATTTGATGTTAACATCAATTGCATAAAGTTCCTCTTACAAATGAGGGAAGGGGTTCATGCAATCCTTTAAGCATTAATTGAATGCCTAGTATACTCCAGGAATAGGGCCAGGGGTTGGGAAAGAGAAAGGGATGAAGACATGGCTCCTTCCTAAACTGTATTAGTCAGGGATGCTAATTAGAATTTGTCACTCTATTAAGCCAATAAGGAACCAAGAGATGGAAGGAAATAATAAACCAAAGTCGTTCATGGATTCATTAAGTGACGAAGGGGACCTTATTTTCTCTTTTCTAACCTAAAAAACATACGCAGGTGGCTCTCATTATTCTCAGATTCTATATTTGCAAATTAACCTAGTTACTAAAATTTATCTGTAGCCTCCAAATCAATACAGTACTTAGGCACTCATTCACAAACATGTACAAAGTATCAAATAAATTTGAGTTGTCTGATACAAGTGTTTCCAGCTGCCTTGAACAAAGAGTTGACTCTGTCTTTTTGTTGCAGTTCTCATACTGTAAAGAACTGTCCTTTTCATGATCTATTTAGTTTTTCTTGTATTTATGTTTTGGTGGGGGTGGGGGGGCTGTTGTTTTTTATTTTGTTTGTTTCGCTGCACCATGAAGCTTGCTTGTGGGATCTTAGTTATCCGACCAGGGATTGAAACTGTGTCCTTGGCAGTGAAAGCATGAAGTCCTAACCACTGGACTGCCAGGGAATTTCCTCATTTTAATGCTTCTTGTTGGTGATTTCACTATATAAAATAGTTCAATATTTAAAAGTGTAGTGCTCAAGTGCTGTCTGCGGTTCCCAGGTTCAAAAAGGCTGTGATGAGCCTTGCAGCAAGAACACATGGTTTAGGTTAAGTTTCATTCAGTAATGAGTTATAGTGCTACTGGCCCTGAGATCAATGTTAATGAATAAACAATATATACAAGGTATGTTTAAACAAAAATGTACATACAACAAGGTTATGTATTGATTGGTTAACAAAAATGTGATGAAAAGCTCTAAGAAACCTAACCCTGTGTTTCCCCTTAGGAACAATGGTTCAGTATTCCATCAGTATTTGTGGCAATTTTATAGAACATAACTACCCTAAATAACGCGAATCAGTTGTAAATGTTATTGTTTTTAGTTAGATTTTATAGCATTTCTCATATTTTTGAATTAGTTTGAGAATAATCTTAATGCATAATAAAAGCCAAAAATCCAAGGATTAAGTAACCTATTATCCATAATTTCATTTACAATATTAACTATATCAAGTTCTCATGTGTTTAAGGCAAAAAGAAATGAACTTTGTAGCAGTGAATTTTTAATCTTCGAAGTATTATATAAACATTTGTGCCACAACTCCCTTTTAAATGAAAAGAATGTTTTTTAAGATCATGAAATTAAAGCAAAATAAATACTTATATGTATATACACATATATATACATACATTTTTTTTTTGCTTTAATTCTATGCTTCCAGTTCACACATTTCCCCTAGATTGCACTTCAGTGTCATTTGATCTGTGTTCCAATGGAAGAGATATTGATTAAAGGTATTCAAATGAATGGAATAGAGAAATGTGAGTATTCTAAAATGCTTCTCAGCTTCGCAATTAAGCTTATCCCTAGCTCTTTTTAATAACCTGTCTTCTCCATATAAAGATGGTGTTCATGGTCCTGTTGATTTTAAGAAGAACATTAAGGGCCACCTCTGTGAACAAATCCTGACATACAGAGAATGCAAAGATGGAAACTACCCCCCTCAACACACACCTCATTTGTCAGGAAAATGCTGAGAGCCTTGACCAGCAGAGGAGGGGGCTTGGCAGGGAACTGCTCACATCCTCCTATACGGCCCCCTCTGGTGACAAACAGCATTTGTGAAACAGCAGCCCAAGGGTCAGGGTACAATCTGTGGCAATGGAACTGGGCCAAAAAATACTTAGAGTAACAGTAGATCTGTAACCTTGACCTCGTTAGCAGCAAACAGTAACCAATTGCTAATTACCTTATGGCTATATTGTAAATTGATAACATGTTTATGTAAACTGTATACATTTGTATATAAATTGTGTATGTGTGTATATAAACTGGGTATGTGTTTGGCACCTAAAATTTGCAAGAATTTAATACGATTTAAGTTAAGGAGAGAAGATACTAGATTAACCAACACCCTCTAATGGAAAATGAAGGTTAAATCTTAAAGTAGCGATGAACTTTCTGGTGGAAAATGTACTAATTGTACTAAGTATATTGACTTAGTCACCTTAATTTAGCTTTATTCTGTCCTATATTCTGAGGAGGAGATAATTCAATCAGAATCAAAGTTAAACGAGGCTAGCTAGCTAAAGGTTACCAGTAAAATAATACCTATGTTCTTCAAGAACAAAAACAATATATATTTTTTAGTTTATCTGGCACTAGGAGGCACATCACAATAAAGGATGCTGTAAGTAAATTAAACAGTTTCTTATTAAATCCAGTTAGTTCCACGTCTTGAAAATATAACCTGAAGAATTCATTATATCAAATCAGAGAGTGGCATTCATAATCTTTACAGAAGAAACTTAAGGACAGATTCTAAGATAACAAAAAGATGTCTCCCTCATCTTCCCCAAAGCACAGTTTTACTGCAACAGATAACTACAAAGCCACATGCCTTTGATGTCTCAGTTCAAGTTTATACAAGAGAAGGTGAGAAAACAATCCAAGATATAAGTCTACCAGCTAGCAATTATGGTTTGAAGGGATAATCTCTAACATGTAATACATCCTGAGTGTTTATGAGTGCCAGGCATAGAGACACAGTGATAAACAAGACAGACTTCATCACTGACCTATTAGAACTTATATTTTAATGATGGCAAAGAGAAATATAAATGAAAATAATAGTCATGGCAAGTTCCATGCAAGAGACAAACAGTGATGTAACTAACAATAGTGTGGGCAAGGACATCTTAGGGGGCTTAAAGGAGGTCTCCCTTGGGATATTTATCTTAGAACCAGAATTGTGAAAATGGGGGCAGTGACCTTTACAAATTATGTTCATTGTGAATTCTGCTCATGTGTCACTCATTATTATAATTATATTCAATTATGAAAGTGGGGAGGAGAAAAAAAACTGCCAGACAGAAACATAATGAGCAAAACTAAATAAAAGTCATCACAAGTATGGAAACACGGCTCCCTCTCACTGCAACCGTCTTTCTTTCCTACCTCAAGCATCAATGCAGAGCCACATAGGTTCATAAACAACAATGACAAAATCAAGAAAAAAAAAAAATCCCAGGGTTTCTGTTGTTGCTGCAGTTAAGTCACTTCTGGAGGATATAAACCACTAATAATAAAGCTCTTATTTATCAAGCCTTGGCTAAGCTATATGCATGCTATGCATAGTACTTAATTTAATTCTCCCAAGTCAAGAAGGCAAGTGTTATTAACTCAATTCTGCAGATGAGTAAACTAAGATAGAGTCTAAATAATGTGTCTGCAATTACACAGCTGTGGAGGAGTTGGGTTTGTACTCTGAAGCACAGTTGGACATGTCACTGTGGTTTTTAACTACTATTCTAGAAAGCAAAATTAAGGAAAGAATTGAAATGATTATATCTTCTCTGGCTTTATTCATCCAATCACATTCCCACAGACTATACTGAATTTTGTACTCATTTACTTAATTGCAGTATAAAAATAGACTTTGGCTTCTCTGGCAACACAACTTTTACATGCCAGTGATACTTGTAGAGAAAACAGTGGGAGGGACTTCAGATTTCACTGAAATACCCAAGTCACCCAGCTGTAATGATATCTTCCTCAAATAAGAACTATCATAGTTTGTACTTTGGTTTTACAGAATTCCACATTTCATCAAGATGCCTGAATGGCAGCTCCAGTTTTGACTTGATCCAGCATCTAACATAAAAGGTGAAGATGTGATAGTGAAGTCATTATTCTAATTAATATTTCAATAATGCTTCCAAACAGCCTTTTACTTCCAATAGATAAACCTGCTTGTAAAAGGCAAGCATACCCCAAAAGATTTATCTAGGATTTCTCTTCAAACAGGAAACATGACCATAAAAATCAGACTATATTACTGTGATTGGTCAAAGAATGATGGGATAGATTCTGTGATATTTTATATTTAATTTCATTATCTACACCAATGGAATTATAAATGAATCCACATACTCATAAATTCAAAATGTTCTATTACCACAACTATATACAATTATCTAAAATACAGCCAGCTTATTCAGTTATGTCTACCTTAAAATGGGTGTGTCAGGCAATTCAAACTTAAAGAAAAATTAGGGATGTCTGATTAATGTTTTGGGGTCTGATGAAGTTAGAGAAAGAAGCCATTCTCAACATAAACATCATCTCCCTGCTTTCTTTTAAATCTATCAGGCCAGGATTTTCTTTTAGCCGTTTTCTCTGGTCACTCCCATCTCCCCAGTGATACACAATGTCAGGAAGGCAGAAATCATATTTGTCATGATCTCTGAATAATTTCCAGCTCTTGTCACAGGATGTTTTAAAGTCTGCATATCTCACATTTGCTGTTTAATGGTCCAGTGTTCATGGCATTGTTATGAGAGTGAATATCTTTACATTGGTATGACTAGACACCCTTATTTAAAAATTAGCCAGACTTCAATTCGTTTGGAACAGTTTCTAAAAATTTCCATACAAACATTCCAGCGTTGTTCACACGTATAGCTAAGTCAATATGCCAGCAAATCATCGTCTCTTTACACTCCTAACATAAACCTTGTGTGCATAAGAAATAAGTCAACACGAATGAATAATTCATTCACATCTTTGCTCTGCTGTCCTCATACTACTCAGGTCTCACATTAAATGTCACCTCAGAGAGTCCATCTTAGTTCACTAATCTAATGTAACCCATCATCCCCTCACAACCTCCTGTTTTATTATCAACAGAACACTTATCAGCAATATCTTTTGTTTAGGCCTTTGTCCTTTTTTTCTGTCCCTGGTGGTGCAGTGGTTAAGAATCCTGCTAATGCAGGGGACACGAGTTCGATCCCTCGTCTGGAAAGATCCCACATGCCACGAAGCAACTAAGCCCATGAGCCACAACTCCTGAGCCTGCACTCTAGAGCCCTCGAGGCACAACTATTGAGCCCAGCCACAACTGAAGACCACGCCTAGAGCCTGTGCTCCACAACAAGAGAAGCCACTGCAATGAGAAGCCCACGAACCACAAGGAAGAATAGCCCTTACTCACCGCAACTAGAAAAAGCCCTCATGTAGCAACAAAGACCCAATGCAGCCAATAAATTAATTAATTTAAAAAAGAGGTATACAATAAATGCTTATTGAATAATATGTGAGTGGCTGAATCAATGTGTGAAAACGGAAAGGTGAGAAACATAAGAAAATACATTCATTCATCCAATAAATACCCCATCTTTAGGCATCATTAAACACTGATTTTTAAGAACATGTATATTTTGTTAAAAGAAGAAAAAATGCCTTTTCTACCAGTGATTCTCCACTGAGTGCAGAGGGGAAGGACATTTCACAATATGTGAAGATGTTTTTACTTATCACAACTGGCAGGGTAATACTGGCATCTGCTGGGAGCCCAGGGATGCTGATGCTAAGCATCTAACATTGCGAAAGACAGTCCCCTACAAAAAACTCCCCAGCCCCAAACTTGAAGGCGGCTAATGCTTTATACTAGTCTCTGTTCCTCATAAGAATATAACTTAACACGTTTATTAGACAATTCCCATATGCTAGTTTCAAATTGAATTCTTGTGAAGAAAAAGACATGTAGATAGATTACAAACAGATTGACTAATAGATAGTTGGCTTGCTAGATGGATGGACAGAGGGATATATGGCTGGATGAATGGGTGCTTCACAGATAAATATATGCAGTCATAATACTCTGAGTCAGACTAAAATAAACCATATTAGTGATTGCTAATTGCAGGGCACTTATATTCTTGCTATCATCTTATTGTATCTCTACAGCACTTGTTCTTGTTAACAATAAAATACTGGGCTGCCTAAAAGGATACACATGAATTTGGGGAAAGACGGTATGGTCATTTGGGCATTAAGTGATAATGCTATTTGTGAACAGACTGGCTCTAAGTGAAAACTGATCACCAGATTTTAGTTAAGTGCGTCATGAAGTAAATAATGTCTTCAAATGAAAGGCATGTGTCTCCCAAAAATGAGAATCACTGTAACAAGTGAGAAATGTATTAACTACGTAGATAGAATTGTTCTGCATATGATGAGGTAGCAAACTGCAATCTAGGAAAAGAGTTTGAGCAGGGGCTTTTTTAAAACAGATGCTCAAAGAATGGGGATTATACTTAGATCTCTGGACAGGAAATAAAAATTATATTTCCCTGGAGGTCCTACATTTTACATAGCATAGCCCATAAATTAGGTTTTAAGTAGCAAAGGCAGGATTTATGAAAAGATAGGGAGTAGAGGTAGATTCCTCTAAGTCTTCCTCATTCCCACTGTGGTAGGGAGGGATCCATAGTTTATGCTTTGGAAGCACATATACTAAAAAAATGATACAAAGAAGATTACCATGGCTCCTGTGTAAGGATTACATGTAAATTTATGAAGTCTTCCACACTTTTCAGTGGGATGACACTCAAAAGCGCTGACAGTCAACCAAAAATTCTAAGTTCCTCAAAACAATTCTTCAAATTTAAGGAGAAATTAAGACATTACCTGGGAAACAAAAACTGAATTCGTTGCTAGAATATCTGTCCTACAAGAACTATTAATGTGATTCCTTAAATCTGAAAAGAAAGAGCACTCGATGTTAACTTGGACTTACACAAGGAAATAAAGAGCACAAGTAAAGGAAAATATATGATATTGTATATGTATCTTTTATAACTTTTTCCCTCTTGATTAAAAGATAATGACAAAGCAATAATTGTAAAACTGTACTGATGAGCTGTCATTGTATGAAGATGTGATTTGTATGACAATAACAGCACAAAGAAAAGAGGTAACAGGAATACCGTATATTGGGGGCAAAGGTTCTGTATACTATAATTAAGTTAGTCTTAATCTAATAGATTGTTTTAGGTCAGATGCCAACTGTAATCCTCAGAGCAATCACTAATAAAATTTAAAACACAGAAAAAGAAACAACAAGGGAAATAAAATGATACACTAGTAATTATTTATTTAACACGAAAGAAGGTACGAAGGGAGGAATAGAAAAACAAAAAATAGACATATAAAAAATAGCAAAATGCTAGATGTCAATTCTACTGTATCAGTAATTATATTAAATGTAACACTAATTACAAAGCAGAGATTTGCAGCAGAGTTTAAAGAAAATTTTCCACTATATGCTGTTCAGAAGTGAATAACTTCAGATTCAAAAATGTTTATAAGCCAAAAGTAAAAGAAAAGAAAAATAAGTACCTCGAAAAAAAGTAACCAAAACAGAGCTTGGGTGGCTATATTACCATTAGACAAAACAGACTTTAAGAAAAACATTGTTACTAAAGACAAAGTATGGCATATCTTATAATGCTAGCAAGTGAACCCATCAGAAGGTATAACAACCAAAAACATAAATGTACCTTAAGACAGAGTTCTCAGATACACAAGATTAAAAATAGACAGAAATGAAGGGAGAAATAAACAATTCAATGGTTACAGTTGAAAATTACAATACTTCCTTTTCAATAATGGATCAAACAATTCGGCAGAAGATCAGCAAGGAAACTGAAGATCCAGAAGTTTCCATGGGCTTCTGCGGGAGGGCACAGGGAACAGCTGAATAGAAAACCACAGAGCCACTATATCAAGACGGAATAAACCTGTATTAGTAAGAGTTCTCCAGAGAAGCAGAACCAGTGGGATATGTATATAGATGTAGATATATATGTAGAGATTGATTTTGAGGAATTGGCTCACACAGTTTGGGAACTTCTTAAATCTACTATGTGCAGAGTAAGAGGCTGGAGACTCAGGAAAGAGTTGCAGTTTGAGTCCACGGCAGTCTGCTGGCAGACTTCCTTCTTGCCATCAGGAAAGGTCAGAGTCTGTTCTATAAAAGTCTTCAACTAATTGCACAAGGCCCACGTACATCACAGAGGCCTATCTGCTTTACTCAATGTCCACTAATTTAAATGTTAATCTCATCCAAAAAATACCTTCACAGAAATACCTAGAATAATGTTTGACCAAATATCTGGACACTGACTTAGCCAAGCTGACATAAAATTAACCATTACAGGTCCCAATGATGAGTTGAACAAATGATGTGGCTATGACTCAGAGGGGCCTAGCACCAAGTATGGCTGTTAGCATAAGTGATGTCATCTTGGCCCCTTGCACTTTCTCCTGTCCTTCCACGGACCCTACCCAGTACTATACCGGGCAGAAAATCACTTCTGTTATCAAGGGCTTTGTAATTCATAGATATTGCTTATTTATTAGGACCAGGCGACGTCTATGCTCTGTTAGTCCAGTTATTCCCAAACGATGAAAACTTCCACTGACTATTCCCCCCACCCACCAAACTAGGTACCCATTCATAAATCTCGATTTAGGAATCTATGTCCTGTTTCCAAGCACCTCTCCCTATACCCTAGGGTAACTATAAAATCATCCCAATGGCCCACCAGCAGTGTAGAATACAGCTGCAAATGCTTCCAGATCTTTGTCTGCCCAATCCCACCCTGCGAGTAAATTACCCTGTAATAAACTTCCTGCCTCATTTTTCAGTCTCATGATGCATGCTCAGTTTGGTGGGAATTTTTCGTTCTCCCTGTCCTCCAGCACACCCCGTAACAAGACCTGAGGTGGACAATCAAAACCAGAGGATTTCTGGGCCCTGGTAGTGCAAAAGAACCAGCAGAATCACAATTTTACTAGCGTCATAAATTACAAGAGGCTGGGGTGCTGGTCATGAATGGGTGACTTAGACATCAAATACGAAGCACAGGGCATGATTGTGAAAGAAAGGAAGGATCCAGAAGATAGCACAGGCCTGAATACTTGGATGTGAGCCCCTTTCTGTGCACTGGTGGAGTCATGTAAATTCCCAGGCTCTTTGGCAATTTCTTGGGGAGTAGAACTTTAAAAAGGAATAACTCTGAAATACCGAACGGTTACTAAGGAGACTAACTTACTCAAAACAGTTAAGGTTTTACAACCTGAACACGACTGAAATTTTGGACTGGGTAATTCTTTACTGTGGAGAGATACCCTGTGCCCTGTAGAATGTTTTGGAGAATCGCTGACCTCTACCCATTAGAGAGCAGTAGCACCCTTTCCCTTCCCCCAAGTTGTGACATTGTCAGATACTCCCTGAGGGGCAAAATCACTCCAGTTGAGAACCATTGGGTTAGAGAATGGGATACTCTTAATTGGAAAATTCTCTAGCCCACAGTTTTATATTTATATTGTGTGTGTGTGAGTGTGTGTATGTGTGTGTATGAGTGACAGGAAAGAGGGGAACTTACTAACAGTTAACTCCTAAAACCAGGAGGAAAAATGATGGCCATCTATAACCCATGAGAAAAGAGTATGTATTAAACTAACCATCCAACCAACACACATAAGTTCTTGTAGTTCATCTCTTTACCCTTCACTGATTCCTCATAGAAAAAGTCGTTTAGTTGATTCTAGTCAAGGTGACAGTTTTTATCATCCCCTGACTCTTGCCATTCTTGAATGCTTGCCTTTAGACAGATTCAGGTTGTCTCTCTCAGATCCTGCTTGCATGTAGTAAATATACCAGAAGTAGTTGTGAACCAGCTTTACCAGTAATGAAAATATTTCAGCATTTTAATTCTTATCTAAATTATTTTGTAGGTCCTCCAGTTTGTCATTAATGATAAAATGATTTGCCACAGATTATTTTCTTTTTTTAAGACTGAGTTTCAATTTTCTTGACAAATTTTGTTAGAAAATAGTTTATATGCTATTCATGTCAACACAATACTCTTGAAAAAACCCCGCAAAATCTCCCATTCTTTTAAATAAAAACTGTCATCACTGTTGCTGAAATTAAAATAAAACTTAGTCTACCAATAACATTTTAAAAACTATTTTTAAATTTTATCTTAATCCTTACTTAGCAAACACATTCCATAGACCCATATAGCACTACTATAAACCTCTTTTTATTTCTCTTTTTTGTCTAGTGGAAATCTGATTTTATCCCAACATAAGTATAATCAGCAGTTTAGAAAAAACACTGGACAATGTGAAAAAAACGACCGTATTTTCATGCAATGGTTTTATGCTCAGTAGGAAAAAAAAAAAAACCTGCTTTCCAAGTAAAGGCATTAACACATTTTCAAGGGACTTCGCAAGTGCAATTTTTTCCCTTGGCTCAGCATTTCATTTTTACAGCATCTATTAATCAAGTCTAAGCAGCCTTTAAATCCCCAATCCCTACTTCAGATTATTTTACAACTGCTGCCCTCTTCTCCCTTTGTCTCCAGTATTATCTTCCTCTTTCTCTATTGTTTTAACTCAGCTCTTTGCTCTACTCCTTCAATCATTCCAACCTACCATCCTTTGAGAAGAGCAGCCATCAATTTCCAAAACCATACAAGGACTAATGTTTATACCTTCAAAGGGAATTCACTGAATAATAAAGATCATTTAAGAAATGCCAGGAGAAGAATCACTCCAGAATTTAGAGCAACTGGTCCAGAATGGAGAGAGAAAAAAAGGAAACAGATTACTAAATTCACCTTTGTTATTTGTTGCGTTTGGATATTAAAACTCATGACTCTAAGAAGCATTTAACTTAATCACAAAGAGATCAGCTATAGAAAATAGCTCCCCCTTAATCACAATAAACCTTTTAAGAAGCTAAAAGTGTGGAAAAAGATACATAAGATTAAAAATACATAGAATGGTGATAAAAGGAACTAAGAAATTGTTAGATCAAAATTTTTTCACTATTTCACTAAAGTGGAAAGCCACAAGTAAGTGGTTTGCTAGTTTCTGCTCTGTCCTTATCCTTAAAAGTAACTGAAAAATTACTAAGTACCTAAAGGCTAAATATCATTAATCTACTCTTCTCAGATACCTGTCTTAATTCTGAATGGTGTTATTCTATAGGTCCATTTTATTGATGTCCCCATAAGAATACTAAGATCTGGGCATAAGAAATACAGAGACAACAGAGCAATCCCAACTTGCTTGAAACCATTTGAAAGCCAAGCACAAATTCCCATCTGGAACCCAAGCTTCCTGGATTTTTTCTTCTTCAAGGCTCAAAATAATGTCACTTCTTGCTTTGTTCCTATCCTTGATAGAGTTCAGATACTAAAACATTGCTTCCTGCCTGAGATTTGCAGACTGCCATTCATAACGTCATAAAACACCACTTTTACTGAGTAACTGCGTGTGTACCTCTGCAAGGAAATGGTCTGTTCCTTAGGTCCAGTATCCCAAATCTACCATTATGCTCCTTGAAGTGACAGTAAATTGCTTTCGAATACAATTTCTACTCATCCTTTTTATAGATATTGTAAAAAAGCAGCAAATCAAAGAGGAAAACAGGTTAATTTTATGCCAATCACGAAACCTGGTGACAGGTGTTGCCATATGCTGCAACAAGATCTCTTGGCCATGGGTCATCGCTTTGAAAGCAACTAACGAATGGCTTGCAGTATTGTGACACACGGAAAGGCCCCCTGGGATCTCATGCAAAGATCTCATGACGGGTATGAATTAACTCGTGGCATCATGGTATTTTCCAAACATGACAGCTCCCAGATCAGTAGCCAGTTAGCGCAGTGGGGATTGTGGGGGCAACTTCGACATCTAGTAAATGATTTCAGTGGAGTCTCCTGTGAGCCCTAAGAAAAACCATCCCCAGGGAGATGTCTAGTAAGGTTAAAATCATAGGCAGTGGGCAAATGTCAATACATTAAGTTATGCAAAGTAACTGTTTTGGACACTCTAATTTTAATTTGCTTCCTGGACTAATTTCCACAGAGAAAATGAATAAAGTACTCAGTTTTTTACTTCTGAAGAGCTCTTTATGTCTTCCTTGAATTAGAACAAAAGTTTCAGTCATGAGTTGAGGAGGTACTGAAGCAACCATCCTTCTTCCCAACAAACACATCAACGTGCACATGAATACATGCACACACACACACACTGGAACTTTTGTAACTGTCACATGTGCAAATGTAAAATCTGTAAGCAGTAGCAGTAAACCTTGTTATAGAAAATAAAGATGTTAAAAGAGCAGAGCAAAACGCTTGCATCATATAATAAATGAATGTGTCACAGGCTTACTTTACTGACTTCCGAGTTAATTCCCTTTCTTACATCAATTCCAAATGTCACGTCAAAGATAACAGGCAAAAATGGGCAAATATGGAGTAAGAAGAATAAGCAAATTTAGCATTTAGAAATACAGCCACCTGAACAAGGTATTTGTTTTCTTGAATTCCTAGTATAAAAACAACACTTTTCACATAATCTTCATACTATATTTTAAGACAAACAAATGGGCACAGTCATTGCAGTTTGAAATGCAAGCAATTTTTGGTCCTGAAAGCATAAAAGCCACATATGAATATGAATGTGGTAGAGAGTGAGAAATGGGATTGAATTCATGGGATTGAATTCATGGGATTGAATGCTATGTCCTTCTGCCAACAGGCAAATTAAGTGTATTTTGATGCTCGGTGATGACCTAGAGGGGTAAGATAGGGAGGGTGGGAGGGAGGCTCAAGAGGGAGCGAATATGGGGACATATGTATAAACGAAGCTGATTCAGTTTGTTGTGCAGCAGAAACTGGCACAAAACTGTAAAGCAATTGTACTCCAAATAAAAGGTCTGAAGATAAAAAAAAAATAAGTGTATTAATGTTATGTGTGTATACAGATAGAGACCATTAAACTGCAGTTTCACAATCCGGGCACTCGTTACTAATTCCTAGTTCTTCATCTTACTTTTTTAAATATAAATTTTCCTCTGAATTACTTTATGATCCTAGCATGTGGACATTACCATTTAATTCTAAAACTGGGAATACCTTAATTATCAAATAATATCCTTCAACTTCCCAGCAGATGTTTAATACATTTTAAGGTCAGTAAGCATTCAGCACATATTATAAACGACTTCTTGCAATGACTATATACGTAACAAACACTATATAAGATATACTATGTGCCAGACACTGTTCTAAGAATGTTATAAGTAATTCTTTTCATCTTAAAACAATCCTATGAGGTATGTACTATTATTATCTCCAACTTTCAGATGAGATAACATGGAAGGAGAGAAGGTAAGTCATTTTAAACACCTCTACAGCTAATATGTGGAATACTCTACAACTGACCCAGAATCCAGACTCAACATCCAACCCATGATGCCATGAAAGTCCTTTCCAGGTCAGTGTTCAACAGCCTTTCTAGTTGCAAGGTTTTCCCTGGGACTTAAGCTCTTCTTGCTATTACCACTTGAACTTCATGGACTAAGATAATGGAGTCACTGGATCCCATTAGTTGTAATGGAACTACACCGTCAATGTGATAAAACACCAACTTTCTTCCAAGCAGGCTAAACTCTTCCCCATCCCAAACCCACCCCCTCCCCCAAAAAATCTCCGAAGGAAGACTAGAACAATCTCAATGTTTTAATGACTCCAGCCTTCAGAACAAGATGATTCATTCAACATATTTAATTAACTACAATGTATATACATTAAATACAGTAGTGAATTAAACAGACATGATCTTTAACTTTGCATTTTACTTTGGTGAGGAAAATTTATATTACAAAAGTAATCATGACAATGAATATATAATTTATTATTAAATGCTTTTAAAAACAATGGTATAAATAGGTGATTTAGACTCTGGAGTCTAATAGGTCTTCAACTCTAACTCCTTTGATGACTAGTTTTTACAACTTGAATTACTTTCTTAACCTTTCAAATTCACAGCTTTTTCAACTATAAAAAGGGAGTACTAGTGTTTTAAAGATTAAATGAGAAAAAATATAAAGTGCTTAGAAAATTGCTTGGCACATAATACATATTCAATAGTATTTTTATATTGCTAATAATGTTTAAATTTTACACAAGCATACTTTTATAGCTTTATCTTTACACAAGTGTTCTTTTCAGACTAAGAACTATACTTTCAATAGCAGTAATGGCCTTTTTTTTTTCAATTTCAGGAAATAAAGGTTTGTCATTGTAAAACAGTAAGTTTGTTAAATTCTCCATTCAAGTCTTATGAATACATAAAAAATTAGACTACTGGAAAAAAAGCAACACCTCTGGTCCCTAGGTGTCCACTGTTCCCTGTCGGTGACATCATGCAAACCATTTGTTGGCTCTCTCTGCAGCAAAACAACTAATTATTACACTATGATAAAATTTTTTCATTCTACAGAGCAACTAAAAATTTATAAGATAGGCTTTTTAAACAAACACATGAAAAGATGCTTGACATCACTAATCATTAGAGAAATGCAAATCAAAACCACAATGAGGTATCACCTCACACCAGTTAGATTGGCCATCATCAAAAAATCTTGAAACAATAAATGCTGGAGAGGCTGTGGAGAAAAGGGAACCCTCCTGCATTGCTGGTGGGACTGTAATGTGATACAGCCACTATGGAAAACTGTATGGAGATTCTAAACTAAAAACAGAACCACCACATGAACCAGCAATCCCACTCCTGGGCATATACCTGGAGAAAAGCACAATTCAAAAAAATACATGTACCACAATGTTCATTGCAGCATCATTTACAACAGACAGGACATGGAAGCAACTTAAATGTCCACTGACAGATGAATGGATAAAGAAGATGTGGTGCATGTATACAATGGAATATTACTCAGCCATAGAAAGGAATGAAACTGAGTTATTTCTAGTGAGGTGGATGGAACCTAGAGTCTGTCATACAGAAAGAAGCAAGTCAGAAAGAGAAAAACAAATACCGTTTGCTAATACACATATATGGCATCTAAAAAAATGGTACTGATGAACTCAGTGGCAGAGCAAGAATAAAAGACGCAGATGTAGAGATCAGACCTGAGGACACGGGGGTGGGGCAGGGAGGAGTCTGAAGCTGGGACAAAGTGAAAGAATAGTATTGACATTTATACACTACCAAATGTAAAAATAGATAGCCAGTGGGAAGTAACTGCATAATACAGGGAGATCAACTCCATGATTGGTGATGACCTAGAGGGGTGGGATAGGGAGGGTGGGAGGGAGGCTCAGGGAGGGGATATGGGGGTATACGTATAAACACAGCTGATTTGCTTTGTCGTACAGCAGAAACTAGCACAACAGTGTAAAGCTAGTATACTCTAATAAAGATCGAAAGAAAAAAAAAGTCTTTTATCAGAGATGACTCAAACCTGGAGCCACTCTTGCCATCGATACATATTAACAGAAATAAGAATGTAACATTAAGGAAGTTAAAAGCACTCACAAATAACTGGAAAGCAAGTAGGATATTTGCTTCTGTTCTGCAGTGATAGACTTATTTTCTCAATCAGATAATGGAAATCTGTCCAATGAATAGTAAGTTTAAGAAAACAAATTTTAAGATAGCCAAATACTTTCTTAGGATATTAGTATGATAATGCATAATGAGTCATGCAGTAAGCAAGAGCCTGGTCCAGCCCTACCAACCAAGAGCTACGTAAACTTGGGCAATCACTGATCCTGCCTGCCCTCCCCCAATCTAAGGGGCAGTTTCCTTATTAGCAAATGGGTAGAATAATCCCAACCAGCACCTACTGTGTGCACAGTGCTATACTAGGCACTGAAGATACAGTGGACCAGCCTGGAAACTGTGTTAACAGGATGTACTATCTAAATTGCTCAGTTAGAAAAGGGAGATACTTCTACTTTCTCATAAAAATGCTGAGGTTAAGTTATATACTCCACTAGAATAATAATGAAGACACTATAAGGATCACAGTGGTTTATACGGAAAATCTAAGAAAATAATTATCAATATTTCTTGCACATTAGCAATTGGGTAAATCCTCATATAAATAAAAGAAACCCAGAGAAAAACTGTGCATTGGTTGAGGCAGAATATACCTTGTACTTCCCAAACTGGGGGAAGATTTTTTTTTTCTGATTACAGATACCTTAGATGCTCCTGAAAATGGCCAAAAATATTCTATTTAAAATTTGAAAACCACGGTAGGGGAATCAAAAGCCAAAAAACGTGCTGCTTACAGTGAAAGGGAGCTATTGATAGCATGTGTGTAAGCCTATCTCACACTAGAGTTAAAAAAATAAATGAACCAAACAATGACTGTAGCAGAAAGTCCTATTCCAGTATTTGGGTTTAGCAGATTGTGGGTTGGTGAACTTGAAAATCACTTTTTTCCTCATTTAACTTATTTGAATAGCAGGTATATTTACTCTGCTTATGTAAAGACAGGTTCAGTTGGTTTAATAGTTTTGAATGTTAATTTGAGCATGATTTACCTAGGCAAATTCATTTATATTGGAATAATAATTTATCCGAATAGTACCCAAAATGTATGTATGTGTACAATGTTTTACAGGGATCTGAAATTTCATGTGAGATGGTACTCTGTCCATACTTGTTCTTTCCAAAATGGTAGCCATTAGCCTCATATGCTATTTACATTTACGTTAATTAAAATGAAATAGAATTAACAGTTTAATTTCTCAGTCACACTGCAAGTGCTCAACATCCACACGTGGCTTCAGGCTACCATATTGGACCAGGAGGACACAGAACACCTCTATCACTGAAGAAAATACTACTGGGCAGATCTGGTGTGGACATTCATTTATCTTCATTCACACATTAATTCTTACTCATTTCTGGTTCTCCATACCACAATTATTAAGTACCTACCATGTGTCCAATGCAGGGCTAAGCCACGAGACACAATGGTAAGCAAATATAGATACTGTTCCAATTACCATGGAGATTGCATTCATATGGGATAAATAGACATTAACTAAATCACACAAATAAAAGATAAAACTGAAAATATGGTAAGTGCAAAGAAGGAGAGGGAAGGGGTGCTATTTTAGAGAGAGGAGATCAATCTACCCAGCAAAGATGACCCTGAAGTGACAACTGACTTGAGATAAGGGAGGATGTGCAGGAGCTAGTTGGCAAGAGAGGCAAGAGAGTGCAGTGTGCACAGATAGATGAGCATGTGCAAAGGCTCTGTGGTCAGGAGGGCCTGGAGAAAATGAGGAAGGTAAAAGCTAGCGTATGGAAGCTGGTGAACAGAGGCGGGATGTGTTCACAGTTGAGGCTGTGAGTTAAGTTGATATTACTGAAGTTTTGTAAATCATGTGAAGAGCTTGTCTTTATCCAAGACAATCGAAAGTAATTTTAAGAAATGGAAAGTAATTTTAAGCAGAGATAGTATGATCAAATTTGTATTTCAGAAACAATCTCTGTGTAGAGTATGAGGAATTACCATATGGGCAAGAGTAGATAAGAATCATCAGGAGACACATCCATGCATGTTATCATCCTGCCACCTGCAACCTCGAGTTTCAATATAGGCAGACCAATTATAATTTTAAAATGAGGCATTCATACTTATACAGCTAAATTTTTGAAAGATGTTATTATAATAGAAAACATAAACCTAATGTCAAACTCATGGATCTGATAATGTCCTAACAGAAGTGATTTCATCCATCCACAGAAGCCAATGGGAGAGGGAAGCAGCAGAGAATAATGTGAATATGCTGATTTTAGCTCCAACCAGTATTGATGAGGTTTAATGGTAAAACAATAAAGGTCCAGAGAGGACCCCGCTCCTGAATAAGATTAAAGGAGATGATGGGAGCTAATGAGAAAATGATGAAGTTTAAGAGCGATAGTTATCTCAAAGAAATCAAACACCTTAAATGCCTGTGGGAAAAAGGCAGCCAAACTAAAACATATTGATTCAGGTTCTTGGATGAGGAACTCTGAATGTGGTCACAGGAGGGGCAAATTCTTTTTCGTCATTGAAAAAGCCACTAAGCTAATTCTAGCTATTGTGCACCCAGCACTACAAGCCTGAAAAATGCATAGAACTTCCATGACGTGCTTGATTTACGATGACCTCCTCACTGTTTCTAGAATATGTGCCAAATTCTCTCTTTCCTAGAGTTTTTGCAACTGCTGTTCCCTCCACTTGAACGGCTCCTTCCCAGATACTCAGACAGCTACACTTCCTTCACATCTCTGATCCCATGTTACCCCTTTGAAGAGGCCTTCCTTGGTTATCGTATTTAGTAGTGGCCCATGTCCCTGCTCGTACTTTTCTTAATAGGAAGTATCACCACCTGACACTTAATTATCTCTTCATTGCTTTGGCTGTTTTTTATCTCCCTAGATTAGACTATCATTTCCATAAAGGCAGAAATCTGTCTTGTTCATCTCTGTACACCCAGGGCCAAATGCCTGGCAATCACAGGAGTTCAGTAAGTACTGGCTGAATGAATGATAAGATGAATCAAGTCGGGAGTACAAACCCAGCGGTCAGTCGTCTTCGGGATCACCTTCAGAAGGTTTACCACAAATGTGCTGATTGCTGCTTTGAACTAGTTCAACATAAACTCTCGCCTGACTTTGCAATGTCTTTTCCACAACGCGAACAACTCTATCGCCTTTCTAGTTATAAGACCAAAACGTCTCTCTTGCCTTGGGCTTCTTGCAATTGAAAGTGTCATGGCTGACACGCTAACTTCCTACATAAGCTATCTGAGGGAAGAATCTATGTCTAACTCATCTTCCTATGTCCACAGAACCAGAACACAGTATTTTGTAATGAAAGGAGCTTGTGTTCTTGAAAGGTTTCTGAGAGGGAAAACTGCAAAGGGGAAATGAAAGAAGGCTTGAAATTTATGAATTAGAAATATATCTAGTACTATACCTAAGGCTTGGAAGAAAACCATAAAAACCCATTCAGAAATGACAAAGAACAGCATTGATAGAAATAAAAAACACTTTTAATTTGAAATACATATATCACTACCCCTAAGATTTGAAAGAGTACAAGAATACTTGTAAATTTCCTGAAAAACAAGGTAATGAGAGAAATAAAACTACAGCAACAAATATAGATACATCCTGAGGCTTTGAAAAGAATAAATTGCCCCAATATTTTTGGTATTGCTACGTGAGCTTGTACAAATAAAATGTTTTAAATAACAGTAACAATATCATGGTAAAGTAAAAAAAAAAAAAAAAAGGCAATTTAAAAGTAATTAATAGATATAAGAGTCCATGTATTTAAGACAACTGATAAATTTATATGCATATTATTTACAAATATAAAAATTTCATTTACCCGATTCTGCAGAAATCCTGCTACACTACAGAAAATATCTACTGTATGATTTCACAGCACATATCAAAACAGTGTTTTATCTCAATGTGATTTTTAAATTGCTAGAGATATGATCACCAAATAGAAATGTCACAAGAACATGATCTCCACTTAACATGAAAGATGACTTTTCATAAGACTGCTTCGAACACAGCATGCGTACGAAAGGAAGAACCACGATGCACCCACAACACATGATACTCTCACCACATTCATCAATGTTCACTTTGATTTCCCTTTCCTGTCTCCAGTGCTCCTCTGAATCTCTTTGTCAGATAACGTTACCACACATTGCCTGATTTCCACAGCTTAGCATGAAAATATCAGACTTTGCAGCTCTCCATCCCTCGGATTTCTATTTATGCCAATGTCCATTCAAAATTAAAAATTGTGACAAGTTTCTCCACCCTCACTCATTCCCTGTATTTCATCTCATGGGAATTTCTACTTGGTAAATCTTTCAAGCAGGCTTCTGTAATCTCCTTGTCAACCACTCTGCCTTTGACTAGCTAGAAAAACAAAAAAAAAATCAGTGGGCACGAGGAGTCTACATGCAGGGAAAATAGAGTAAGAGGCCACACGGAATTCTCTACTCAGCTGTGATTGGTTGATCAAGGATTCTCACCTCAGTTGAAACACTAGCCTGAAATGATTTCATTTTTTACTTCCAACATTGCTTTCAACACTACTTTGCCAAGTTCTCCTTTCCCACCAGTCTATGCTATCTTATTCCATAAACCTCAAGTCACTCTTTATCAGTAAATCTCAGGCTGGTTCAAAATGCTTCCTCCTTCCCCATTTCTGGCCAAAACTATGCTAGAAGGAGCTGGAATGAGGAGAGCAATGTGATCACATCTTTTATTCCTCCTCTCTCTCCAGCATCCTGGATTTAGAACTGACTCTTCTAGCCTGGATCTTTGGTTGGGTCAGCTCCTGCACAGGCCCCGGGCACTCTCACCTCTACCCAGCTTCCACCCCTAAGTAGAGTCCAGAGCCTCTTGCTGCTGTTGTCACTGCACTCTTAGCCACTCCCCCTCCCCCACACCTTTCCTACACACGTTGGGATGAGGTACCAGCAAGACAGCTCGAGCCCAGCTACTTAATACCAGGTCTGTTTGATACAACATTTCAGGCACCCCTATTGGCCCCAATGATCAAAGTGTGGCTGCTCTACTAGCCCACCCTACCCTCTCCCCCCAGTTTTCTCCTGCCCTGCTCACATCAGCACAGGAGTAAAGCAGAAAGTTATCACCGATTCAGCTAACAGGGAACAAACTGCCGGTCTCCCAATCTTTCAGGCACATCCATCTCTGCAAATGCTTCATTGGATCTCTTCACTTGGCTTTGCAAAGGGCAAAGTGCTATAGAGAATCCCCTCTTATCACCACCAATGCATAGTGCACAAGGCTAAAACATTTCACAGAGCCGCTCTCACCCTCCTGGCACCAGATCATTCTGTGCACAAGCTGGGTAGCTGAGGTCATGGTAGGGGAAATCTGGCTTCTTTCAACTCTTAGGAAACCCCTGAGTGGTATCCTAGGGTAACTGAGCAGGACCCAAAGAGGCCTTGCCTGAATAAACCCCCACCCACGTCCTCCACCTGCCTTTTGTCTGTAAAAAACAAACAAAAAACCCCGAAAACTTTAGTCAAAGAAGTGAGAAACTTTAATCAGAGAAGTGACAAGATGCAGAAAGGAAAACAGTCAAGCAAGACAAAGTAATACTTTAGCCATGAAACAAAGTCAAGGACATTTAGTTCTTCCTCAAAGACCATAAATGATATTGTGAGCCACGTGCTTTGAGGTACCTGTTTTGCAGATACTGAAACTCCCACCAGGTGGAAGAAGTTAACGCTATGCTGCTCGCAAGCACGCAGACCCCAGACCAGCTGGAAGCAGGTTGATGGTGCTGACTCCCGATTACCTCACCACCAGCCAATCAGAAGAATGTCCACGAGCTGACCACGCCCTGCTCGTTGAACACTGTAAGACGCCTGACTACGCCCTCCCACAGTTTTGAGGGCATTAGCGCACTGTGACTCCTTTTGCCTGGCAAAGCAATAAAGTTATTCTTTTCTTCTTCACCCAAAACTCTTTCTCCGCATTGGGAGATTGGGATACCAAATTGTAGGCTCTAAATATATGCAGTTTATTGTACGGTAACTGTATCTCAATAAAGTTTCAAAAAAAAAAAAAAACTCTTTCTCCGCGTTTCTATTAGGCAGCAAACAGAGGCTGAGTTTCAGCAACACTAGGCTCATCTCCATTTGCAGCTGTGGGTTCTAACTACCAATTTGGGAGCAACTACAACAGTAAAAGTACAAAGTCTCACTCAACGTCCTCTTAACACTCATGAGTAGAGAAGTCTAAATTAGGCTAATATTTTGGACACCTCCTGAATCAGCTCTTTGTCTTTATACCCTATGTTCTAGAACGTTACAAGAGGAACAGAGTAAACAGTTTCCTAAAACTGAGTCCTAATAATGGACACAGGATCTAAATCTAAATCTGCCATTAGGATTGTTTTTTAATTGTTTTCTGTGTGCCAAATAAAACAGATTTATAGTTGCCTCTGAATACATAATTATTAAATTTTGCAACACATATTTACAGCAGGTATAATAATCTTGAGTAAAGGAAAAGGAAGCTGTGTAAACAATTCCATGAATTATGAAATTGAATCCAATATAAGCACAATCTAGTCCTTGTTTAATATACTTCCCATGTCACTGCTATAATTTCTAGAAAATCTTACACTTTATTATTCCAAATTAGCATTTGCATCACTGTTTGAAATAAAATGTAACATAGAAGCTTGGGAAACATACTGAAAATCTGCACGCAAAGAATGAAACCTAGTGAACATGTGCTGGGGCAAAACACATTTAGAGCAAGAATAAACAGAAAACGGGGAGACAGCAAATGTGAACTGAATCAACTACCATCTGTGATTTAAAAAAACCAAAGCAAGTGTTTTCCCCCCCATAGCAAAGACACACCCTTTTAAAACGGACCATCAACAGCACAGCTGATCAAGCTCATGGCTAAAGATGAGACTATTGACACAAATACATTTGCAATAATCATTAGAACTTCTCAAGAAAAAGTGCTCAATTTGCTACTGTTTGTTGGAATTATCTCACATTTTAAATCTATTTTCTTAACAAAATACCTTTTAAATCACAATTTGCCGGAAAGTTATATTTAGCACTTTTCTTGACTTTTATACAACAACACTTAATGGAGAAAATTAACATGAATCTGGCCTTGCCGTTGAGATACACAGAAGAGTCTAATTAGGTGTTAATATTAAATTAGTGAAGATCATGAAATATAATGTAAAAGGCGATTTTAGATTCTCAAGAGAGGAATTTTTAAAGATGGAATGCATTTAATTTTAATTTTCTTCTGGCAAAATAAAAACATTTTAAATCCTCATCATTTTAAGGTAATATCAGCCACTAGCAACTTCTCAATACTAAAAGTTCTTAGGAAGTGAATACAATCTTAAGGAGAAATAAATAAGTACTAACATGAACATAAAGTAGAGGCAAATGAATAATCCCTACCTGCTCTAAGGTCTAAAGCACCTCAGGTGGTTAATTAGGATCTTATGCAAAGGAAGGTGCTCCCAGGGCAAGGAAACAAATTCTCACTGCATTTGGAACCACAAGTCATGAGGGAAATGATAGCATGAGGTTTCTTCTTAGGATAACTTTGAAAAGAGATTCTGCTGCCAACTAAATTTGCCTTAACAGAAATGTCACTTATTTTTTCAACTGTTCAATAGGCATTTATGTAAATCCTGATATATGCAGGGAAGGGGCACGAAGCAACAAGAACTCAGGATCCTTACCACTGTGCAACATGCAAAACATACTGAAACAACAGATGGATGCAAGGAAACAGACTCACCAGTATGAAAAATAAGGAGAACAAATTGTGCTGGTAAATGCTGGGGAGGGGCAGACACATGATTTGTAATCAGCCAGCTTCCCACAGAATCAATTCCTAGCATTTCAAGTAGGGGGAGAGTGTGATGATTTCCTGGGTGTCTTCATCTATTCAGTCTGCTATAACAGTGTGGCTTATAAACAACAGAAATTTCTTTCTCACAGTTCTGCAGGCTGGGCAGCAGACCAAGACGAGGGCGCCGGCAGACTCAGAGTCTGGTAAAACCCTCTTCCTAGTCATCGGCGGTTGTCTCCTTGCTGTGTTCTCACACTGTGGAAAAGGAGAAAGGGCTCTCTGGGGCTCTTTTATAGCGGCCCTAATCCCCTTGGTGAAGGCTCCACCCGCAGGACCTAATTGCCTCCCAAAGGCCCCACCTCCTGACACCATCACACTGGGGATTCAGCTTCAATTTAGGAATTTTCAGGGGGTCATAAATATTCATTCTATAGCACTGGACCCTGAGATAATCAGGCAACAGCTGTGATTAACAACTATTGTTTAAATAACTACTGTTGTTATAATACGAAGTGTAAATAACTGTGTCTTAGAGTTTCCTAAGCTACTCCTCCCACGTGTTGCCTCGCTGATTTAGAGACTCTCCGTTCCCACCTGAGAGCTTCACTGTGCTCACAGGTGTTCCAGGAATATCCAGTTTGCTCTTACCTTACTTGTTCTAAGTGAAAATCAAACTTGACCTCAACCTAACTTCTTGACGCAGGAAAGCCACATAATCTGTCTCGGATAGGCTGCCACTGAGGGGGGGCCACCAGTACGCCACCCCCAAACCTTCCATGGCATGTGGATTGCTTTTAGCTGGAGCCAATTAAGGCCCAGCAGACTTAGGAAAAGCTTTCTGCCTCTCCCTTAACTGCCTAAAACAATATATTAATAGGTAGGGGGCCTGTACCAGTAAGAGAGAGCTATTACCAGAGATAACTATTTATGTCAGAAAGACTTCTCTGCATGGCAGGGCAAACATCTGATTACTACACATGCTCTTCTCACCTCCCTGTGAATTGTCTTCCACCCCTTTGAAGCCCCAGTCTCCTCCTACCCACTTCTCCTTTGGATGGTATATAAGCCTCAATTGCCTGACTGTCCGTGAGTCTCATTTTTTTTTTTTATGGAGCTTCCTATGTACAAAATGAAGTTTGTTTTTCTCCTGTTAATCTGTCTCATGTCAATTTGATTATTAGATCAGCCAAAGAAGCTAGAAGGGAAGGAGGGAAAAGCTTCCCACCTCATCACAAAGGAAGCCTCCATCCTGATGTTACTGGCACCAAAGCCAACGCTTAACATTTTTACAAATAAAGAGCAGGTGTGGGGTCAACCTATATCTCAAGGAAAGGGGCTAATTCTTCCATAAGTTCCATCAACTCCAAGACATCTCAAAGAAACTCACCATCTAAGTAAACGCAGCATGCCTGTCATGCAGTCAAAGCTTCACATTTAGTCCCTACCCCGCTTCTCACTGGACTGCTGACAGTGACCCTCTCCCATGGAGAAATCCTAGAGCTGAGCCAGGTAAAGACATGCCTTCTTTTGCCATCTACTGGTGTCACTGTTGTAGGTGCCTATCAGTGCCACCTTAGGTCCAAAGGAACAGAGGCTTGAGCTGAGCTAGCTGCTCCTGTTGTTGCCACCAGCTCCTGGTAACATGGCCCGACTAAGCTACATGATTCCTCAAAGTGTAAGAAAGAAGGCTCTTTCCCCAGGCACTGATGCTTCACTGAGGATGCTGCAGAACACAGCTGGCCATGGTTACTACCCTTACCACACATTACAGACCTTTTCACAACTGCCCCTGAGAAAACAATCTGCTCCTAGTGGACGAGGTACACAGACTCAGAACCACCACCCCCTTTAAATACCCACTGGTCCCATTTATTTCTCTGCATGGAATTGTTTGGGTTCTTTGTTTATTTTCCTTAGAAGGCTTGTTATTTTCGAAAGGCTCCAGAGAGTTCAAGAACTCTGAATACTGAGGAGAAGCCTCTTCCATTCCAGAAGATTCCTGGACTGTTTATCCAAATTTACCACCTCATTTTCCATGGCACTCCCACCTTATAGCAACCATCAAGTTTAAAAACCTTAAAATTCCACCTCATTAAACCTCTGCTTCACTGTGAATACTTAAAAGGCTCTGCCATTGTATTCCCCACACCTCTCCCACACAGGTTTTGAATTAATGTGGGCATAATATATTATTGTATGGAATTTGAGAAACATTCTGGGTAGGGGCTACCCTCTTCCTTCCTTCCATATATCATCCTTCTCCTGGGCTTGGGGATCAGATCAATCAGAGTCTGAAACTCAGTAGGTTTTGACTAAAAAAGGTAGTGTGAACCTCAATTCCTCATCTATAAAATGAGGATACTGAGAAAGCACAATTCTTTGAGTTAGGGAGATCAGTAAGTAATACAAAAGTATCACAGAAGTAAATTTACAAAGGATCTATACCTCATTTACAAAATATACCAAAGTCTGCATCTCACTTGTAGTTCTTTCCTAGCATCCAAAGTAAAGTCCTTTCAAAAATGCTCAGGATCATTACACCAGGAAGCAAGACTGGAAAGGACTGTTTACACAGAGTTGTAGATGTCTAATTCACTTAGCACTCTGGTCTTTCATGCAAACAGTCCATTATGAAAAAAGACAGAAGGTCTTTGTAATCCAGAATGACACATTTCCCCTACAACCCCAAGACTCTTATTAATCAGAATGTCCTTTGTGAAAAGAGCAAGGACCATTCATTCTGAGAGTTAGATAATGAGCAGTCCCAACCTCCACCCGCCCCCCCTCCCAATTCTGAGTATCTCAAAGACAAGAAGTGAATATTTGCCTCCGCAATCTTCGTGTATGGCACACAGTAGGTCCACAATATACTTCTATATCATGCATACATGATACAGGTCAGGGGCATTGTGCGAGTCTGACGGTCCTGAGATATTAAAGATGCAAATTGCCAGCAGGTACTCTCATCGTTGATCTTTTATAGTATTGTTTTCAAAATTACTCCTCCCTTTCCAAGTTATCTGTTTATTTGAAAACATATACACTTTTATTACTACCGAGTTCTTACTTCCACTGGAATATAAATAGGACCTCTAAAGTTCATTTTCAAAATGATTCCCTAGGTATAGGAAAGAAAGCAATAAAGGAAGGGGTTATGAACAGCATCATTTACTATGTGGGCTTGTTTTAAAAGTGCACAAAGAAATAATTCATCTGTCCTATTCACGTGGCAATGAGTTTAGTGTCATTTGAATAGAGTACATAAACTCATTTAACTACTAATTGCTTATCCTTATAGTAAGGTCTGAATGACAGCTCCAGAGCCAAGCACCCAAGGGAAAAAGAAACTAGAGCAAGAAACTGCAGGGCATTTCTGCAAATCTATCCTAAGACAGTGATAGTGCAGCCTATCGATAATGGACAGGAACACACAGGAAAAGGTCATTCTTTTCAAATCAGTATTAACACTTTGCACTACCATCGTGTGGCCCTGTACACGAATATATTCAAAATAGCTCACACAACTGTATGCAGCTAAGAACAAAGCAAAAAACTGTGGCATCCTTAAAATCACTCTTTAAACACCCACTAACCCAACATAGACATGGTGAATATTCTCTACATTCCAAGGTCTGTAAAAGTTTAAAAGTAAGATATACAACAGCAAGTACATGCATAAATAAAAAACAACACAATTCTTGTCTTTGAGAAACGGACTCCATAAATCAATTATGTGAATAAATCTTAGCTAGAGGGAGAGATTTGGAGCAGTGACAAATCCAAGTGGAAACAAGGGACCTCTTATGTCTTGTCTAGCACATCCCATCACTGTAAGTTTCCAGTAACAAATGAGCATTTCCTCTCTCTGACATTATTCTTTCTTAAAAGAAAACAAAATAACAAACAAGAAATATGCCACAATGGCACATGAAGATGTCGAAATTCAGAACCATCAGAGTATAAATGGCAAATTTTCCGTTAAATGGTCAGCAAGTCCACTGCATTCTTTTCTCATTAACCACTCCAAGAGCCATAACATCTTAATGCATCAATACCACCCTGGGGATGAGACTGAATTAGCTCTTTCAAATGGCGAGGAGTTCATATGATGAATCACCGCAAGTCTCAGGGTAGAGTGGACAGAAGCATGTTGATGGGGTGGCTCGTTTCCGTTTCTGAGGAGCTTAGCTGCTTGGGCATCTGGAGTCTACTTGGGTGCAAATCATTTAGCAGGGAAATGGACAGAAGAATCTACTCTCTAAATTTCCCTCACTTTGCACCATGCCTTGGACTGACTATGATGCGGTCTTCATGTTTCAGGGCCATTCTGAATTCTACAGGGAAGGATACTCTTTAAATATCTAAACGAGATAATAAAAAATTGACAGCTGATAGCAGTTTACCTGGTAGTCGAATGGCTAGAAGGGAACTCCAGAAACCCTTGAATCAAAGGGAGCAAGGTCTGCTCACAGGTGTCTTCGGTTTACCTTCCACACAAACTTTTTTTTTTTTTTTAATTTATTTATTTTTTTGGGGGGGTACACCAGGTTCAATCAACTGTTTTTATACACATATCCCCATATTCCCTCCCTTCCTTGACGCCCCCCACTCGAGTCCCCCCCACCCTCCCCGCCCCAGTCCTCTAAGGCATCTTCCATCCTCGAGTTGGACTCCCTTTGTTATACAACAACTTCCCACTGACTATTTTACAGTTGGTAGTATATATATGTCTGTGCTACTCTCTCGCTTCTTCTCAGTTTCCCCTTCACCCCCCGCCCCCTCCCATACCTCAAGTTCTCCAGTCCATTCTCTGTATCTGC
Organism: Hippopotamus amphibius kiboko; assembly: GCF_030028045.1. Lineage (NCBI taxonomy): Eukaryota > Metazoa > Chordata > Mammalia > Artiodactyla > Hippopotamidae > Hippopotamus > Hippopotamus amphibius. Next base: position 15,005,047 of record NC_080198.1, read on the forward strand.
TTCCTTGTTCTTGTCACTGAGTTCATCAGTACCATTTTTAGATTCCGTATATGTGAGTTAGCATACAATATTTGTCCTTCTCTTTCTGACTTACTTCACTATGTATGACAGATTGTAGTTCTATCCACCTCATTACATATAGCTCCATCTCCTCCCTTTTTATAGCTGAGTAATATTCCATTGTATATATATGCCACATCTTCTGTATCCATTCATTTGTTGATGGGCATTTAGGTTGCTTCCCACACAAACTTTTCTGAAGGCCTGAATCAGCTTCCATTTCTTAAATATGAGGAGTTTTAGCAGTAAAATTCAGATTTCTACCCTTTCTCTGAAAATGTAGAAAGTCTGACAAGACCATCACCTGGCAATGATCTTCCGGAGCGTGAAATCAAGGGCAGCCATCAGTTAGATCCCGTAAACTATAACTTGCTTAATAAATACTATTCCGTAAGTGGCCTCCACGGACTAAACTCCTTTTAATCGTTCTGCAAATTGCATACCCTCCAAGCTTCACATGGCTTACTAAGGCAAAACATCACTAGACTTCTTTTTGCCCCTGTAGATAACACCTGTGACTTACGGATTGCTATAGTAACAGTTGCTTAAATAGTTTTTCAAGACTAGAGAACTAGTCTTGTCCAGTTTAAACTGGTAGAGACACCAACCATTCAACTGGACCTGTGCTGAGTATCCAATTGATAACCTTTCAACATCAGAGAGCCAGAAACTCCACCCTCAGCTCACATTACCACTTTCTGAACATGCATCCCATGAAGATGTGTGTAACTCAGATACACCTGCACAGAACACTGGTTACGTCACTTTTTTCTTGCCTCCAGCCATCCTTCCCCAGGCCTAAGGCCACCCTGCTTCTTTATCCCATAAATATCCCAAGCCCTTCATCTTTGAGAAGACTTGTTCTCCCACCCCTTCACTTGCCTCCCTCACAGATAAACCTTCTGTCTTCTACAAACCTAGGCAAATCAGCATTTGGCTTGCTGCATGCTGAGCAAACAAACGTACTAAGTGGAGCAGAGGTTTCCAGTTTTAGAACAGGCTGTATTCTCCAGTGCACCAATCCCCACCACTCCCTGTTGTCTTAAACGTCTCCTGATGCCTCACCCTTTAGCATTTAAATGTGATTTGCGCCCTATAACTTACTGTAGATCTTCGCTGTAAATATACTTAAGCTATTAAAACTCTCAAGCTAAACTATTGATTTAAAGAAGTTATGAAGAATATATATTATTCAATTTCTTTGTATTCAAATATTAAACACTGAATTATACTCCAATAGCAGTACTTCCCATTATTATCATTTTTTTAAAACAAGGTTTTCTTAAAAAAATGTCACAGTGGATTTTTTTAAATTATCATTTTATTCAAAATTTATTTTTCCTTCTAAATATTGATTTAGGTCTTATAGAGCTGATTCTTAACTTTGTGTCTTATTCTTTAAATAATTATTCTATTCTTTATGTTTCAAATTTCACAGATATATTAAAAACCAGAGACATATAATTTTTAAGGCTAGAATGTTGCTTCAGTACCATTCAGCTCCAATTTACGTATTTTACAAGTAAGAAATCTTAATAAATGTGTGGCCTTTTGAGGGCACACCGGTAGTGACTGTGACATTCAAGGATGGAATATGACTGCCCAACCTCAGTCCAACACTCAACTTTAGCAGCAACTGGCCTTACCTATTCCATGATGCTTCATTGGGGGTAAAAAATACTATTTTCTGAATATAAGAAGTTTCTCCCCTTCTCTCCCCCACCTCCCTCCCTATTTTCTATCTTTTCTTCTTCCTTCCCCCTTTTCTTCTCTCCCCTCCTTTTCTCCCGCTCTTCCCCCTTTCTTCCCCTCTTAAAGACCCAATATTTAATTTTTACCTCCAAGTAACTAAACATCATGCTACATAGATAACATTTTAGTGGAGAGCAGCACTGAGTAATTTTTGAATGCAATTTTGTTTCATTAGGCTTGTATTACGCAAGACTGGACCTTCTTTTTGTACAGTGATCAAAGGTAAAAACATGGGTTGTATCCGGTCCAGCTAGCTGAGAGGCAGAACTAAGCGATCAAACCACTGTGGGATTTAACAGCTTAGCTCATTGTTCAGATGACTCTCATTTACTTCTGAAAAACAAATTCAGTACAATTAATTTAATAAGTAAAAAAGGGGGCAGACAGAATGGTTTCTCAAACTGTCAAAAACCAGGCTGATTTCCAACAAGCTGGTGGTTGCAGAGCTGCTGAGATCTCATGGAAAAGTCTGGGGAAAATAATTTCATTTAAAAACCATTTCAGCTTTCCTAATCTTGTTTGTTTCATATTGCTCTTCTCCCTTATTTTATTAGTAGTGAAGTTTATAGGAAAATAAGAGTGTCTCCTTCCGTGGAAAGCTTCTATATAGATCTTTTCTTTCCACTATCTAATCCGTTGAATTTTTGAGATCAACATTTAGAAAAAGTTTCACAAACTACACCCCAGTGTCAAGGAGGTAACTTTTAAAAACGACCTACCTGTCTTGTTTGTTTGGTAAGCTACAGTAGTCTGCAAGTTCCCATATATGTATAGATCTTTGCTATCATACTGGCATGACAATGTGATTTAGGAAGCAGGAGTGACTCCTCAAGCTATGGTGGCATCATAGTCAAAACAGGACCTTATTAAGTTCTTTTTACCTCTTTAAATAACAAACATACTTTATAGCAAATGTTACGGTTTGGGAGGTAGTAACCCCAAATTGGTCAGTAGTATGCAAACGATTCAAAATGTAAGATGGAAATGGTTACTTCTAACGGCTTTATACAGACTTATGTCTTCTTTTAAGAATGTAAAGGAGAACTATTTTTTGATATTTCAAAAACTTATTTTTATATTATATTTTCATTTTTTGATATGCTGAGCATCGTGTGCACTTATGCAAAAACAGTCCTGCTAAAATACAGATGAATTACTAGAATCCTGGGCCTCACAGCCAGAGTGGAGCCCAGGAATCTGCATATGTAATTAACATCCCAAGTAATTCTTTTACTGATTTATTCAATTATTCATTTAACAAAATCTTATTGTGATAAATATTATGCTCTGTGCTTGATACTGTGGATACAGGGGTAAAAAACAAAGACCCTGCTTTCATAAATTGTTTCAATACATAAATAAAAAGATATAAAATGCTTGGTAGCAACAAGAGCTATGAATACAAATCAACGAGGGTAAAGCGCTAGCAGGTGATGATGGATGAGACAGCAAGATGAGAGAGTCAGGCAAGACCTCTGCAAGAAGATGTTGCTCATATAAGTGGCTCAAGGACCAAAGTCGGAGAAAAACTCCCTTTAAACAGGCTAGGGAAAAATAAAACTGATGTTTTACTTCTCAGCTTACCCACGGTGTCAGATATTTCATATGTCTCCAAATTTCTAATTTCTCTTGGTACTTAACAGTTTACTTTTATTTCCCTGCAATACCTGTTTCCTGCTACACACACACAACACAAATCACACATATTTTTATTAGAAAGACATTGGCATAAGTTTTAAAACAAGGAAGGTGTGGCACAATTGTAGTATTTTTTTAAAAAGACAGTTAATGAATGATGTGATAAAATTGTCAAAAAGTTGCTAATCCTAGGATATAGTAAAAGAAATATGGTATCTAGAATAAAGAATGTGACTGTCACATTTTACTTTTTTCCCCTCAAGAAACATCTAGAAATTTTTACCCAGGTTTATGTGCTTCCATTTAAAATTGATTCAGACAAACAGCGTATTCAAAGGTGCGCTCCCAAGATGGGAGGTGGGATGGACACCATTTCCTCGAAAGAAAGGTTGAAGGAGCTGGGGATGTTTTCCTGGGAAAAAATGAGACTCAAGTGAAGCATAAAACCTCTCTTCAAACATCTGAGGGTCACAGAAAAGGAATGAGATTTTGTTTTCTAGGGGCCCAAAGAGCAGAACTGGGAGAAACAAATGAAAATTCCTGGGAGAGAGATTTGAGGCTTTATAGAAACGTAACTCCAGGTTTGGAGTTATGCAAACGTGGACTTGGAAACCTCAGAAAGGCACCCTCTTATCAGAGGAGGTGAAGTAGAGGCTGATGACCACGTATGAGAATGGTAATGCAAACGCCTTCAAGCCCCCAAAGAATGGTTGAATTAAAGGACAGCTGAGGTCCTGCTGACTAAAAGAACCTATGACGCATGACTGAGCATTCCGTGACTCAAAACAGTGGCACTGACTGCCCCGTGAAACAATAGTCCCTCTTACTCTCACCGGCCTCTCAAACCAGAAGGCGTGTTGGTGCTGCCAGGACAGAGCCATGTGGGAAGAACCGAACATTTGAAGTTGATGCAGTTGGCCTTTACGAGGGCCCTATGTGTCCTTTCAGGGCTTGCTCCCCCCTTTCGGGGGCTGCTCTCTCCCAGCATCTATCATCATCTCCCACACACCCCCCACAGACATACAAGCACATCCCCAGAACATGCTGCCTCTTTCGGAACCACTCAGGCCGATGTTCCCTAAGAGTCTGTCCTCCTCAAGGAGAGGTATCAAATTAACAAAACAAACAAATTCAATGTCTCTCAAGCCATTCACATGATAAGTACATGATTTTTTTTTCATACGCATGCATCATTTGCACTTATTTTTAATTGACTTACGTTTCTATGTAGATTAAAATATCTTAAGATATGTTCTCTCACTACTATAAAACGGAAAATCAGCACTGCATCACCTAAAAATAAATACACTGAAACCTAAACAATTAAGTTTTACATTGTGACTGTCGAATCTTGGATTTTGAAGTCTGGTCTCTTTTTATGAAAAAGAGATGGCAGAAAGTGTTAAAAATTTATAAAATCATGCAAGCATGAAGCCAGTTTTTGACTTAATCCAAAGTACCAAAAAACAATGAAAAAGGAGAAATGTTTGTTTTATATCTCCGCTATTTAATTATACTTAATCTTAGATTATCTGTGATTATTTTATACTCCATCAGTGGTACTCATCCTATAACTAATCAAAGCTAAAGTCCCCATGTTAGAGAAGACATGAAGCCTTAACCTCTAATGTTACCCAGGTGGACAAAACTTCAAGGAATAACAAATTTGAGCATGCCAGGCACCATGGAAAATCCATGGAGAGATCTTTAATCACCTACATATAAAGTTTCCCCTTGAACTGGAATTCCCATGTAAGGACAACTACAGACACAGACAGGGCTCAGTTCTTGCTCCTAATGTAGTTCCCTTTTGCCTAGATTCCAGGGCTGGCGATATAAGGTTGTCCAGTCCAAATCATTCACTCATTCAATCATCCCCCAAAATATATTGGGCAACAACCATATACCACGTGCTCTTCCAGGCACTGGGAATACAGCACTTAAAAGACAGATAAGGTTCCTGCACTCATCTCCAAATTTGCCTGGGAACTAAGAACATTTCTTCCTTTGTCTACTACCACACTCTCACCTTTAAAAAATTCCTGGGATCTATGGTCTCATTTCCAAAAGGACAGTGACTTATCTAGAACTATATAGCAGCATTCATCAATACTGCTTTTGCTTCTTCACATTGTTTGGGCTTCTGCTTAGAACTAAACACATGTTAAAGTAAGAGAGTTCCATGCCTCAGTTTGGTATGTGTGTGCATAACAGAGAGAAGAAACTACAAAAGAGTAGCAATATTCATGAATGCAGTTAAAAAATAAAGCAGAACTTTGATAAGTGTTCTACATCCTGGTCCTTTACTAAATCTCCAAATTCATGTATATCACCAGAGCATGTAATTTCACCCATTACACAGTAAAGCAAAGCTTCTCCTTTTGAGTGATGTAGAGCTGTTGTACAACTCTAAGGAAGAACTTCACATAGAATACAAATGAATAGTATTCCCTGGAGTTGTACAAGGCAGCACTCTTGCTTTGGATGCAGAGAAGAAGGCCTTACTTAGAGCAGCGGTTTTCAACCAGGGGTGATTGTGCACCTTCCTTATAGATATTTTAACAGACCAAAGCTTCTCAACTCTACTTGTCAAATAAAATCATGGGTAGAGGTTGAAAAGAGCAACCACAGCCACCACAACAAAAATTAGCCATCTGGGCTTCATGTACAATGTTGGAATAGCTGCCCAGAGAGCCTTAGATCTAAAAAGTGCCATAGGAAATTATTATAGGCAGTCAAAGGTGAGAACTACTGTTCTAGGTTGTCAGGAAACACTGGGGGAAAACAATGCAAGAAAATACAGCCTGCAGCATACATATGAATCATTTATCTCTGTATTTTCCATATGTCAGATACTAAGTTTCTTCTGCCAAGCACTGACACTTGCCCAAAATAAATGAAAACCTTTAGCACTTACACTTTTTCCCAAGGAGTATACCAAAATAATTAGCAGGCGCGCGCGCACACACACACACACACACACACACACACACACACACACACACACACCACTTATCAAATACAAAGATGGCATGGTGCCCATCTGTGCCTCTCTGTGACCTATAAGTTACCGAATTCCAAAGGTCATTTCAATGACCCCTAATCATAAATCAATGTGGTATAAACTATAATCATTTCAAATGTCCGAAAAGGTTTTTATAATCACATGAAACTCTAGGAAATATCCCCCTGTTGCCTTCGAATCATAGCAACAGGAACTCAAGCCTTTTTAGTGGATAAAGAAAGAGATTTCTTAAACTACACACAATTGACTAAGTCACAACTAATAGCTCAAAACGTCCTTTTCCCAGAAAACAGCGGCTTTTTGAGACCATAATTATAGTAGGAAGCCAGTGAGAAGGTTAAGAATGAAAGGGTCTTTAAATAGCACTCTGAAAGAAAACACAAATTCAAGTACAATTTCACAGGTCAGAAATGGGCTCTAAAGGGCCAGGACCACGGTAGCTAGGGATAGCGGGAGGCGAACCCTGGTGCCTGAGCAGAAAGAAGGGTGGAAACTACTGTTAATACAGGTCTAGCTTCTCTGCATGGCTTACAGGGCCCTGCATGGTCTGATGCCGGCCACCCTGTCAAGCCTCCCTCCTCTGAGCTCCTGTGTGCTAGCTACAACAGTCATTTTTAAGATTCTAGAAAAAATGTAGCTCTTTCTTTGCTCAGACTTCAGAACTATACTTCTCCCAGGCCTTGGGGTCTCAGCCAGCTTGACCTGCTCAGAGAGGCCTCTTCTCTAGCTGGGGATGGATCTTCAGAAATTACCATAGCAGGTTGGTTCCCTGGGAGGCAGACGCTGGTCTGTTAACAAGCTATCTGAGATCAGCACAAGGGGAAGGAATAGGAAGGAAGCTGAAGCGGACAGAGGGAAACGCTGAGCTGTGACACAGCATAAAGAGAACCCTCAGCCCACCCTACAGGGGATTCTGAGGTGGGCATGATCCTGAGAGCCGTCCTAATTGGGGCTGCAGTCCTGAGTCTTGATCTCTCCACATCGAGCCGTAGATGTCTCCCTGGAAAGGAGCCATGACCTTGAGCAAGGGGGTGCTCTCTTCATCTGAGGCAACCCCGACCCTGACTGGGTGCTGACGTGTGACGGCTGGTTGCTGGCAGCATGCCAAGCAACAGGAGGAACAGCTGGTTTTCAAAAGCTGACCCGAGTGGAACGTTGCAGAATCTACCGCTGTCTCTACCACTATCTCACGGCTCCTTCATTCTCTCATTTGTGAAGTGGAGACTATACTAACAATCTCAAAAGATACACAGTACCTAACGTGATGACTGCCTCAATGTTGAGTTCTCAATAAATGTTAAATTTGCATCTTTACCCACTCTATTCAGGAAAAAATGTGGATACAATTTTGATTAGGGAGCGTTTTTTCAAAAAACAATTCTTTCCTTTCTCCCTTCATCCACTGACTCATCCAATATTAACCGAGTGGCTAATAGCTCTCAGGGATTTCCCAATACCTGAGGAAAGAGTGTTGCAGGTTCTTGTCCAAATGGGGTTTACACTTTAGTAATAAGAAGATAAAAAACAACTATGTTAAAAAAAAAAAAAAGAAGAACACTGTTAGGAGTAATAAATGGTAACTGAAAGTTGAAGAAATGTGTTTCTTCAGAAGTTGTATTATTGGACTCATTAACGGGTCACATACACTCAAATCAAACTCAACTAAGGGAATTTACTGGCCCACGAACAAAAAACATATGAAAAGCAGAGGGAGAGCCAGCACCAGGGGCCTCCAAATTCTGGAACCCAAATACTCTCAAGGCACCTTGCTTACTCTTACTTCTGTCTTGTTTGTTTGCCTCATTCTCTGAGGCTAGCTCTGTTATTCCATCCTGAGTTCAATAAATCCCCCGTGAAGGATGCGGAACATAACTAAACTGGCATCACCTGTCCCATCCTCTAAGACTATGGTGCTAAGGGAGAATGACGGGGTCATAATTCGATAGGTACACAGGCTTGTAGCCAGGGCAATAAAAGTAATGTTGTTAATAGGTACAGAGGCTTTACCATGTATAAAATACAGTGCATTTATATAATTGTATCTATTGAAAAATAAATTCTGTAAGTACTATTATCTCCTCTTTACTGAAGAAAAAATTAAGCCTCAAAGAGATTAAGTAACTTGCAAAAGCACACATTGTTAGTAAGTACTGAAGGTCAAATTCAAACCCACTTCAATCAAATCTCCAAAGCACATGTTTATAACCACTAGATAATTAGGCCATGCTAATGTTGGTTACTATATAGTTATATTATAATAAGCATAATTATTTCATTACCTTAATTAATCCATGCTAATCGGTCTTCCATCCAACATGAGGGCATGATAATTGGACATTCACAAATGAAAAGCATATCCACACCAAGGCCAATAAAATGGGAAATAGCATAAGAAAAAAAACAGCAGAGGAAATCAACATGAAATACCATTTAATGCTACAATCATTGAGGCCAATCAGACAATGATGGACCAATTTAACCATATCTAATTCATGTCAGGGGTTTCCATGCTTCCATTAAGTTGGGAGGAGCCCATATTACTTTGGAAAATCAGTGAGGCACTGTAAAATGTACACTAGTCTTGAAGCTAGGAGATACAAGATCTATTTCTTATTCAGTAAATATGAATTTGACTTTGAATGGGTCAACATCTCAGTTTTCTAACCCATAATTTAGGGACAGTAGTCCCTGGGCTGTCTATTTAATATGTTTAATATGTATTCCCGAAGAATTAAGTTAAAGAAAAATACAAAAGCACTCTGAGTATTTATCACACAAAACCTGAGGGTGAGTTTTTTAAAAAGCAAGTAGAAAAAACACGTATCTGGATTCTTTCTTATATCTGTAGCACGAGAAAAAAAGATTAAATGTTTAACATAATACAGTCAAAAGTAAACTCTGTAAAGCTGAAACATGAGAAATTTAAGTGAAGCATAAGCAGAGCGAAGAAGATGCTCCAATCAAACCAAGCATTTATGTACTTAAATAAATAACAAGGTGTAAAATGAATCGTTTTCTAGGTTTAGAAATGTTATAGAATTCTACTTTGACCAAAACACTCTTAGAAGTATTCTTGTGCATTTTATAACAAATAATAAAACACTTTTCTGGAGATATTTCTAGATGTTACAGTGGTTGAAAACTTTGGCCTTAAGGACCGTTTTTTATCATTTGATTTCACAGTCCTAGAATTTCAATTTCTAACTCAGCTTGATATTTTTGGTTGGAAAACTAAATTCTTTTTGAACAGGACTGTAAAAATGGGACAATTACAAAGGGAATGATTTGAGAAACCAACCATTATGGGAAATTAAACATCCCACCGAAACACTTTAAAGGCTTTTTAGCAGAAGAAATATGTGCTATAAAATTTAATCTAAGATAATAGAAACTTCTAAAATGTGGATTAGAGAAATGTAACTAAAGTTGCTAAAAGGTAGAACTGTACTTCTTTTCAAAATCCACTTCCCCAAAATAACACTTTCCCTAACCTGCCAGCAGACTTCCCATATCTGGAATGAAATTTCCAGCTTTAGATTTGCCTGGAAAATCACGGAACGTTAGAGCAGGAAGGAAGCTTGCAATCTTAACCCAACACCCCCCGGTTTATAGAATTATGAAGCTGGAACTCAAAGTAATGAAATGACATGCCTAAAATCATACTACAAACCAGTGCTAGACCCCAAGGCGATGGTTTTGATGATGATGATGACAGCTGCCACTTACTGAGGCAATTCTGTTATGTAAGGATTATGATCAGAGAAGCCTGAGGTTCAGAGAGGTTGACTCATTTGTCAAACCCATTATCTTAATCAGTTTATTATCTATTGCCTTGTTCTCTGTCTAGTACCTGGACTCATTTTCCACCACCACTTCCCTTCCAAGAAAAAGGAAAACGTTAATAAAACGTTTTAATCAAATGAATCCGTTTTAACTTCCCTTCTTGCCTGGTTTATTTCCTACCTCTAATCAGGCATCAGTTTCTCAGAGAAGCCTTCTCTGACCTCGATAGGTCAAACCCCTCACTTAACTCTCCTTACTAGCATTTATCAGAGTGGCAATTTCACATTTTTTTGCATGATAATCTGATTAATATGTGCCGACCCTAACAGAGATAAGCTTCATGAGGGTAAAAACTGCCTGTTTTAGTTTGCTGCTGCATCCTCAGCCAAGTATCTCTTAAGAGTTAAACAAAACTAATTGTTGAATAAATTAATTTTTTAAAATGTTTAATTCCTACAAATGAATGAAGCATCCTATATTAAACAACTGTAAAGTGATTTATAAGATTTATTTTGCTTTTTCTGTCATTTTACACGTGGCACAGGTTTAAAATGTTATAAAATATGTGAAGTATGGATGACAGGAGAATATCATGTATAGAGATATTGTATACAGTTAAGGAACCTGCTATATCACAACATGGAGTGAAATACCAAAAGTCACATGGGGTTGATTAGCTTGTTAAAAAGAAGTTCACAATTAGCATGGTAACATGGACTGAAGCCTCTGACCCAACCCAAATTCAATACACAATAATTACTCAAATATAAAATAATTTACCTTCTGTTTGCAGTTGTGAAGAGAACCCTAACATAGACACGAAAGGGCCACAAGGAACAGGAAGCACTGCCTAGAGTCTGTTTGCAAGTCAGTCACTTAAGCCAATATGCCAGCTACTCACTGTCTCAAAAGCAGACCTCACACATGCTATTAAGAAAAAAAACCGATTCATTTTCACTTTTCTAATAGTGCGTGCCATCCTTAAGAAAGGGAGATTACACTGTACAGGGTTCTTAGAGCGCTTTGGTGCATTTCTCCTTTTCCCCCCTTCACTTGTGTTTTTTAAGGCAGGGAATATTGTGGTATCTGTGGAGGCTCCAATCTTTGATCTCGGTGCATAAGGCTTCCTTCCATGGCAGGAGCATTTATGACAGGCTGAATGACCGTTTGATCAGAGGCTTTGATTTCCTTCCTAATTCCCTGCTTCATCACCAGGCTCTCAGAGGCGCCTGCTCCACGGCCCTCCCCAGTTCCGTTCGTGATCGCAGTGATGTATTTCATTGGTTTGCTTCCTTTCCAAGGCCTCACATATTTGCACACGTGTGCAGCTCAATAAAATCTGCTGTTTAGGGGTGATGCCTAGGGTTTGTGTCAGTGTTATACATGGTATTTTTCCCCAACGTGGATTGCCTTAAGGCAAAAATGGCATTTTGTTGAGGAAACACAGTTTTCCCTCTTCATTGGATTTTACTCTAAGTCATTTGTTTGCGTATGCTACGTATTTCCATGGACATTTTATTTGTGCAGTATGTCATGTTGCTACTTGAAAAGTCCTTTTAAAGAACAATATAAGATCCATAGTGTCTGTGTATTTTTTAAAAATCACCCAACCCGACCCACCCAAGTTTTGCTGGGTTTCAGTGTCTTTTTGTCTTTAATGTTTCTATGGTCATTTTACTTCAGTCTTTTCTCTGCAAAGCAATAGGATTTTTTTCCCTATTGAAAAAAGATTCTACCTTTTGATATTGCAAAGAGAAAATAAGTAAATAATTAGAAAACGGCTAAGAAGGCTACACCCAACCCTATTAAAATCTTACAAACCAATACACTGGCAACAACAACAAAAACCTGCAAAATGATCACACACTTAGGCTTTAAAATAAAATTCTTCACATGGTGCTCATTCTACAAACTTTCGATTTTGAGACACCATTTCCGTAGTGACTTGAAATCTACCTGTAGCATTTTAACAACATATTTGTATATCTCAGCTTCCCTCTGGAGCCCTCGTTGAATTTTCATGCTTTAGAGATCGCATTTATTTGTGTACATGATGTGAGTAAAAGCAACTTCAATAAGACTCCAATTGAAACAAACATATTTTTGGCACCTAGATACCAAAATTATGTATGCAAACTGGAGGCAATCCAAAGAACAGCCACGAGAATGATGAAGGGAATGCAGTGCTTGGCTACGGAAGAAATGCAAGGCTTCTGAATGTCTCTAGAGTGGATAAACAACCATAAAGGAACAAAACATCCTGTATTTAAAAGGTGTAAACATCAAATATGGATAGGAATGATTAATTCTGGGACAAGGGTATGGAGCTGGTTCTGATGTTCCTATATAACAGGAAGGGGGAAAAAAGAACATAGACATATATATACTACCAACTGTAAAATAGCCAGTGGGAAGTTGCTGTATAACAAAGGGAGATCAACTCGATGACGAATGATGCTTTAGAGGGCCGGGACCGGGATGGTGGGGGGGGAGTCGAGGGAGGGAGGGAATATGGGAATATGTGTATAAATACAGATGATTGAACTTGATGTACCTCAAAAAAAAAAAAAAAAAAGAGTGAACCGTAATATAAACTATGAAAAAAAAAAAGAAAAAGGATGCTGTTTAATATCACAATTTTGAAGTATGCAATATTCATTACTTATGCAAAATATTTTAGCATCCAATGGAATCTTATCCTCTCTCAATGCCCCATTTCAAGAGATACTGAAAAATTAATTATTCAAAATAGGGTAACTTCTTCCTGGGAGATCAGTTTTTACTCAGCTTCCACTTAGGATTTTCTGAGGAGAGACTTTTATTTTGGGTGAGACTCATTCAACAATACTTCACACTTTTATTTTGGACTAGTCCTAAAGTGAATTAGCCACAGGCAACAGGAACAAGATTGAGGGCCTCTTAGCCAGGTAGGGATATTAAAGAGAGGAGAGTTAAGGGAACAATAGAATTCATCAGAAACCAAGTTTAAGTAAAACAAGAAACTTCTGGCAAGACTGCCTAGACTACAGGACCCAGAGAAGCAATCTGAGAATTTAGCCCAGAAGGGGTCCCAGGAGTGACCTAACAGGAGGATCTTTCCCTCCCTCTGTTTCTCCTTTTCTTTCTCCCCATCCCCCACCTTTATAAATCATCTAGTGTGTGCTACACTCTATGCTCAGTGATAACAAAGGAAGTATGTATGTGAACTGGACTCTGCCCTCAAAGGCATGTCACTGAGACAAATGTGTAAACAAGCAATTGAAACAGAGTGTAAGGCCCGTAAACAGAGTTAGACAGAGGCAGGATCAGCCAAACATGTTGCATTTGTGTATTGTATTCGTCAGGGTTCTCCAGAGAAACAGAACCAATAGGATATATACATAGGGATAGATGTCTCACATGATTAAGGAGGATGAGAAATCCCATGATCTGCTGTACACAAGCTGGAGAACCAGCAGAGCCCGTGGTATAATTCAGTATGATTCCCAAGGCCCAAGAGCCAAGAATACTGATGGTGGAGAGCAGAAGGGTGCCCCAGGTCAAACAGTGCAAATTCCCTCTTCCTCTGCCTTTTTGTTTTATTCAAGCCCTCAGTGAACTGGATGATACTCACTCAACTTGGTGAGGGTGGTCTTCTCTATTCACTTTACTAACACAAATGCTAATCTCTTCTGGAAACACCCTCACAGACACACCCAGAATTAAGGTTTCATCAACTATCGGGGCATCCCTTAGCCCAATCAAAATTCACCATCACAGGCAGTAAATGCAGCACATTGCACTGAGGACATTTCAAAAATGACAGCTTGTTATAACTTGTCCTCCCCAGAGCATGGGAGCCAAACCCTCATGTAACTGAGCATGAGGTATGCTCTCTGAGAACAAACACAGATTTCATTGGAAAATAATCAATACCTTTATGACAGCTTCACAGACCAGCAAGGGAAGGCGGTTATAAACTTCTCTCATGTAATAGCACTATACCAAGACTTAAAGGAAAATACTACTCTCTCTTACCTCCTCTCAGGACATGCCGCCGAGTCTTTGATATAAAAGAAAATCCACCCCAATCCATAAATCAGTAGGAGGAGTTGTGTGTACAGATAAGCACCATCCACCAGTCTCAGCCCACGACCCAAGGTGACTCACCATATTTAACAGAGCACATATTTTATTGTGACCTTCTGCTACAAAAATACAGTCTCTATCACTCAACTGCTTAAGCCTTCTGTTAAGATGTATGGATAGTATCATCTTTGGATAAATTATACACAGGCATGGCAATGATTAAAGTGTATAGATAAACCTATGTTACTGTGCTATGCGCAAACTCAAGCTCATAAAATTTCTACACTTAAAAAGTACAGACTGTGCTGTAAACAAGTTCAGGTACATTTGAGTTTGAAAAATATAGCAGCAAAATTAGTATTCACATATTGTAGTCTAATCAGAGTCCTGGGGATTATTTCACCCCATAATTTTAATTCTTGAGAGGTTGTATGGAGGGAATCTCTAAATCAAAGATTCTTGAAAGAAAATTAATGCTAAAGTATGTATGCGCGTATGTGTGTGTGTGTGTGTGTGTGTGTGTGTGTGTGTATCTTCTAAGACTATGATTCCCTAGGCACTTCCTGGAAGCTGCGTAATTGAATTTCTCAAGTGCTACAACAAAAACGGATGGCAAGGGAACTTATTTTGTAGAATTAAATAATGATTAAATAATGATTCAAGAGGAACACAAGAAAATAAACATAACTCAAGTAAAGAATGCATTGTTATGAGTGAGCAGTTGTTTTGCAGGTTGCCATCCATTTTCATGATGTCAAAAGGCACAACTATTAATATATCATCATGACACAGCCACAATTAAGGTTCCTCATGGTAGCATGCTAACACCTTTTTTTAATTTAATACCCCAGACATTATATTTCATCCTTTAACTTCTGAAAAGATTTACCTAGGTTTCTTAGGATCTAGAAATTCATTTAGGATGAAATCATAAAAGTGTTTTAACATAATAAATGTATTCCTTAAAACCAGTAGTCATCAAAGGATTTGATTAATCAGATTTCAGGAAGAGTTTTTGCTAAGAATATGAGTATATATCGCAAATGCTTCTTAATCTTCTCATAGACCAGCAGACTCACTGGAGTTAGAAAGACTGCACAGGGTAGCCTCTTGCCGTAATTTCCAAAGAGAAGATCAAAATAGACTGGAGGGCAAAATCACTCCACTGAGTGAGACAGAGGGCACAGGTTAATCAACACACACACAATTTCCTCATAGAACTCTTTCTTGGAATGGTATCACATTCATTTAGAAAGCCCCTCCTGGTTGCCAGGCAGTAGGTAGGCTAGCAATGACTCAAAAAGGCAGAGTTCCACCTCTTTCCAAACTGCCTTCCTTGTAGCTACTAAGGTCCCAGTATACAATCAGCACATAGAAAGATTTTTGCATGCACGCCAAAATATCTCAATGCTACAGGAGTGCACATTCTCTTGATAACAAAATGTACTCTTGAGAAAGTAAAAAGAATATTATTCTTTCATTGAAAAAAATTCTGTTTTTTCCCTCATACAAAAAACTAGTGAGAATAACAAAAAAGAAGCAAACTCACAGATATAGAGAACAACCTAGTGGTCACTAACGGGGAGAGGATGGGGGAGGGGCAATAAAGGGGCAGGGAATTAAGAGGGGCAAATTATTAGGTATGAAATAAGCTATAAGGATGCACTGTACAGCACTGGGAATATAGCAAATACTTTAGAATAACTATAAATGTAGCATAACCTTTAAAAATTGGGAATCACCATATGGTACATCTGTAATTTTATAATATTATGTATCAAGTATACTGCAACAAAAAATACCATTTTTTTCTCAGAGCACATTGTCTTTAACAACTAATAACGACAGTAAGGGTTGACATTTACTGAACAATACTATGAACTCAACACAGTGCTAATAAACGTTATCAAAATAATCTGATTTAACTCACACCTACAGGAAATTACAACTAATATTCTAATTTTATGAATTAGGAAATGGAAGTTTAAAAGGGGTAAATAGCTTCCTCATAACCAGATCCTTGTGTATCTGGCCCTTGAAAGTGGACTTTTTCTCACTCTTCCAAACTCTTTGAAATTTGTTACAGTTCAGCCTGGTACTGCACAAAGAATTTGAAAAAGCTCCAAAGGAGGATTCAGGTCAGATTTCACATTGATCCAAATCCAAAGGACAGTTACTGAAGCTGAAAGCCCTTCAGACCATGAAGGGGTGAGCTTTGTCTGACTGATGAAAATATAGGTTTTCTCACTAAAATGTCAAGCCTCCTAAGAAGCCAACCTGCTCGGATCCCAATGGTGAAATTCACTTTTCTATTAAAAATGACATTTAGATAAATATCATCAAGATGCAACTTTCAAATATGCCCAGAGGTCAGCTAACAAGAAAAATAATGTTTAGTTGTTTTGCTCTTTCAAAAATAAACCAGCATTTTAATGGAACTCCAAAAACAGAAAACAACAATTGACTGTATTACATATCTGGTCCCTATCCTGGGTCACTCTCTGTAGCTACAGTCCATGCACTGCAATAATTAAATGCATTCAAAATGCATAAAGCACCTGATTAAGGAAAATATTCTTACCAGTAAATTAAGTTCCCTTTAGTTCCGCTATGATATGTCTGCAGTATTAACACAGGGTCATTGTTTGTAGTTTACAGCACCTAGGGACAGATTAGAAAGTTTTAATTTTAGAGATAATTCCCATCTAAAGAAGCACTTTTAATTTTTACCTTTTCCCAGTTTAAGAAATTGATTTAGTTTTTCTTTCTCCCCACCCCTCAAAAAAATTACCAAATACCTGAACAATTGCATTGCTCTGCTGCTGAGGATAAAACACATACTCTAGATTTCCATCTATGAATAAATGAAGCAGAGATGCAGAAAACAGCTACATAACGACTCTTCTTATTGAAAGAATTATTGATGTGTCTGTGTCTTCTCTTGCGAATTCAAGTATTTTGCAACAGACCACACAATTCATGTGAATTTCTACTTGGCAGTCCTCCATGAACTGTTTTTCACAATAGCCACTTGCTTTTGTCTGAGGCTGTAACCAATCTATCAAAATAAAACTGTATAGACTACAACGATGAGAGGTCTATCAGGAAGCACTCTCCAAGATCAGAACTCTATGAATTAGAGTTAACACAAACCTTCCGTTTAAGAGGCCATCGTTCACCCAGGTGTGTTATCATTGAGCCTCCCACCTTTTAAAAATCAACATGTGAAATGAAGGAAGTGTTTCAACCAGCACCACAATCTTTTTATTTTTAATTCCTAAATCATTTGCGGATTGGCTCCCAATCTCTAAAAGACTATGTATAAGTATTTTTTTTAATGCATTCCCAAGAGTACATCCTTGAAAAGCTAAGGTTTTCTGTTGAACGTAAGGATGGTCAAAATAAGTCAAAGATTTTTCTCATACCAGTTGTCTTAACTTAATGAGCATCATTCAGAAGAGCTAAATTCCATCTAGTAATTCTAAGTCATTCTGGTAGAAACTACTAATTAAAGAGATTTATAAAACTACAACATCTTTTGCCCTAAGAAAAAGAAGGATGGCTAAAATATTCAAGCAACACACTTCCTTTCTGGGAATTATTTGGCAATCTCTTTGGCCTTATTTCAAAAGCTGTTGCCAAAAAGTTATAAACAGATTGCAATGCCTCCAGAGAGAAACTCACACCATTACACTGAAAAGAAAAATTCCACCCTGGCAAGTATGAGAATAGTCCCCACTGCTTTCCAATTGACCAAGTGACACACTGCACAGACTGTGCCCTGTATACTTTTGTTTAGTGACCTCATTTCAATCCCTTTAGGCCAACTTCTGACACTGTTATAATTTGCATTATTATAACAAAAAGAACTGTTTATGGATGACTCACAATGCCCACAACAACATTTAATATGGCTCCTAACCAGAGAGTTTATGGTACACATAGCTTGAGTATAATTGTATTTACTGAGGTCTACAGGTGAATAGAAGCTTCTTCTCTAAATACAGGCATATAAAATCTGGCCATCATTTGTTGTACCCAGCATCCTCTGTGCTTCAATTGTCCCCCAGTGGGGAAAAGAAAAAATGAAATGTTTCCATGTGGATTCCAAATTAGATTTGCCGAATGTCCCACCCCATTTACTGAGGCTAAAGTTAAATGATGTAATATAGCATGTCCTTTACTTACCCCAGTGATAAAGAATGTCATAAAATGGGTATATTCTACAGCCGGGGAGCCCCTTTTATGGTTCCCATATTAAATCCCTCTAAGACATCTCTTCAAAACCCACCCATCTCATATAGCTACTGCAGGTGGCCCTTCCCAGTGGGTCTCACATTCTTACCTCTGTCAATGACACCCATGACAACAGGGATCAGTGCCTGTGCTGAATTATCCACATTCTCGCTTAGCAATTTCAAGATAGTTGCTTGGCATTAGGCATGGTGACTGTAGCTGCTGATCAAAGTTATTTGTATGCTCACAGCAGCAGCATATGCCCGCTGAGCTCTCATCTGCTTCATTCAACTTTGGTTGAGAAGGCACTCACATTAATGATGGATATAAGTTCTATGCTGCTAATCCAATCACTCTGTGTGTGTGTGGCGGGGGGGGGGGGGGGTTGGTGTGTATAAAGGATTATCTCCATACTATGAGGTCTCCTTTTATTCCACCATGTTGTAGATGTATGATCTCCAAAAAGGGGTGCACAGACAATCCTTTAGAATGCAACAAGTAATACTAAAACATATATATGTATAATTAATATTGAACATATATATTTAGGGATACATGTTGATATTAAAATATCCATATACACATAGCTGAGCATATGTTATTTTTATCTCATTGTACCTCATTCTTTTAAATTTCTGTGTGCCTTTCTGCTTTCTTACAGTAAATATTAGCACACTGTGAATCTGTACAATTTGGGATATACGTATGTGGCAGAGATAGGGTTAAATATTATTATGAGAAGGGTACACACAGACACACACATACTACACCACTGAAGCCTAAGAAACTGTCTTTCTCGTTCTACTTTTATTATATTTAGCAGGCTATATAATCTTTTGAATTTGTTTAAAGTCTTTACCCTTTCCCCTATCACCAGTGATACAGATACTAATATCTTTTTCTCCATTCTTAGAGAAAAGTTGCCTGTTTATTTTTCAAAGTGTTAAAGTTTTCTGCTTAAGAGATATGAACATACCTACCAAATGTCAAGGGAGAAATGAGGAATACTGAAAGTAAATCTGAAGAAATTAGAAGCATATTGACGCAAAATGGGCATTTGAGCCCTTATTGGTTGCTTTTATTAAAAAAAAAAAGGATGACTGAAAGAAACTATAGTATAGGCAAATCAAATTAATGAAGTTAAACTCTACTCACATGAGGAAAAAAACAACAGAAAGAGAGAGAAAGTACACTTGAGGGAGAAACAGAACCTTCTCAAACTAAGAGGCAGTAAAAAAATGAATTGGGGTCTACCCAGTGAACAGTAAACGCATGGCAGGTATAAAACAGGAGCTCTGAATCAGCTGAACTCAGGTCTACATGCCTTCCTGATATGAACATCTTGTTTCTCTGAGGTTATTTAGAATGTGAAAATAGTATTCTTCACACAATATGGTCCTTACAAACAAACCTATGACTTCATAGTTGGTCAGCAAAAGAAATGGTGATGTCTTACAATGCTGGAGGAAAAGCTGGCTGTATAAGAATTCTTTTGCGATAATATGTAGTTTTCTACATGGTACCTTCTTAGGATATTTTTAAGGTGAATTCTCCTTACCCACTGAATTTACAACAAATCGTATGTAAATTGCAACTGCATTCTAGACAAAATTAACTGGAGACCAATGGCTATCATAAATATTCCTGCTAGCTTCTACTCTGTATTTAACACAGTGAATCTTGAGTTCCATAATGGCAAATCTCGATTGTCACTGTAATCCTAGTGCCACTGATTGGCAACATAATGAAGCTTAAAAAATACATTTTGGATGAATTAGTGATTGAATGTATAAAAGCTACACATATCAAAAAACAGCAATACTTCAGTTCTTTAATCTGACAGTCATAGGTGTGAATGTCACTCCGATAGAGGAAGGAGCACATTAACCACCGTATTTGGCAAAAGGGACACAATAGCATAAGGATAAAGAGTCAGAGGAGCTAAAAATAAAGAAGTGTGCACTTACTCACTGTGTGATCTTAGGCTAATCACATAAACTTTCAGAACTCCAACCGTCTCATTGGTAAATAAGGGATAATTGTATCTACCTTGCAGTAGAGAGTTGAGGGAGAGGACTAACAGGTACAGAACACTTAGCTTGGGGATGTGACCTAGAAAGTGTTCAGTGACTAGAGGGACAGCACAGATCTCCATCATCACCCAGAGGCAGGCAATGAGGCTGGGAGGGGCACCTTACCAGTCTCCACCGCTGCCCCCCCCCACCTTCAACCTCAGCCAATAAGTGGAAACCACATGTTACTCCAAATGATAGCATAGGAAACTTGACAGCTGCTGTATAAACTACCTGTGTGGACAGGTACATGACTTATTCTCAGGAGACAGAAAATGATATCTTTACAAAGATTTTTGGCAAAGTTTGTGAGTTCCTCAAGGCCAGCAAAAGCACTTGTTTTATTAATTTTTGCCTCCCTAATACTCAAGCACAGTGGCTGTCAAACTGTCAAACACTGGTTGCTTATTAAATATACATTGAATGTAAATGCATATTCTGTGTGTGTGGGGGGGTGTATGTATTTAGAATAAAGTGGCTACTTTTTCTTTCCTCTTCTTTTTCCTTTTAAAAATATACCTAACCTCAATCTTTAACCACTGGAGAGTTTCTAGTCATTTAAAAAATAGAGCACCCCAGCTTTTAATCAATATTGTGGTCAATATTATTAAGATGTTGATATCAACTGACATTTACTTGGTATGAATGAGCTCTCAATTCAAATCATGGAGGTCCATACCCTCAAAAATGTGTGTCAAGATTCTCGATTCAATTTTGTTGAATGAATATAGTACCTTTTAAAAAGGAAGTGATATATGATGCACATTATATTCTCTAGCACATAAACTGGTGGTATGGCAAAAAGGAATACACAACAGATATTCTTCAATACGTCTAATAAAAAATGCACAATAAAATGAAAACAAACAGTAAATGTTTGCTTTTGGAAATTACTTACAAGCAAAACCTTACACAAGCAATATGAAGATGTTGAATTTGTTCCTACAAACACAAGAGTCCCTATTCCTGATCACTAGCAGGCAGAAGGGACACAATAGCATAAGGAAATTAAAACTACTGACCCCCTACTAAGGATCAATTGAAGACACAGTGGATGCTGGGTGCTGTGCTGACAAATTTATGGATTATCTCATGTAACAGAGCGCCCTCTAAGTTAGGCACCACTGACCACAATTTTATACACGATGGAATGCATTCAAGTAGGTTAGTTAGCCTGTACAACTCACAATGAGAATTGTAAACCCAGTCTGTGTAACTCCAAGCCCATGCTTTTATCTACCAGCTTACCTTCCCTATCACATCATTCATGTCAAGTACCATGAATTTGAGAAAAGGACTCCATAATAATTATTTCTCTATGTCCTACCACATTTTTTTTGTCCAACCACATTTTAAGATATACATTCAGCTGTCTTAAGGAGGCTACTAGCATACTATGGTGAAATCAGCAAAGAATACTCCAGGGCAAGTCAGACGACCTAATAAATGTTATTCCTAGCTCTGCGCCTAACATTGCCTGTTAACGGCAAGCTTTTTAACCCGTTTGGGTCTCCATATCTTCATCTACAATGTGAGAGTGTCAACAGCGATTCTGAGTTTCTTTTTGCCTCAAAAGTCTATGGTTACAAGAAAAAATTTCTCCCATAATGGAGTTAAAGGAGGTACACAGAAGAGCAGTTCAAATATTCAGGAGGCTAGGATCATGAGACATACAGAGGAAGACTAAAAAGATTAGAAGTCTTTAGTGTGTAAAGATGAATACACAGAAGAGACACATCAAAATAAATAAAATCTTGCAGGATACAGGAGAGGAGAATACAGTTGTTTTCTGTATAATTTGGACTATTAAAACTTGAAAGAGGGGAGATCCCTCAGAAATGAGCCAATTCATACACAATAGAATTCTATCACTATGATAGGTCACACATGTTAAAGAAATCATTTCCAGAAAGGTCAAGACATATTTTTGGCAAGTGCACTCACAGTTTATTCACAGAAAGGAGGGTTTATATTCCACTATTTAAGAACATCATGCAGAACCAATACACCTTCTCAAGAACCACTTTCTTCCCTATAGATGGCTAGTCTAGAAGGATCTGGAATTGACCAATGATATCAATTATCCTAAGGTATTCTGTGTTTTGATTCAACACCATCAAGTAGCACACAGGAAGTAATCAATAAATATTTGCTTGAATGACTGAGCTCTGTCACTTGCTAGCTGTGTCACCTTAAGGAAATTACTCAACTCCTATCTTCTCTACAATCAAATGTGGCTGTGATGTATTCTGTTCACCATCTGAAAGTAAGAATCAACATGACTAAACCGCAGGATAAATTCTTAGAGGTGACGTTTTCTGACAAAACTCCTGGGTAAACCAGTGATAGCCAAAAGTTGAAGGCAGTTTGTTGTGCAGAACCCTGAGTGGAGGAGCGGGACCTATCTGTCCCCTTGGAGTACGAAGGGCAGGGGCATTCCCACGTTTTCTCAATATGTCAAATACATGTGAGTATTAACGGAGATCATGTTTGAAATGGTTTTGAAAGCAATAAGCAAAAATGTCATTGTTTTAAGTTAAGAATATATCAAATAGGCAATCTTTTAGATCTCAAACAGAATCCAGCTCTGATTTTATATTATGTTCTAATGCAATGAGAGATTGTCTCCCCAGGAAGTAGGAATGTCCATCACAGATCTGCAGTAGCAATTCTGAAAACGATTGAGGAACACTGCTTTTATATACGATCCAAACTGTATGTGACAAGAATCTCATACATCCAAGAAGCGAGGCTCCTTTGACAAAAGCCTGATGAAACCAGCTGATCATGGGCAAATTAATAGCAAGAGCAGGCTCATTTAGTGATCCTAATAGGATATGTTTATGCGGGGCTTGCTGTATGCCAGGCAGTGTTCTAAATATTTTGTATTTTATGAATTAATTCATCCTTACAACTCTATGAGGCAGACATGTTCTGTTTCTAAGGTCCTCATTCCAAAGATGAGAAACTAAGGCACAAAGAATTTACATATTGCCTAGGATTACAAAACCATTCCTCCAGAATGCAGCTTTATAATTCTGATAGTCTTAAATACTGCCAAAGATATTACTGCAGCATCAGAACACTTTGTTCTTTAGGACTGCAAGCTTAGTGACACAAACATTTCAAATCACGATTAAAGAATGGAATTACAAACCATTAAAAGTCACACTGAAAAACATACTAAAACTGCCTGAGAGTCTTTCAGGCACATTTAGGTATGAAAGGAAGTTAACACGGCTATTATTAGGACTTTCTGTCCCAAAGCACGGTACAAGGGGTTTTTATTTATTCAAATATTTATTACTTGTCTACTCTGTGTCCTGAGCTGTGGTCAGGCACACCCATGAATGGGAGCCTTATTTCCCCGAAATAGGAACTTGTCTAAACAAATCCGATCCCAGGATATTATTCCCAATTTCCTGCTTGAGCCATTCCACCTGCTGCTTTGGTCAGAGTATTTGCTCAAGCGGCTTTCAATCCCTGACTGGTCTCCACTATTCCTGCACCACTGGCTTGTGGACCTCAGACTCTATTTCCCTCTCAGCTTCCCCAAAACACACCTAGGGCTACACTCTCTAATCTGCCCTTGAAATAAGACTGTTTCAATACTCTGTCCACCTTCCCCAGATATTTTCAGTGCTGTATGTATTTTAGCCTCAATAGCTACTTAAGGTTTCACATCACAGAGAACCTTTGGAGACAAAGAATTTTGAAGTGCTTTCAGTACCCCATCCATGAAAAACTCATTTTCACCCATAAATTCATGTTAGAAAGGCTTTGCAGGAGATAATTGGTTAAGGTGGATAACTGTGTGGGATTTTTTGCCCTATTATGAGTGTAATAAATGTTCACTACAGAGAATTGGTAAAATACAAATGTATATGTATGTGTGTATATATAAATATAAAAATATACATGTGTATGTATGTGTATACACATAAATACATATAAAATAGAAATCATCTGCCAAAGATAAATACTATTAACATTTTAGTGCATTCCCTTCCCCAATTAATATATCAATATTCAACTAGTAGTACAGCTACATACACACAAATATATACACACACATATATGTATATAAACTAATGAGTATCTAAAAATCATAAACTGTTTAGCTATACATAACATTATGAACGTTTTGCTTTATTGAATAACCCAACACACCTTTTATGTTCATATGCTTGGGCCAATGTTCACTTCGTGTAATTTATAACAACGAAATTTTGGTTAACAACCTAAATGCTCAGAAACAGAGAAATAATTAAGTACTTAGAATATAGCTATGTATTGGAAAAGTTTGTAGTTTTTTTTTAAGGTATTTTCAATGAATATTGAATGCTAGGGAAACTTCTTATGTCATAATATTAGGTGAAACCAACAAAATTTTATATAGAGTTTGAGCTTGATTTTACAAAAAAGTTATATGTTTCTATATCTACCTGGGGAATAGCACTGGAAAAAAATACATCAAATTATGAGCATTGCTTTTGTGGGGAAAGTGGCAAGGAGAGAGTAAAAATTATCTAATTTTACAGATGTATTATTAATAGTCATGAATTATTTTTTTTCATCAAAATGAACATGATAAGAAATGAAAACACTTTTCTCCCAAAGGCTGCATAGTTATTTGAACTAGGTAAGTAAGTGGCCCAATTTATCAAGATGAAAAGAAAGAAACTGCATTCCAGTTTTAGGGTGTAGGGTAGGTATGGGAATGCAAGAGAGGCAGCTGAGAAGTCTAAGAAAACAGGGCAGAGACAAGAAGATATATGAAATTTGGGGAAGCTGAAGATAAAGACAAAGAAGAGATAAAAAAGAGTTGAGACAAAAAATGTAACCATTTCACAACATATATGTATATCAAGTCATCATGTTGTACACTTTAAATACAAACAATTTTTATCTGGCAATTATACCTCAATTAAGCAGGAAAAAATAAAAATGTTTTGATTTAAAAAACAGACAATGTCTAACATGGTGATCATATTTTATATACACTCATTGACGAATGGAAACTTTGTAAAAAATTTCTAAGTGCAAGAATCTAACTTGTAAAACTGTGAAAATAAATAAGTAGCAGAGCATGAAAAAGTTACTCTAACAACAACAACAAAAAACTAAAACTGCTGCAAAGAGATGTCATAAGATGTTCAAAAATTAAAGTAGGCTATCATTACTGACAGACTTTAAATGGTATATTCAGTATTTAACTTCTAATTTATTATAATAAAATGCAAATTCTAATTAATTGTAATGCAGAAGAAAATATGCAAATTCAATGACAACTCTCAAAATACTTTTACTGGGGACCAACTCAAAATAATTCTGTATGAAGGGCTCCAGGGAACTGTGTGCAAGTAGAATAATACACAAACATAATTGTCACTCAAAAGACCAAATTAATAACTTGTAACAACACACCAATATGTATGTAGACCTAGACCATGATTCCCCAGTGCCTCTTCACAATGAGCTCAGTACAAGGTATATGCCAAAGTTTCTGAGTTAAAGAGATGAATGTGTGCTTTCTCAGTATGGTCAACCAACAGTGATTGCCATGACTTCCACGCCTGCCAAAAAATTATCCAGCAAATCAATCAGCAATATAAGGGAATCCAGAGATTTCTGACATGAAGAGATAGAAAATCATTAGTGATGCTTTAAAAAATATTCATGAAAATAAAATTTATATTGGGCTAGGTAAAGTCAAGTGTAGTTGAGGATCACACCAATACACTGAGGGCAAGATACATTTGGGGTGATGGAGAATAAGAAATAAAGTCGAAAGATACACTTCTGATTGAAAATTTCAATTAACATTCATTTTTTTAAGATAGTAAAAATCAACATTTAGAAAAAAATGTTTAACGCAATTCTATTTTGCAAAATTTCAAACTTTGTTCACCTTGGGCTGGGCCTGTTTCAGTTCTCCATGAAATTGTGCATCTGCAATTACCTAAGACATTTAAAGCAGAAGAGGAAGAAAAGACAGTGGTGGTGGTACTGATGAAGGTGGCTGCGTTATTGTAAAAGAGAGAAGAAGGAAAGAAAAAACAATCTGCCTTAATTATGGGAAATCATCAAGGTAATTTTTTATAAATATTGGAGAAAATTATTCAGATCTCTAATCTGCATTGATTTTATCCCCCAGGGAATTTGAAAAAGAGATAGTATAGTAAAACATAATGCAGAATTTCAGTTAGACAAAAACTCTGAGTAAATATAAACCAATACATGAAATTCACTTTTCAGTATCCAATCCCATAGTAGTAGGACTACCAATTAATGTGGAATGAAAATTAGTGATGATTATCCAGTTAAGAGATTCTTAACCCCATTACAATCACAAACACATTTGAAAATCTGGAGAATGCTGACTTCAGAAATATACACACATATTCATGCATTAAATATATTGAACACAACTACAATGGTTTCAAAAATCGTCTCTGATCTGGGTCATTCAAACCACTCAAGAAACAGTTCAACATAAAAAGAGGATGTTCAGCCTTAAAATAGGGAATTAAAATATGTCATAATTGTTTAATCAAACTTTATTGCAAATTACCTATCATAACAACATAACATTTTACATTTTATAGCACTGTATGATTTTTTTCATTTAATCCCTGAAATAACTTTGTGTGTTAATTTTATTAGGTTCATTTATACATCAGGAAAAATACAGTCCAGTGAGCTAAGTTACTTCTTTCATTTCACACACAGCAAGTGACAAAGGTCCTGTGTGGAATACCATACTGTGATTCCAATTCTAGTACTTTCTCAACAATGTCATAACCCAGTTTCTACATTTAAAACAAAAAGTGGTTTTTACTTTGTGAAGTTGGACAGTTTAAAATAACACAAAACAAACTCAATTCTTCACTGTAAAAGGAAAACTTTTTTTTTTTCCCAAAATCATCAGCTGGTGGTTTGTTATGAACCAGTGAACAAGCTGTGGACCAGAGCTTTCCTACTTGGGATTTTGTCAGTTTTAAGCCTTTGCTTTCATCTATTTCTGTTTGACGTGATAACACAAAAGTCAAGAGAACCACCACCTTCCTTAGACTTTTCACATAATCTGGGCATCATATGGGAGCTTAAAAGACATGTTTTATTCTCTTCATTATATACCGAATGCTCTGAATTTATTATACAAGAGATCCTTTGATCCTTCAGAAACAAGCTCCTTTTTGAAGCTCTGGCAACATAATGTTTAAGAGGGTTCCTCCAATACGGGCCAGTGGGTCACTCAGTGCACATTTTTAAGTACTTACTTTGTACAGCTCCTTATTAGGTCCTTATAATAGGGCAGAAACTCAGGATGGGGGGAGAGGGAGGATCCATCCAAAGCAAAACATAACAAAACAAAAGCAGCAAACACTAAGAGGGGTTCAACTCCTTCCCTTAGTGAGCCCTGGGTGAAAGGGAGAAAGGAAATGTTATTTAAGGTAGGCTCGGATGGCAGACTGAGGAGGGCACAGGCAAGTAACTGATTTGCAAATTCAAGACCAGAAACAGATTAAGGTTAAAACTGCATGCTATCAACATTATTTTCTGTTTTCTCAAAGCCACATAAAAGATTACAAAGTATAATCTGAACCCAGCTATAAAGATCTCACAGAAATCCCAGTAGACATTTTATAACTCCACAAGAGTGAAGAAACTAGTAGCTGAGAGCTGAACTAATTATCTGGAAAATTCAAGCAAAAAATTTTTTCCTCTAATCCATCCATATGCACAAATATTTCAGGAAATAGTAGGCTCTAGAGACCTACCTAGTCTAGAAAATGGACTAATTTCAGAATAGCCAACTCTACTTTGGACATTCACATTCTTTTGGTTAGAAAACGTAATATTCTCAGGTTATTTCTTGCATTAATTATTCACTTAGTATACCTGGAGTGGATGCCACTGAATGTGCTTCTGTGTTCTAGGGCAAGGTTTGTGGAATTCATGGATGGACACAAGGGGAAACCGACTGGTCAGCGAACGTTTTGGGAATGGCATTTTTTCCTGTCATTTTTACACATCAGTGCTCAAAATTAATGAAGTTTCTGAAGGAAATAACAATTAGAAAAAAAGATTGGGACAGGCTTTTAATAAATTGCATCAGACATAAACCATGTTGGCAGAAATTATAATTAATAAACAGTGAAATGTAACACCGCCTTAAAACAGAAAGCAGAATCTCCTTAGAAACAACATGCAGGGCTAATACAAAAATCAATGTTCACTGTGCTGGTTGCTTGCAAAATTACACAATTAATCCTGCGTAAACTAACCTATCAGCCATGCACACTGCAGGATTCCTGATAACTATTAGGCTGTACAATGTATTAAAGAAAGAGAACTTTAATGAGATCCCATGAGAACCTAATGATTTAAATCACTTTTTTTTCCTCCCTAAAAGAACATTTTTACTCCACTTAACAGACATTAGTTTCCATATCTGATACGCATATGGTCAAATCCACCATTAAATCAATCACCAGGAACCAGAAGACAGCCTATCTTGAGTCTAAAATATGCTATTAGGCTGATTGCAAAGTAATAGAGGATTTAGAAATCTACATGAAAAAGATGCCACCTTCTCTGCTTAGACTTGATGGTAATCTACTGTTATCCTATGTCAGTGGGCTCTCACAGGGGCTAATGAGCCATTACAAAATTGTATTACCACAGGATATACCACACGAAGATATGTAGTCCCGTGTGCATTCAACTTATGCAAATTATAATCTGGCCTATTCCACTATAAAAATAAATAGAAATAAATTAACCACTTAGGTATAATCATTTTAAAGATATTGCACCTGTTATACATGTACTTACATGTATATAAGTAAAGACGTTTAGATTCATGTGTAGGTATTCATTTTAAATATTTAACATATAAATAGACAATTCTGCACAGTTTAATCAGAAAAAGTTCATTTTTTTAATGATTGCGGTAAGCCTTTTAGGGACTTTTTTCCAACTCTTAGATTGAATGTAATTCCATCCAAAAATATACCACTTGGATAGAGGCAAAGTGACTCTCCAAATACTTGCCTGTGCCTTCATTACATACTCAAGTGAGTTGAAATTCCCTTGAAGAAGACATATTATCGTTAAATATTCCAAAAACCTCATTAAATTTGGTCTTAACTTCTTCTGAGCCCTGATTTTGTAATTCTGACAGCAACCTTGTCATAGATAAAATCCAGTTAAGCATTGTCTACCTCTATCCCAAAACTGCATGCCAAAATAAACAGATGCATGGATGGATCGATCTGTCAATCCATCTATAGATCGATAAATACACAAGGGCATTCATTGCAATAAGCAAAACTGAGAAAAAGAGAAATGCTGTCAATCATCTTCCTGGAGCCAGTGTGGACATCCCAGGGAGCCCCTCCTGCACTCACAAGGATTGGTTGGTTTCCTTCCCTTTTACTCCGCTGCTGGAAGCAAACAGGGTTTAAATATCACAACAAAATTGCCAACAGGAGGCCAGAAGCAACGAATACAGGTATCTTAAAGAGTAGAAAGACGGGGAAAAGTGGGGAGAGACAAAAAGAGGAAAATCCAGGAAGAGAAAAGAATGTAGGTGCACAAAGGAGAGCAATTTGCCTAAAAGGCTAGAAGACTCCAAGGTAATAAAGACAGGTGATATTTCCACAGTGAAATGCCAGCATGGAAACTGCAGCAAGGCCCGCACATGCTGGCTCCATGCCACATATTACCTACTGTCTTTCAAAATGATATGAGCCTTTTAACTCTTATTTTCATATAATAACAATTAAGAATGTTAAGAGAAAGGACAGGGTTTTGGTGAGCTCGTTTTTTTTCTCATTTAGCTCAGAAGCACGGTACTCTCCTACTTAGTCCAAGGAACTAGCACCAGTATCTCAGCAGCATCGCTAAGTAGAGCACACATAACCAGTGCTACTCTAGACTCCAACTTCAGATCTAGCTTCTCAGGGCTAATACATCACTTCCTGTCTCCTTATGTTTCTTCTCATATAGCTTTTCTATGAAAACGGTTGGGCAGAAAAAAAAAATTAGAAGTAATTTACAAGATGGCTCTCTGCTTGGTTTTAATAGATGGGCATTCATAGGTGGTAATTAAAGTAAAAGTAAGATGAACATGGGGTGGAGAGGAAGTGGCTAACATTTATATTCCTTACAGTCCCTGGAAATATCCACACCTGCTACTTGCTTGTATGATATAAATATTAATTTTACCATAAAGACTCCTAGTGAAATTATTTACCTGAAATAATAGGTATGAATTAACATGACATGCGTTTTAGTGTTCACCAAAAATTTTCCATTTCAACAAGAAAATATTTTGACAAGGATTAAGACACGCTTCTTACACTGTTTTCAAAACTCTTCCACGAGAAGTCTAATCAGAAAGTATCTCTCTTTACTGAATTTTCTGCTAAGCCCTGGGGAGAGGAGGAAGCACTTTGGAAAATGAAGGGAAAGATAAAAATTATAAGCACCACAGGGTAAAAATTTTCTCTAAGAAGTCACAGAAATATCCCCACTTTCAAAGAAAGCACACAAGCACTAATTAGCTCTCTCATTACATATTCTTAACTATTCCTCTCCTGATTTTAGATGTCAGAGAGGCCAATCATTGTTTAGTTCTTGGACCGTGGTGTTGTGTGTTTGTGAGTGTGATTATGAGCGTGTATGCATATGCATACAAAATGGAATCATCCTGTGTTTGAGCCAGGATCACCTTTGCTTTATGAGCTGTCAAAAGAAAAAAAGAAAAAAAGATATGCTTTGAGAATTAATTCAGGCTCCACCTTACGGGATGGTTCTCTAATTTATATTCCTTATCAGCTTCAAAAGATGTTAAATTTGGTTTAACTCTAAGGATCAGATAAAGGACAGTCTGATACCCTGTACACCTTCCATCGCAGCACTTATTATTCATCTATTAATCGTCTACCTACTGAGCTAGACTGCAGGCTCTCTGAGCATCAGTACCCATCCAGTTGCTCTCTGTTGTTCCTGAACCTAACAGAGAACTTGGTATACACTCAGAGCTCAATACTACATGTTGAATGAATAAAAGGTTTATAAACTTAATCCTCTAGTCAATTAGTACCTAACACAGTCCTTTTGAGTTCCTTCAATCAAGCTTTTGCACTTTCCTCTCCCAATGAACTCTGCAATTTGATGTAAACAACATGGGTTTTGATACTTCACTGGATCTAATCATGTTCAGAATCGCAGCAAATACATTTTTTAGCAAATGCTACATGCTGGTCACCATCTTAACAGTTTTTAAAAGAATAATTCATTTAGTAATTGCAGCAATCTTCACAGGTAGGTCTTATTCTTTATCCATGACACAATAGCAGTTTCACCACAAAAACTGACCATGTTTTGAACAGCAGATTACTCCTTAAGAAAAGATGGTGTAGCACACAAAAATTAACTCTATGGGTCAACACTTAGAGGATGTTTACCTTCTAATATTAACATCACAATGCATATTTGTTTTCCTATAACAGTTCACTTAGGTATCACTGTTTTACATCATATGATAGTGATGGACCATAAAGCTTTTCACCAAAGGTCACTTAATATTATGAATATTTCAACCGGAAAATAGTTTGAAGGGTGGTACATTTGGCTGAATAATGACTCCCAAAGTTGTCCACTGCTAATCCCTGAAACCTGTAAGCATGTTGCCTTACATGGTAAATGGACTTTGCAGATGTGACTAAATTAAGGATATTGAGAGAGTGAGATTATCCTGGATTATGTGAATGTAATCACAGGGTCCTTGCAGGGAGAAGGTAGGAGGGTAAGGGTCACAAAAGGGAATAGAAGGACAGAGCAGAGAAAGAGAAATTAAAAGATGCTATACAGTGCTTGTTTTGAAGATGAAGGATGGGGCCACGAGACAGTACAAGAAACAGATTCTCCCCTATAGGGTCTAGAGGGGGCACAGTCTTACTGACATTTGGATTTTAGGATTTGTAGTCTCCAGAAAGGTAAGAGAACAAAATTAAGCCACTAAAGTGGTGATAATTGTTTACAGCAACAATAGAAGACTAATATAGGCTGTGTAATACAGAAATGTGTAGCTAAGAACTCACATTTTAATTCTGAGGTCCAATTTTCAGTACTTCATTTGGGTTCATACAAATGCTGCCTTCATTCTAATTATTTTATAAGGAGATGAAGTAATATTATATTTATAAGCCTAAATTAAAATTATGCTCCTTTTTATAGACATTTGTATCTTTAAATAAGATTTGTCACATAAGTAGTCTCATATTTATTATTGGGCACATAAAATATTTTCATAAATTAAGTCACTTAAACTTAAGGTACAATGGATTAATATCTTGTATTAGTTAAACATGGCATCTATATTCTCATTAACTTAATACGGAACAAATAATTTAAACTCTCTTCAAAGGTGTGCTCATCTGTATTCTAAGGATAAGAACACTTACAGAACTGAGAAGAACACCGGGAAGATTATCTGATATGCAAGTACTACTAACCTATGTTTTTGAACTTTGTATAATTACTGGAATGTTACTATGTAGATTCCCTCTACTCTTGTAAAGAAGAGACTGAGTTGACTTTTTGTCTAGTTTTTTACAACTACCATGTTAAAAGTGGAAAGGCGTGAGATTTCTTTTAAATCTAAGCAAGCAAATCTCTGAATACGTTTAAGGTCTAGTACAGGTAAATACTCTGATATAACGGCATTGTAATCAGGAGCTGAAACAAACCCAGATGTCTTCTATGAGAATGTTTCCACAACGGAGGACTCAAAACCACTAACTCTATACTGTATTTTCAATTTTGCAACGTAGCTTAGGTGGTTTTGTTATGAAGAAATTTAAATGCAGAAAAATAATATTAAAATACCTATAAAATTGCCATCTGGGATTAACAAATACTAACATTGTCATAATTGCCTCATAACTCACTTTTTAAATAAATAAAATAAAAGAAATCAAGTTGAAGCACCTTAAATTTCTTTTGTAAATTCCACTTCCTGGACTTCCCTGGTGGTCCAGTGGTAGCCATGGGTTTGATTCCTGGTCAGGGAAGTTCCGCCAGTCGCATGGTGCAGCAAAAAACAAAAACAAAAACAAAAACTCTACTTCCCTTTACTTCCAGAAAGAATCAACATAATCAACTTGTTGTATAACAATACATTTTTTGTATTTTTCTACAAAGACAGTATAATTTTGTATGGATGTTTTTATTTCACATAATTGGTTTCATCTACAAGGTGTCATTCTGAGGCTTGCTTTTTTCAGGTAAACTGTTGTTTCCAAAATCTTCATTTAGATTTAGTTCATTCATTTGAACTGTTCTATAAAAGTCCAGATGTATATATTAAATATTTTACATATTTCAAATTATTAATTCCCTTTTGAAAGACATTTAGGTTGGGTTGTGGGTTTTTTGTTTTTGTTTCTTGCACTTACAAATGGTTGCATGGAACATATTTGTTTATTTCTCCTTGAGCACATGTGTGAGCATTTCTCTTGGGTAATCACATAGCAGTAGAATGGCTGGGCATTCCAGGGTGTAAACATTTTCAACCTTTCTAGCTCTTGAGAATTCCTCCTCCAAAAGGGGATTATGTCCCTCTTCACTCATACCAGCAGAGTATGAATGTTTCCATTTTCTGGCATCTTCACAAAATTCAGCACTAGAGGTTTTCATTGTTGTAGCTTAATAAATGTGAAGCAGCTTCTCACTGTGATTTTTTCTTTAAATCAGCATTATTGGGGTATAATTCCCATACCATAAAATTACCAAATTTAAGTGAGCAATTCAGTGAGTATTGATAAAAGCATACAGTTATTTAAACATCACTATAATCAAAATAGCAAATATTCCCCTCTTTTCGACCTGCAACCCCCAACCCACCAGTCCCTGAAGTCACTGATCTTCTCTCTGTCCCCTTAGTTTTGCCTTTCCCAGAATATCATATATTGAGAAGTGAAATCATACACTGTTTGACTTTTTTGTGTCTGACTTCTTTCACTTAGCATAATGCCTCTGGGAGTCATTTATGTTACTGCATATATCAGCATTCATTATTTGTGACTGCTGAGCAGTATTCCATGCTATGGATGAATCATAATTTGTTTTCATTGTGATTTTAATTTGCATTGTCCTGATTACCCGTAAGGTTGACTATTGTTATGATATTTTGAGTCTGAAATGTGTGCTCTCTCTTTGCCCATTTTTCTGTTGGGTTTTTTTTCCTTGTAAATTTAAAAACTATTCCTCCTTCTCTCTGTCATTCTCCGCGTAAGTGATAAGTTATCTTTTTCATATAAGTTTGAAAATAAGTATCCAAAGCATAAACTTTAATCCTCCTAGAAGAAGAACACATTTAGCAGCATTTGGCATATACATGACAAAAAATAGAGCAGGCATTTGAATTACAGTCAATGTACTTTATTTTCTATTCAATAAAGCTTTTTTTTTTCAGTTTCTCCTTCACATTTATTTATTTATTTATTTATTTATTGGCTGTGTTGGGTCTTTTGTGTGTGTGTGTGCTGTGCGTGGGGTTTCTTTATTTGTGGTGAGCGGGGGCTCCTCTTCGTTGCGGTGCGCGGGCTCCTCATTGCCATGGCTTCTCTTATTGCAGAGCACGGTCCCTAGGTGTGTGGGCTTCAGTAGTTGCAGCACATGGGCTCAATAGTTGTGGCGCACAGGCTTAGTTGCTCTGCGGCATGTGGGATCTTCCTGGAGCAGGGATCGAATCCGTGTCCCCTGCATTGGCAGGTGGATTCTTAACCACTTGGCCACCTAGGAAGCCCTATTCAGTAAAGCTTTAAATGGTAGAATGGTTCTTTCCTAGGAAGGAGGGAGGTATGTTCTGGGGACACTTAATATGAAACATTAATATGCAGCAAGAGAAAAAAAATCTAAATTCTATTTGAAACAATTATCTCGCCATTTCAACCAACACACAACACACTTCTGATCAATAATTGAATGGAAAATGTCTTTCGTCTTCTATACCCAACAGAAAACTGTTGTACAAATTAATGAGAAGGTTCTCCCAGAGTATTGTGCATGTGTTCTTTCTGCCACTACATGCCCTCATCCAGACCAGAAGCTCACTAAATGTCACTCACCCCAGCCCTGAGCCCCTCTGGGGTGCATCCAACTCCCTCTGCTACTAAGCAGCATGAAAATACATATCTTAAACCTTGTCATCACACAACTCCTTATTCTTTGGTTGTTTCCTATGTAGGTTTTCTGCCTGCAGGGGCTTGTGTGTTATTCCTTATAACAACCCCCAAACCACCCATATCATCTTATTAGAAGTACAATAAACAGCCTTGCTTACAAAATCCCCTTTATCACACCCTGGTTTAAGTCCAAGTTGTTCTCATCTCCCATGTGGAATACTAACTGATCTTGCTCTCCACCACAATCTATTCTTCACACAATAGCAAAAGTAATTTTTCTTTTTTTTTTACAAAACATAAATCAGATCAAGTTGCTTAAAGTGCCTGAAGAACTGAATAGACATTTTTCCAAAGAGAAAATACAGAGGGCCAACAGGCACATAAAAAGATACTCACCATTGCTAATCATCAGGGAAATGCAAACCAAAAACCACAATGAGATATCACCTCAAACCTGTCAGAATGGCTGTGGTTAAAAGGAACACAAATAACACATATTGGTGAGAAAAGAGAACCCTCATATATTGTTGGTGGGAATGTAAATTGGTA
Organism: Hippopotamus amphibius kiboko; assembly: GCF_030028045.1. Lineage (NCBI taxonomy): Eukaryota > Metazoa > Chordata > Mammalia > Artiodactyla > Hippopotamidae > Hippopotamus > Hippopotamus amphibius. Next base: position 15,041,433 of record NC_080198.1, read on the forward strand.
TGGCCACCGTAGAAAATGGTATGACAGTTTCTCAAAACACTAAAAACAGAACTACCATATGACCCAACAATTCCACTCCTGGGTATATATCCGAAAGAAACCACAAACACTAATTTGAAAACATGTATGCACCCCAATGTTCAAAGCAGCATTACCTACAACTGGCAAGATACAGAAGCAACCTAAGTGTACGTAAACAGATGAATGGATAAAGAAGATGTTGTACACACACACACACACACACACACACACACACACTGGAATACTACTCAGCCATAAAAAAGAATGAAATAATGTCATTTGCAGCAACATGGATGGACTTGGAGGGTATTATGCTAAGGGAAATAAGTCAGACAGAGAAAGACAAATCCTGTATGATATCACTTATATGTGAAATTTTAAAAATACAACAAGCTAGTGAGTATAACAAAAAGGAAGCAGACACAGATATAGAGAACGAATTAATGGTTACCAGTATTGGAGCAATGTGGGGTGGGAGAGTGGGTGGTACAAACTCTTGGGTGTAAGATAGGCTCAAGGATGTATTGTACAACACAGGGAACATAGGCAATATTTTGTAATAACTATAAATGGAAAGTAACCTTTAAAATTTTTTAATTGAAAAAATGTTTAAGTTGCTTAGCTGCCTGGGTTCCCTTGAAGTTACTATATTGCACTTAAAATCCATATTCTTAAAATCCATTTAAGCATGACCTACAAGGCCTTATATGATCTGCCCTAACCTCACCTGTGCCAAGCTCTCCCACGCTCACTGCACTCCAGGTCCCAGCCTTCTGTCAGTTCCAGACACCGCCAAATTTGTGTCTTCCACGCTGCCTTTCCGCTCCCTGCCCCTCTGCCTGGAACTCTGCTCTTCTGGCTCTTTTCCTATTTGCCTTCTTCCCTTCCTGGCTCAGCCTGAAAGTCACCTTCTCAGAGAGCCCTTTCTAAAGTAAGTTCTTCCTCTCATTTTTCTTTATCACAGTCCTTTGTTTCTCTCCTGTAATGAAGTTATTGTTTACCTATTTATTGGCTGACATTCTCAGTAATGGCAAACTCTGAGAGGGCAGGGAATCTGTCTTCATATTAATGCTTAGCACAGGGCCGGGGATTTATAAACAGCTCAATAAACATTTGATGAATGAATGAATGACTCCTTGAAATCAAAACCACACACACACATACACACACTTCACTTTAAGACACTGGTTCTTCTGTCTTCTATCTGGGAGCAGAGCTACAGCACCATAGGTCAATTTTTCTGATGCTGTTCCTTCTCAGCATCAATCTGGTCAGACCAAATTATTCAGGAGTTGCACAGAAGGTAATTCCTCCCTCGATGCACACAGGACGGAAGGGGAAAAAAAATCAAGCTACTAAAAATGTCCTTCCTCTGCAGACTTTTAAACTGCTAATCAGCACAAGCAGATTGTAGCAGACTGAGCTCAAAGTGTTGCTGAAACAGCACATAACTAATTCCAGGTGATTTAATATCTTACCTTGCCCTAGTGAAAATATTGACAAAGAAGAAGAATATGATTTGGAGTCTTTCTGCACTGCTGAATTCGGTGTTAGCTTTGAAGCCTCTATCAAGGCATTTCTATTAGTCAGCATTGCTGAAGAAAGGAAGTTGGGTGTGACATGCAGAAACCACTTCCAAATTAGGAAAATGCTAGAAAATAGGAAAATGCTAGTTATCCAGGTATGACTAGTGAGGAGCCCTTTCCCAAAATGTATGGTCCCCTCGGTGAGTGTCAAAGTAACATCCAGCAACGTTCCTAGAGTGGTCGATGGTACATGCCTATGAAGGAAGGAAGTCTCCCGAATGTACTGCCAGTACCACAGGCAGTTACCAGTGTCAGGGGAAATACGATGTTGAGATTCTTCTGGCAAAGTCGCATCTTACTAATGGCATCTGTAAACACAAACTTTTTTTTTTTTATTTTAATAATCAGGTCTGGTATACATTGACTATTCTAGGGTTCAGAGGCCATTATTTTATTCATAAAAGTTTTCTCTAGGAGTCCCTGGTAGTCCAGTGGGTAAGACTCCACACTCCCAATGCAGGGGGCCCAGGTTCGATCCCGGATCGGGGAACTAGATTCCACATGCATGCCATAACTAAGAGTTTGCATGCCACAACTGAGTCCGCATGCCGCAACTAAGACCCAGTGGAGCCAAAATAAATAAATAAAACTAAAAAATAAAGCTTTCTCTAGTACATTATTTCAGAATTCACTCTCATTAGCTTTATGAAAGAGAACAGTCACTTTAATTCTTCTCCTGACAACATTAAAAAGAATACAAAAAGCAAGTTTTTTTTCCAATTATATAGAAAAGTCAAATTTGAAATCATGTGACATCAAAAAGAAAAACAAAACTGTAGTATTTAGAATCACTCTGCCATACACCCTCAAAGATACATTTTACCCTCATTGAGCCAAAACTTCAAATACCAGTAATGCTATTTCTCCCACAGTACTTCAGTTTAAAGCTGTACCATTAGACATCAGTTTTTAAATATCACCTGATTGGTAGTGTCCCTCTTAAATACAGTAGTATTTTTTAAACATCATATTTTGTTTACATATTCTGGCAGCTAGGTCTCAGATCCTACCTTCTTAGGTTTAAAATATCTCCAGATACATATATTCCCACTCAGAACATTCATTATATCAATTTTCAAAGGTTTAGGCTGGCAGTTGACAAATTTGATAAAACTGACTGATTCATGGAGGCAATAAATGAAAAATGAGTGGAAATGTTGAAAGTCAAACAAATTCAGAAATCATAAAATGACAAACCCAGAAGTAAATTTCACCATTGAATCATTCAACAGATGTCAATGACACCTTTGTCAAAGTCAAGTTGTAAAGCTTTTGAGAGAGACGCTTCAATGCACAGAATGGTTTTATAATTAATCACCTGGTATGTGACCAAGAAACAGATGTCAATTTTTGCCCTCAATAAACATACAGTGGCATAAGCAAATCCACTGACAATTTTAAGAGGTTTTCACTTTGCTGATGAATGCTTTATGAGAAAGCACAGCCTAAGAGAGTGAATGCAACGTAAGTGAGGTTCTGTAGATTTGCAAAAGATCAATTACATACATGTATGTGAGTATGTGTGTGTGCTATGTGTTTAAATTCTCATCTTTTAGTCTCTAAAGTATGCCTTGCCCTTGCTCCTTATTAGATGTACATAATTATTCTTTGTAAGGATATTTCGCATCACTGTGACTATTGCTTTATAAGCTCTACTAGTGGAAGCACTTCTTACAATAGAACTCTGGAGTTTTGTGTATTTCTAGGTATGAACAAAAAGTTCATAGCAATTAACACAGGGTGCCTTATTCAAGGAGCTATTAGAAGGAAGAATATCCATTATTAATCAATATTTTGGGTATGCATTTTGTGCCTTTTTTAAAAAGTAAAATTACTTAAAGTTGTGATATTATACAAATATAAACAAGAATTTAGAGAATACGGATATTCCATACTCAGATTCTAATACTTGAAGTCCTCATCATTACTTTCCTGTTTCCCCTTTTTTTCATTTCACATGTATATTATGTTTAGAAAGCTGACCACAGAATGGCCACATCTGCATTATCTGAGCTTCCACGATTAAGAATGAGGTCCTAGAAAAGACGAGAGAACACAGAAATAGCAGTACTCTGAAACACAGAGGAGAAATTAACCCAACTGGGAAAAAAAAGGATAGTGCTGTGTTTTCCCACTCATTTCCTGGTCATCTTAAAACTGAAAATCACTTCACAGGGTCACTGGCACCAAACATCCCTATGATGGCTCAGGATGACCATACCCCTGACCTCTCTACCAATCAAGCAGGCATTAGGCTGGCTCCCTGAACACGGATGCTGTGAAGGTACCATCTTGCAAATATGTTTGGCTTTCTGCAACCCTACTTCAAATTAGGGAAGGTTCTTCCTTTATAATATGTGGGAAGGTCTTTCAGAACTTAAGAAAAGTATTCAAATCACATTTTATCATATCAGATCTTCTCAAACAGCACTAGATTACACTGTGATAAATATTGCTAAAAATCAAATGCTCATTAAATAGGACTTGAACGTTGATTTTGTTTCAGAGAAACAATAACTGAAATAGAATTTCTTCTTTGCCTTTCAAGTTCTGCCTTTTAGTAGTGCACAAGCTGGAGGTAAACTTTATTTTGATCACACATTGTCAATACACTCCAATGGCATTTATGATCCTTTATTTTGCAGTATACTTATTTGTGTACACGTCCCAGCTCTTTTTTCTTTTTTTAATCTTTTTAAGAATTTATCTATTTATTTATTTTTTTGGCTGCTCCAGGTCTTAGTTATGGTTTGCCAGATCTTCATCCTGGCACGCAGGATCTTTCCGCTGCAGTGCGAGGGCTCTTCGCTGCAGCACGTGGGTTTTGTTCTAGTTGTGGCATGTGGATTTTTCTCTCTCTTGTTGTGGTGCACAAGCTGTCTAGTTGAGGCACACAAGCTCAGTAGTGGTGGTGCGAGGGCTTAGTTGCCCCTCGGCATGTGGGATCTTAATTCCTCGACCAGGGATCAAACCTGAATCCCCTGCATTGCAGGATGGATTCCTTACCACTGGACCACTAGGGAAGTCCCCCAGCTCTTTAATTAGACTGGAGGTTCATGACATTTCAGGAATGCAAGACCCCAGAAAATGCATATATCCTCGCATTAATAACATTTTGCAGGCATGTATTCGGTGGTAACTGTAAACATCTTCAGGTCACCAACTGTGTTTAATTCATCTTGGAATTTGTCCATCCAATGTAGTGATTTCCACACAGCAAGAACTTCCTAAATTTTCACATAAAGATTAAATGCAAGAACATAATAGAATAAAGAGAGAGGACTGTGATGAATTTTTCTTAAGAGTATCTTCACCCTCCCGGAGTTGGGCTGCGTGTCCGAGAATAGTACTCTCAGTATTGAGATCATCTTAGAAAGTGACATGGAGCAGGATGTAAGTGAACATCCTTTCTCTTTTAATCCTTCTGACTATAAAAACCTGGAAATCTCAGGTAGGTTCTAATATATCATTATCAGCACTTTAACTTTACTAATATTGCTATTTCATAAAAAGGGAGCAGGGCTTAAGCCTGGAGGCTTGGGCAGGCAAAAGGACCTCACAAGAATGTAATAACCTTGGGTTGTTTTCGTTGTATTCACGTTTTGCAGTCACCTTTCATTATTTCCCACCGACACTGGTGTTTTCATTGATAGTAGTGAAATAAAACTTCCATTTTAAGTCAGTGTCTTTTTATAATGAGCCAGTTAAAAATTTAAGTGAATTATGGTAGACGGCACAAAGATAGGACAAAAATCGTGGCGATGGTTACATTTTGGTGAGTACAGGCTTAGAGAATTGGAGATTACAGAGTGACCGGTGACTTTAAGAAGAAACTGCAGCAGGAAATGTGCCTGAGAAGACAGACAGGAGCAGCGAGCTGTTCAGTAATGGGAGAGGGTCTCTAAGGATACAGGAAAGAAGAGGGGAATCATGAAGGCTGAGTACGGCTGGATGTGGAAACCAAGTGTGACAGTTACTTGGCCTGTAGAGCAGTGGGGAGCCGGGGGAATTATCAGGAAGTAAGTGACATTATGGTCAAAGTGACAAGCGAGAAAGGGGATTTGAACAGTGACATTTAGGTCTTAGTGGAGAAGGGTGACAATAAAAGGCAGAAATCCAGTGAGAGAACAGTTGCAGCGGTCTAGTGATTAGAAGACTGAACAAGGAATTTTCCGGAATGGCTCATGAGAAATCTCAGTGTGTCAAGAAGAAAGCTGAAGCAGGTTTTGCAGTTGTTTAAAGTAAAGAAAGGATACAGAGGACAGAGAATGGCAGATTGCTAAAGGGAGATGGGAGCAAAGACGCTCTCCGCTACAGTAAAAACATGTTTTGCTGTATCAAAATAAACTCTGGGAAATTCCAGGATTGCTTGTGTTTCAGTAACCCCAATAGTTTTTTAAAATACAAACTCATTATAGAAACCTCAGATTACAACCACCATCAATTTCTGCTATTTCTTTCATTTTTTTTCCTGCAATCCAAGACAGCAGAATTTAAAATTTATAAGGCTTTAGGCTATATCATCGAAAAATGATACCTGTTCAGAAAACTTGCATCTTCTGGATAAGGAAATCTTTTATCAGTCACAAGTGATTTGCCACTAAAATAATTTTAAGACAAAATCAGATGACCTTACTTCTAATTCTAAATTCACACATATGAGTTCCATGAGTTCCTGTAACTCTCTGAACAGGCTCAATACCTACCTTGCTTAAATAGCTAGCTGATATGAGTATCAAATTAAATGAACATATATTGTGTCTTTCATTCAAAGGCAATTTACATCATTACCAGTATAGAATTAAGTTCACTGTAGCATAGCATTTTAAGGTTATGTATATTGCATTTTGCCTGTTGACATAATTTTTGAAATATGAAAAATATAGTGCAATACTCCGTTAGTGCTTTCAGCAGAACTGCAGAAGAAACATATCTACTCATGTTTATCAGAAGGGTGGGACTCAGAAATGTAAGAAAAATAGCATGCTTGGCTCCCAAGCACTTACAGAAAAATGACGTGCTGTAGAAGGAAGGATATGATGGGAGGATTTGAGAAAATAGAGTCAGAAGCAATGAGAACACAAATTAAACCTACATCAGGCATGGCGGTAATTGTTCTTCAGCCACTCTCAGTGAGCACTTGAAGAGGAAGAAATAGCCCAAGAAAGCTCCCCGGCTATACATTCTTGACCTGTTTCTTATTCTCTGCACATGAAGGTATAAGAATAATGGCCCTCACTACCCATTAGCACCTTCCCAATACAGTCATGTTTCTGAAAGTTACAGGTAAAGCAGGGCTACAGCCAAATGCATAATCATCATTTCAGGCCAAGAAGCCTGCCTCCTTTTCTATGTGTGGCTGTAATGGACAAATGGCAGGAAATAGAGCAGCCTTTTTCTCTCCCTCCTCAAGCTTGGTGCCTTATGGAACCTAAGTAGTCACCTCCTTGATGCCTGGCATTTGGGTTTCACCTTGGCCCTTCTGAGTCTAAGGAGGTACTCCTGCTTCTCCCAAGTCCGAGCCATTTGCAAGTTAAACGGAAAAGAGTATGGATAAACGTAAATGGATCAGAGGACAAAAGCATCAGAAAAGCCCATCCTGCTAAAGAACATCTTCAGCCAGAAGTATTCTTGGCCAACGCATCCCTCCCTTCCTCTCAGCTCTAGTCTCTCTCTCCAGACAAAACCATAGGCACTTCCATGGAACCCAAGTTCACCCTTATGTCACACTCCCTTCTGAAAGGCACGTGTCTTCCTGGGCTTAAGATATTTAGGAAGTGGGGAAGAGAAAGGAGTATCTCCTTGGGACAGAGAGTAGTTCTACTTTTTCCATGTTTCTTCCACTTGTTAATCGATCATGGATGGAGCACATGGTGTCATGGTGGGTTTGATAATCCTGTTATTAGCATGTCTTTTAAAAAAATTTCTTCCTATCCTGTCTACTAGAATCTTCCAGCAAGGCAGTTAGATGTGTCTGGTGTTTGATGGCTTGGACCAATGGATTACAGCGGAAGGGCTGCTCCAGGCCTGGCCTTTAAAACAATCTTCTAAGTTGAGCTCTTGGACCCCTGAGACATAAAGTAAGAAGTCCAACTACCTGTTGTAGAAACCAGCAAAGAGGCCATGTGGCTGCATGAAAAGGAAGAGAAGCTTAGCTGAGTTCAACCCAACTGGCCAAAGCACCAGACATGCAAGTGAACCCATCTTGGGGCCATCAGCCCAGCTTTGCCACCATCTGAAAAACACGAGGTGACCTCAGTTGTCATGAGGTGGGGCTGAAGACATCACTCACCCTAGCCCAGCCTGAAATCCTGACCCACAAAATTATGAGATTTCATAGAAGGGAGTTTTAACTCAAGTTATGGGTTAGTTTGCCATGTAGCAATAGATAAATGGGACAATGCCCCTTCACATTTTACATAAATTGCTACATGGTCACATTTCTGAATCATATTTCATCATTGCCCCTCTTAGGTACACATGAGTTTCCAGGAATTTTTCTACCAAACAATAAGCAGCTTGTGTATTTCCCCGAGAATCTCATATGCAAAACACATATCTCCTGAGGTCTTGAACAGTTTTAAGCCATATGGTGAATTCCCAGTACGCAATTCAACAAAATAAATGATGAAAATAGCATGAACTCAAGTTCAGAAGTCAATGGAATGGTGTTAGTATTTACAAAGCATGGTCTCCCTAAGCGATAGTCATACAAAAATACACTGTGATTCCTTTGCAGTGGGCAACACAACATCTTATCTGCAAAGAATCGTACCTTGCACAGTTATCAGTGCATTGCTTCGAGAAATTTGGAGGTTTTATTATGGCTGTTTTGTATTTGTATTTAACATCCTTAAACAGCTACAGCACTAGTTGAGAGGGTTTTACATGATTTTCAGATAAATGGTCTGTACTCCTATAGGTGATACATGAAAATTTCTTTTTTTCTCTTTTAAACTATGTTGTAATTTCTTAATGATTCAGGACCACCTGTATACTCATGATTTCTGAGTTGTCTTTTATGAGTGTTTCTATCCTTCTTCCTTGCTGAAGAGATGTCAGCTGTACATTCTTTTGTCTGTGAATGAATCTGCAATATTTCCTTCATCTGCTCTAACCTGCAGTTTATACTGTGTTATCCACTAAAATAAAACAGACAATTAAGCTTATTGGAATGGTTCTAAATTAAGAGTAAATAGTCATTGAATGAGGCTGGTCTTTCCATAATAAAATGTTTGCAGTTTGGTGAATTGTTGCCGAGATTAGATTTAGGTTGCTATGATGCCTCTTTTGTTCAATTTTTAGATACTAGTCAAAGATTGAAATACTAGAGGTAGCTGGTGAGTAAACTCCAAATGAATACCTATCATTATAGTCACTGACTTATTTTATATTTTTACTCTTATTTGCAGTAGTAAACCAGCACAGAGAAAAAAGAGCATTGTTTTGCCAATAGGTGAGAAATATTCATACTTCCTTGTATCATTCACTATTTTAGGACATCTATATAGGTCAAAATAAATTAGGATCGAAAGGATTTAACAGCATACGTTAATTACAGATTAACAAACTACTCTGTATAATTCAAGGACTCCAATTTTATCTTTAAATATTTATAGACTGGGAGTAGCTGCATAATTACTTCAGTTTTTCACTTCAGTTTTAGCAAGAGTTTTGAACAGTGCACACCCTCCTGCCTACCCCATGCACACATATACCACAGCCACCCACATCATCTTGTTTCATGTATGGAACCAGTTTTAAATAACCAAGAACATATTGGAATGCAATCTTCAAAGATAGTAAATGCAATGTAAATCCAGTTGAATAAAAACCTATAAAAGGGCGTCCAGTCTATTCACAGGACACAGAACTAGATGTACGGCCAAATTAGCCTCCCATTAAGGACACATTCTACTCCTAGTTTTCAGGGGAGACAATCAAAGGACTCTCCACTAGAAGCATCCAGTCTGTTAAACCCAATATTTAAATGAACTTGGGAAATGATGACACACACCTTTCTGTCCCTCCTCATCAGCCCAGAATTTGGAGGGGCAAAGGAAGTGGAATGCATGCTTAATTGAGGCAGTAAATACTAGGCTGTAGCAGATTGTTTTACTGTTAAATACAGTAATGGGTTTTTAACGGCTGCTGTCCAAAATTACACTGGAGAAAAATGGTTTACTAGTAATAATAATAGCTGGCACTTTTTATCTTCAAAGCACTTTACAGATATTAGCTCATTAATCCTCCAGCTGCCCCTGGGAGGCAGCGGTAAATGTTTCTATCCTCACTTTACAGCTGGTGAAACAGGAAAATAGAAGGTAGTAACCAAGTTTTCAAAAGAAGGTTTTGTGTATTGAGGTCAATTTCCAATTCAAACAACTCATATCAATTTTTATACATAATTGGATGGTATTCACTCTGATGACTGCCAGCCCTTTTTTGGAAGGGATAGTGATTAAGGTCAAATCCAATTTACCTGAACTTGACTCACATGAGTTGCACCTAAATTGCTCAATGCTGGTCCTTTAGCATTATTTCAGGCAAATCAATTGTGTTCAAAATCTATTCAGCCCAAATCAATTACATGCAGAAACTTGTATGCATGGAAAAAGGTCCCTTGAGACCCTTTGAAATCTAGCTCCACTGAGAATTGCTGGCGGTCAAAACATGAAACAGGGTGGAGGTCAAATTTAAACACCTTTATTTTGGCTTTCTATTTTAACCACTCACTCAGAGCTCCTTTCCAGAAAGTAGTATATGTCTCAAGTTAGTGAACAATAACAAATAACCCCAAACAGTCTATTATTCCTTCTGGTGTAGTCTATAGATGTTAAAATTATTATTTTCCTTTGTTTACTTTCCATCGTGGGCAATGTTTTCAATTTCTTGCCATTGTATAATGCCTTAAGTATTTTAATCTAATGAATGATTTCTCCACTGTGTCATCAGATGCCCTGTAGAGAACAAATTTAGAAAGTCTCTGAATTTATAATACAGAAATAAGTGCATTTCTTGAGGAGCCAAGTGCTGTACTCTAAAGAAGGAGGCATTGGTCAAACAAAAGCCTTATAGGAAATCCATTCCATATAGTCCAAGGACATGGGATCTGCTGTCAAGACAAAGCAGAGAGCAAACACATTTTGCCACTATCTATTACATAAAAAAGAGTCTTTTGGAGTCAGTGTTTGAGAATGCAACTTATGTTGTGCATATTAAAAAAATTAACATTTTTTCCTAAACACCACACACCACAAAAATCAAACACCTCTCAAAAACCCCACATATACTGAGTGCCTAGAATAGAGTTGATTTTGTTTTCCCTCCAAAGCCTTATCTTAACTGACAGCTGCTAATAAAGACAGTGCCATTGTTATAGGTGTCATTTTCAAGAACAGTCAGGCTGGGATAGGGCATCTGCCATTGCCAACTATTTCTATCTTAATCTGGAGTGGCAGATACACCTTCGTGGAAATGCCAACCGTGTAATGCAATTGGTTACATATAATACCCAAATGTGAGGGAAATCCATGCACATTGATATTATAGAGCATCAGAAACTTTCCTGCCAAGAAATAAGAAATGGTAATGAGGGCAAGCAAAAGCTTTGGTGAGGGTGAAGGTTGATTTTTGCGTATACTGGTGCCCAGGACACATTTCAGAAAGACTCAAGACACCAAAAGCTTTTCTGACACGATTTTGGAGAAACTACAAATGTCCTCCTTTCCCAATGTATCTCCCATGTGGGAGTGCCTCACAGTGAATCTTTGCAACAAGAATTTAAAGTCCTCTTTTTAAATGCCACCGTTCCTGGTAGAAGCATACCATATCATGTAATACCTTAGGAGAAGTCTTTATTATCTACTTTTCCACATGTTTACCTGAGGTAACATGACACAGAACAGGAAAATCTGGATGGACAACAGGGATGACTGCTGCCCTTGACAAAAACCATAGTTACAGAATCCTGCTAATCCAGAGGGTACTAACGAACATTGCACACTAGGGAAATGAAGTCCAAGAGAAAGAAAAAGGGTGTGTAATGGACTGAACGTGTGTGTCTCCCCCAGATTCATATGTTGAAACCCTAGTCCCAAAGTGACGGTATTTGGAGGTTTGGCCTTTGGGAGGAAATTAGATCATGAGGGGAGAGCCCTCATGAATGAGATGAGTACCCTTAAAAAAGGGACACTGGAGAACTTTCTTGGGCTCTTTCTGCCATTCTCACTGTGAAGATACAACGAGAAGTCAGCAGTCTGCAAACCAGAAGAAGGCTGGCACCCTGATCTCGGGCTTCCAGTCTCCAGAACTATGAGTAATAAATTTCTGTTGTTGATAAGTCTCTCAGTCTGTGGTACTTTGCTAGAGCAGTCCGAACTAAGAGGGGGTTCTGAAGGGGTCTGCTGGACTCAAAGGCAGCAGAATGTAGTAGTTAAGAGCTTGGGACTGGGACTGGGGATCAGATACTTCTGATTTTGAGTCCCGGCTCTGCCACTTCCCAGCCACATTGTGTGACCCTGGACAAGGACACCCCTACGTCTGTGACACCCAGCATTACTTGGGTATTATCATAATAGTACTTTCCTCAAAACACTGATGCAGAGATTGCAAAATACATCATAGACATTTAATAAGCAATGGCTATTTAAGTGTCTGCCGGGCACAGCCTCAGTCCCGTCTCTAGCACACAGCAGTTATTCAATAAAAGCTTTTTAACGATTGGTCACTGTCAATGTTTCACAGGACACACAATCAATCAATCAATTAATCAATCAAAGAGTAGTGGAATTACGGAGGCTATGAAAAAACATTTAATCTCCCTGTCTTTGACCAGGGCTGTATTCAACCTTGGAAATGTAACTGGTGAAGTTTTCAATATTTCCCCTAGACTCATTGCATCCCTTAGCTTACACTGATGTATTAACTCTAAATTTGCTTAAAAAAAAAAGAAATCAGCTATACAATATTTCTCATTTCATTCAAATAAGGAAATCTAAAATCGGTAGAGTGGATTATGAACTTGGTGATATATCAGGATATCTGCACTGTAATTCTGGTTTCACCACTGCCCAGCCTGCTATTCTACCTTGCTTCACTTTTTTTTTCCTCTATAAAATGAGTCAACAACCTGTCACTTTTTGTCTGCCATATTGTTGAAAAAGTCAAATGATATGGGAAAATTCTCTAAAAAGCTTAAAGTACTCAAATAATGTGAGACACGATGATTTTTTAAATAGAAATCTTCAGAAGTAATCTTCTGAATGGATGGAAATGCAGTGTCGAGTGTCAAGAGTCTCAGAGAAGGTCAATACTTATCTTCTCCTTGAACCTTTGCACATGAGATGTGTTATTTCCTTTGAACACATCAATATGTAAGACATCCCACAGTCAGCTGATGTTCTGTCACATTACATTCTTTAGTGGAGGTCTCCAACACAATAACAAACTGAATTCACAATCAACTATAATAGCATCAAACCATCAAAAATCTCCACATTCTTCTCACCAGTTTACATTCTATTACATTGGAGACTGCATTCCTTAGCCAGGGGATATACAAATTTCTCACATCAGGATGCTACCAATGCATCCTTGATCGATTTCCTCATGCTCTTTACCCTGATACCACTATACCAAAGAGGGGTACCCTCCAGAGATCCAAATATCCAGGTCACAGTGACTTTAGGCTGCTGGACTATTATTTGAGGGGTATCTCCACTGCTGGGCATGACATCTGCAATCCCTAGAGCTAAAATCACCACTTACAGCAAAAGCTTTTGTTAGGGAGGAACCTCTGCTAAAAATGCAGACCTGTTACCATAGAAGCTAGAATACATCTTTTGCATTATTCTCTCTGCTGTTCAGCTCTCATCTTGGAAAGCAGAGACAATGCAAGGGAACAGACAAGTTTGTTTTGAAGTCTGGAGGCTGCAACTGAAACCCACCTCTGGCCATGAGCATGGCCACTTGGGGCAATGAACGAGAAGCCGAGAAAGGAACAACAAAGGAAAAGAGGAAAATATGGCCCTAAGTGCAAATTTAATCATTCTCCATCTTGTCCTGCTTTTGGCAATTTGAGCTTTCTTCTTCCCCATTACCCACATTCTATAAATTTGAAGCCTTCAAGGTGTGCTGGATATTCTTCATTAACCCTCCAGATTCAGACCCGTTCTCCACCTTCCTCCAGGCTGCTCTGTGCAGAGGGAACAGGACACTTGGACCAGACTCCCTTGTCCTCTGACTGCTGTTCAGGACAGCCACTGGGAGGAAGGAGCAGGAGATCTTGGGGTAGGATAAGACCAGTGTCCTATGACTTAACAACAGCTGAGTTTCTCTAAAACCACAGGTCCTGTCTGCAGCCTTCCCCAGAGCTACGGCTCTCACCTTCCAGTAACCTCTCTCTCTTGTTGTCCTACTGGACTGGGCAGTAACAGCCCCAGGGGTGCCTCAGCAGCCCTTGTTGGTTTCCCTCAACCCTGTCCAAAAAGATGTGGTCCCTTCTTTAAACTCCCTACAGTTGCCCCATTTGGGTACCACTTACATACAAGAAAAAATCAAAGTGAAAGCAAGAGAGTGCCAGGTTTTACTCAGCAAAGATGAAAAATTCTGGGTCCTTTAACAGTGCCAAGGGGACATGCTAGCCAGTTCCAGCCAATGGTACTCTCTGCCACTGGGGCATTCAGGTCTAATACTGCAAGAACATCAACTTTTTCAAGATAAGTCAGAAATATGAATATTATGTGAAACCTCTGGTTTTTAAATATTGGCTTAAATTTTTTCTTAAACATGCCTTGCACCAAAAAAACACACATATGTAGGCTGGGTTCAATCCAAGGGACATAGGGTTGGATCTTAAATAGACTACAGTGCCTCTTCCTTAAAAAAAAAAAAAAAAATCTGCTTTTCCTTATAATGCAGAATTATTACAAGAAAGGTAGAAATTCTCATCGATACAGTACTTTCCTACACATTTACTCTGAAAACAATAACCTTCCTTCCCTCATTTGAAATCTCAAGGCAAAAACAGAGAAACATCCAGAACTCAAAAGTGACAGGAATCTTGATATCTGGGTCTGTTCTAAATGTATGAATCTAATCAAATCATTTATTATTTTCTCTATGGCTGTCTCCATTCATCCACAAAATCAGGATAATGACTTTTTTTCCTACCATCTTCACAGAAATATTTGGCTGAAAAATGAAGTAATACATAGTAAATGAAAAGCACATTTGAGCTCTTCAGAGAATGAAGTGCTATCTAAACCAAAGGGATTAGTAAGAAAACCCTCAGAGGTTTGTCAGAGCTTTTCTTCTTTTCCAACCACATTTCATGATGCCAATGCAACTGTGAGTCAATGCCTCAGGCCAACGTGATATTACAGAAGACCTACCCAAATCTAAGGTGGTGGCTCTCAACTCTGGCATTAGAATCTCACTGGAAGCTTTTAAAACTCCACATGCCTAATCACTACCTCCAGGGATTCTTAATAACTGATCTGGGTTAATAGTTTTAAAAAAAAGCTCTCCAGGTGCTTCTCATTTCAGCCAAGCCTGAAAAGTACTACTTGGGATCTTTCAAAGATGTGAAACAATCACTACCAGTATATGTGCATATGATTGATGCAGGTATCAACAATCTTCCATAATTTTAATAATAATGACTTAATAAGCTCACACTTATTCATATACACAGAGACACACTCATGTCTCTCTTTTAGCCATTCATATGCTGAGCATGGATTAATAATTATTATAAAAAAAAAAAGCAAGAGTTTATTGAGTACTTCAGGAGTTCTAGTAAGTTGTCTGCATAGACTGCCCCATATAACACTCATAACACACATGAGCGGGGTGTGGATATTACTCCTCATTTCCATAGATGAAATCAGTCTTAGGGAGGTTAAAATGACTTAGCCAGGGCCACACCTTGAGGAGTTAACAGAACTGGATTTGGAACCTGACTATTACAGCCAGGGCATTAACTACCACACCAGTTTTGCTTCCCACTGTGACAGAATCTGTATGGTTTATGAGATACATAAAATGAAGCATGTATCCTCAAAAGATTTTACCATCTGAGAAGGGAATTATGATGCACACTAAAATTCACAGGCTGAGTAGGAAAATGGCACATTGTAGTCCCTGGAGTTAGGGAGAGATAGATTGGAAGATGGGCAATGGCTGGCTTTGCTAAGCTCCCACTTCACAACGATAGAGAAAATGAGATGCACCCAAACATCTGAAGAGAGAATGTGACAGACCGCCAGGAGAAGAAACCCTGGTCAAAGAACAGAGTCATTTATATATTTTCCATTTAGCACATTTATTATTCTTATCATCTCCCAGTAACACTTGGATTGAATCTTTATGCCTCCCTAAATTTACCAAATTATCATGTCAACCAGCAAACCATGACTTGTGAAGAATTCTCCTCAATTCAAAATTTATTTCTGATTCTTATTGAAAAATTGTGTACAAACACAATTTTAACACACACACACACTCCTAATAATCTGACTTCCAAAGAGGTAAACAAGTTGCAATCTTTTGGTACTAATAAACAAATGTGAAAATTAAGTAAACATTTTTTACAGAAAATTTTTAAAATCTGAAAACAGAATATTCTCTCTTTGCATTTTTATTATTTAAACACAATGGGAAGGTAAGCAGAATCATTTTTTATCCACAATACATAAAATCTCAATTAGCCATGGTCTATTTGTGCACTGACTAAAAACATTTGTTAACAAAACAGAATTTTCTAGTTTACTGGATAAATATACCAGGAGAAATTGCAGAATAATGTTAGGTTGCCAAGCAACCACTGCTCTACTCCCTCATTCATCAAGCTTCTTATCCCAGCGTTAGAGAATTCCAACCAATTTGTTTCTTGGGAAAATTATAGTGACTTTTGGTAACACAATAACACTTTTATTCTCAGAAGATAAACTTAGAGGTTCTTTTGATCAAAGGGATGTGTTAATTCATTATTCTCTACATGGTGCTAATGAGGAAGCTATAATTAACTAACTACACTATTGCGACACATAAAATAAACTGCAGTAATTAGTAATGTTTAAGGTGTTAACCAGCCTCCAAAATTAGAAAATACAGAATCTTTCCTCCAAGAAAGATGTAGAGAAAGGAGAAACCACCATATCTAATTAAATTGAGAATTGTTTCCATTTCTTACTCTCTCCCCCCTAAAAAGGGGGAGAGGCACATGATCGCCAAAATGCCAGAGATTTCACTTTAATAGCAGAGAAAATGGCTCAATGCCAATTCTACTTGTAGGTAGACATAAAATGCTGGAGGATAATGTAATCTTTTCTTTGAAAGAATGCTTAGCACAATATTTTTTCAGGAATGAATAGAAAGAATATTATGCTTTCACTCATTAGCTGTGTTAACTTAGCATATTGTATGTAAATCACCATAATAATTGCATTCTCTTCATACTGAATTAGTTAGGATGAAGCTGTAATCAAAATGTTCATAATTGAAAATATAGTATTCTCAGTCTCGTTTTGAAAAAATAGCAAGGAACACTGATTGAATCATATAATACAGTACATCATTGAAAACAGCCTTGGTACAGAGTCAAGTTGGTCCTCTAGATTACACCTTAGCATGTCAATTAGCTCCCCAGATTCAGGACTCAACACTTCTGGATCTGTCATGGTTTTTCACTGCTTCCCTTTGTCTTCGGCCTAACTTAAGCTATCCATGTGCATCACTGCTTAGATTTTTAGGGAAAATATGAAATAGTGAAAAGCTAAATTTTGTTTCTAAAATGTATTAGACTCTATGGCACTGCTGGCTGTCATAAATCAAAGGGCAAAATAATTTCCAATAAATGAAACATTTAATGCCAATGCTCCTGGGAAAGAATATGTAAATGATCACACGAATTTCAGGCAAGCTGTCACACTAATTCCTCAAGGTACCCTTTAAAGACGACATATTCACTGTGAAGAAGGGGGTGTTGGTTGTCGTGTAAAAGTCAAACTTGAAGCAATACTCTAATATCTGAATTGATACTCACAGGGCTTCCTGACACTCATTTCTTCAAATCTAATGCCATTAGCCACCCTCTATTACCTAATTTCCTTTTATGAGATTAAAAACTAGTAGAATCTTAAATCAGTCTTAAATCACTACTTTTATTTATAATTCTCTATTAAAAATGAATCAGGCTAAAATATTTCAGAAAAGCAATTTTGGGTCAAACAACCTGCTATCTTCAAAGATTTCAGAAGTTAACTATAAAAATCAAGCTCCTATCCAGCAAATATTTTCCTAGGTGAGGACTATTGTGTAAAAGTCATAAGGAGCTTTGTGATGGTGACATCTGCCTGGTTTTACTTGCTTCAGCTCCATCAAAACATGCCAATATTTTAATAAGCAAGTAATTTTAAAGTAAATTTAATGCTAGTTCATTTAATGAGGTGAATTAACTTTAAGGTAATAAATATATTACGTGCAATACCAAATCCTGGCAGACCTGTAATTAGGTCAATGGGGTGTATAGTTTGTTCTTCACTAGATACGTGGGAGCACCTATATAAGCAAGAGTAGTAGTAACATCCACAGCCTTTTCTTCAAACGGAAGAACCCACAAGATGCAACACAGAACAATCCGGAAAACACAGATTAATCCTCACAGTCTTGCACTTCTGCAGTGAAGAGTACAAACATGCCCAGAAAGAGATTTTAATGAACTGTCCTCACCAGTACTCACACCTGCCCAGAAACAACTGTCTCCATTTATTCACTGGCAATATTCAAGAGCTTGTGAGGAGTGATTGTACACTAAGTGTTCTGCCACTACCGGAGGTAAATCCACTGCAGGACTTAAGGCCATAAAATGGAAAGCCACCTTATACCCTAGACTCTGGAACCCAGTTAAATTTTGAAAGCCACAGGGTGGTCCATCACAAAGAGAATGAAATTAAGACAAAGCCAACTGCAACATTAGCAGGTGAAAGAGGAAACATTTTTACACACGAAGCAGTAAAATCAACTGTTGTTTTTTTTTTTTCTTGTCACTAAAAGTTTCTCCAAATAGCTCTCTAAGCTTCTCTCTCCATCCAGTTGGTCAGTTTATAGCTTCCAATCTGCTGCAAACCAAAGCTTTGTAGGAGTTGGACTGGCCAGTAATATTAATACCAATTAACTATCTCCAAAATTAAAAATCTGTATTTTGCCTTCAATAAAAATGCGGATAAATGAGAACACGCCATATTTAATTATATTGAGGATTAACTTATAACAGTAACGGCGTCAGCAACCATAACTTTTAGTCTTTATTACGCATCAGACACTGAGCTAGCTAAACAGCCTACTGGAATTATCTCATTTCAGTCGCTCAAAAACCCTAAGAGGAAGGTATTGATATTATCTCTATTATTTAAAAGGGGAAACTCAGGCACAGGGTAAATGGCTCGTCCAAAATCACACATCTTAGAACGGTGGAGCTGGAACTCGAACCCACTGAACGCGGCGAGAGCCTCCGACTTGCGGGAGCCCAGGTGGCTCACCAGTTGCCCACCTCGCGCGCACGCGCAAATGTGCTCCCCACCTCGCGCGTTCCCGTGAGCGCGCCACCGCGCAAGCGCGTGCCCGGGCACCACCTGCCAGCTCTGGGGGCTCTTTGGGCCCTCCCGCGGGCGGGGCTGAACACCCGCGCCCCGCGCGTTGGGCTGGACCTGGATCTTCCTCCCCGCCTTGCCGCCCTGCTGTGTCACTACACACCTGCCTTCCGCCGCTCACCTCCCGCCCCTTCCCCAGCGGGTCTTCCGGCGGACAGTCCGACCACCCACCCCGCGCTCGCCCCAGGGCGCGGCTCCGGGCGTGGGTACCTGAGCTAGAGCGGCGCCGGCTTCTTCGGCCCCTGGATTTTCGCAGGAATTCCTCAGTCCTGCGCTTGGCGGAGAAAGTGAGGCTCGCAGCACGCAAAAGGAGTGGGAATGAAGGGGCTGGCTGTCGTTCCCCAGCCTCCCGGCTCCAATCCCCGCTCTCCAAATTAATCACTTTCTCCCTGCTCCCTCCCCACACACTCTCACTCAAAAAAAAAAAAAAAAAAAAAAGAAGAAGAAGGGAGAGGGAGAGGCACAAAGAAGAAGGGACCATCCGTGACTGGCATCTCTAGCTCCCCCAGCTTCGCTACCAGGGAGCCATGGCAACCACGCCCCCGGCCTGCCCCCTCGCCCCCTCGGTGGTCTGGGGAGATGGAGCTCCTAACCCTCCCGGTTTTCTCGCCTCCCAACCCAGCTGTCCACAGATCTCCCTTTTCAAGCTGGCGGCGCGTACCGAACCCCACCGGGATCTAAAAACCTCCGCTGAGAGTGGGAGCAAGACAGTGGTGCGGGGGTGTTGGTGGAAAAGAACTGCGCCTCACTACCCAAGAGATGGTAGGGGGCAGAGAGAAGTGAGGCCAGGACTGATCCCAAACCCAGGTGGACCCCGCAGCCCCGCCTCGGGAGAGGGCTGGAATCTCCAGGAGGGTCTAGAATCCTCTCCAGAGGGTAGGAAGAGATGCAGGTAAGGGAGATGGGAGGAAAGGCAGAGGGTCAACCTACCCGTGACCAGGCGGATAAAGTGGGAGATGGAGGATTCCAGGGTCCGTTCACTCCCGTCCGACCGACCCGAGCTGTCGGAATCCGGCCTCAGCCACCAGGGGGCGGGGCTGGGAAAGGGGGTGTCTTTAACCGTCTTAGGGCTGAGAGCCCTCGACCACCCTACGTTGTGCAATAAGGGAGCCCTGATTGCGCACCATCTCCGGCCCGCAATGGGTTGACCCCCTCCTCCCAGGACCAAACCCTTTATCCTCCTTCTGTCTCGCTCAAAGAGTTGGGGAGCCCCCAGGGCTAACGAGACAGACGCAAATTGACCCCCACCCCTGACACACCTGAGTCGCCTCCTGCACCAGATCCGTTCGGTACCTTCCCTCGGGGAAACCTCCCTCAGCCTGGCTTGGAGCGGGAGACGGCCGTGAGGGTCCAGCAGCTCCGGGCGGATCCACGGGAGTTCCTGGCCGGCAGCTCCCAGCTGATCCGCACGCGAGTCTGCCCGCGGAGATGCCGCCGCGCCCCTCCCACCGCCGGCGGGGGCCGCGAGGGCGCGGACCTGTTCCGGCTTGCTCTCGGATCCACGCCCTCCCCGCAGAGGCTGGCTCGCGCCTCTCCTCTCTCAGCGGGTTCTGTTCCGCCACCCCTCACCCACGCCGCTTATTTTCCCTCTCTTTGCACACTCCCGTGGGACAGGGAGACTTACAGGGTTAAGACTTTTATTTCACGGTTGAAGAGCAAGGGACGAAGCCAAAACTTTGCTCGCCATTTTCCACATCTATGGTCAAAAGAGGTAGGCTCGCTGCCCCTTTTATCTGTAAAAGAGAAATTTTAAAGAAACCCCTCCTCCTCCCGATAGGTCCACTCAGTACATATTCCAGACACGGGTCGCCAGTCTGGTTTTCTCCCAGTGCTGCATGTTGAAGGGGTGTGGTGCCATGGACATTTTTTTTTTTTTAATTCTTTTTGCTTTCCTTCCTCATTTAGAGGCGTGATGGGGCTTGCTGTTTAATTTACAAGTCATGCTACTTCCATAAACTGCCAAATTATTGCATACATAAATTTAGGCACCTTCTTCTGTTACCATTAAAAAAAATATCCTAATACTTATGGTCTATAATTTACCATATTGTTCCCTAATTTTTTCCCTATTTTTTCTATATTAATTCACTATTATAAAGTAGAAGAAAGCCCTGTGTGCTTATTTCCACTGCAAAAGGCCACTTCTGATGCCCTACCAATTCCACCAAAAAATGCAAATTTTATTTTAGGATTCCAAAATTAATCTGGGAAAGTTACAGGCTTTGCAGTATAAGTGGTTTATATACCCTTTTCATTTCTTCCTCCATCATGATGTTATTTTCCAAAATTTTCACACAATACTACTTTTTAAAAATATCCTGTTGAATTTAAGTTCTCTTTGATGGTTAGACAGTCATTAACTTCTAGTTTTTACTCTAGTAAGGCAGTGAGATTGACCTTACAGTCTGGTTTTGTTCTCATCTAGTGCATTGAACAATGAGGACATTTAGAGCTGTGAGCTACCCTCAGAGTTGGATGCTGCTATAGTGAGCAGCAAGGGGAAGGCAACTCAGGATTCTGCTTCAGAAGCAACTGAATAAAATATTTTGAAAATGAATAAATGGACTCTTAAATTTTAATAATTGCTAACCTCGGAGCCCCAGTTCTGTCAGTTCGTGTGTGGGCATAGTTCTTACTGACTGCGTTGCAAATTGCAAATGCAAGTGAGGGCAGGATTTGTCCTGAGTTTAAATTGAACTCCTGGAGTAATTTCTTTGCCCAAGGCATCATTATTCACGTGGCATGTTTTCTAAAGTAGAAACAAAGATAGAATATTGAATAAAATTCCAACGGGGAAAATACTGTGTCTGTAGGAAAACATTTCCAAGGTCAAGGAGACACAAAGCCAAGTTGATCTCAGGAGTTTACCACCTTGTGGGTAAACATCTGCTGAGCAAAAGACTGAGAACTCCATCCTGGCCAAACCAACAGAGTACTGAAACATATTGCTCTTCTTTTCTCTATGATGTGTTTGCTTGACATTTGGATCATTATTTTAAAAACAAATGTTTATCGAGCACCTATTATTTATCATTGTTCTAATTGCTAGGGTACAGTGGAAAACTCAACAGGCAAGGTCAGTTGTTTCTTTTTAAATCAACTACCCACTGATATATAAGAGAATAAGAAGGTATTATACCTGAAACAAGAAGATGAAGTCTCTGTTCTTAAATATGGGTTTTTCTTGAAAGAAAAATCACGTACTTCTGAGCCTCTGACAATGCATGTAAATGAGGAAATAGCCCAATAGTAAACCCGTGGCTTACTACGGACAGCCGTTATGTCAGTACATACACAAAAAACTCTACCCTAGACAACTACATTTTAAGAAAGAAGTGAGGGAGAGAAGAAAAGGGTAGGTACGGAAAAGGAAAGAAAGGGAGGGAGAGAGGGAGGGAGGAAGGAAGGGAGGGAGGGAGGAAGGGAGGGAGGGAGGAAGGAAGGAAGAAAGGAAGGAAGACAGGCAAATGATTAACCAAGAAGGGAAAACCGTATTTGAGAAAGATAGAAGCCAACTTTAGCCAACTAAAGGAAGTTTTTTTTAAAGGAATGCGAAATGGAGGCAGTGACTTAAACTTGCACATCCAAGAAACACCTCATTGCTGTTAACTCCAAGGATAAGTTCATATTTTTAATACATACTTAAAGGCAGGCAACCAATCTAGGCTTTCCTGTCCTAAGAAACCTACAGCTCCACCGCCTCAGCTTCTAGGGAGACTGGAACCTGAGACCAGAAGGCAGCCTTCAGCCAGAATGGATGTTTGCTGAAGATACCTTCTGCTGTTGCTTTGAAACCCTCTCTTGGCTCCCATTCTCCTGTCTGACACTTTATTCAGCACATTGCCCACTCTACAAACAATCCCAATCTATCAGGCATCACACCTTTACATGTGGGTGCTGGAGAAAGACTAGATACTTATGTCACGTGAAAATTTGATTGCATTAGCCTTGAAAGGTGTGAATTTCTCCCTCACAATTAAGGAACACCATGTAAAATAAAAATGCAACCATTAAATCACAAATGAAGGGGAGAAAAGGAGATCTTTCATGAATAGAAGCAGAAGGTGAGAGAGATAGGCCAGTCATCTGGGAAAAAGAGAAAAGGTATTAAAAGCTGGGGTATTTTTCAGCTTTTACTGCTTATTTACTACCTACCCCCAGCCTGAACCATCATTTGGTAACATTCCCAGAGTAGGGCCATTGGAGGAATACTGCCTTTTGGCAAAGCCAAGTAGATAGTGATATGGCATCATTCCTAGAAAAATTGTTTAGCAGAAGAGCTGTAGTTTTGGAAATGGCATTTCAGTCTATCAGTTCAGAATAGTCACAGATCGACAGAGGTTTTCTGGCCAACTGCTATAAAAAAGGAAAGCAGGAAGTTCCACTGAGGGATAAATTCTCAAAGGCAGCCTTGGAAGTACAAAGCAGCCACCTTCAGCTTAGATATTAATAAAGCTAAAAAAGACCATATTAACTCTGAGGAGTTAAAATGACAGAGTCGATTTTCCTTTAACTTGTCCTTTAATGTGAGAACAAAAGGACATGTATTAAAAATCAAAGGGCAATAATTCTGGAACAAATGAAAAGGTAAAATCTTGTATTTCATGGCGTGGATCATTAATATGTGTGATTCACACTTAGAAAGTCATGCAACCAGATCCTTTAACTGGATTTTAAAAGGGCTAGGTGATGTTGTGGTCATTAATAACATTATACTTATATAGCTAAGACATTGCTTATATTTTGTCAAATCGCAGGCTTCAAGGCATTTGTTGATTTCTTATGGAGATCAGAAAGATTTCCTGTCCTCCAATCAGAAATGCCCAACCGCAGATTATGGCTAGCTTACTTTCCTATTGGTAATTTGCTCCAAAGTCCTAGTCAACCAAGTTTCATCTCAAAGAACTGTGAACTGGGTTATAGAATGAATTCACATTTATTGGGGGGGAAACCCTCTTATTTTTGGAGGGTGGGAATTTCATCTAAACCTCTCTACTTCCAACATAATATAAAATCTTTTCCACCTGGTAAGGACCTCAGGTAAAATATTCTCCTACAACTTCTTTTTACATCGATACTTGCGGTGGGTAAGGTTCAGAAATTTTCTCAAGGTTGTACAACTGGTTAGTGGCCTAGAAAATACTGAAAAATCTCCTCGTTTTTAATCTTGTATCATTTTAGAATATAACAAGCTACTGCCATCTTGGAAGATAGTTTTATTTATTCCAATTCTGCAACAGCAAACAAAATATATGCTGAATAGTGAGATGGTGAGTGATACCACAAGAATAAGGGCTGATATTTACAGAGACAAATAGTTTAGCTGAAGTAAAGGACTTAGTTTATCCTTTTGACAGTGGTTTTACCACTGTCAGTATGAAGTAAACATGTTAGGGAAAATGGAGAGAACCAGTGGTCTCCTTAATACAAGACCTTGCGGCAGGATGTTGTTTGCTCCCCCCCTCCTCCTGCCTCACCCCCAAATCTGTTCCTTTTTTTATCTCCCTGGGCACATGGCCACCTACCAAAAGAGTATATTTCCCAGTTTCCCTTGTGACCAAGTTTGAACCTAAGACTAGATCCTCACTAAAGGGACATGCAGAGAAACATAGTTGGCAACTTCCAGGTCATCTATGTAAAAATAATCTAGAGTCACAGCTCTTTTTCCTTCTAGCTAGGCTGCACTGGTAAAAAGTCTTATGTTAAAGATGACAAAAAACACCCATTAGCCTGAGTCCCTGGATGACTCCATGGATCAGAGCCCACTTATTACCATGAACTGACTTTATCTCTTCTTTGAGCCAACGTCTTTTGGGGTCTCTATTATAACTGTTTTACCTTTCCTTTAACTAATACAATTATGGTCTCTGTCATCAGAACGATTTCAGAATAGTAAAGGAAAATAAGAATGGATGCTACAGCAGATACTGCTATTTTTTTGTTTGCCTTTCATTCATCTGCATTCACACAGCTCAGCCAACCACAGGGAATAACATCCCCCTATGTTTATATGGCTGAGTTGAGGCTAAGTCCAATGCCTCTTAACTATCTCTGGTCCAGGTGACACAGGCATGACCAATATTTCCCATCCCTCTGATCAGAGCAATGAAAGGCAGAATCAAAAGGAGCCAATGAGAGACCTACCTTGGACTTACTCTGAGCAACTGAGGTAAAAACTGAGGATTGTTCAGCAGGTATGATGTAAGTGAGGCTGCTTCTTATCAACACTTGGAACATACCTGAGAATGAAGTCACCACAGGGAAAAAAAAAGGAGAGAGACAGATACTTGACATTCTTATTTGAAGACCTAGATCTTCAGATAAGCTGAAAGTTCATTGTTTATTAAAAGCTGCAACTGGAATATGTCTTGGCTCTGCAGCTAGGTGAGCAGAAAAAATTTTTACATAAAATAGTTTGCATCGGTTTCCTGTTTCTTGTGATCAAAATCATTTTTATTCACTATAAATGCCCAAGTAAGGTTATTCTCTTGGGATAAGTTGTTTAGTAAAAGGGATATGCATGGCAAAGAGTCTGCCTTTCATGAGATCACCCATCTGATTGGCAGTGACTCCCTGAAATACTCTGTCCAAAGGATTCTATCCTATATCTGAGTTCAGCAGGAAGGGACAAAGTGATCTATTAATGTTGCCTGTCATTGATATTATACAAGAAGAGATTCTCATGTGCCACAGGTATTTGCCATCTTTGTTTTAAGGCATTCTTAAAGTTTAGCATAAATCTAGATGTATGGGAACTTTACTTTTTTAAAAAAATTATTATATAATAGTATACTCTTTGGGGGCACATTTTTAGCTCTTTTAAAAAGAGCCATGGATCAATTAGTCCTCTCCATGTAGTGTTTAGGGGACATAATTCATGCTTTCAATTGACTTTGTTCCTGCAAAATAAACAAATTAATTAGCAGAGATGCATTTAAATCACAAATTGCTAGTATGTGTTATACTGTGTTAATACAAACCATAACTCACAGTTGTTGCATTGGATTTATTTCCTTTCAGGGGTTAAATGAGACTTATCAATCTACTTTTTCATGCTGTTTTTCAGAATATGATAAACAGACAAACTCAACAAGGCATTCTAAACTCTATGCCACAGTACAATAAGCCCACAGCAAGGATTCTGAGTCCCCTGTTTGTACTGACATGAAAAGATTTGTCTTATCGTATAGGCATTAGTTCTTCTATCTTCTGCTATATCTTTTGTGTTTCTCACTCAGGTAGTTTTTTGCCAGCTCATACTAAAACGTTTAAGGGCACATAACTATAGGCACGAGTTTTACATAACCCTTATATTGGCCATATACAGTGTTTCCTCCGAACAAGCAAAATTTATTGGCTCCTCTTCTTTTTCCTATTGCTCAGTCCATCCACACTAATACAAATGTGAAACACGTTTAAAATTTTTCCTATCTTTTATAAAGAAGCTATCTTGAAAGCTTCCTAAAATTAAGCAGATTTTAATATCTCAAATATGAGTAAAGGAGGAAATTTGACGATGAAAGTCTGAAGTATTCCAGGGTCCCTGAGATATTCTGATACAGTATCCAAAGAAAACACACAGGAATTGACAATCTATATGCAATGTAGATAATAACGAACAACCACAGAACACAAATCAAATTAAATAACTTGATAATATTGATATGTTTGCTAATGAAAAAACAAAAGAAAAAGCAAAGCCCAAATATAATTGCATTACCCAATTTTAGGACAGATGCCATTTTAGACACCATTAATTCATGCAACCATTTTAGAAAAAAATAATTATATTATGTAATACCATTAGATTAAAATTAAATAATAAAATTAGCAATTATACTCAGTAAGTTTAAATATGTCCCTAAATTTGTACCCAGGATTTCCACGTCTGTGACTCTATACAATGTAAATAACCCAAAATACAGGTAACTCAATATGCCCTTAAATATTCAATGATAAAATTAATTATAAATACATGAGAACTTAATTACTAGGTTGAATCACATAAAATCGTTCCTATGTCAGTCCTGCAAAGATGGCGATTTCACACTGTTCAGCCTAATAAATTATTTTGCAACCCCATCATGATTAAACAGTCTAAAATTATGTTTTTAAAGATTTGTAATGTAAGAAATTTTTTCCAATATAAAGTTTTGGAATTCCAGTTATGCTTCCTTTCAGGACCAACCCTCCTGTAGATAAAAACTGTGAAGTGTGGATAGAATATAAACATAATACCTGAAAGCACTGGAAAGTTTCCCCAAACAGGCAGATACTGGAACAGGCACCCGGAGGGAGGAAACAGTACTGGATGAATTTCCTGTTTTATAGCTTTTCACCAGAGGGCAGGACCCAAATTGTCCAAACTAAGTGGGCAAAATAAGGGAAGAAAATTTACAGACTTACTGACTTGAAGAAACAGATGACAAATTTTGCATAGCCAGACCGACTGGAAAATGAGAGGGGAAATCCCATCAAAGAGCAAGCCAAAGAAAGGAGTCCCAAATTCTGTGTATAAACACTGCCCAACCTCTGGCTATCCTCTGAAATATGCATTAGTAGGACAGTCTCCAAACAGCTCTGTTGAGGCTAAAAGAACTGAACTGAGATTTCAACCATCCACTGCAAAAGAGACTCTGGTTTGATCTCAGCTACATTTACTGCCTGCTAAGAAAAACTGAAATCAATATTATTTGGAGAACATACAGAATCCAGAATCTCTATAATGTTCAAAAAAAAAAAATCCAAAACTACTGAATATTCGATAAAACATATGTGATCTGTACTCAAAGAGAAGAACAATGGAGATCAGTCCTGAGATGATCCAGACATTGGACTTGACAATGAATTTAAAGCACAAATATATTTATGCTCAAAGAAATAAAAGAAGATATTCACAAAATGAATATGAAGTTAGGAAATCTAAATGGAGAAACAGAATCTTGTAAAAGGAGAACCAAAGGGAAATTCTAGATTTGAAAAAATATAATACCTGAAACAAAAAATTTCAATTAGCTTAACAGCAGTTTGAAGGTAACAAAGAGTCAATGAACTGTAAGCTAGATCAACAGAAATTTTCCAACCTCAAAGAGAGCGAAAAGATTGGAGGGAGAAAAATGAAAGCAGCTTCAAAATACTTAACATGTGTATAATTGGAGTCCCAAAAGAAGAGAGAAAGATAGGCCATAAAAACATATTTGAATAAATAATGGCAAAAATGTACCGAACATGATGAAAGTCAGAAATGGATAGATTCAAGGAATTCAGCAATCCTATAGCAGAAAAAATACAAAGAAAGCCCCACCTAGGTGCACAGTAATTAAGCTGCTAAAAAACAAAGATTAAAAGAAAATTTTGAAAGAAGACACATTATATACAGGTGAACAGCACCTGTATGAAGTTTAAAGGGCTAAAACAAACAACAAAAACCCCCAAAAAACTAGAAATCTAGATCCAGTTCAAGTGTGAAGGCAAGATAAAGATAATTCCAGACAAAAGAAAACTAAAGAGGTTTATCATCGTCAGAGCTGTACTACAAAGAAATGTTAAAAGTTGTTTTTAAGGCTAAAGGGAAATGATACTCATGAAACTAAGATCTTTAGAAAGAAATAAAGAATCTGGAAATGGAAATATGTGGGTAAACATAAAAAACTATTTTTCTTTCACTTAAAGTACATATGACTGTTTAAACAAAAAGCCCTAGCTGATACTTTCAATAAAACTGAGATAATTCTCCTAACTCAAGAGAAAATGCACATTATCACATGTACATAAAAATACCATTTCATATATAAGGATATGTTTCAATAATTTATATTTCCTGAAAAAAATAGAGCATCTTTCATAATGTTGATTTCATCCAGGGTTTTATTATTAGCACAACTATAAACGTCTGCAGAGATTTTACAGAAAGATCAGCCCAATTAGATAAAAACGAGAATCCTCTTTTCAGACCTAAATTTTGCATCATTATCTCTCTAGGAAGAGATCATTAAATTATGATTTAGTCACAAGGCTGTTTACTGATTAGAATGCAGAACACAATCATTTGCATTTGAAAACAAAGTGGAATATATATAGCTAGTCCACTTTAAAACAAAAGAGCTTAAAATTTATCTAAATTTGAACGAATTGCTTAAGAAGAAGTACAAAACAACTCTATGCCCAGGATAGTGTGTTTTTTCTGTTATGCGTGTTCAAAGGAAAACTGGTTTTGGTGGAAACAGCTAGGGCTGATAAATAGATAAAAATCTTACACACAAGGTAATTAACAATGATTTTGTATACCAAACATGTTTGCTTCATCCAATGAAAAATACATTTGGGGGCAAAACTTGTTTTTGTTTCTCAAAATTAGACTGATGTCTATTCCAGGACCAGATACAATTATTATGAACCAAAAAATATTTCCCTTACGGTATTTCATCCAATATCATATGCTATCTTTCCTTTCATGCAATAATTGGATATCATAAGCAGAAGAAAGTTGATATTTTTATTTTTCATAATTATCTAATAATCAGAAATTATGAAAGCATAATGTAGAATGCAATTTTTGTGAGTTTTCAAGGGACTGGTAAGTATTAAGAGTCCAGTTTAAAAAGAGGACAATATGGAATGCATAAAAGTAAGTTTGTTTTATATTGCTAAACTTTCTTCTTTATAAAGTAAATATTTGGAGGATACCATGTTTTTAACACACATAAAAATACCACAAATTTAATGTACATACAGAAGACACAATTTTCCACTAAATGCTACTGAAATAAATTGCAAATAAAGTTTTTATAAACTGACATTATCTGGCAGCCTAATCATGTCTTAAATTCACACACTCACTCCAAAATTTAGATATAGTGAAAATATAAAGTGCTTACCAAGATATCTAATGAAGCATAATAATTACCTTTTGAAAAACTTAAAATGCTAGTGAAATATTTTCATTTTGATAATAAGTTAACCTATTTACTAGGGATAAATGCAAAGCCTTACTGATTAATTCTCACTTGAATGATTTACATATCAAATTCTGTTGCCAGAATTTGAAGGTGATAGCTGGCAATTAACTTCTCTGAAAGTTTGTGAATAAAGCAAGGCATATGTTCCACACTTGACAAATTACACACATCCATTATAAGATCTAGAAAAGAAAGGCATTCCCATGCCAACCTTCAACCCTCAACAAGAATTTATTCAAGCCATAACTCTACACCGATGACAGAGCAAACCAACATAAAATGGGGACTTTACCAAAGGAATTGTTTATAGAAGGGTCAGAAGAGGTTCCCCGTAAAATGCTATAGAAGCCCAACTGTTTTGTTCTATTTTATACTTACCATAATAAACTTCTATCCTTAAAGTTATAGAATTTTCTCACCATCATGTGATCTAAAATGTGAGGTGAACCAGGCCCTTGTTGGAATTATCTCAAAGAGGGAAAATAAAATATGTTCTCTGAAATGGTGACTGTGGTCTTGTTCCTATCCTTTGGCAAATGAATTAGCCTCCTTGGGAATTGGTAGTTAAATGGAATTTTGGTCGTGGAGAGCATCACCAATTTTGTACTTACTTCTATCAGAAGGTGTAATCTTGTATATCTGTTGAAGATGGATGACTTTGTTCGTGCTCTTGACTCCCCAGAGATTGAAATTCAGTAAAGGGATACAGAAAGAGTTGTTAAACAGGGCATCTACGGTGCATATTAGAGTCAGGAAAGTGCAGAGTAAAGTCAGAAAAATAACAAGCCTAAAACATGAGCAATCATTGCTTCCCTGAGTAAGCAGGAGTAATGGAGAGAGAAAAAGGGAGAAACATAAATCACATAATGCACACTAAAAATGCTTCATCTAGAAAACACATTTTTATACCTTCATTTCACATTCCTTGAGAGATAACCCTATCAATAAAGTCTGTGGTATTCTAGAGTCAAAGTGGTAGAGTGAACTTAAAAGGATCATTCAGATTTTAAAAGGGAATTGGAATATAGACAAAGGCACATACTTGACAACCAGATGCATCTGTGAACCTCAGACTTTGCGAGCATTTCAGAGGCCCTCCAAGTGAAGAATACAGTGAAATTGTATAACGATACCATTGTTCATATAAACTACCTTAGGAGAAAGAGTCTATACTGCTACCTGAATTATTATCTCACACATGTATATATAATCTGCATATGGTAAACACGTAACATGGTACCTCCCCTTGAACCAGAATAGCTAATTTTCTAATATTTGGAATAAATGGAACTTTAGTACGTATTAAAGACCACCTTGAATACCTTATGGAAGCAATAGTTCCTTTTTGTATTTAAAGTTGGAGCGCTTCACTGCCTTCATAACAGCCTAATCCTTACCAAGTGATATCCTATGGAGATGTTCAGTATCTGCCATAATAGGGATTCCTTTCATCTCAAATGTAGCTCTGATAACAGCGCTGCTTGCAGGACACTCAGGAAGTGAACAGAAGTGGAGCATCCTGCTATGAGCTGGAAAGCACGGCAGGATCCTCACCACTCTGCCAGCCCAACGCCAAGGCTCCAAAACAACAAAGGGTTCTTTCCTATTAGAGGTACACACAACTCATGCCAGGTGAAATGCATTCCCTAAGGCTGATTTGTCTGCCCTCCATGCATCAACGTGGTTACAGGCCAATTTGTCCAAATAGTCATTTCATTAAGGCCCTCGGTAACTACCAGCTTGGCATAGCAGCCAGCCATGTTTAAAAACAAATGTATTTTATTCTGAGAGGTAAACTATTTAAAATAGCTTTTTGGTCTTTACAATCATGGTCTTTGATCAAAACAACAAAACCACCAAAGTAGAGCCAAATAAGATGTTTCCATCTAAATTGATTTTTTTCTCATGATGGGGAAAACAGGGGTGATGTTCATATGTAAGCATAATTCCATAGAATAATCAAGTTCTTAATCATCCTGAAGACTGTATCTCAGAGTTGTAATCAACTGATTTTGTTCTTTAATTTTACAGCAGTGGAGATGGCTTGGCTGATGTATCTATAGCCTTTTTGTCTTGTAACAAAGCACCACATGCATTTTTAACCATAAACTAGCCTTGATTTAATAGTACTGAATGTAAGCATGGAACAAAGTGACAAAATGAATATATCTTCATAAAATAAACTGATGCAAAAGTTCCTAAATAATTTGCTTCAATCAAAGAAGTTATATTTCAGTAAATGATCAAGTATTTGCTGAACACCTATTATGTACCAAAAATAAAAACTCTGAAATAATACATAGTTCATTCTTAACCCGCTTGGGGCAATGCAATATATAAATGAGGATAAATTATATAAGGGTCATGCATACAGGAATAGGGGATAATTATGAGATTTTACGTTATTTTAAAACATTGATTCCATCAAATTATTCCCCTACTCAAAAACCTAAAACATCTCCACATCATAAATAGGAGGAAGGCCACATGTCCTGGTTTATTAACAGAGGCCAACGCCAATCATACTCAGTGTTACCAGCACCACTCACGAGCACACGACCCATGTTTGTGCTTGGCTGTTAAATAAGCTGATTCCAGAAAGACCACAGCTCATTCATGTCCTCGAATCACCATAACTCTAGGTGACTCATCATGGCTCTTAACATGTACAGCCTTGTTCTATCAATTATCCTTTCATTTTTTATTAATAATAATATTGACAATAAGACGGGCTAACATTTATTGAGGGTTTAGTATATGTTTGCCACAGTGCTAAGGTTTAGACGTGCCACCTCCTAATTGTACTCACAAAACATCTATGAAGGATGTACTACTATTACCCACATTTTCCACTTGAGAAAATGAGTCATGGAGAGGTTAAGCAAATTGTCTAAGGTCATAGGAAGTGATGGAACCACGATTTTAACATAAGATTGTTCGAGTCCATAGCATATAGATGTGATCAACGTCTAGTGTTCCCCAGGAGAAGGTACATTTTGAAAACCTAGGAGTGGGCTGATGTTTCACGTATCACTATTGGAAATGAAGACCACAGACTATTTGGCCCATAGCAAGGCCTTAATGATTGTTGAATCAATGCGTGGATGGCTGGCTGACTGGGTGGATGGCTGGATGGGTGGACCAATGTAGAGACACTGAGGGAAGGAATTAATTCAGGGATGAGACGTGAGGTTCTTTTAAAGAGATAGTGAGGATAGGATATTTGGCGGGAAGGGCAGGATTTGAGAACAAAATGAATATGAGAGGAGAAGCAGCAGGAGAGTAGAAAATGACTTTAACATTTTAAGACTGGGAAATTGAAGCAATGGTGGTAGGTTAGAAAGATGAGTCAAGTTTCAGATCACATGTTCAGTGTGGTTTTGGATATGCTTTGATATGAATAGGATAGTCATGGAAGTATCAGCTAATCATAAAGTTGCAAATGAGAGATTTTGAAGCATTAAATCTATGGATTTTGTTTTATGTGTTCTGGGGGTTTCTGAGAGCTGCTGCCATGTAAGAGTCCTTGCGAATGTGAGTTGCGGGGGGGTTGGGGGGGGAGGGATATAGGAATAAACCACATCCACCATCACATTTTAAGAGTCAGCGAAAGAAAGCCATCAAAGCACATGAAGAATAAAGAATAAAAAAAGTAAGAGAAAAACTAAAAAGTACAATGCCATGAACATTATGGCAGAAAAGTATGTCAAGGAAATGGTATTTAACAACATCAGAAAAAAAAGGGCTTTGGAGCCTAAAAAATAAAATAACTGTTGACTTTGCTGAAACATTGGTAGAATTACGATTCTACAAATCATATCTCATTAAAAATGGGGTTACGGAAAAAAATAATTAATAAACTATTTTCAAAGGCTTACTAGGTACCAAGAACTGAACTTACTGCTCTATACAGACTAACTCATTTAATCTACACAAAAACAAAGCTCTGAGTTTGATACTATGATTATGCCAACTTTAAGGATGAAGAAACTAGGACTGAGGGTGAAGTGCTGAATCCCAGGGCTAGAAAGTGAAAGATTAGGGACTCAAACTTGGATGTGTGTGATTCACACATGCTTTACTGCACCATTTGGCAGATCTAATTAGAAAAGACAACAGTATCTCAAGAAGGCACTTATGATATAAAGAGATAGACCAGTATGGAAGGATAAAGTGGAGAGGACAGGTAAAAATAAGGGTGAATATGAGATTCCTCAGGATTTAAGAAACAGTGAAGTCAAGAAAGGTTATCTTTACAGGCAAGAAAAACCAATCCTTCCTCTAAGACAACTCAAAGTTAAGAGAAATTCACTATAGCA
Organism: Hippopotamus amphibius kiboko; assembly: GCF_030028045.1. NCBI lineage: Eukaryota > Metazoa > Chordata > Mammalia > Artiodactyla > Hippopotamidae > Hippopotamus > Hippopotamus amphibius. The sequence goes on from NC_080198.1 coordinate 15,075,971, forward strand.
TCTAGCTGTGTTCCTCCTGTCTTCCCCTTGTCACTTTCTCTTTTCTTTCATAACCAGCTCAACTAGTTACCTTTGATTCTAAGGCCAGTTTTCACATCACGCTACAAGTGATACTCCTTGTGGTCGGACCACGTAAATTCCAGCACAGCAAAGTCATATTTTGATGTTACTGTCGGGCAGTCCTCTAAGCTCACTCTCTATGCACAATTATCTGGGCATGAGACTGAAATTCTTGCAAAGTGACAACATGCCTAAGATGCTGGGTGAAGGGTCGTCAAACCATGGCCTGTAGGCCAAATCTGTCCTGCCACCTGTTTTGTAAATAAAGTTTTATTGGAGCACATTTATGCTCACTTGTTTACATACTGCCTATGCATGGTTTTGTGCTACAATGACAGCCTAGTCATTTCAACAGAGACCACGTGGCACTGAACACCTAAAATATTTATATCTGGCCCTTTACAGACGGTTTCCCAACTGCTGTCCTGGACCTTTGGGATTGCCAGCAAATGTTTACATTGTTAAAAGCATATCCCCAAATCCAGATAGTCTTCTAAGTTACCTTGATAGGAATATATACTATAACAAATTAACTACTTCTTTCCTCCTTTTCCATTATACATAACTTTGTAAAATAGAAGTTTGGTAGGCTAGGAGGCAGAAACTGCAAGTGTTAATCAATACTCTATTCTCCTTCTGTTCCTGGGCATCCAGTTGAACTAGTTTTCCCAGGATCCCGTGCACCTGGGTGGAATCACATGACTGAGTTCTGGCCAACGGACTTTGGGAGGAAGAAATATGTGCCACTTCCAAGGATGGTCATAAAACAATCTTTCAAGTTTTCTCTCCTTCCATCTATGTAGCTGGAAGCAAAGGAGAAAACAGCTGTGTTTCAAGAGAGAAGTAGCTAGGCTTTCTGGATTAACTTTTAGAGAAGACACCTAACCTGAAACACTTACAGTGAATTTATGTGAACAAGGAAAAGAGTTTATTCTGTGAAGCCACTAGGATTTTGGAGATGGGACAAAAATGTTGTTACATTAGCAAGAATTAATTGTTCTAATAAGGTCCATAAGACATATGTTTTCTCCCAAATAAAACAATAGTATTATGTTTTTAACCTTTATAACATAACAGAAAACAGCTATTAATGATCTTATTTTACAAAACCTGAGTCATGGTAACATGGACCTGCTAATACTAATTATCTACATCTATCTAAAAATGTTGTTTCTATTTTCTCTATTCCTGTGTTAAGTTTGCTAGGATTGCCATAACAAAATATCACAGATTGTGTCACCTAAACAACAGAAATTTGCTGTCTCAGTTCTGGAGGCCAGAATTCCAATATCAAAGTGTTGATAAGTTTGAATTCTTCAGAGGCCTCTCTCCTTGGCTTGCAGGTGGTTGCCTTCTCACTTCATTTCTTTTAGTCAGAACTTCAATAAACTGTCCTTCTGTGTATACTTCCCTGCAACTGCAACCAACCTACTATCTGCTCAAAAATCAACAAAGGTTTTCAACTACCCTATGAAATAAAGATCATACATTTAGGCCTATCATTCATGGAAGATTATATGTCAAACTATGTTTCTAGCCTTCTATCCTAATACTTGCTTTCATTCAAATTTGACATTTATTCCCCCAAATCACTTCTGGTTTTCTTAACACTCAGCATTTAATTTCTCTACCCCTTGCTCCTGGAACACCTGTGCTGTCATCTTGATTTATCTTAACTGAATATACCTTTTAACTCTCCAATAGAATGCTTCTGATCTCCAAAGTTATTCCACAGAAATTCCCCTCTGAACTTCCATAGCATCTTGAGTTTCACTTATACTAGTGGAACTCCATTTTGTATTATCATTACTGTAATAAATATTACATTAGGTACTGTGCAAAATGCTTGACATATATGACCTCATTAATCTTCCCTTTCACCCTTAATATCTGCAGTTCTTTCCCCCATTTTACAGATTAAAAAAAAACAAAAACAAAAACAAAACACAAATCTTAGAGAGTTGAATAGCTTCCTAAAGTTTACACAGCTAAAAAGTGGCAGAGCACACACTTGAATCTGAGTCTGTCTGCTCTGGTTGCAGTGATTTTAAACACACAGTATATTACCTCTGCATATTTATACAGAAGCTTTTCTATCTGTGAGTATCTCACTTATGAACTTCCATGGATGCAGTCAAAGCCATTTTACAAAACAGAAGCATATCAACTCTGTTAGCTGCCAACAGATGGCATGTGATATAAAGTCACTTTCACCCCTGCCATTGTGCTCACATATGACCCGTTTTCAACTGTGGATAGAATCATTCATATTTTAGTCACCTTTGTAACACTACTGCCTCATGTGTGTTGCATATGTATATACTACACAAAATCATGCACAAATCAAATGGAAAAATGAAGGCTATTATCAATTTCAACCAAGAAGATCACCATGTTCTCACATATAATGGATAGCCATCTATTAAAAAAAGAAAAAAAAGGAAAAACTATACAGAATTTGTTTGTGTTATATTTTTACTGAGTCATTTCTCTCCTCTTACATGGGAAGTCAGACATACATGGCTTTCAAAATATGTTCTGCTTTTTTTAAAACAGACTGATTAAATTTAGCCACTAATTATATAAACTTTTTGTCTGCTTGAAAATATATATGTACATATATATTTTTCTCAACAAATTAGAAATTTGGTGTTACCTAAACTAAGTAACATTCTGTATTTATTTTAAAAAATAAATGCCATTCATTTTAATACCATGACTTGAATCATATCTATACCAAGTAAAGTGAATAACTGAGGCAGGCATCTAAATAATGCAGATCAAATCAATTTTAGTGCAAAATATTCAAGCAATTTTCCTTCCTGAATTATCCTATTAATTGTTTGTACTCTGAACTTCACATTACTTGTGAAGAAACAGCATTATTTCTAAATCAATACTACTATTAAGCCTGGATCATTAATTAGTAATACATTTTCTGAGTTCAGAAGGAAATTACACGAGGCAGTGACCATGGGCATAAGAGGTTGTCTCTATCAAAAGACTAATCTTATGATCAATGCAGTAACAAAAAAGAACTCTCAGTATGGTCATCCAAATTGATTAGGTTGAAGCAACAAAACTATATCTGCACAAACACAGTCTGAATTTCACTTTTTCCACGGTGTTTTCAGTAGGTTAGCAAGTGCATAGAGTCAATTCATGAACCTTCTTTTCCTCAGGTGTATCCTGGGCAGTCTATAGAAGGACAATTAGTCTCTGGGCCCAAAGAATCTTTACATTTCCAAAGTACTGTCTTAATTTGACAAAAACACATATGGGCAAAGATGTATGTGGGCTATTATAGTAAGTTCTTCAAAATGAAGAAATGCTTACAATGCATTTAGAAAGCATGTTGGCGACAGACAAATAAGACCTAAATTTAGCCTGAACTGTGGCAAAGTGGATAAAGAGTGATTATGGCTGTTTGTTCTGATGAGGTTAGTAGCTTGGATCATGACCTTTGGAGAAAAATAAGATAGAGTGTTCTAATGGATTTTTCTTAATCTAATGTAGAAATGACATTGAATGATGGTTCTTAATTAGCATCCTTCTCTTCACCTGCATTTGATATGATCCCCCCCCCCACCCCGACACACACACATTTGCTTTGATAGTCTGAGTAATACAAAACTAAGTCTCAAAAGGGGAGCTCCTTCTCTCTGCATTTAGGACATGAGGATGACAAATTGAAATTGGTATGGTGCAAAAGAAGAAAGAGATGTTGCCTTGAATTTTCACAAGTAACTCAAATTTGTATTGCTGGACAGTGTTACAATATAGTACATCTAATTCCTCTACAAAATTAAATTATTCACTCTTGACTCTATTACTCATCAGCTATATAACATTAAAAAACACAGAGCAGAAAGAGTATGGTGGTGGATATTGATCGTTTTCAATGGCTTTGTGCAGTTAACAGCCCTCGAGAGTCTATGCATGGTAGTTCATCCTATGTTTAACAATGTAAGGAAAGGGTGCCAGATTTATTTTTTCCTTAGTGCTTAGAGAAACAGCCTGTTTGCTCAACATCCCCCTCTATGAAACAAGAAAAAAATAAAAAGAATATAAGATTCTGAAAATCCTTCCTCAATTAACCTAGTGTCTGATTCCTGAATTTTGGCTACCATAGTGTCTTACTTCGAAGCATTTAAGCTCCTTCCAAGATTTTCCTAGAGGAAATTCTTAAAGACCTCAGAAAGATAGAGATTGTTTGGTGGTGGTAGTTGGGGGTGGGGGCACAAGGTGTGGGGGCTTGCTGTTCTGACCCATGTTTTAAGATAACCTCATATCAGGAATTAAATTCAACATTCAGAATCCATTCCAATTCCTTATCTTTAAAACCACCTAGAGCTGGTAATTCGGAAAAGCCAGATGGATACATGGAAAACCAGACTCTGATTTCCTCAGGAGAATCAAGCTTGCAAATCCCTGCTGAATCATGGAAATTAAGCATTTCCCCAAACCAACCTTTTCTTTTGCCCTAGGATAACCTGATCAAATTTCTTGGCTTCATTTTCTCTATTGGGCTAGCAGTAATGTGAAACTGCAGAGGCGCTGTCAGATCTAAAGCCAATTTCAAAGGAAAGCCAGTTCCTTGGGGGAAAGGCGGCCATGCAAAGGCAAGATTGCGCTAATAGTTAAATCCCATCTTCAAATGCCACCAACTGTCTTAAGAGAAAATGATATAGGGAGAGAGAAAAAGAGAGAGAACCGACATGAGGAAGTAAAGCGGGCGATGAGAAGGAACAGCAGAAAATGGAGACAGTGGGAAATCAGTGGAAGAAAGCAGTGAAAAACAAAAGCTCCTACATGTTTTAGGAAATGTACTATCTTGGGATCCACAAGCTAAATGCACATTAGTTCTTCATAAACAATTTGAAACAGTCTTCATGCTGATTTGTTATGTGAAAGAATTAATTCAACGGGGGGGAGTCGAGGGAGGCAGGAAATACGGGGATATGTGTATAGAAACAGATGATTGAACTTGGTGTACCCCCCCCAAAATAATAAATAAATAAATAAAATTAAAAAAATTAATTCAAGGTGATATTTCATAACACCTTTCAAGCTATTCTAGTCCGATGCCTATGTGGGTAATAAAATGAGAATCATTGGGAAAAAAATTGCTGTTTATTTACTTACTTCATGATACTTACTTTATAATACTTTACAATATCGATTTTCAAATTCTTTGTAATTTTGGAGAAAATTTAGCTGATATATTCTGAGAAGTATTAGGTTTTTTTTATAGCGTTGGCTATTATAGATTATTATTGTTGCAGATTATATTAAATATTGGCTATTACAGACCATGTCTGAGTATTAAAAAGAGAGGTTTTTGGAGAAGAAATTTGTAGTATTACATGTATATTGGGTAAGATATTATTACTGAGAGGTGGTACAGAATAGAAATATTACTATTTAATGACCTTCATTAACTGGTAAATTTACCTTTGAATTAACAATCCGTAAGGTGTATGAATACTAATCAAAACAATGTGCATTGTTAACATGGAAATTACTTAACAGCAGGTCATCTTTTTTCTTTTTTCTTTTTTACACTGAGTGACCATAAATCCAACACAAATTCAAATTAGAATAAAGTAACATTCATGTAGAAATTATTAAGAACATTGTTCACTTAGGAAGCTTCTGAGAATAGCTTGCTTGAATTAATTTATTCTGAAATTTTCAAATAACAGAAAGAAATATGAAGGTTTACTTTCAGTTGTTTAATGATCCAAGCTGAGAAATATGTAGAAGACACACATCATAATTTCATGCCCAAAGACCACTTACTTCCCCATGCTTAGACCAGAGACATTAAGATTTGTAATTCTTTATCTTTTTTAGTTCCATATGTTTTTTTTTTTTCAAAGAAGCTCCTGTTCCTTTGCTTTGTTTACACTGAGTGTGAATATCTAGAATATCAAGTCATGATGATAGTAACTGCCCTCCTCATTGGTCATTCCATGGCTCCTAGATGGAAAAATAGTAATGATTCTAAATGTTCTTCTACCTCAGCATCATTTCCATTATTAATTCATTATGGCTATGCAGATAGAGTCAATTATTTAATTAAAGAAATTTTCTGAATAAATCAGGCAAAAGAAATCCTGCACATGCTTGTGTGTGTGTGTGTGTGTGAGAGAGAGAGAGAGAGAGAGAGATCCAGTCTTGACCATCAGTTTGTCTTTCAAATTAATCAAATTTGCCAGGAAACTTCTCACTTGATGGCTACATGGTGCAGTGGAAGGATTAGTCAATATTCTTTTGATGGAAAAGAAAAAACACAAAAGCTCACTTTAGTTTTTTTTTTTGGTTTTTTTGTTTGTTTGCTTGTTTTTAAGAGAATTTATTGGTTCATGTGTTGAATATTTGGGAATTCCAATAGTGTAGCCTGGCTTTCAGGCATGGTCGGATCTATAGACCTGAGCAGTATGCCTTGTCTGCTATCTCTTCCTTCACACTAATTTTTTTCTTTTCTGCTTGGTTTAACTTTTTTTCTTCAGACACTCCATACGTGATGAGCTATATGGCCTTCGCAGCCTCAGACCCACAAACTCCTGTTTTAGAAATCCTGGAAGATGATATCAATAGTAATAACAACAAGAATAATAGCTGGTATTCAGCTATAACACACTGAGAACTTACTTTATGCTAGGACTATTCTAAGTTCTTTAATATTCATTTACCAATCGAAATAATTTTATGAAGTGTTATTCTTCATACTTTATAGATGAGGCAAGAGAAAATATTTTTTGCTGATTCCATTAAAAAATCTGGGAAATCTGAGTGATCTGGTTGGCCTAAATGCCTATCCCTGTTACGATCTATACCTAAGGCAGCTTTTATATAACAGCTCAGTCTTGTCCAAATTCTACCCTTATGACCACGGAAAGTGCGTGATGTGCTCCCAAGAAGAGAAAATGTGTTAAAATTATCCATCCTTCATATGGAACATGTTAGTCAGGTCATGATCCACATCTAAACTTCAGTGCTTTGATTTTAATAATAATTGTTCACTATCATAATTTAGACATCATAAGGAAAGCATAAAAACAATAATATAATTTTTACTCTAGGTTCGAGGATTTAAAGAGGTACACAGAAGAGTAGTAAGTAAAAGAAACAGAATTATAAGAATCCAGGAAAAAACAAAAGACAAATGAAGATGAACAGAGAATGAGATTGCATGCAACAGAAAAAACAACAGCAACAACAACAACAATTTTAGTAGTTCACATTCACTAAGAACCTATTATGTGCAGCACACAATTTGCCAATATGGCAAATACTTAGATTTCACAAACTTTCCAGAAGAAGAAACTGAGGCTGAAACAGAATACGTAACTCAGCCACGGTAACACAGCTACAAAATTACTGAGCTTGCATTTAATCCAGGACACCAGACTCTGTACTGTTCTCTCTCACCAATGGCTCTATCTCTGAATAAAATTAGATTTGGATAGAATTTATTAAATTTAATTCAGGAAAAAATGTACCCTGAACTATCAGAAATCTTTATATCTTATATATTTAAATAATTCTTTAATAATGTCCTGCAAATTTGTAATTTGTAATCCTAAATTGTAATATGAAATTCCAATTGCAGAAAATGTACAGACACATTCAAAGTTACATCCATAATACAAAGGAATTTCTTTAGTAATTCACCTTAAATTCAAAATATAAGCTGAAAACGGCATTAGCTATAAATCAAATTAATGAACACATTAATAAAATCCTAGTGATATTGCTGCAATCCAGTGTGAAATACAACCCCAGAGAGTACTGTCATATATCAAAATAAAAATACATTTTGCTAAGTTGGTAGGAATGAAATATATATCTTATTTCATAGCTACCGTCTGAAGACCAAAAGGTCTACTTCCAGATTGTGGCACACCTCCTCTAATGTCAGATAAAATGTTAAGAACAACCCTTTGAATTTTCAAAGAGGTATCTTATAGTTTATCACCTCAGAGTTCATTTGCTATCAGTTAGGGCTTTCACTCTACAAGCCTGAAGCTGAAAACGATTCAAGGTCATTCACTTGGCAAGTTAGAACTTGGAAAGAGAGTACCACATGCAACGAACTTCAAGAATCAGTTCTGGTTCAGATTAAAAGACTCAATAATCAGCTATGTTAGTCCACTATCCCAGAGTACACTTTATAACACTTAAGGATTTTATAAACTTTAAAAAAACTACACCTTTAAAATTTGCTTTCAGTTGGAATGAAATTGTCTGTCAGTAATGACTTTAACATTTTCAATACTTTAAAGAGCATTTTAGATTTGTCTATGTATGTTAGATCCATTGATATCAAATGCATCCTTTACAAATGTACCCTGCATAGTGATGTTTTTCATAACATCTGCAAATCATAAAAATAGTCATGAAGACTCTAAGAAAAGCTTATGCGCTAAAAGTACCCAGAAGAGGAGATTTATGGTGACCTGCTGATGATTTTGGCTGTGTGTGGACAAGACAGCCAGTCCTATGTGGGAATCTTTTACTTTGCATCCTGTAACTCTGTCAGCTCAGATTTGCAAAGGTAAAAGGGTAATGACATCAGAAGGATTCAAAGAAGCTTTGCACCAATTCATTAAAAAATCAATTTGCAAGCACAGGTAGGATATCAAGGTATTGGCAAGAGCCAACTCTAATTTATCAAAAACAAATCAAGTTAAATAAATACAATTTTTTTCATATCAAAGCACTGACCCGGCAGGTAGGAAAAATTTAGAAACAAGAATGGCTTTGATTTTTCTTCCGTTTTGAACCCACACTCACATGAAGGTTTTTATTTACAAAATGGTGAAGGAGATTACTTTTGGAACAAGAATAATTCAAAGAAAGAACACATGCTTGTATGCTTGTATACAAGTAAATACAAGTATATACTTGTATACAGTATATGGATACATACAACTTCCTGGAGTTTCCTGGCATTTTCACTCAGTTTTTAAATTCCAAATTACCTGTATTGAGGATGAATAGAATTTAGATAAGAAAGAAATATATTAATATAATATAATATATAACATAATCAAGTAGTGGGAAGCAAATGCATATAGATGGGCACAATTGTAGCTTGTTTATTATTCATTGAGAACAGTGGGCCATCTGGACTTAAGGAAAGTGTTGGAGAAGAATGGTAGCAGGAAGAGAGGCAGTCGCTGATGAGTATTCAAAGAGAGGCAAAGGAGTTTAGATTTATATGTATTTAGATGTGGGAACCCATGAAGGATTTGAGTAACAGCAGAAATGGCGTGGCTCCAGAAATGTGACCTTCAATAGTGAGTAGGATGGATTAGAGGAGAGAGACAGGCTGGGAAATAAGCTAGGAAGATATTGCAATGATGCATGCATGATTGTGATATGATGGCCAGATGGGGATGGGGGTGGGGCATGACACTTCTAAAACAGAATTGGAGAACCTGGTGTCTTTACCACCCATATACAAAACCTGAACTAAGGATTCAATCTGGGCATTGGGGAAAATGGGAGAAAAGCCTTTGTATAAACACCAACTGTGTGATCTTGGGCTCATTATGTTTTCCCTTGAGACTCAGTTTCCACATCTGCAAATCAGGTTATCACTAGATGCTTTTTCTCACTTCAGAAATCTATGCTTCTATAATACAACACACTGGAAGAATGGCAAGAGTAAAATGGACTGGAATGAGATAAAGAAAAAAGTAAGAATGGGCAGTCGTTTGTATATAAAACATAATAGAGCACTTAATATGGATGAGGAATTGTGTTAATTATTTTATATCTATTATCTTGTTTAGGTCTTATATAGCAAACCAGTAACTCAAGAGGTAGATAAAAGAATGAACAACAAACCAAGAGAAATACTTGTCGAGGGAGGCAGCAAAGTATCCTCCGGGGAAAGATGGGCTAAACTGACAGGGTAGAAATCTGAGGGTGTTCTGAAATGAAGAAGTCTCCATCAAGTCTGGCCCAAGTGGCCTGGGGTTCAGTTTAATATGAACTCGATGATATCTCTTATTTATTTAATTCCCAATGGCCCATCTGAAAAGAAAGGCCAGTGACACCCATCTTAGTCTACATTTACCAGCAGGGCTGTGAATCTTCTTTTTTCCCTACTTGCCAACCTTAGACCACTAAATTCCTATAGCTGCCTCGTTACGAAGCCATTTCAGCATCAGATGCATTCCTTTTTCATCTCTCTTGACCAGGAGCAAAGTAGAGAACAATTGTTTAGGTGACATTAACACTCGCGCTTAGATTAATGATGCCAAATCTGATTTATATCATCTTTCCTCAGCCATATGATCTGGCATTCTCTGTGCCCTTTTACTGCAGTTGCACATTAAGCTGCATGCTTTAGAGGTTTTCTGCAACAACTCCCAGACCACCTTCCTAATCAGTATTCGCCAGTATCTTTCCTTCCAGCAGAAGCACATTACTTTCTTCTCCCTTTGTTCTTACGTTTATTCTTGTAAGGTTTGTCAGCATCAACTATCTTTCCTATTTATTAGTCTGCTTTCAATAATGACCCAACATCCTATAAAAATATATATTTACGTTGCTTAATAGAAAAATACACCAGCCTGTTTATAGGAAAATTAAGGGGCAGAATTTATGAGGAATGCCTAAAAATAAGACATCTTTCTTCAACTGGGTAATCAAATATTGACAGAATTTTTTAATGTTTTAAGATTTATGGTGGAATCTTGTTTTAGTTCTTGTAGACGATATATTTTATTTTCCTGTGTGTAAAGTCATTTTGTCAAAATATGTATAATGGCATCAATTCGTTTTGGAAGAGAAAGAACGAATGCATGATGAAATTATTACAAGACCTTACTTTTTCTTTAAGCTCTGGTATGTAATTTTTTAAAAGGCAACTAATTGCAAAAATGTTATTGAATCAATCTCAGATATAAATCATTTTAAGCTTTCTTGACACAAAAATGCGAAAAGCTTGATGAAAGTGAAAGAATATGAGATGCTGGTTAAGGATAATAATCTTTTCATTCTGGGCTCACAGACTGTGCCAGGGAGAAAACACAGGCAAACAAAAGCATCAGGCCCCAGGCTTCCAAAGGAGGAATAGACATGATTTCAATCCATGGGTTTATTCAAGTGGTGGTCACTGTGATTCACTAGCTGAATTCTGGCTCTAATTGCCATTACTCAAACTATGCCTATTTATCCCCAGACAGGACAAAATGGCTTTCTTTGTAGCCCAGCTTTACAACAGCACATTTGCAACAATCAACACTTGCAATTGTTTTCTATTCATGCCTCTCAGAATACAAATTGCACTGAATGGCGAGAAATAGCAAGATGAGTAATGCTTATGTTTTAAATCAATCAGATTATGCATTCATTCATTCATTCATTCATTCAAATAATATATGTACTAGACTTGTGCTAAATGCTGTGAATGGTAAAAAAAAAAACAGACACAGTCTCTACCCACAAGGAGTTTATGGTCTTGTGGGGATGGTGTGGGGAGAGGAGGCATTAATCAAAATAGCACACAAATACATAAAAATGACAACTATTACATTGACAGTGAGGGAGAGGTACAGGTGCTACCAGAGCCCATGGGAGGAGAATACACACCATGGTCAAGAATCTTAGAGAAATCGTCCCTGAGGGAGTGACACGGCACTGTGATAACATGAAATGAGTGAGTAAATCAACAAGGTGAAGAAGGCAAAAAACAGTCCAGGCAGAAGGAACACGATGGGTAAACCCCTGGTATAAAGGGAGCTTGATGAATAAAAGACACTAAAAGGGCAGCTTGTTGGAATACAGACTGAGAAGATTTAGCATCACAATGAGAATCCAGATTTAAAAAGAGTCATCCGGGCCATAACATGGAGTTTTGTTTTATCCTGTATGGAATGGGAAAACATTAAACTATTTTAAATAGGGGAGGCATAATCAGATTTGTGTTATGAAAGGATCACCCTGGCTTCAACACGGAGAATAGATTATAAGAGAAAATCAGAAAGTCCCCGGTACTCTTCATGGTCTGCAGTGCAAACAAGTGGTGAGGCAATTCCATTCCCATTGTGGCTGTACTGAAGTTAGAAGGATGGCAGAGAAGATATACTTGGACTGAGCTGACAGGTTAGATTGGGACTCAGTTGCTCTGCAGATCATGGTCTGATTTTAAAAACATAACAAGGTTGGAAACCAAGTTCTCTATCAACCTCTTTACTTCCATGACCTCAACTCTAGCTCAAATCACCGTCATATTTGCCTGAATTACCTCAACCACTGTCTAAGAAGTCATCCTGCTCCACTCTTCCCCATCCACCCTAATCTCAATAGAGTCATCAGAATGATCCCATTAAGATATGTTAGATCATGTCACTCTTTTGCTCTTCCAGTGGCTTCCATCTAACTGGGAGTAAGGGATACACTTGTCACAAAATGGCTTTACAGGCCCTAAGAGATCTTCGCACACTCTTTCTCTTATCCTGCTGTTTTGTCTTTAACTTCATGGCCTCCCCCACCGCCATCCTCTTCTCTCCAGCCACTCCAGCCACCCTGCTGTTCTTTGAGTAGGCATACACTTGCCTTAGGATTAGGACCTGTTGTGCCATCTGCTGGAGCACTCTTCTTCCAGATATCCACTTGGTTGCCTCCCTCATCTCTTTCAGGTTTTTACTCAGATGTGCCCTTCTCACAGAGACCTAACATGACCATCCTGTTGAAACTGTCAATGACCCCTCTCCTGAAGTTCTCCCTAACATCTCTCTCCAACCTACTTTCATTTTTTACCTCTAAACCATGCATTATAACCATTGAAAATATGATCTGCTTTATTTGCTGCTTTTATTTCTTATCTGTCCCTTCTCACTAAGGTTTCTTTTTGGGTTTTGTTGTCTTCTGAGTTCCCAGTGTCTAGAAGAATGCCTGTTTCGTCGTAGGCTTCCAATCCATACTTGTTAAATGAATGAATCTTGGGCCACGGTCCAATGCTTCTGTCCAAGGAAGCCAACCAGGAAATTTCTCTTTCAAGAATTTTGTTGCTAAAGCAAAGCTTATTTATTCTCTACTTAGACTGTGTCCTCTCCACATCAGCTATTTTTTTTAAAGATTCATTTCTTCATTCAAGTTGTATTAATGCAACAGGTGTTTACATGGTGCCAACTATGAGATGAACTCCATGTGCTATGCTGAGAATATAATCAAAATGTATAGATTTGGCCCTCAAATATCCAGATGAGGGCTTACGTATAGATCACAGGTGTAGAGTAGTATACCAAGTGTTTTTTCAAGGTTAGTCTGCTGCTCCTGGAGAACACTGGAGGAAGCTTGGGCATTTAGGAAAGATTCTATGGCGGAAATTATTTTGATCTGGGCTTGCAAACTGGCAGTTAGCAGGCTGACTCCAGACAGCGATTGTATTTAAAGTGGCACATAGAATATTCTCTTCCTTCATCAAAATAAGTAAATGAGTAAATACATATATATATATATACACACACACACTATGATTTTAAAATGGGACACTTTGTATTAAAATCTGGATCTCTTATTACTCTATAAAAAATATTTTAAGGAAATAGAAGATATGATAGTACCGCAGCTGTATCCCTCATAGCAGTGTTAAGCCTAAGCTGATCATTCTATTTTTATCAAAACAGGAAGACAAAGAGACGATCAAGAATGGAGAAAATGTTAAGAAAAATGGAATAAAGCAAACCTCTTGTTGCAAGTGTTATTTCTATGTGTTTAATATGCAACTACCAGCACATTCCCCTCATTTACATTATTTCCGTGGTCCCTGTAGACATCTGAGATTGCATGATGTGATGCAGACCTTGAAAGATGAGTCGGGAAGGATACTGCAGGCAGAGAGAGCAGGGAGGCAGAGAAGAGGATGTGAGTTGCTGGAGAGAAGAGTGTGTAGAAGAAGTGGTGGGGAGCAAGGCCATAGAGGAAAGCTGTGGCCAGATTATGAAGGTTCTTGTATGAAATACTAAAATGTTGAGATTACCCTGTGGGGAAAAACTGAGGCAAATGTATTTTTTAAGCTGTCGAATGAATTATTCATTAATCCTATTATGATTGTGAATTAAAAAGGAATAAATAAAACTGGAAATGAAGATCTGAGGGATTTTCTGTAAATTTAGTGCCATGAACTTGAATACAACTCTTTCAGCTGCTCAAAGCTGTTTGCTACTTTCCAGTTCACTAGTATGTTGTGACAAGTTTGATGCTATGGGAAACATGATCTCCAGAGGAGTTTTTATATTAAATTTATTGTACTAGCATGAATTCATAATGTGATTTATAAACTTAAATCAAGACACAGTAAGGAGTAAGATACAAAGAAATGTATGCACTGTGTGCACGCACTAATGACATGTACCCCAAAGCTACAGTCAACCCCAGGCTCCCTTGCGGCTCCTACACTGAAGTTGGAGCTAAATACCCACCACCCACCCGCAATTCCAGTTATGGCAGGCCAAATGACCCAGTTATGGCCCAAGAGACATAAACAGAAGTTTTCCAGGGGGACTTAAGAGAAAATATTTGCTTTCCTAATGAAAGGCAAAGGCATGCCTGGCATAGGCCTTTTTTTTTCTTTCTTTCTTGTTTTCTCTCCTTCTTCCTACCAAATGCCAGCAGGTGGCTGCCATTCTGCTCCTTTCTTGGCAGCCCTAAAAATTTCAGCTACTGAATCCCTCTTTGGCTTCTTGTTATGTGAGAAGGATAAATTTCTCTTTATTTAAGCCAATTCTCATTCCTGGCTATGGTAGGCTGCTTCTAAGAAGTCCCTCAATGACCTCACTTCCTGGTATCCAAAGCCTTGTGTAATCTCCTGCTCTTGAGGGTAGGTGAGACCTAGGTACTGGCTTCTCAAGAATAGAACACATCGAAAGTGATGGGATGTCACTTCCAAGGTTAGTTTACACACGATGGTAAGGTCCATTTGCCTCTCTATTTTGCTCTCTTGATTGCTTTATGCTAAGGGAAACCAGCTGTCATATTGTGAGGTGCTCTTTGGGGAGGCTCACATGGGAAAAACACTGCTGTCTCTGGCCGACAGTCCACAGGGACTGAGGCCACCCAACAGCACATGAGTGGGCTCAGAAGCAGATCTTCCCCCCATTTGAGGCTCGTGATGACCACGATCACAGCTGACACCCTGATTAGTCTTGGGAAAAAACCTACGCCAGAGGTACCCAGCTCAGCTACACCGAGATGCCTGATGCTTATCTGTGAAATAATAAATGTTAGTTGCTTTTATTTGCTAAGTTTTGTGGCACTTTGTTATGTATCAATAGAGAATGAGCAGACATTAGAATGCCTAAGGGAGCTTTTTTAAAACACCTATGCAATGGCCCTGAAAGAGACCAATTTCATCAGAAACAGAGAGGGCTGGGCCCAGGAATTAGTCATTTAAAAAATGTCTGGGTAATTCCAATGTCAGCCATACTTTAGAACAACCGCTTCGAGCTATTTCTGGTTGGTTTTCCTGCACCTTGCAGCTGAACAGATTCCTAACTGTTATGACTTCTAATGTCAACTATATAACTAAATGTTTTGCTACCCGTGATTTCTTAACCTAATTCTGGTTTTTCTTTTTTGCATTTAGCAAAATGCTTAACTTAACCTTGGTTGTTGCCTTATATCATTACAAGAGTTTCGATTTTCCTTACTTATTATTAATTTTAATATGTCTATTTTGGGAAGAAGAGGAAACCTGTTCTCTTCTCCTAACAACTATAGTTGTCCATGTTCTTATCCTTCTAGGTTCAGAATAGATATAGACAGAAATGTCAAGTTATAAGACTGTATCAGGCACTACATAAATACAACATAAAAACCCGTCTCTATGTTCCATTCTGTGAAAAGACACCATAGAAGTCACATCTGGATACTTGGTCCCACTTCTGTCCTCACTAAACAAGTCACTGTTTTTATGGTTTGTGAACTTTTATAAAGCATTCAGGCAAAGTTTATTTGTCTTTAACTTCAAATAATTTTTACACATTTGAGGTAGCACTTCCTGAAAGTACGTGAACTTGTGGACCCAGAAAGAACTGGGTTCTTTGAATTCTTATTCATTTATCAACTAATTCACTTTGAGTGAATCTGCTTGTGAGCTGTTCAATTTCCTCATGTGTAAACAGGAATAATAATATATACTTTACAGAATTATTACAAAATTTACACATTAAAAAAAAGCTCAAACACAGCCTAGACACTTAGTGCTTGGTAAATGCTAATTGCTATTGCTTTTGTTGATATTTTTGTTTTTAATAAGCAAAAGAACAGTTACATAAAATATAATGTCATGGCTAGCTCTCTAATAATAATAATAATAATTAATAATAATTCTATATCTAAGTTTCTGGAAAGCACATAAAAGAGGACAATAAAATGTTTTTAGAATTCATGTCTGTAGAAATTATTACCTTGCAAAAATGTTCTCTGGCATAAACCTTGAAGAATTTTGGAGGTAGTACATAACCGAAATATACAGTTTTAGGTAATAGTTCATGGGTACTTTTAAAGCTTGAAAGAACCTAGGAATTAACCTATACATTTAAGTGAGGCAAGGGAGCTGGACTAATGAGTCTAATGAGTCCCATGAATACACTGTATTAAGATTTATGTTCATTCTGTTTTGATCCTCCAAAGCAAGATTCCCACAGTGGAGAGTAAGATGTTAGGTTACAATGTAATAGCAAAACCACTGGAGCTTTTTCAGGTAACATTCTATAAGAGTTCCCTGAATTCAGTTCATATTGCATGGTAAAATTAACTACAATCTGGACTATCTTACATAATGAATCCAGAAATAAGGGTTATAAACATTAGGTAGTGAGAAAAATCAAAGGAAAATATAATTGAAAGAAACTTGAAAATACTCACATTTTATGGGAATCAAAGTAGGCTTTAGACATTCGCAAATATGACCAAAGTTAGAGCTGTCCTGGACACAAGAAAGATCAGTAAAATCAGCGAACCTGATACCTTCATGAGGCTTAGAGTCTAATGAGAAGTCATAAGTGGAATGAATAATGCAAACGTGTTCAGTGCAACCATAAAGAGGTATAGGGTGCTGGCTACAGGAACATATCACAACCAGACCCAACCAAGGCGGGGAGTTAACATATGCTTTCTGGAGGATGAGTTTTAAATTCAGAGCTAAAGACAGAAATCATATTAATATGTACATACAGAAGTCACAGGAGTTGTGACAGCCTTTTGCTATACAAAGAATTACTAAAATTAAAGGAACTTCAACTGCAAAAAATCTTGGATATTATCTCTCGTAGATGAGAATCATGAATGATATGCCGGGACCCAGAAGAAACTGTCTGGGGACAGTGCTCAAGCAGTGGAAATAGTTACAGAGAGTGATTAGAGTGGCAAAGCTCAAGAACCTTCTTGGTACATGAGGTAACGAGAAGAAAATAGATATGAAGACATTGTTTGTGGGCCTGGTAACTGGGTTGTTCCTCCAAAGCCCTTCCTATGACAGTAGTCTGCCATTAAGACAGCATCTGGCCTCCTCTGTTTCAAGTTTTTTGGTCTCAAGAATATTATTACTGGCTAAGAGTTTTTTCTTTCTACTCAGTGCAATTTTGTCTAGGTGGCATGAAAAGCTATGTAAACTTAGACAACAGAACAGAGTGTAGGTGGGCATGATGTGGACTTTGGGAACATGGTGATTTATGTCTACGCTTCGGCTACAAACTGCTGTCTGGTTTGCCAAATCACTGAGCTTCCAGTAGCCAATACTTATGCAGTGCTTACAAGACTACCAGGTACTTACAGTACACCAAGAATTATTCTAACATCTTCACGTCTGTAAACTAGCTTAAGTCTAGGTTGGTAAGCTGGGGTTAAATAACTTGCCCAAGGTCACACAATTAGTGAGTGTGAGAGTCAGAATGGGAAACTGGAGGTCTCACTGCAGTATCTATGCTCTTCAGCATCTCAAAGGACAGGTTTTGTGGTTGATTGTTTTGTCTTTCTCTTTTTTAAACAGGTAGATGAGATGTGGTCTGAACAAGCAACATAATAATTACGTATGGTGATATGAGGAGCACTAGAGGGGCGAGTCATTTCAGGACTGTGTTGACATCCTTGGGCTCCATTAGATGCCTGTGCAGCGATGGTATCTGCCTGCAATTCAACTCCTGGCCCAAGACAGAATTTAAATTCTATAGCTCTGCAAAGCTGAGCTGCCAAAGGAAGCCAGTGATGTGAAGATTAGGGAGTTATGTGGGGCCAGGTCTCTAGAGCCCGTGAGACTACTATTAAAATATATGGCCAAAGTCTCTCCTCGATATGGCCATTATAAAGTTCAGGGGTGGATTTAAGAGGCACAATTTTAACATCCCTTAAGAAAACAAACACTGGGATGTACGGTGTTGCTATTCTCATTATTATTTATACAGTGGTGTCGGTCAATGTAATTATTATCATTATTCTTGATGTTTTGATCCTCACTGGATCACAGATTTTGCCCTATCATGAGAAGGAATGCATCTGCTTTGCTCACTACTGCAGACACAGTGTCTCACAGAGTTCAAGTTTAAAAAATATTTGTAAAATAGATGTATCTTAGTAGAGAGAAATATTTACTTTAAATCCACATTAATTCTGGTGGGTTATTTACAATACATGATAAAGTTAAACACTCGAGAACATAAAATATGAAAAAAAGAAAGATATCCAACACGCACACTTAAAAAACACACCAAGAAGAGAAGGAAATAGAGAGTTGTTTAGTGGGGATAGAATTTCAGTTTTGGAAGGTAAAATAGTTCTAGGGATTGGTTGCACAACAATGTGAATATCCTTATCATCACTGAACTGTACACTTAAAAATGGTTATGACGGTAAATTTTCTTTTTTTAGCACAATTAGAAACTTAAAAAAACAAAAACAAACAGCGTCATACCATAAAGAACATTTGCAGAGTAAAAGTAAGATAAAGACTCAGGTAAATTAAAACAAAACATATAGATTGTTTAGAAAAACAACACATGCAAGGCTATAAGAGCTATGATTCCTCAATATGCTGATAGTGATTTCTTTTGCTCCTCATTTCCTGCTAAATTTTTGCTGCTAGAATTTCCCTTCCCTACTCTCATTTCCCTCATCTATGAAATGTGATCTATAACTGAGAAACTCTGTCCAATATTCTTAGGAGAAAACGTCTCTATCATTGTAGGTATTTGTGGAACTTATAGGAAAAAAAAAACAACTGCTTAATTGTAGAAAGTTTATAAGACCATGTTTCTGTACCTACAGCTCTTCTTCACTTAGATCCTAAAGTAGAGCCACACTAATGATTAATTTGGGTATGTTTTAGACTGTCCTCTACATGTGGTCCCACTGCTTTGGGAGAAATACCCTGCTCTGTAAGTGACTTTATTATTATTGTTGTTGTTGTTGTTATTATTACCTCTGACCATTTCTAAGGGCTTTCGTACAGAAAATATTAAAAACAAAACAAAACAAAAAACTGCTATAGATGGAATGTTTATGTTCCCCTAAAATTCATATGTTGAAAACATAATGCCCAAGGTGATGGTATTAGCAGGTGAGGCCTGTGGGAGGTGATTAGGTCTTGAAGGTGGAGCCCTCATGAATGGGATTAGTGCCCTTTGAAAGAGGCCCCAGAAAGCTCTCTCCCTCCTTCCACCACATTAGGCTGAGACCTGGATGAGGGCCCTTACCTGCCATGCTGGCACCCTAATCTACTATTTGCAGCCTTTAGGACTGCAATACAAAAATTTCTGTTGTTTAAAAACTATCCAATCTCTGGTATTTTTTTATAGCTGCCCAAATGGACTAAAAAAACATAAATAAACAAAGCACAAAATTGCGGAACAGGCAAGACCACTGAACTTGGAAGCAAACCATCTGCATTAACATCCAGTTGGGTTTATGAACTAGTTCATATTCTTGCTAAATCTCACTTTTTCCCCCCAAACAGAAGAGCTCTTCAAACCAGATTCTATTGTTTCTCTGACAAATGTATTCTGACATCCAAAACAGCTGCCAGGAGATTTTCAGGGTTTCATTTCTCATTTTGCCAAAAGAGCTTTTTTTTTCTTTTCTTTTCCTTTTTTTTTTTTTTTTTGGCACGCACACCTATACACTGCTCATGCATCATGCATGCACAAATACACACAGATAATTTTGTGTGTATGCACTGAGAAGTTCCTGTACCCTGAGATTTCAAGCACTCTAAAGAAGGGCCCTGAATTCCTGATGTCATGACCTGAAACGCCTTTCTGCTCTGATATTGCTTTTGTAAGAAACCAGACACTTACATAAGTGACATTTATTTCAATGTCCATGACCCATGATGTCTGGGATAGGTCTTTGATAAGATGGTTCAGGGTAAGGAAGGCTAGGAAACAGAAATACACCAGGCAATATTATCTGAAGATTCCAGTCGGAAGCAGAGTCCAGTCAGATAAGGTATGGAAGGAACTATTTACAGATGTATAGACAGTGGATGTTCAGGCCTAGAGCCTAGCAATGCTAGGACACCATTAGCACACTTGAGCTCAAGACGAGGGGAGGAGGAAATAATGTCGCTGGAGATAAGAGTGAGATGCAACTGTGCAGCAACACAAGACAAGAGGTGTAACTATGGAGGCAACAGCCTCTGGCAGAAAATGCAGTCTGGACAAAGAAGCAAGCATGGAAAAAATGAAACCTACTACTCTCTCTGTATGTATGTAGGTCTCCTGCCAGTGCAAACCCTGTGTCACTGCTTCTCGCATGATGGTGATGTGGCTGGTATAGGGACCCCACTCTGAGAACCATGGAGGTAAGGAAGCCAGCCAGCATGAAAGCCCAGGGGAGGTAGTGCATAAACAATCACCCTGCCCAGACCGGCACAGGGCAGAGAGAGAGGGAATATGAGTCTCAGGATGGAAACAGAAAATAGCCAGCGCAGGGAGAGACCATCAACATGCAAGGAAGAAATGCAGAAGGCAAATACAATATAAAGTTGGTGGGTCGTGTCCGTGAATCTTGCGGTAAACAGCAAGACAAATTCCAAGAGTGAGAGGAAGGCTTAGTTCTTTCAACGAACTTGGGAAACAAGGCAAGATCCCAGTTCCTAGACTGGGAACAGATGTAAAGATCAGCTATACCAAGAATAATACAACCTCAATATAGGATCCCAAGTGGTAATATAAGGGGGATGAGGTTGTGCAGCGAATAACAAGCAACAAGGCAAGAGCTTATAGTAGGAATTGGATCGAGGATTCCATGATGCTCAGCTTTGGGCTACTGACTTGCACTTCTCATCCTTCCCCACACCACTGAGCAAGACTGGTCCCAGTGTATGGTATAGGAGGTTCAACAGTTCCCATTTGTAGTAGAACTGACAAACTAGGAAGAGAGATATGAAAAAAATGAGTATAAACCATTTTAATAATATAGTTTTGCACTATGTCTTGAATTAATATAGACCAAATGCAGAGGGAGGACCCGTAGCATCAGCATCACCTGGGAGCTTGTTAAAATTGCAGCGTGGTGGCCACCCTACTACAGACGTATTGAACCAGTATCTCTGGGGATGGGGTTCACACATGTGCAGTTTAACAAGTCAAAATCACTGGTCCTCAACTTGGTTGCACATTGGAGTTACCTAAAGTGTTTCTTTAAATATCATTGTCTGTGTCTGTCTACCTCCAGAAATTCTGATTCAATTGGAATGAGAAGTATTGTAGATTGTTCTCAAAGATGGCTTTAATAATTTCCCATGCCCCTGTGCAGGACTATTTGCCACTCCACCTATCAGGAGGTAGAGTTTATTTCTTCCCCTTTAAAATCCAGGCTTCACAACATGGCTTGTTTTTTCCAATAGATTAATAGAAGCATGATACAAAAAGTGACTTAGAAAGACTTGCACATTAGGGCTTGCTCTCTCTGGCTTCTTTTGGAAACCTGAGATCATATCGCGCATAAATCCGAATGAGGCTATTAGGAAACACAAAGGGAAGTGAGGTGCCCTTGTCTGATGACTTGCCAAAGACCAGGCATATTAGTGAGGCCACATTCAGTCATTCAGCCAGATGACTACGCAAGCGACCACAGGTGAGAGGAACAGAAGAAGCAGCTGGCTGGGCCCAGCTCAAGTTGCAAACAAATATGCTTTTTATTTTAAGACACTAAGTTATACGATGGGTTGTTATGTAGCGACATATACTGATATAGAGTATGATCTGAGCATTTCAGGTTTTAAAAGCTCTCCAGGTGATTTTGATGGGCAGCAAAGCTGTTCTTCCATGTGATTGTGTGGACCAATTTTTAAAAGTCTTTATTGAATTTGTTACAATATTGCTTCTGTTTCACATTTTGGTTTTTTGGCCTTGAGGCAGGTGGGATCTTAGTTCCCCCACCAGGAACTGAACCCATGCCCCCTGCACTGGAGGGCGAAGTCTTAACCACTGGACTGCCAGGGAAGTCCCACGCCACGTAATTGTAATTGTAATCTTCTGGAAAGCTTTTAATATTGATGGCTGGGCCACCCTAGAGTTTCTGATATAATTGATAAGGGGTATATCCTAGTCATTAGTATTGTTTAAAAATTCCCAGGTGATTCTAGTACGCAGCACAAGTTGACGACCACTGTTCTTAAAAGATATTTTTGTTGATATGGAAATATACAATCATTTGTAAACCATCTATCAATAGTTGTAGAGGCACCATGGGTGCAAAGGATAGTGAAAAGAGAGGTAAAGCTCTATTCAGCCAATAACTAACACTACGCACACTTACATCCCTTTTACACAAATGTCTATACGTCCTGACCCTCCTTGGGATAAATAGTACTTGATATGAGCATGGTTGGGGCCTTCAGATCAGCTTGCTTTCGCTGATCTGAAGGTTGGTATTTATACCAACCTCAAGGAGTGTGCATTCTCTCTACCTATGGTTATCATTGTAAATAAGAAATTACTTACTCTTTGTTGTCTACAGACTCACTTTTTGTTGACTGGCTAGAATTATGAAACAAAGCTTTAGTTGAATATTAAAATTGAGAACTCTCACATAAAAACCAGGAAATCCCATGGGTCTTGAAAAATCTGTCTTGGCAACACTGATCCTCTTTCTCAAAAGGCAATAATTTGAGTGAAGCAGAATTGCTTGTAGACACTTCCTTCAGATGGATATTGTGGGGTTCAGTTTATAGCAGCTCCCCTTTTCCTGGCTCCTGCCTTCATCCCCCTTCATGCCCTACCCTCCACGCCAAGGGACTGCATCTGCTTTATTGCTTATTTGTCTAAGCCCCTGGGGGCAAAGGATATTTTCCATTCTCTAATCATTCTTTTCTTAAATTCCCATTATATTACATTTTGCTCTTTAATTACTTCCTTCCTTATGTGGTTGTCTTTTAGTTTACATGGGCAAACCTTTCCTATCCTATCCAAAGAGACTGCAAACTCCTTGAAGCCAGAAGCGCTGTGTGAACTTCTTTGACATCTCTGAAGGAAAGCAGCACAGTGTTAGACAGAAGAATGCTTAATAAATATTCTTCGAAACACATCTGAACAACTTGGAAGAGGGTGGTCATTAGTAAGTTGAGTCAATTACACATCCTCTCAATTATAATTACCATTCATGATTGAACTGATGGTTCTGGAGCTTCAAAAAATGACCACGTTAGAGCAGTCTGAATTTGGGAAATAAAAATCATTTCTAAAAAAGAAAAAAAATGATTCACCCTAATGCTTCTTAAGGGTTGTTTGCATGTCACATGCACTGTGTTAAATGCTGGTAAGGTATTCCCTGACGTAATTAATTTGATTCTGCATCTTCTATCACTGTTTTCAAATCATATGTCCTAAAACATAGTTTCCCTGCATTTCAGGTCAAATAATAAAGAAAATTCATTAGATAGCGGCTCGCTATGCTCCTAAGTATACCTCTGCAAGAGAATTTTAATAATCAAAGAAGTTGCTCGTGTAGGGATATGATAAATTGCTTTGCTACAGGGTAATATAAACCTTAACTAGTATGATGAATACTTACACTTCACAAGGAAAGCTGAAATGCTGCAAACTATTTAAATATGCGCTTCCTGATAAATGAACACAATCATCTGCAAATATTCTAGATGAGACACAATATTGACTTCCATATTCAAGTAAAATGTCTCCTTAGGAAAAAAAAAAGGCTCAAAGAAAGACATTTTGAGAAAGGAAATAGACCCACGAAAGCATTTAATATCACCAGTATATTTTCTGGAAATATCTGTGGATCAACGATTTTTAAAAATTCGTTTTCCAATTTATAATTATCAAACTTAAGAATAATTGGTTTTCCAAGTTCTTTCTGAATGCTAATTTTCATGGCTGATAATGAAGAAAAGGCTTTGACAACTGAAATCCCCAGGGTTTGAAAGTCATTAACACAGAGAACACTTGTTTTCTAAGCTTTCCTCACATGTTGATGTTAAAATATGACAAAAAATACCAGTTGAGGGGTCACCATATTTGCTTTTGTGAGGAAGAAATAGGACGGCTGTATGCTGAAATCTCATGGAAATGTGACCTGTGGCACCAGCAGATTCAGTACCTGGATGGAGATGCTTGGTATTTTTCCCTTGTCAATGTGCAGCTGTTGTCTCATATTCTTTCTGGGATAGCCCATTTTACACAGTGTAATTAATGTTTGTTTTTCCGTTTATTAACGCATCCCCCCATTTGTCTGATTTTCCTTTGTTGTTCTCCTACCTTCTTGAACTATATGCTTAATCACTTCATTTATTTTTAATTTTCTCTATTATCTGTGTTTGCTCTTAAGTTTGTAAGTGTTTCTCCTGATGCCACCTTGGCTTCATTCTGCAAGGCCTAATGTGGTGTTCTTAAAACTTTACATTTCTAAACCATTTGCAATTATAAGAAAGTCTCCAACTTACAATGGTTCAACTTCCAATTTTTTGACTTTGCAATGGTGCAAAAGCAATACGTGTCCAGTAGAAACTGTACTTGGAATTTTGTTCTTTTCCCAGGCTAGCAATATGCAATATGATACTCTCTCGATGCTGGACAGAGGCAGCAAGCCACATCTCCCAGTCAGCCATGAGATCACCAGGAGAAACAATCTATACATTTACAACCTTCTGTACCCATACGACCAGTCTGCTTTCCACTTTCAGTACATCGTTCAATAAATTCCATGAGATATTTGACAATTTACTATAAAATAGGCTTTGTGTTAGATGATTTTGCCGAACTGTAGGCTAATGTGTTTTGAGCCTGTTTAATGTAAGCTAGGCTAAACTATGATATTTGGTACGTTGTATATATGAAATGCATTTTTGACTCACTGGAGTTTCAACTTTCCAGGGGTGTATCAGAATGTAACCACATCATAAATCAAGGAAGATATATCTATAACTATATTTCGTATTCTCTTTTCAAGGCTTATGTAGAAGTGTGGCTTGCTATAATCTTTCAAGGAATGATGTTTGGATATTCTTTAATTCCTGACTGCCTAACTTCATTACCTCTTGACTCAATTATTTAAGCTATATAACTTTTTTCTTTGGAGACTGTATTGAGATTTTAATTTTTGACCTAAATCATAAGCATTTTTTGGTTCACGTGTTTAAAAATATGTGTTGTCTTCTTTTTAGAGTTAAAAAATACTTTAAAAATTTATTAATCATATTATTCATGTTCACTTTCTTTATTCAATGTCAACTTGATATCAATTTTTAAAAGGGAAATGACTTTCGTTGTGATTTGGGGAAGTTCCTTTATTTCTATTAGTTTTACAGAGAGTATTCCAATTTTATGTGTTTGTGAGTGGGCTATAAAAACTAAACAACAACAACTTGAAAACACTGAGAGGAAGACAAAGGGAAATACAACTCAAAAACACATCATGGGGATTTCCCTAGCGGCCCAGTGGGTAAGACTCTGCACTCCCAATGCAGGGGGCCCAGGTTCGATCGCTGGTTGGAGAACTAGATCCTACGTGGATGCCACAACTAAGAAATCCGCATGCCACAACGATGAACCTGCATGCTGCAACTAAAAGATCCTGCATGCTGTAACAAAGATCCCGTGTGTCACGACAAGATCGGGCGCAGCTAAAATAAATAAATATTGAAAAAAAAAGAAATAGGAAACTGGGTGGCACAGTGAAAAAAGCAGTGCACCTTGGCTTTGAATGCAGTTCCCTTATACACTAGCTGTGTGACCTTGGGCAAGTTGCTTATGTCCTCTGAGCCTGAAAGTCTTAAACTGGAAACAGTAAAGCCTTTCTTATAAGGTTGTTATAAAGATGAATGAGATAATTTGCGTAAATAACCTAGTGAAGTGAAAGTGTCTGGGACATTAGTAGGTAGTCAATAAAGGGTAGTCTCTACCGTTATTGTAGTAAAACTAACAATACTAATATAATTTAATTATTATTCATGAAGCTTCTAAGGGGAATTAACATTCAAACCACGATGTGTAGTTCATTACTCATCTACTGCTGCATAACAATATTACCACCAATTCAGTGGCTCAAAACAACATACATTTATTGTCTCTCAGTTTTTGTGAGTCAGGACTCTGTGCAAAGCTTAACTGGCTCCTCTTCTTCAGGGTCTCGCACAAATTACTGTTACAATGAAGGTGCTGGCCAGGATTGGGGTCTCATTTCAAGGCTCAAAGGGGAAGGATCTGCTTCTAAGATCATGTGTGTCAGCAAAATTCAGTTCCTTTCAGCATGCTGGGCTGAGGACCTTGCTTTCCTGTGGGCTGTTGGTAAAGACCACCATGTGGCCTTCTCCATAAGGTGACCCACAAGCCTGCTTCCTCAAAGCCAGTAAGGGAGAGAGTCTTCTAGCAAGACAAACGTTACAATCCTAGGACACCATAACCACATAAGAGACATCCCATCCGTTTTCTGAATTCTTTTGGTAGGAGGTTACAGGTCCCACCCACACTCAAGGGAGGAGATTACGTGAGGGTATGAATACTAGGCAGAAGGAAAGATGGAGAACATCATAGAATTTCTCCACCACAGGTAGAGACTAGAGGGAGGGGTATTTGGCTTCATTTAAGAAATACTTTAAAATAATTAGAACTATTCAAAGAAGAATGGGCCATACTATGAAGAAGTGCTCTCATTGACCAGATGGGTTTATCAAAGATATTAGAGATTAAATGTGGTATGAGGAAAATTCTGGAGAGTTCATTTTCAAGTTACCTTCCTAGTAGGATACGGTTTCTTTAGAATATTGCTGAGTGCTTCACTGTGATTTTTCTTGAATCATATTCTAGTTGTTGGCTTAAAGGAGACCAATGTCACCTTAAGAACTGAGTGTTCAGGAAAAAAGGAATAAGACTGGCTATCCCAATACTTACCCTCTGCTTTAGTCAATCATTTGTGAAACTTAAATACTCTTGTATTCAACTGTTTTCCCTGTTAAGTCATTGAGAAGTCACTGTACAGGCAATAGCCTAATAAAATATAGTTATACAGTTTTAAAAAAGCAAACTATTATGTTGACATAAGAGGTTTAAACAGTCTTAAGTAATGAGTTTAACAATTGTCATTCCCAGTTCCATGTTCAGAAAATAGTAATTGAACTCATTAAATATTTGTTGAATGCATAACACATTTTGCTTGAAGTCAAGAGTGAAATCAGACTCAGACTGGCAGGGTTTCTAACCCCTTCTCTGATAATTACTTCTGTGTGACCCCAGACAAGCTACTTAATTACCATGTGCCTAAGTTTCATTATCTGCAAAAGTGAGGGTGATAATATTGCTCTTCATACAGTTGTTTTGAGGATTAAATAAATTTATTCCTGTCAAATTTTTACATGACTGTCCTGTGTGTGGAATAAATGTTAGCTATTTTCATTATGCTACTTAGTCAAAAAGTATTAAAAGGATAGATGATGGTTTTTGGAAATTAAATAATTATTTTAGCTAATGAATTCTTGCATGTAAGTATGTAAATAGCCATCACATATTAAGCTTTCACATTTTTATTATATCAAATATTTGATAATTTATAGGGCACATGCAGAACTAGCCAATTCCCATTTTGTTGCAGCTTGATTACGATGCTTTTGTTATTCTTAATGAGAACCTTGGATTAGATTAAAATGCAAGAAAACAGGTGGTTACTCACATTTTAATAATAGCAGGGTAATGAAGACTTTGTCTTCCAATTTAATTAATAAATTGTCCCCTTTTGATTCAAAAGCAGTAATAGCTTTTGGTAAATAATCAGCCTGCCAATATTTGTCAAACATTTCACACTAAATTGCTATCATTTGGATTACAGATGTATGAGGTTCACAAACCCTCCTCCTGGTTTTTTCCCAGGAGCAACGTGCAACTAAATCAGCTCAGAAAGAACATGAGGATTTGGAAGAACTAATTTGAATATATTAGAAGACATTTCACAAAAGTGCTAGTTTGCATTCTTGCACAGACTTGAGCAATGCTAACAAATTGCCTTGACTGAAAAAGGCTGTTTCCTTCCCTTTCCCATTTCTTTGTATGTGGGAATTTATAGAAGAAATATTTTACATTGATGGTGAGAGAGTTTTAGAGTTAACCCGCTGGTCGCAATAGTGTAGCTTGCCAATATGTCTTCAGCAAATTCAGTTTCCTGGTCAACCAGAAATCTTTTTCTTTAATCTGCCAAAGTCATGCCAATTGCCATAAGGGCATAGGTGCCATTGGGGTGGACCTCACAAATATTTCTGTTCAGGCCTAATCAGACACTGACAGTCTCTTAAGAGATTCTACTCTATTCTCGATCTTACCTTGCCATCCTTTTAATTTGTGAGATAGGGATAAGTTTTTGCACTTTTTTTTTTTCTTTTGGGGGGGTACACCAAGTTCAATCATCTGTTTCTATACACATATCCCCGTATTCCCTCCCTTCCTTGACTCCCCCCCCTCAAGTCCCCCCCACCCTCCCCGCCCCAGTCCTCTAAGGCATCTTCCATCCTCAAGTTGGACTCCCTTAGTTTTTGCACTTTTTGAAATCTTTAAAGTAATTTTATTCAATTGAAAATAATTTTGGATTTTAGTGAAATATATGTTAAACTCGTATATTACTTAAAGTAAGCAAATAATTGAATTCACATCCAAGAAAATAAAAGTGCTTTCTTAAGTCCCTCAATAAAATTTCATAATTTTCTTAAGGTATATTTTCATGCCAATTGTTTTTTAAGTGAGATATAATTGATATGCAACATTATATTAGTTTCAGATGTACAACAAAAAAATTTCATAATTTGTGTACATTGTGAAATGATCACCACTACATCTAGTTAACATCTGTCACCATATATAGTTACAATTTTTTTTTCCATTTCTTTTCTTGTGATGAGGACTTTTAAGACCTACTCCCTTAGCAACTTTCAAATATGCAATACAGTATTATTAAATATAGTCACCATGCTGTACATTATATCCTCATGATTTATTTTATCACTGGAAGTTTGTACATTTTGACCCTCGGAACCCATTTTCCCCATTCTGTACCCTCACCCTTCTACAACTACCAGTATGCTCTCTGAGTCTATGAACTTGGGGGTTTTTTTGTTTGTTTGCTTATTTGTTTTATTTTTTAGATTCCACATATAACTGAGATCATACGATATTTGTCTGATATTTATTATTTATCCTCTCTTCATCCACTGATGGACACTTGTTTCCATTTAGCTATCATAAATAATGCTGCAATGAACATGGGGTGTGAATATATCTTTTAGAATTAGTATTTTTGATTTCTTTGGATAAATACCCAGAAGTGGAATTGCTGAATCATATGGTAGTTCTGTTTTTTTGTTTTGTTTTGTTTTGTTTTTCCATATAAATTTTGTTTATTTACATTTTCACCTCAAAAAAGTTTTAGATGTTCTCCCTTTTGGAAGAAAGTTATTATTTTTTGCTTAATTTTTTATTTTTTTATTTTTTTAATTTTTTTGGGGGGGTACACCAGGTTCAATCAACTGTTTTTATACACATATCCCTGTATTCCCTCCCTTCCTTGACGCCCCCCCCTCGAGTCCCCCCCACTTTCCCTGTCCCAGTCCTCTAAGGCATCTTCCATCCTCGAGTTGGACTCCCTTTGTTATACAACAACTTCCCACTGACTCTTTTACAGTTGGTAGTATATATATGTCTGTGCTACTCTCTCGCTTCTTCTCAGTTTCCCCTTCACCCCCCGCCCCCTCCCATACCTCGAGTTCTCCAGTCCATTCTCTGTATCTGCTTCCTTGTTCTTGTCACTGAGTTCATCAGTACCATTTTTAGATTCCGTATATGTGAGTTAGCATACAATATTTGTCCTTCTCTTTCTGACTTACTTCACTCTGTATGACAGATTGTAGTTCTATCCACCTCATTACATATAGCTCCATCTCCTCCCTTTTTATAGCTGAGTAATATTCCATTGTATATATATGCCACATCTTCTGTATCCATTCATTTGTTGATGGGCATTTAGGTTGCTTCCATGTCCTGGCTATTGTAAAGAGTGCTGCAATAAACATTATGGTACAAGTTTCTTTTGGGATTATGGTTTTCTTTGGGTATATGCCCAGGAGTGGGATGACTGGATCATATGGTAGTTCTATTTGTAGTTTTTTAAGGAACCTCCAAATTGTTTTCCATAGTGGCTGTACCAACTTACAGTCCCACCAACAGTGCAGGAGAGTTCCCTTTTCTCCACACCCTCTCCAACATTTGTTGTTTCCAGACTTTGTGATGATGGCCATTCTGACTGGTGTGAGGTGATACCTCATTGTGGCTTTGACTTGCATTTCTCTGATGATGAGTGATGTTGAGCATCTTTTCATGTGTTTGTTGGCCATCTGGATGTCTTCTTTGGAGAAATGTCTCTTTAGGTCTTCTGCCCATTTGTGGATTGGGTTATTTGCTTTTTTTTTTTTTTATTTTTTTATTATTATTTTATTTTATTTTTTTGGGGGGTACACCAGGTTCAATCAACTGTTTTTATACACATATCCCCATATTCCCTCCCTTCCTTGACGCCCCCCCCTCGATTCCCCCCCACCCTCCCTGCCCCAGTCCTCTAAGGCATCTTCCATCCTCGAGTTGGACTCCCTTTGTTATACAACAACTTCCCACTGACTATTTTACAGTTGGTAGTATATATATGTCTGTACTACTCTCCCGCTTCTTCTCCGTTTCCCCTTCACCCCCCGCCCCCTCCCATACCTCGAGTTCTCCAGTCCATTCCCTGTATCTGCTTCCCTGTTCTTGTCACTGAGTTCATCAGTACCATTTTTAGATTCCGTATATGTGAGTTAGCATACAATATTTGTCTTTCTCTTTCTGACTTACTTCACTCTGTATGACTGATTGTAGTTCTATCCACCTCATTACATATAGCTCCATCTCATCCCTTTTTATAGCTGAGTAATATTCCATTGTATATATATGCCACATCTTCTGTATCCATTCATTTGTTGATGGGCATTTAGGTTGCTTCCATGTCCTGGCTATTGTAAAGAGTGCTGCAATAAACATTATGGTACAAGTTTCTTTTGGGATTATGGTTTTCTTTGGGTATATGCCCAGGAGTGGGATTACTGGATCATATGGTAGTTCTATTTGTAGTTTTTTAAGGAACCTCCAAATTGTTTTCCATAGTGGCTGTACCAACTTACAGTCCCACCAACAGTGCAGGAGAGTTCCCTTTTCTCCACACCCTCTCCAACATTTGTTGTTTCCAGACTTTGTGATGATGGCCATTCTGATTGGTGTGAGGTGATACCTCATTGTGGCTTTGACTTGCATTTCTCTGATGATGAGTGATGTTGAGCATCTTTTCATGTGTTTGTTGGCCATCTGTACGTCTTCTTTGGAGAAATGTCTATTTAGGTCTTCTGCCCATTTGTGGATTGGGTTATTTGCTTTTTTGGTATGAAGCTGCATGAGCTGCTTGTATATTTTGGAGGTTAATCCTTTGTCCGTTGTTTCATAGGCAATTATTTTGTCCCATTCTGAGGGTTGCCTTTTAGTCTTGTTTATGGTTTCTTTTGCTGTGCAAAAGCTTTTAAGTTTCATGAGGTCCCATTCGTTTATTCTTGATTTTATTTCCATGATTCTAGGAGGTGGGTCAAAAAGGATGTTGCTTTGATGTACGTCAAAGAGTGTTCTGCCTATGTTTTCCTCTAGGAGTTTTATAGTGTCTGGCCTTATATGTAGGTCTTTAATCCATTTGGAGTTTATTTTTGTGTATGGTGTTAGGAAGTGTTCTAATTTCATTCTTTGACATGTTGCTGTCCAATTTTCCCAGCACCACTTATTGAAGAGGCTGTCTTTTTTCCATTGTATACTCGTGCCTCCTTTGTCAAAGATAAGGTGCCCATATGTGTTTGGGCTTACTTCTGAGTTCTCTATTCTATTCCATTGATCATCCTTTCTATTTTTGTGCCAGTACCATACTGTCTTGATCACTATGGCCTTGTAGTATAGTTTGAAGTCAGGAAGCCTGATTCCACCAACTCCATTTTTCCTTCTCAAGATTGCTTTGGCTATTCGGGGTCTTTTGCGTTTCCATACAAATCGTAAGATTTCTTGCTCTAGTTCTGTGAAGAATGCCATTGGTAATTTGATCGGGATTGCATTGAATCTGTAAATTGCTTTGGGTAGTACAGTCATTTTCACGATGTTGATTCTTCCAATCCAGGAACATGGTATGTCCCTCCATCTGTTTGTGTCGTCTTTGATTTCTTTCATCAATGTCTTAAAGTTTTCTGCATACAGATCTTTTGCCCCCTTAGGCAGGTTTATTCCTAGGTATTTTATTCTTTTTGTTGCAATGGTGAATGGGAGAGTTTCCTTAATATCTCTTTCTGCTCTTCTGTTGTTAGTGTATAGGAATGCAAGAGATTTCTGTGCATTAATTTTGTATCCTGCTACTTTACTAAACTCATCAATTAGTGCTAGCAGTTTTCTGGTAGAGTCTTTAGGGTTTTCTATATATAATATCATGTCATCTGCAAAGAGTGACAATTTTACTTCTTCTTTTCCAATTTGGATTCCTTTGATTTCTTTTTCTTCTCTGATTGCTGTGGCTAACACTTCCAAAACTATGTTAAATAACAGTGGTGAGAGTGGACACCCTTGTCTTGTTCCTGTTCTTAGAGGGAATTCTTCCAGTTTTTCTCCATTGAGAACAATGTTGGCTTTTGGTTTGTCATATATGGCTTTTATTATGTTGAGGTAATTTCCTTCTATGCCCATTTTCTGGAGAGCTTTTATCATAAATGGATGTTGAACTTTGTCAAAAGCTTTTTCTGCATCTATTGAAATGATCATATGGTTTTTATCCTTCACTTTGTTGATATGATGTATCACGTTGATTGATTTGCGTATATTGAAGAATCCTTGCATCCCAGGGATAAACCCCACTTGATCATGGTGTATGAT
This sequence comes from Hippopotamus amphibius kiboko, assembly GCF_030028045.1. Taxonomy (NCBI): domain Eukaryota; kingdom Metazoa; phylum Chordata; class Mammalia; order Artiodactyla; family Hippopotamidae; genus Hippopotamus; species Hippopotamus amphibius. The sequence goes on from NC_080198.1 coordinate 15,109,468, forward strand.
TTTTTTAATGTGCTGTTGCAGTCTGTTAGCTAGTATTTTGTTGAGGATTTTTGCATCTATATTCATCAGTGGTATTGGTATGTAGTTTTCTTTTTTTGTGACATCTTTGCCTTGTTTTGGTATCAGGGTGATGGTAGCCTCGTAGAATGAGTTTGGGAGTGCTCCGCCTTCTGCAATATTTTGGAAGAGTTTGAGAAGGATAGGTGTTAACTCTTCTCGAAATGTTTGATAGAATTCGCCTGTGAATCCATCTGGTCCTGGGCTTTTGTGTGTTGGGAGATTTTTAATCACTGCCTCAATTTCTGTACTTGTGATTGGTCTGTTCATGGTTTCTATTTCTTCCTGGTTCAGTCTTGGAAGATTGTATTTTTCTAAGAATGTATCCATTTCTTCCAGGTTATCCAATTGATTGGCATATAGTTGCTTGTAGTAGTCTCTCATGATGTTTTGTATTTCTGAGGCGTCCGTTGTGACTTCTCCTTTTTCATTTCTAATTCTGTTGATTTGCATCTTCTCCATTTTTTTCTTGATGAGTCTGGCTAATGGTTTATCAATTTTGTTAATCTTCTCAAAGAATCAGCTTTTAGTTTCATTTATTTTTCTTATGGTTTCTTTCCTTTCTTTTTCATTTATTTCTGCTCTGATCTTTATGATTTCTTTCCTTCTGCTCACTTTGGGGTTTCTTTGTTCTTCTTTCTCTAGTTGTTTGAGGTGTAAGGTTAGGTTGTTTATTCGATCATTTTCTTGTTTCTTAAGGTAGGACTGTATTGCTATAAACTTCCTTCTTAGAACTGCTTTTGCTGCGTCCCATAGGTTTTGGGTTGTTGTGTTTTCGTTGTCATTTGTTTCTAGATATTTTTTGATTTCCTCTTTGATTTCCATAGTGATTCCTTGGTTGTTTAAGAGTGAATTGTTTAGCCTCCATGTGTTTGTATTTTTTGCAGTTTTTTTCCTGTAATTGATATCTAGTCTCATGGCATTGTGGTCTAAGAAGATGCTTGATATGATTTCAATTTTCTTGAATTTGCTGAGGTTTGATTTGTGACCCAAGATGTGATCTATCCTGGAAAATGTTCCGTGTGCACTTGAGAAGAAAGTGTAGTCTGTCGTTTTTGGATGGAATGTCCTATAAATATCAATTAAGTCGAGATGGTCTAATGTATCATTTAAAGCTTGTGTGTCTTTATTTATTTTCTGTTTGGATGATCTGTCCATTGATGTAAGTGGCGTGTTCAAGTCTCCCACTATTATTGTGATACTGTCGATGTCCCCTTTTATAGCTGTTAGCATTTGCCTTATGTATTGAGGTGCTCCTATATTGGGGGCATAGATATTTACCATTGTGATATGTTCTCCTTGGATGGATCCCTTGATCATTATGTAGTGCCCTTCCTTGTCTCTTTTAATAGTCTTTACTTTCAAGTCTAATTTGTCTGATATGAGTATTGCTACTCCAGCTTTCTTTTGACTTGCATTTGCATGGAATATCTTTTTCCATCCCTTCACTTTCAGTCTATATGTATCCCTTGGTCTGAAGTGGGTTTCTTGTAGGCAGCATATAGAAGGGTCTTGTTTTTGTATCCATTCAGCCAGTCTGTGTCTTTTGGTTGGAACATTTAATCCATTGACATTTAAAGTGATTATTGACATGTGTGTTCCAATTACCATTTTCTGAATTGTTTTGGGTTTGTATTTGTAGGTGTTTTCCTTTTCTTGTGTTTCCTACTTAGAGAAGTTCCTTTAGCACTTGTTGTAAGGCTGGTTTGGTGGTGCTGAATTCTCTTAACTTTTGCTTGTCTGGAAAGCTTTTGATTTCTCCCTCAAATCTGAATGAGATTCTTGCTGGGTAGAGTATTCTTGGCTGTAGGTTTCTCTCTTTCAGGACTTTCAGTATATCCTGCCATTCCCTTCTGGCCTGCAGAGTTTCTGTAGAAAGGTCAGCTGTTATCCTGATGGGTTTTCCCTTATATGTTGTTTGTTGCTTTTCTCTTGCTGCTTTTAATATTTTTTCTTTGTGTTTAATTGTCGTTAGTTTGATTAATATGTGTCTTGGTGTATTTCTCCTTGGGTTTATTCTGTATGGGACTCTCTGTGCTTCTTGGACTTGGTGAATTATTTCCTTTCCCATGTTGGGGAAGTTTTCCACTAGAACCTCTTCAAATATTTTCTCAGACCCTTTCTTGTTTTCTTCTTCTTCTGGGATGCCTATAATTCGAATGTTGGTACGTTTAAGGTTATCACTGAGGTCTCTGAGGCTGTCTTCTAGTCTTTTTATTTTTTTTTCTTTTTCCTGCTTTGTGGTGTTTATTTCTCCCATTCTATCTTCCAACTCACTTATTCGTTCTTCTGCCTCAGTCATTCTGCTTGTTATAGCATCTAGAGTATTTTTAATTTCAGTTATTTTGTTATCCATTGCTGTTTGTTTTTCTGAGTTCTTATGAACTGTTTCTTGTACTTTCTCTATTTTGTTATCGAGATTTTGTATCATTTTTACTATCATTACTCTAAATTCTTTTTCAGGCATTTTTCCTATTTCCTCCTCATTTATTTGGTCTTGTGGGTTTTTTTCCTGCTCCTTTGCCTGCATGGGGTTTCTTTGTTTCCTCATGGTTGTCCAAGCTTTTGGAGTTGCTTGTCCTGGTGATAGAGGTGTTTATAGAAGACTGTCCAAGCCTCAGACTAATGTCCAAGTATTGGATTAAACGAATATTCAGTCTAGGAAACACATACATGTATAAGACACACAATTATTGAATCCGTTAGGACATAAGGCTCTAGAAAGACCTGACAGAACCCCAGTGTGCTATCAGATATTCAAAGAGAAACCCAGCAGAAACTGACAACTGAAACAGAACAAATCAGAGACAAAAGCAAAAGCAAACAAACAACAAATAACACCCTACTCATACAAACATCAATCCAGGGAGATTTTGTAAGCTAGGATCCAATATAGAAAAGAGCTGGAGTACCACCAGAGAGAATGGAGATTCTCAGAATGTAATTAGACAAGTGTACTAAGAACTAAGATAAAGACAAAAGCCTAATATTAATACCAAGGCAGTGCATCATCTGGAGAATAGAGCAAGGAGTCTGAGCAGACCGATAGTGTTGCTTATAAGTATGTTAAGATAAAATAAACTTAAAATGGCTGGAAGAAAGGGGAACAGAAGAGCGTAATGTGGTTGGAAATATGCAAAGAAAAAGAAAGGAATAGAAGTGTATAAAAGATAGGGATGAAAGGAAAGTATGAGAGATATTTTGTCCATACTACCAAAAACTTAGCTAGATATAGAAGTATATAAAAAGGCAAAAAAAAAAAAAAAAAAGAATAAAAAATATCCTTAAAAAATTATGTTATAAAACTTGTAGATCCCTTAGGGCTAAGGCCGTATTTAATAAATCAAAAAAAAAATAAAAAAATAAAAAATAAATAAAAAAAAAAGAGAGAGAGAAAGAAAAAAAAGAAAAATCCAGAACTGATCCCAGAATGGACCAGTTCAATAGGTATTGATACTACTATTTCTGTTTCCTTAGCGTCTCAGCTGTAAGTGTCCTTCTCCTTGCCTTGGTTTTTTTTTTTTTTGCGTTATTCTGTGACCAGCAGAGGTTCCTTTATTGTTCGTCTATAAGCCTCGGTGTGTGGGGAGGGAGAGGGTACAATAGTGGCTCCTTCTCCTGGGAGTGAGTGAGCAGTGGCGCACTGTTGTTTCAGTCAGGCTTGGAGGTGCCTGTTGCAGAGGGCGCTGGTGGCTCAGGCGTACACAGAAAGTCTTAGAGTTGGGCCTCTCTCGGGGTTTTTTCTTTTCGATGCTGGTTTTTTTTTTTTTTTTTCTCTCGGCAGCCTCCCTGCTGCTGGCGTTGCAAGGAGTTTTAATCTAGCCCCGCCCGAGCGCCTGAGGGTGCTTGTTATCCCTGAGCGCCTTAGGTGGCCCGCAGGGCGTCTCTCCACTGCCTGTTGCAGAGGCACCGAAAGAGAGGGAGAGGCTACGCGCGCGCGCGGCTCCTCCCCCCCGCCCGGGAGCCTGCAGCCTCCAGCCGCCATCATGGCCGGGCAGCTCTCAGGGACGGGCACTCCTCTCCGCGGACCTCCTCCCTCCTGTCCTCTCGGTCCGTCACCCTACCGGCAACAATGTTTCTCACCCTGAACCAGCTCTCCGGTTCCCACGCTCCCGCTCCTGGACCCTCTGTTCAGCCGTGGATCGATGTCTCGGTCTGGGAACGCTGAGCTGCGCTGCGGACCCTCCGTATGTTTCTCACTCCCTCCCGTCTGCCACAGCTCCGCCGCTTCACCCTCTTTGAGCCCTCGTAGATGCCTCCCTACCGGCTATGTCGCGCTCCCCGCAGCCCTTTCTGGTGTCCGAGGCCATCTGCTGGTGTCCAGCTGGTTCTCTGTGGGAATGACTGCGTCCTTCCGTGCATTCCCCATGCATCTGTGGAGAGGGATGCACTCCACGTCTCTCTACTTCGCCGCCATCTTCTTCCCTTTTTCGGTAGTTCTGTTTTTAATTTTCTGAGGAACCTCCATACTGTTTTCCATGGTAACTGCATCAATTTACATTCCCAACAAGAGTGCACAAAATTTCCTTGCTCTACATCCTTGCCAACACTTGTTATTTCTTGTCTTTTTGATAACATCCATTCTAACAAGTGTGAAGTGATGTCTCATTGTGGTTTCGGTTTGCGTTTTCTTGATGATTAGTGATGTTGAGCATCTTTTCATATAACTTTTGGCCATCTTTATACCTTCTTTGGAAGAAATTTCTATTCAAATCCTCTGTCCATTTTCTTGTCCAGGCTGTTTGTTTTTTGGCTGAGTTGTATCACACATTTTTGTACAATTACAAATACATTAAGAAAGACAGAGACTGGAAGACAGTTTAGATGTTTCTTACAAAACTAACCATATTCTTACCACATGATCCAGCAATCATAATCCTTAGTATTTACTCAAGAGGAGTTGAAAACTTACGTCCACCCAAAAACTTGCATGTGAACATTTACAGCACCTTTTTCATAATTGCCAAAGCTTGGAAGCAACTAAGATGTTCTTCAGTAGATAAATGGAAAAATAAACTGCGGTACATCCAGACACTGGAACATTATCCAGCACTAAAAAGAAATGAGCTGTAAGCCAGGAAAGGACATGGAGGAACTTTAAATACATATTACTAAGTGAAAGAAGGCAATCTGGAAGGCTACATGTACGATTTCACCTATAGGACATTCTGGAAAAGGTAAAACTATGGAGACAATAAAATTATCAGTAGTTGCCAGAAGATGGGGGTTGGGGAGGAGAGAGGTGAATAGGCAGAGTACAGAATTTTAGGGCAGTGGAAACACCCTGTGTGACATTATAATAATGGATATACGTCATTATAAATTTGTCCAAACCCATACAATATAAACATCAAGAGTTAACCCTAAAGTAATCTATGGACTTTGAGTGATTATGGTGTGTCCATGTAGGTTCATCCTTGGTAAAAAAATGTACCATTCTGGTGAGTGATGTTGATAACAGAGGAGGCTACGCATGAGTGGGGATAAGGGGTATAGGGGAAATCACTGAGCCTCCCTCTCAATTTTGATGTGAACCTAAAGATGCTCTGAAAAATAAAGACTTTAAAAAAGAAAAAGATAGAGGAAATCTTTCATACATTAAAAAGAATAGCAGCTTTATTGCACTAACCCATAACTCTAGACAACAGAGACCTCTGTTAAGGGTGAAGGTATTCAATTTGTATTGTGCCCACCTTTCTTCCCTTCTTTCTACTGCCTGCTAACTTAAATGCCCATTAAATCTGTGCCACTATTTATTTGTAATATGAGCACCTGTGTCTCAGCTACTAGACCAAGACAGCCAGCTGATGTCACATACCATTGAATAGCAAACAGATGACATTATTGTTTCAAGCCATAAATTTTACTCATGCACATGCACACACAGCTCTTGAAGGTATACTGTGTTTGTCCAGCGAGAAGAAATAAGAAGAAAAAACTCTTAAGGAAAATTAAAAATGTCTGTTCTCAAAATTCCCCAATTTTAATATAGACAAGTAATAATAGCAGAAGAACGCTCTAGAGACAGACTGCCTGATTTTGTATCATGGGGACCCTTGGGCAAGGTATTCAATGTTTCAATTCTGGGGACACTTTTTAAAAAATATTTATTTATTTATTTGGCTGTGCCGGGTCTCAGTCACGGCACGCGGGATCTTTGTTGCCGTGTGAGGGATCTTTGTTGCGGCACGCGGGATCTTTAGTTACAGCATGTGGGATCTAGTTCCCTGACCGGGGATCAAACCAGGGCCCCCTGCCTTGGGAATGCAGAGTCTTAACCACTGGACTACCAGGGAAGACCCTGGGGACACGGTTTTTATAGAGATGACCCTGAAGCAAGGCAAAAAATTATTTAATTGGTTATAGCATAAGTGATTGCCATATTTGGAAATCCTGGTTGGCTGATTGTGATTTGTTGCAAAGTTTTGCCTTCTAAGATTCAAGTGCATTCCCTCTGGCTTAGGTTTTGGTTTGCTTACGTAGGCTACTGAGGCATTAGAGCAACCTTGGTTTAATGGCCTTCTTGTTTAAATACTTTAACAGAATGTAATGCTTCAGCTATTACTATGGCCATACAAACTCATTCTGGCAGAGAATCCGTAATGCTTTGCATGTGGTCCTTTTTGATTAAAGCCACATTTACCACCTGTGAACACAACATATGTATAAAAAGACATACAATTAGCCCTTTTACAACCAGTTCTGAAATTAATGCATTTTGAACATTCACCTTTATTTTTCCTCATCAATATTCCCCTTGTTGTAAATGCCTTTTACATTAAAAAGTTATACACTTGATTCATCTTTGCTTTAGAAAAATTTTAAAAGTAAAAAGTATGAGCTAAATGACAATATGTAACGCATTAAATAGAAATATGTATTATTATTCTCTCTGTTATATAGATTTGAGTACATTGATTACTGTAGTATATAATACTATTATTTGAATATAGACATTTCTATTGTTTTAGCTAATGTTTATTGACCTCCTACAATGGGGCGGATGATGTTAAAATGTTCTTATGTATTTCATTAATCGTCTAGTAAACTTACGGAGTAGGTGTTGTAATAATCCTAGCTTTACTAATGAAGAAAGAAGAAACTGAAACACTGCGGAGGTAAGTAAATTTACTAATACCTTACATGTTGAAGTGGATGGACTAGGATTTGGATCTAGGCAGTCTTGCTCCAGTGTCCCCCTCATGCCATCCTTTATTTGCTAAATAAATACAAGTTGAGCCACTAAAAAAAATTTCCTAACATTATCCTTACACTTCCTCTTCCTATCTGTTGATTCTCTATCTTGTCGGTGTGGAAACTGAGAGACAGAAGGATTTAGTAATTTGTTCAAAGTCACTCAGTGAAAGTAGGGAGCCAGGACTTGAACTCTGGCTCTACTGCCTCAGCTGGGAACACAACCCTAGGTTCTTTTGAACAAGTAAGCTGTTAGTTTTGAGTTTCAGTTTTGCAAGATGAAAAGAGTTCTGAAGGTGGATGGTGGTGATGGTCACACAAAAAGAATGTGCTTAACACCACTGAATTGTACATGCAAAATGACTAGGATGGTAAGTTTTATGTTACATGTGTCCATTATAATAGAAAGAAAGCAAGCTTAGTTTTTATGTTAAAAAAAGTATTTTCTATCTTGGTTTGGCTTTCATTGCTAGTAGAGTAGTTGAGTCTACAAGAAGTATCTCTTCCTATAGTGTTGGCCTTCTTGTCGACCTGGCCTTTGGTAATGCCCACTATTAGTGTCCCTCCTTACATTTAAGGCAGAGTCACTTTGCAACTTACCCTATTAATAATAATAAAGCAGCATCTATTCATCCATTAACATACATTAACACACCGTTAAAGAATACCTGACTGTAACCAGCTTTAGAAAAGAGGGTTCCAAGAAAATGGGTCATGGTACCAGTAAATTTCAACAACTGCATGATGGAAGAAACAAGAAAGAGGGAAAATAAGTTTCAACTCCTTACTAGGTCCTGAGAGAGAGCAGTGAAATGGGAAGAGGGGAAGGTAGCTAGGGAACCTAGAAGCATCAGGACCAGGAATGTTCCAGCAGGAAGTGATAACAGTTTAAGTCCACCAAATATAGAACACCACAATCTTACCTCAAATCCTCACCCATGTCTGCGGTTTAGTGAAGCTCTATTATTTTACAAAACACTTTCTCAAATGGTATTTTATTTTTTGTGCACCAACACTACCAACAACATAAACACAAATGAAATTTGTGTTGTGGCTAAAACTTTTGCATGAGTTTAGAAGATTTGAAGGAAAGAGAAGGAGAGGGTAAAAAATGTCTTGTAAGTCTTTAGGTTTTGTTTTGTTTTGTTCTGTTCTGTTTTGTTTTGCCACACTGCAGAGCATGCAGGATTAAATGGGGTCCGAACTTGCGCCCCCTGCAGTGGAAGCAGAGTCTTAACCACTGGACCACCAAGGAAGTCCCATAAGTCTTTAGTTGTAAAATGATAATGCTTCAAAGTGGAACAAGAACAAGAAACTACACAGACATAGACTCTACTGTTTCATGGATTGGAGAGAAACACTATTTCCCCAATGTTATTTTATCACTTCATCAGTGACATTCTGGAATTGGGGAACATGATGAGACATGGCTAATGAATCCAAAAGTAACCAAAGTAGCTTGTAAAGGGGACAACAGAGGGCCAGAGATGATTGAACGCTCTCAAAGACTGGGGTAAATCTTTAAACTTCCCAGACGTGGATTGAGAAGGACAAACTTGTCAGTATTTTAGTTCTGTGAACACATTTTCAATAGACTTATTATCCTAGGTCATTATTTCCCCTTGTTTATGAAAGAATAGAGATGTTGTGTGTGTGCGCGTGTGAGCTTAGTTTAAACTGGAATGAAAACATTACTGTAGTAAAAAGGCTTAGGGATGTGAGCTTTTGTCTTCCAATTACATGTTTAGTAAGGATTTCCACACCCAATAAAATAAAATCACAAATCAAGAACTTGACTTTGTGAAGAATAGTTATAATTTATAAAACAATCACTTTTTAAGGTGGTATGAACTTGACACTCATCACATTAGAATCTAATTTCCTCCTAAAATAACCCAACACTCTAGGAAAATTAAGTAGAAGATAGCACCTCTTCACTTAGCTATTTTACTGTTCTTTCTTTTTTTGTTCAGCCTGGGCACTCATGAAGGAGGGGGAAAAAACACTTAGCAAATATAAAGAAGTGAGATAAGATCATAAATCTTCTATACTTGCTAAATTTAGACGGTAATTTAAATACTGAAATATATTTAATTCACTGAAAATGCAAAAAAATAATGTTTCTTTCAAAACTTAAAAGTGCTTGCTGAGAAGGTATCTTAATAGTTTCAAAGCTCTAATAAGAAAATGCCATAATATAATATAATATAGTAAATGACCCACTCCATAACATTATAGCTTTGTTTGACATGATAAATTGCTTTATAACATGCTAGCGTGCATTAAAAATAAGTCAGATTGCTGTAAATCATGGCTATATCTTTGTCCCTCATTTTATTATTATTATATTATTTTTACATATGACTCAAACCAATGTTGGAAAATTAAGACTTGTTTCCTAATATTTGTAAGATAGATATCAACGTGGACTGTGGAAACTGATATGTCTCTGAATAACTGCTTAGTTTTATTCTGGTGCCCTCCAATATATTTTCATGACTTACTATTAAAATTCACCTTGATCTCTACTACCTGAATGACTTCTTGACACCAAGCTGGCAAAATAAGAGCAAGGTGAGTAAGCTAAACATTCCTTAATGGCACAAGTCCAAGAAAAACACATATTAGACTTTGTTAGGAACATATGGAAACATCTAAGGTTACAGAAGTTTTATACGTAAGTTTGATGTGTGAATACAATATGACATTGTATTGTATATATTGAAAATATATACCAATGGAGATAAGTTGGAACTTTAAAAGATGTCTTAGCTTTTTCTTTTCTGTTTTCCGTTTCTGTTTCTTTTTCTATGTTTCTCCTTCCCTCCCGTTTTCTTTCTTTCTCCTCTAGAACAGTTCAATCTTAAAGACTTTGGTAGAGCAGAACAAAGTAAGTAAGTTCACCATACGTGGGAGAGGACCACAGTGGAGGGTGTCAAGGCAAAGTGGATGTCTGTGTAGGAGGGCTACTCGGTAGCTCATGGTGGAACCTGACTGTGATAAGAAAGGCATCAATGCAGAAGAGCGGCCTGGTGGGGATCTTAGGGCCCCGTTGCATGATGCAGGTATTCACATAAAGAGGTGCCAAGTATAAGGTGTCTCAGTCCAAGTGGGTTAAGGAGGGTATTTGTGTGAGGGAGAGGGTGCTGCCCAAGACAGGATATTAGTTAGATACAGAAGGAATGATTAAATAAGCATGTAAAATAGAAGCCAGGTTTCTCACTGTCAGAGAGAGGGTGATACAAATAAGAAAAAGAATTAGATTGAAATATATAGTTTTAGACTGAAATTAACAGTATTACTATGAGCTCATGGTTTCCAACATATATATGATGGATATGGAAATAAATACAAATGCAAATGTGAATGTACTTTGTATATATGTGTGTGTATATAAATACACACATATATACAGTGATACACCAATAGCAAACAGTACCCAGATCTTGGCTTTTAAACATCATTCTGGAGCTCCTTGGAGAAATGGCTAATTCTAGGGCTAAAGAAGGAAAAGAAAGTGCAGTGTGATTCTGGAACATCTTGTTATGCCAGAAAACATGGACACACTCAAAAATCGGTGGGGACATTTTAAGAGGGTGTAGATGCCAGCTGTAAGGAATTTCCACTGGCAAAATAAGACAATTAGGCATCAAAATAAATGTAACAACAGACTCTAAGCCATGAAATAAAACAGAAAACCATGAGTTCATTATACAGATATGAATACAAAAATTAGTTAATTGAAAGTTTTATAGGCAATGGACTATTCATAGAAGTTCTAAGTACTTCTCAATGAAATAATCATTAATTATAAAGAAAAAAACTGTAACTTTACATTGGAGAAATATGGAATATACCATCTTAAAAGAAGGATTCAAATGAACAAACAGAATGAGCGAAATAGAAATCACAAGCTGTGTAAGGATGCAGGGAGAAGAGCACAGCAGCACTCCGGTGATATCCCTGCTAAGGATACATTGCCTAAATCTAATCATGACAAGTCTTCACACAACCTCAGATTGACAGAGAGTCTATCAAATAACTGGCCTGTGATCTTCAAGTGTCAAGGTCACGAATTCAAGGAAAGACAGAGGGATTGCTCCACACCCAAACGTGGCTGGTGATTCCAAACCGGATCCTTTAACTGAACAGGACATAATTGGGACAACTGGTGAAATCTGAATGGGATCTGAGGATTAGATGTCAGTTAATGAAACAATTCTAATTTTCTGCTTTAGATGGTTGTATTATGATGAGGTAGAGGAATGTCTTTGTTTATAGGATTCTGGATGACAGGGTGTGAATTTACTCTCAAATGGTTCAGAAAAAGATTCCCTTTTATTGTACTTACATTTTTTTTTTCTGTAAATCTGTGGTTGTTTCAAATTGTTTAAAATGATAAAAGTTTTTGTATCAGATTTTCTCACAACGTGATTTGGTATTCTTTCAATTTAAAGAGAGTTGTAATAATTCTGATTGCTTTTACAATCTCTGAATTTCAATAGATGGCAGAGATTTTTCTCTCACCCTAGAGAATTTCTGTAAAATTCAATTATTTTTCTAGCTCATTTTATATCTTGCTGTGATGTGTTTACACATTGTGCCCTGGGACCTAAGGATAACATGGAAAATCAATTGTTAACGAAATGAAATGTAAGCCCTGTGATAGCATATACCATTCTTATATTTGGTTTCAAATATGCCTATTTAATTCCACTTTAGAGTGAAATCAGATGAAATTAAAATTCTGTTTAAGTATTCTCCAGAAGTTAACTGAGTCCCCAAAGTGATCAGCCACAAAGAAATTTTAATTAGTTTGATGAAATCTGCCTTTCAAGCAGTTAGAAATTTGGAGATTCAAGAAAATGATCTGTTGGTTTCTTCGTTCTAAAAAAACAAACCAAAACAAAACAAAACCTGAGGAATTAAAAAGCTTTGTCTGAGAGGAGTGGAGAATGGACTCCCTGCCAGCACAGTACAATTTGTATGCAACTGTGTTCCTCCACAGTTATCTCTGTCTTAATGTGTGTGTGGAGTTCCGGATTACTAAGTGGCTAAGGTAGGGATGATACTGCAATGTGAATAGCGGTATTAATGCAGACAATATGGATTATTGACATTATATTCTACATAAAACCAGATAAAACAATGGGCCTTGCATACAAATCTGTGCTGAAAAGGCACAATCTTATCACATTACTGTGGATCAGTGTGAATTTCCTTTTCAAAGCAGAGTTCTGACCAGGGTCTGGAGCCAAGTTCTTTTCTATGTGTATGCAAAGACTTCATTTCAGACACCTTGGGCTGGAGCAGCATGTAAATTGTCAGGAAAAAATATTGCTAGCCTGCAGCTACCAATAGAGCCAGTTGTACAGCCAAATGTGCAGATTTGGCAAACCAGCTGTTTTCCCTGCTCAAGGAATTTTCATGTTGTGCTCCTGCTAAGCAAATCAAACAAGCATTACATCAGCGGCTTTTATACTGCATTAAAACCTGAAGCTTTTGTGGATATTTAAACAAAGCCTATTCCATGTTCTCTCTTCTGATGATGATTATTTCTCTTCTTTTTAAAAATGTACAAGTTCCAGATATTGAGAACAATTAGCAGACACAAAGTTATCCCACATATTGGGGTTTTTAACTATGAGAAAAACAGAGGGAGAGATAGAGACTAAGGCAGAAAGAAGGATGAGAAGGTTATGAGAACATAACATTGCTTCTTTTGCTTCTAGAGTAAGAGATCCATGAGGACAGTGATTTTGTTATTGCGCGGAGCTAAATCGGACTCCATGTTAGATGTTTCTTTGACTTTAACCTTTGCTTTTTGTTGCTTTTGTTATTGTAATTATACATGATGGCCTGCCTCCGGGAACACTGTGCCTCTGCCTGAATGTTGAACTAAAGTGCCTCTGTTCAGCCCACCAGCGGACAACCTGCCCTGCCCACCTGTGTGAATGGCTGAAATGAACATATCCCCTCACTGAGGCTGGTTATTCCCAGAGATGTCTTGTAAGACTGATGACCCTTTAACTTTACTTCCCCACAGCCCCTCCCTCTCTGGTTCTATAAAACAAACTAGCATCCAGACCCCAAAAAGACGGTTTTTTGAGGAGGCATTAGTCTGCCATCTTCTCAGTTTGCCGGCTTTCTGAATAAAGTCATGTTCCTTGCCTCAACACCTTGTCTCCGATGCATTGGCCTGTTGTGTGGCGAGCAGAACAAGCCTGGACTCGGTAACAATTTCTGTCTCTTAAGTTCACTATCAATTTAATTAATTAATTAATTAATTCTATCAGTATTGTTAGCACATGGAAAAGTGCCTGGCAGACTTTAGAATTTAAAAGTGCTAATTTTTAGGCTAGAAAGAAACATATTATATCAAGTTCTCACCACGGGTTTAGATCATCACTTAACTTGGGAGAAGGTTAATTTTGAAAGGATGACTCCTTATGAAATGAAAAAGGAAACTTCCTTTCATTCCTACTGTCTCTGAGAATATGACTTTCTGGTGGAGTTTCCAGTCAAGTCAGAGGACAGTCCAGAGCAAATGTTTCTTAGAGTATCATTCATTCTTATTATTCATTCATTCATTCAATACATACTTATTATGTATCTGCTATGTGTCGAGCTCTGTAATATGTGCAGAATTAAACATTTATGGATAATGTCCCCACCTCAGGAAGCTCAGTGAGGGTAACTGAAAGGAAGAGATTCTGCAGTAGAGTGTGATAAGTATTACGAAATGTGAAGGGTGTGGCCTTTGACCAGGTGATGCTAGTATTCATAAGGAATAAGCATAAAATAATATGTGATGGGTTTAACAGACAGAAAGAAAGGAAGGCTGAATAGTTATAGTACTCCAATTATAAAAGCCCTCAGGTGTGTTTTCTAAGTGATAGGACAGTTTCTGTCTTTATTTTAATCATTTAAGTTGAGCTCACTGTCTTCAGGCTTTGGCTTCTACCTGCCTGAAACCCTTGTCATTTAAAACTTATTATTTTACAAGATATTTTTTATCAGTCACTGTGCTAATTTGGGTCCTTCTAGCAAATCACTAAACTTGAAATGGAATAAGACTGTTGGAACACTGCCTAATGTTTGTTTCAGCTGATAGAAATATTATAGTGATTTATATCTGTTTGTTAACTGAGCTTGATTCTCCTTTGATAACTTTAGTTTACTCCTTTATTTTTCCTGATAATTTGCTAATAGAACCTCATTTATATATAGATATAGATATATAAAAGATACACACGTACAGATTTATACTGATTTATATTGTGTAAAGTTATGTGTACATAATTGTTGCTTAATAAAAAAGTTGACTGGTCTCTGTCCTTGGTTACTGGGAGAAAGGCTATAAATCCTCGGAATTTCCCAAACAATAACTGTCTTTGTTATTTGTGAGCCCCCTGGATCACACCTCACTTTATCCTAAAGAGATGACTCAGGATGGGGGCTGGTCATCAGAAAGATCAACCTTTGCTTACAGGATGGGGGCTTTGAGCCAGCCCAGCCTCCAAGGAGGGGTGGAAATGAGGGCCTGCAGATTGAGTTCAGCCCCATGGCCAATGGGTCCATCTATCCTGCTTATGTAATGAAACTCCACTAAAAAGCCTGGACACCAGAGTTTGGTGGAGCTTCTTTGCTGATGAACATGTCAATGTGCTAAGGGAGTGACATGCCCTGATTCCATGGGGAGAAGGCATGGAAGCTCTGCATTTGGGATCCTCCTAGATATCACCCTATATGACTCTTCAGTTGGCTGATGCTAATTTATATCCTTTATAATGAAACTGTAATTGTAAGCATAGCACTTTCCTGAGTCCTGGGAATGAATTATTGAACACGGGGAG
Source organism: Hippopotamus amphibius kiboko (assembly GCF_030028045.1). Classification (NCBI taxonomy): domain Eukaryota; kingdom Metazoa; phylum Chordata; class Mammalia; order Artiodactyla; family Hippopotamidae; genus Hippopotamus; species Hippopotamus amphibius. The sequence continues at coordinate 15,124,575 of NC_080198.1, forward strand.
GGATTGTGAGAGCTTCCTAGTTTTGTAACCAGTTGGTCAGAAGTACAGGTGACCTGGGACCCTTAAAATCACTGCTGGCATCTAAATGAAGACAGTCTTATTGGGGACCATGCCCTTTAACCTGTGGTAGTCTGAAGCTGACTCCCAGTGGGTTAGTTTCAGAATTGAACTGTAGTGCTTCCGTATACATTACATGAAGGATGAAGGTCTGAAAACATGAATTACACATGGGATTCTAAGATAATGTCTTGTTGTAATGCCCAATATTTTACATACCTTTTTTTTTTTTTTTAAGTTATCAAGAGCCTTTGAGAACAATGTACAATGAGGCCCAGATTGGCTCTGTCCATGGTACAAGTTTACAGTCAATGCCCTTCACTTTATATTTAAACGTTACTACAAAGTCATTTTGTTGCTCATCAATTGATAAATATATAAGGCACCAAAGAAAGTGGTCAGTACATTTGCAGGGCTCAATTCATACTGGCTTTCTTACGGGACTCTTGATAACTAAAAGTATCTCTGAATACGTATCTCTGAATAGGTGCAGACTCTGAAAAGATAAATCCTTTGGTGATGAAGACAAATTCCCCTTTTAAATACCTGTACCTGCTCTGACAACATAGTCCCCTCAGCGGAGGACCTCAATCAGATCAATCAGATCAGAGGAGTTGTTATCACCATGGAGACACAGCATAAATGGATTTATCTGCATTCTCATTTCTGCTCTCACTCTGAGCCCCACAGCCCTACGTTCAAAGGAAAACAAGTATTTTTCTGGCATTGGGATCAGGAATTTCAGAACTTATTTTATGAAGCCATTAGTGCTTCACCAACAAATGAAAGAATGGGTGTTAAAGACATGGGTTTTTTGGCAGGAGGAAGGCATTTGGGTTTAACACACATGAATAGGGATAGGGTGCTCAATCATGACCAATATCTGGGGAAGGACTTTAGCCATTGTTTGGATTACGTTCTCTTTGTATTAGAAGACATTTCTTTTATGAACAAAAATTGGTTTCTTTGGAATTCGCCTTGCCCTAATTTCTTTCTATCCTTGGGGCTTCTACTCATTTGCATGATTGGCCTAGAGAACAATTTATCATCCCTCTTTTATGCATCTGATTTTCTAAAGGTTGCCTGGCAAGTCAGGGATGACTTTGGGCATAGTCTCTTGGGTAACTTCTAATAATTGCACTTCCTCCCCAGTGCTTTGGGTGTCTGGCACATTTGTAATTGACAGAAGGATAACAATGCAGTCTGGCTGGTTTCCAAGGCCACCCTCAAATAAAATTGGATGGTTATGGGGGTGGCTAAACTGCCCATGTACACCCCTTAGCCTCAGGAAAGGAAAAAAATTAAAAATCCAAAATAAAGAATTTTTCTGATTGGATCATTGTTTGTTTCTTTAATTTAAGCATTTAATTAACAATGTACCTGGATAAGCAAGCTGTGATTAGGGATAGAAATTTGAATGCTACTTAAACTCTTTCCAGCTATCTTTACAAATGCCCAACCCATTTCTAGCTATGATATCCTATCCTTTCAGAAGTGCTTTGGGCACAGAGAACTCTGCTTACAGATTAAAGCTAGTTTCTGAGTGGTGCTTAACCAGGCTGACCCAGGTAAAGGTGCCTGTTTCTGGAATGATGCAGGGATGCAAAAGTGGAAAGAATCTCACCTGTCACATCTGTGATTAGAGTGAGGGAAAAGTATCAGTGTTCCTCTTCTTTAAAATGTGGAAAACAATAAGAAAGGTGATATTTCATCAGCAGCAGGTGTCAGGTAGGTAATTTACTAAAAGACATAGGAGATTTTGCGATCGTCTCTGTACATCCTTTGGCAACCTTGTATTGGCATGCTAAAAACCACAAAACTTTCTGTTCTAATATCAAGGGTTTTTGTTTTTAAAATATAAATATGAGGTGTTATGATGATGATGAAAGAATACTTATTCTGTTTCTGAAATAGAGCAGATAATTAAACAGTATAGATTTTTGTTTGCTGAAAGTCTGGGTAAAAAATAAGTATACAAATTTGATTAAGTATACTTCTTTGAAATGCGATTAATTGTAATATATAATATTCAAACAACTTTTCAAATTTAGCAAAGTACTTTTATATTTTAACTGGTATCCTAAATGTGGCAGATGGCATGACTGGTCCTAATTCTCCACCCCTCCTGGTATGCACGCTGGTCTGTATACACTTTGTTATGTGACCCTGCAGTTGTTCTGGCTTGGGCCACATGACTTGCTCTGGCTGATAGAATGAGGCTGGAGTGAATATATGCCTAATCTGTGCCTAGACCTCAGGAGGTCTTGCAGGTTTCTGTTTGTGCTCTTGTGTTTCCGCTACCACCACGAGGAAGACATTTCCAGACTAGTCTATTGGTTCCAGGAGATGGCTGAGGGACATACAGAGCAGAACTGACTCACAAAGCTCTCCCAACCGAGTCAAATCTAAGCAGTTCTCAACTGTCCTGCAACTGCAGGAACTATAACAATAAATAACTGTTCTTTTAACCCCCCTGAGTCTGGGGACGGATTGCTATGCAGCAGTAGGGAAGTGGTTCTGTAGTATATGAGGCTGGAGTATTGCACTGTGGATGGTTTACTGCAGACAATACAGAGCCTAAGTGGCTAAACGGCTTCCTTGAAATCACATGCACATCGGCATCACACTGGGCCTTAAACACATCTCTTGATTCCAAACCCCCAAGTTCTTTTTACTCTAAAAACATTCTCCTTATCAGGTTCTGTGTCCTGTTCTCTGTAAATACATGTCTTGTTCAGAGCATAAAACCCAATAATTGAACAAAACAATCCCAAAAATGGCTGGAAAAGGAGTCATAGAAGGATGGTGATGGCTTTAAACACTGCTCTGTTTTCACCCAAATTCAACACGTCCCTGAGCTGGGATCAAGAGCGATTAAGCTTGAAAAGATGAAGACAGGCCAACCTCCTATTAGTATATCCATTTTCATTGCCTGGGGCTTAGAAAGTCCCACACAACTGGAAACATTAATTAAGTCTGCCCTTGTAAGAAATTCTTCAAGGCCCTTTCCCAATGCCCCATATAAACTTTTTATAAGAGACAACCAAAGATAAAGATTTGAGACAAACTGAGGCAACCTATATTCATACATGGAAGAAAAAATTTCTGCAATAGAGTACTGAAAGACCATCAGATTTCAACTTCTACCTGGGCCTCACTTATGTTTGGCAGATGGGAAGGAACTGTTTTATTTCTTTTTTATTCTAATTTTGCTTTTCTAGGGGCATTTAGATAGGCAGACTCTTACTAATTTCCCGTAGAGGTCTTTAGGGACACATTTAGAGACTAAAACCGATAGGGCTACTTTGCATTTTGTAATATATTTTGCAGATTCAGCTAACTGAGCAGACCCCAGTGGAAGTATTTTCATAATTGGGCTTCCAAAATTGTGTGTGCGCTGACAGGTAATATTCATGCACATAAATTTGACAATAACAATCTCACTGCTCTCATGTTTCAACTACCACCTACATGCTGATGACTCAACTTTTTAAATCTAGCAGAGACCTCTTCTCTGAATCTCAGCCTTCTATATTCAACTGCTTTTTTGGATATCTGCATGTGAATGCCCCAAGGCATGTCAAAATTAAAATAGACAGATCTAAATCTTACTACCTTTTCTTCCTGGATCCCCTGTCTCAGTTAATGGTCTCACTCTCTAGCCAGTCACCTAAGTTATCACCAGCAGTATCATCCTTGATTCATCCTATTTCTACGTTCTTCACTCTCCATGGGCACAATGCTCTGTCAGTTCTACCCCATAAGTATTTCTGAAATCCGTCTCCTCATTTACAATTCCTGGTTTTCTAACATTTCTCAATTGAAGTATTGCACCTTCTGCCTTAAACCCCCAAATCTCTTTTTAAATGAAAGCTGACCAAGTAGCTCTCACAACTGAATGGCTTCCAACAATAATCTACTTAATAAAATCCATGGTCCTTACCATGGCCTTATAAGGCCTGAGTAGTGTGGTCACTGACTCTCTCACAAGCCCCATATAGAGTGGACTCTAGAGACTGACTGGCTTCCTGTTCCAGCTTCACTACCCTCTGGTTGTGCAAACTTAGGCAAGTTTCTCAATATTTTTGTGTCTCAATTTCTTCATCTACAAAATGGGATTATAATACTGCTTATCTTAAAAGGTCGTAATGAGCATGCAATGAGTTAATATGGTAAGTAACTTAGAATATTACCTAATACAGAATAAGCCCTCCATTAATGTTTCTCAGACCCCAAATTTCTGCTTCAAACATTCTGATCCAGCTGTCACTTCCTGCATGTACCAGGTTGCAGTCTATGTTCATGCCCTTCCTTAAGCTGTTTCCTTTGTTTGTGTCAAAGTCCATCTTTATTTGACTATCTCCAAACCATGCTTCATTTGATCATTAATTGAATCATTTATTCATGCCTTCATTCACTCCATGAACTATAATTTATTGAGTAGTGACTCTTTGTTATACAAGCATCATACGAAGGTGACCACAACAACATGGCACTCGGGCTTTAAGGAACTTGTGGGTAGATGGGGTTGGCAGACAGATAAACACACAATCACAGACACTTAATTAGAGGATAATATGTGTGTGTTGAAGAAAAGACGAAAGAATATAGAAATATATTTCCAAGGAAACTGTATTTGATATATGCAATTTGGAGGAAGTATTTCAGGTATCCTATCCTCTAGGAAATTGTCCCTGATAAGGTTAGCTTTTTCTACTCTCCGTTCTCAGAGCACACCTGGTATATAATCTGCTTGGGCTGCTATGACAAAATCCCACAGGCTGGGTGGCTTAAAGGACAGACCTTTATTTCGCACAGGAGGCAGGAAGTCTAAGTTCAAGGTTCCAGACGATTCCTGGTGAGGCCTCTCTTCCTGGTTTGCAGACTGCCATCTTCTCACTATGTCCTCACAGGCTGAGGGAGCAATCTCTCTCTCTGCCTCTTATTATAAAGCCACTAATTTCACCAGGAGTGCCCCGCCTTCATGACTTCATCTAACTTCAATTTTCAAAGGCACCATCTTCAAATATCACATTAAGCATTAGGGCTTCAACATATGAATTTTGAGAGGACACAATTCAGTCCACAGCACCTGGTTGGCCTAACCCAGAGAACTCACCTTAAGTGATTAAAAACATGTTCCCTTTCCTACTCTCTCTTTTTGACTACAGTGACTTAAGGACAGGCATCACATCTTTATCCATTATTTTCTGAACCTATTAGCCAAGAATTGTTCTCATAGGTTGTTTCTTCTTCATAGTTTCAGCTTGTACATGAGTGAGTGGCAGATTTCCATAGGATTCCTAAGCCCTGTATTAATGATGTCTAGGTAGAAAGTGTTAAAGACATAGCACTGCTGAAATGGGGTACTGTAGGTTCACATCTGCATGAAGCTAATTGTCTCAGTAATGGCTCAAAAGACTAAGACAAAAGACAGAGATCTAACCTAAGACGTAAGCAACAGTTTGCTGAGATTTCTGAGAAAAAGCTTGCTTCTTTGATAAAGGAAATCAATGCAGTTAGTTCTACCCCATTCCCCTTTGTCTTCTTTTTGCTGTGAAGGTAGAAACGACATCTAATTATCATCTTGAGAACTGGAAGAGCTAGGCCTGAGGGAAAGGCCAAGGGAAAAGTGCATCATCATCCTAATAGCACTGAGCTATTGAACCAATCCCTATCTACTATATCTGGAATTTGTATTGTATAAGAAAATAAACTACTGCTCTAAGCCAACATTGTTTGATTTTTGTTAGTTCCAGCTAATGCATTTCTGAGTCCTCTTTCCAATCTGCTCATATAACACATTGGTTTTGCATTGTTACTTCATTGTATCACATAATAAAATATCATCCTCTCTGGACTCTCACATGTGTAGAAATAACTGGATCATCTTCACATTCCCGTTTCACATGCACTTTGCAGATGACAGACAAAATAAAAGTTGCACAGATGTGAAATGGCTGAAAATCTCTCCTGTTCTAAGGGATATTTATTTTGATTAAGTTTTTGTAGGAAAATTTACTATAAAGAAAAATCCTTTATAATATTAAATTAGTATCCTAACCCAGTGACATCATAGGAACTCAGCCAATATTTTTGTATTCAAAATTAAGAATAAAATATCTTTATAACCTAGTCTCCCAAAGATGGTCATATTTAATGTTTTAGTGTATTCTCTTACAGTACTTTTTCTCTGGATACACAAGATATACACTTTTCATCTGGAACATCAAAATGTTATCAAATTAGGACCTATTATATTTACTGTTTTGTAAACTACCTTTTAAATGGAATCATTCATTGTGAATATTTTTCATGACATGACATTCTTTGACAACCTAATTATAAAAACTCTTATGGGTTTGTTATTTGGCTGTACCATAATTAATTTATCTGTTGGATATCTAGGTTGCTTCAATTCTTCTTGCTCTGTTGCCTGTAGTGGCTGTGTGTTGCTTTCATTTCCTCCTAGTATTACTTCTTTTGGGACACTGCCATTCCCTTAATTCTAGAAAGATGTCAATCACAATCTATTACCCATCCCTGGCTATGGTGACCTTGAATGAATTAATATTTCATCTCCTGGGGAAAGTGATTGGTTTAATATTAAGACTATAACTCAGGTAAAATCAGAGCCCTTTTGGATATTTCTATGTAGATGATGGGGATGAGTGAGGGAGGTGGGGAGGCTATCACCTTCCCTTGGTATCACTCACTTGTGTTGATGTGGTCCATTAGTTCTCAGAAGTTAGCTTCCAAGGTTTCTTGGGAGAAACCTACCTATGGTTAAGGAGAATATAAGATAAGAGTGGAGATTGGTTGAGAAGTTAAAGAAGAGAGAAAGAGCACAAAGTTTCTGGATCAAGCTGTGCCTGAAGCTATTCTACTTCTGGATCACTCAGTTTCAGGAGCCAATGTGTTCTTCTATTTTTATTACCCTTATTTTCACTTAAACTAGTTTGGGCAGGCTTTCTGATAACACCTAAGTAATAAATCTAATAGAGTAGTCTGCTAAATTCTTCATGTACAAATGAGAATCTCTTCATCTCATTTTTATGGCATTATTATTTTGACATAAATTGATAACTATATGTTTTTAACATGATAATCACGTCCTGAAAGAAACCTGGTAAATACATGGATCAGGTGTTGTATTATTTTTTTATATTGACTTTTCAAAATGAAACAGATTTTACTCTTACAGACTACTCTTTCAAGAGCCCGTTTCGTTCCTTCAGATGAGCACAGCCATGGTAAGCGTACAATAGAATCGTGATGAGTAGATTATCAAATGATCGGATTTGCTGCATGAGGAGCCCCAAGAATTTCTTTTTAAAGGTGCATTGATTCCCTCAGGTTATGACCAAACACTATATCAAACACTTTGAAATACTGCTCTCTTTGGTCTTTCAATTTTATATGGTTGTAAAAAACTTCATTGTGTTTGTTGCAATTTTTCAGCAAGAAATGTAACCTGAACTTTAAGAACATGAATTTTGCTTCCAGGGCAGGAACTATAAAAGTCCCACTGAGATTTAAACACAGATGATGGAACTATTTACCAGGTTTTGGGGTTTGAATTCCAGGTATCCGCGCAAGTCCTGACAGTTAGACAAAATCGTAATTTGAAGGCATTAGAAAGCTTTTTGCCATACAGGATCATATTTAAGATGGTAAAGGGCATTGCAGGCCTGAAAAAAGAAAAAGGATAAGGAGAAAGGCTTTCATGTTCTAATTTGTTCCTCCATCACTAAATAGTGCTTGTCACATTTTTTTCTCTACATCATCCTAGAAACTCTCAAGCTTTCCTGAGAGTGTCCAACTTCTGTATGGAATTAACAGCCACAGAAAAAATCATGTTTAGTTTTAGTCATAAAGTTTAGGTTTATTTCAATAGCAGAATCATCAGAATTACAACAGCTAATTAATGAGGCAGGTGTCAAGACTAAGGCAAAGCAAATGACTAAAACAAGGCAGCTGTCAGGATATAATAAACTACAGTAAGTCCCCTACATACAAACGAATTCCGTTTTGAGAATGCAACAAAGTCCAACAAAGTTAGCCTAGGTACCCAACTAACACAAGCGGCTATTCAGTACTGTACTGTAATGGGTTTATAATACTTTTCACACAAATAATACATAATAAACAAACACACAAAAATAAAGAAAACATTTTTAATCTTCCAAGACAAGATCTCAAAAAGTCCAGCAGCACAGTACAACAGTTGGCATACAGGGGCTGGCATCAAGTGAATAGGCAAGAAGAGTTACTGACTCAAGGAGGGGTTAAGGAGGTGAGGGATGGCAGAGCTGAAGGATGGTCAACAATAGGAGATGGAAGGCCAGCTGCAATTTCACTGATGCCTAACGTTGATGGCACAGGTTCTGGTTCCTTGCTGGATTCAATACCATCTACCCTCTTGAAAAAATGATCCAGTGATGTCTGGGTAGTAGCTCTTTTTTTCTCATCATAGATCACATGGTAGCACTGCATTACATTCTGAACAACTGCTGCAAGCTTTCTGTGCTGTTCTATGTTCCGGTCCTGTGCCTTAAAAACTAACAGTGCCTCCTCAAATAAAGAAAATCCCCTTGCCATTTCCTGCATGGTGAATCTCTTTGCCATTTCCTGCATGGTGAAAAAGAATTACTTTTTCTTCCTTTCCTCTCTCTTCATCCTTTCTCTGGGCCTCAAATTCCATCAGGTCTTCATTAGTAAGCTCCACATTTGCATCTTTGAAAGTTTGCAACTTGAAGATTCGTATGTAGGGACTTACCGTATGATGCTTGTTCCACTCCTTTTCAGCACACTGACCAATACACCCATCAACTATCATCTTTTTTTCTTTAATGAGTTTATTTGCGTATATTTCTTTCTGTCTGATATTCTACTTTTTTTTTTCTGATGTTCTATAATTCATTATAACTAAATCAAATGTGCTATTGTTAAGCATCCCTTTGTAGGCTGCTATAAGCATAAATCCAGAGAGAGTCCATGCTTGAAGGAAAACCCAAGCCCCGCAGGGCTCCATTCAGCAGGAGACAAGCAGTTGCCTACAATCGCAGAGGAAGACCATCCTTCAGCAAGGTATCTTGCGTCCAATGGCATGAATCAAATGGGAACCCCAGAATCCTTCTTCCTTCTAGCCAGTGTCCCCTTCATTCCTCTTTTTTCTCAGTGTTAGCAGCCTCTTTACGCCTCTGCCTTGGGACCATTGGGGCTAATCACCACACCTCTTGCCTAGGCTAGGTTGACTACCACAAGATGTCCATCTTTCCCACATTGTTGTTTATCCTCCAGGCTTCAGTCTCTATCCCTATTGCCTTTTGTGACCTTTATTCCTACCTCCCCGTCTCCTAAAACACTTTCATGGAACTCTGTGGAACTCTAGCTCAATCATCAGCAAACATATTCTCAGCTTCACCAGCAAACATGCACTTCTTGCTTAAATGGAAATCTGCTCTCCTCTGATGGCAACTCTTTCCCTGTAGTACTTTCAAGGGGTGGCTCTTTTCTCTCCTCCAGTTCTTCTGTCATGGCACCTGTAGGTAGGATAGATATCCTACTGCTCTGCACTGACACTTCCAGACCATTCTTTCTTGAATCTTAAACATTCAGCTTTGAATCTTCTCTCACACAATATTCCTCCTTATGTCCACCCACCCTCTTTCTTTAGAAAAATCTTCCTCTGTTACACTCTCACTTTCCTCAGCTCTACTGATATCATAATTCTTGATAATTTCGGTAGCCACACAGATGATCTTTCCAATGTGCTCCTCCTAAATTCTTGACCTCTTCTGCTCTAGTGATTTTTGTCCTACACCCTATCTCAGGGCCTAAATATCATTTGGCATATTCTTAACCATGTTATTTACCACTAATGGCCTAGCATTTCATCCTACTTTTCAGCTCCCTTCTTGTAGAACCTAAGCTCCAATAATACTCAACCCCTCCAAAATATCTGCTGCATTGATCCCACCACTTTTTCACTGTTCTTCACTGCCTCCCCACCAAGTCTTCTCTTCCCTCCATATTCTGCTTAAATTTCATGGTCAATTACTATTATCTTTTACGATTTAACCTATTATAATAATCATTTTCTTGCAACTGTATCACCCCTCTCTACTCTCATGGCAAAACCACACGCCTGGTTAAATGTACATCTTTGCGTACTTAATGCCCCCACCAGCACTGTTGAAATTGGCTGGAGAAGACACAAAAATATTCTGATTGATATCATTTTAAATTCATCAAAAATCTCAAGCTGGTCCTTAATACTGTCCTTGATACTTAATACTATATACCATTAGTCCCTTCTCTTAGTCTCTAGCCAGTGTCTCTCAAACTTTAATTGACAAAAATAAAATCACCTAGAGATTCTTGTTAAGATGCAGACTCTAATTTTTCAGGTGTGTGATGGGACCTAAGATTCTGCATTTCTAGTAAGCTCCTAGATAATGTCAATGCCGCTAGTACATTAAGTAGTGAGAGCCAAATGATGATTACAAAACTTTTTTCCTTTTCTCAAAAATTCCATTACATATCCCGCCCCCCCCCGCCCCCCAATCATTACTCTTAACCGTTGGTCTTGCTAACCTTATCTCCTTATCTTCTACTAGTAAGGATAGAGGGTTCTGGGTCCTCCCCAATGCCAAACTTTCTACTTATACATTAGATCTAGAGCTTTTTCCCCCTCCTGTTCTCTCATCTTGCTCTGGCAATTATCCTCTCTCAGTTTTAAGACAATTAAAAAAAAATCTACTAAATCATTCCCATAAGCATACTGATATATTGCCATTTATCCCACATCAAACAAAATCATCTCCCTTGATCCCACTCTCCCCTGAAACTATCACCCAATTTCTTTTTTTCCCTTGAAAGGATAGCTAAATTCCACATGACCAATTATTCTACATCCATCTCTCTTGCCACTCCTCCAGGCAGTTTTCAACCCCACCCTTCTACCATAACTGACTTTCTGAGTGCCGACAATGACCTTAGCCACCACCCTGACCAAACCACCTGGCCTAGATTCTTGCAGTAATCTAATTGGTCTTCCTGCTTCCACCTTTGGCAAATCTATTTGACACACCAGCTGGACTGATCCCCTTAAAAAGTAAGTTGGATCCTGTCAATCCTCTGCTTAAGCTTTGCCAGAGTTCTCACTGCAACCAGACTAAAAGCTCTAACCAGGATTTTCAAGGTCCTACTTTTTCCAACCCTTGTTACCTTTCTAATGTCATTATCTCATCCTTTTTCCCAGCTGTCCTCTACACCAGCCATGCAGCTCTCTGATGCCAGAGCAGCTTAGTTGTCCCCTCTACTTGGAATGAGCTTCCCCAACCGTCTGTCTGGCTCACATCCTCACTTTCTTCACTACTTGCTCAAAACTCCCCATTTCAGCAAGGCATTTCCTGACGACCTTTACTAACATTTCCTCTAACATGTCTTGGTTAAAGCTCTTCTCTTGCATCTATCACCATCACACATGGTACATCTTGTATTTATTTAGTTTTATTGTCTCTCTCCTCCACTGGAATATAAGCTCTAAGTTGTTTTTTCTGTTTATCATTGCCTCCCCAGTACTTCAATCAATGTCTGACATATAGCAGAAATTAAAAAGTATTTGTTGAATAAATACATCACCTTGGAATTTTATGTGGTAAGCACCAACATAAATATCTTAAAGGTTTTGCACCTGTCTCTTTATTGGGTGAAGTCTGGACAAATGCCAATAACCATTAAGGACAAAAAACTGAGGACAGTTACCTGGACTTGAGCTAAGTTTATACTGTGTTCACCTCAATATCTCCTGCCTTCCTCCGTTCCTTTCTAGAGAACAAGGCGACAGGTGGAAAGTAGGTGCCATGTTCAGCTTTGTTGTGGGGAGGGAAAGTTGCATGCACAAATGAATTTGCTTCAAACCCAATCCAGAGCCTATGGAAATTATTACAGTCCAGCTACTCAAACTTGAAATCACCATCTGCCTCCTACAGCCCTTCATCCCTGTATCAACCTCACTCCTATCAACCAAAGAGATCTGCTCTGACATTTTCCTCCCTTACTCATGGTCTCCTGGGTATGAATCCCAGTAAGGACAGATACTCAAAAGCATGGGTTCTTATATTTGTGTAAACTTTTCCATAGTCAACAAATTATCCAGGAACCCTCCTTGTTCAAAGAACCATCCGTAAATTTGTAATGAAGTTCTTTACTAATCTCAATCTTACAAACTTTTCCAAATGAAAAATTTGTTAGAACTCGCATGAGTTAAGGCCCTATTCATTTTTCCCGGCTCAGTTCCTAGCATTTCCATTATGCCTTGCTAAGGAGACCACAGGGCTCCCAAATTGCTGCTGAGTGCACAGTGTTTGTATAATAAATATGATTTGAGTGCTTCAAATGTGCACTGAATTATGGAATCTCAGGTTGTAAAAAACATTAAATCATCTAGCTCTGACACTCATTCACTGATTCTTTCTCTAATGTTCCCTTCTGAACACTTCCCGAGATGGAGCACACACTATCTCTTGAAGAAATGCAAACAGAGGCCTGTTACACAACTCTTCTGTTGAGTTGTGAGCAAGTTAATTGGTATATGGGGACCCACAAAATGGATGTCACCCCAGTGGTCCAGTCTACATCACAAGTCTAAACCTAAGTCAACCTGCACTTACAGGAAACAAACTGTCAAGGAAACCTAACATATAACAATCACAATCCTCCAACTTTAGCTATTTTACCTTCCCCTCGAAAACAGGACCTGCTAGCCTTGTAAGGAAATCCTTACAATCCCTCACCAATAACCCTGTTTCCACGTTGCTTCCTTCTAATGTTCTATAAACTCGTTCTTGACCCACATCCTTCAGGAACAGTGCTCCACTGCTTGTGAGGCACTGTATGCCCCAGTCCATGGTTGTTCTCCTTTGAATGAAGTGCATCATTTTCATTACCAAGTTGTTTTGGTTTTGCCATTTGCAGCCATAATTTCTGTCGCTCCCATTTATAATATTGATCCTAGTTTGCAGGGCAGAGTGGCGCAGGCGCAGGAGAAAAAGATATGATTCAGAATGAGACGGCCTGAGTTCAAGTCTGACTGAACCACTTGATAGTTTGTTTTTGGACTTTACACTCATCTGTTGAGTTTCACTTTCTGAGTCTGCTGAATGAATCGATGTAGGCTGAGGGCTTTAACAACAGATTTCAAAGTGTGCAGTGGCTCAGACTCATTAGAAGTTGGGTTCTTGGGACTTCCCTGGTGGCGCAGTGGTTAAGAATCCACCTGCCAATGCAGGGGACAGGGGTTCAATCCCTGGTCCAGGAAGATCCCACATGCCATGGAGCAACTAAGCCCATGTGCCACAACTACTGAGCCTGCACTCTAGAGCCTGCGACCCACAACTACTGAGCCCACGTACCACAACTACTGAAATCCATGGGCCTAGAGTCAGTGCTCCACAACAAGAGAAGCCACCACAATGAGAAGCCCATGCACTGCAACCAATAGCAGCCCCCGCTAGCCACAACTAAAGAAAGCCCGTGCACAGCAATGAAGACCCAACACAGCCAAAAATAAATAAATAAATAAATGATATAGATATAGATATAGATATAGATATAGATATAGATATAGATATAGATATAGATATAGATGAAGTTGAGTTCTTACTACTTCACAGTACAGACTGGGTTAACAAGTTAATGGGGGCAGCCCTTTTCAAATGCTTAGTCAGGGACTCAGGATGATGGAGTTTCCATTATAATTAGCATTGGTTTCCAAGGTTGTGCTGCAATTCTTCTTTATTCCAGCTAACCAGAGGGGAAAAGCACATGGAAATAGGCACACAGCATATTGTGTGTGTTGGGGAGGGGGGACATGCATGTGTGTGTGTTTAAATACAGCACATGTGCAAATGGCTCCCAATTCTTTCCTTAATGTTCCTTTGACTAGAACCCATTCATAGAGCACATCTAACTTCAATGGGGGTTAGGAAACATTGTCCCTGGTTGGTGGCCACTTCTGAGGAATAGCACTTGAAAAGAAAAACAAACTTTTTTAGTCTCTGCCACAGCTGCCAAATAGGACAATAATACCTCACAGGATTGAGAAGATGTGCACGTCAGTGTTTTGTGAAATACTAGCTATTATTTTCTATATTTTGCATGTAAACAGAATGAGCTCCTTTCACCCTCTACATAGCTGTCTTAAAATGCTTAGAATCAACCATCACACATCATTTGAGGATCCTTTTTTCCTGGTTAAGTAACTTCCCAATCATTTTACTATTCACCATAGGATATAGTTTCAAGCCCTTTAACAACCACCCTTTCTTTCTTTGCACATGCTTCAAAGGTGGCGCACACACCTGGATATAAGGCTTCAGGTTGAGTATGAGCAGCAAAGAGAAGAGAGGGGCTGTTTCTTCTCTTGTTCAAGATTCTGTGTCTCTTTTAATGCGATTAATGATGGAGATAGCTTTGCAGGAAGCCTTATCACAGGGTTGATTTCTACTGACCTTGCACTGAACAAAACCCTTAAGTATTGCACTGTTCTGTTGCTTTGCATTTCAAAGATGTTCTACTGCCTTTTGTTTGGAAAAATATCTGATTTTCACATCAATACAAAAAGCACTAAATGATCAAGAGCATCTGGGGCTTATCCAATGGGCAAAGCTTTGACAAATATGTGCAGCCATACAGCACAGTAAGTCTTTGCCATTCATTGTTTTCACTGAGCCAATTCTTTTTAAAAAAATTTTTGCCACTGTCTGAATTTTTCTTTCTAAATTTTTATGTATGTATGTATGTATTTAGGCCCTGTGGTGAGGCATGCAGGATCTAGTTCCCCGACCAAGCATCGAACCCGTGCCCCCTGCAGTGGAAGCACCGAGTCTTAACTACTGGACCACCAGGCAAATCCCACTGTTTGAATTTTTTAATTATATAAATGTTACATTAGTACAATATCTTTTTTCAATAATTAAAAAATATAGGTAAAGTAAATACCATTTTTGACTCCCCATTCAAATAGAATTCTGCTCCTATTTCTATACGTACATACAAATTATGAAGTTTTTGTTTTTTAAAGATTTCGGCCATAGAGTATACTGTGCATTTATCAGTGCAATGCGTTTTCATTTACCAATGTGTTTTTAAAATCCGCATATGTATCAGTGCATATAAAGCTACCTACTCCTTTTCATTAGGAATATTTGTTACATGGCTATGGATAGTGCATTTAAAGAGTATTTTGTTAAGAGGCATTTAAATTTTGTCTGATTTGTTTCCATTATTATAAAAAATACTGCAGTGAACCTCCTGAATTTATCTCTTTGTATACTTCTGTGATTTTCCTTTCATTTTAATGTGTCATTGCTGGGCCACCAAAATGGCACATTTCTAATTTTAAGAGATATAGAAACACTTTTTAAAAAAAAAAAAAAACGAATACCAATTTCCACCCCTCCCTCCCAACAATATTGGAAGACACACGATTCCCTACAACTCTGCCAAGGTTTGATGTCTCTTTTTAATGACCAAGATATGCTTTCAGGTAGCCTCATCACATTGTTCATTTTTACTGCCAGTCTTTTAATGTTTTCCAATTCTGTGAAAAAAAAAAGGCATAATTTTAATTTATATTTCTTTGGTGAGCAGTGACAAGATCTTTTCAAATGTATACTGGCCATTGGCTTATTCTGTTCTGTGTAAAGCAGGATGCTAGTTCCATGTCTATTACTAGACTTTTGAGGTTATTCTTTTACTAAATTTGATCACTGAGGGAGGATCTGGTCTCTGCCTTGTTATTGGTGTCTCTGCAGAGCCTAATGTAGTGTCACCCACATAGCAGATGCTCAAAGTCTTACTTTCTCCCTTCTTCTCACTCCCCATGTCGAATTTATCAGCATGTTCTATGGGTTCCACTCTTGGAATACATTCCAATCTGTCGTGTGCTTATTATTTATCTGCTTTCACAAAGAATGCAATTTCCACACAAACAAGGGCTCTCTCCTTTGTGTCCATGCACTTATCCTCTCTAATTAGTAAGCATTCTTATGCTCTTAGTGATATGTCTTTTGTTCTGTGATTGGTTTCACTACTTACCCTATCCCAAGTTAAGAGAGAAGATTTTGGATCAAAATGTGTTGGATCTATTGTTTGGAAAACAATTCAGGCAAAGAAATGAATGGATTCTCCTTCTTTTAGCTTCAATAAAATAGTCCTCAAGCTTTATCTGAGCTATAACACCCTTGTAGGATCACATTCCTGCATGTGGCACTATGGAAAGGAAAATAATGGCTCCCTCCAAAGATGTCCATGTCCTAAACCTCAGTGTCTGTGAATATGGTACCATACGTGGCACAAGGGACTTTGTAGATATGATGAAGTTAAGGACCTGAAACTGGGGAGGCTGGCCTAGATTATGCATGTGAATGCAATATAATTATAGAATTCTTGTAAGAGGCAGTCTGGAGGGTCAGAGTCAAAGAAGGAGATGTGATGACAGGAGATGAGGATGGAGTGATTCCAGAAAGAGTCCATAAACCGGGGAGTGTAGGCAGCCTCGAAAAGCTGGAAAAGCAAGGAAACAGATTATCTTCTGGTTTCCAGAAGAAACACAGCCCTGCCAACTCATTTCAGGCTTCTGACCTCCACAGTAGTAAGATAACACATTTGTGTTGTTTTAAGCCAATATGCAATATATTTGTGGTAACTTGTTACAGCAGAAATAGGAAAATGATATAGGCACACACTCAGTCTATAAAGCGTTCACATCCCAGTTTGCTGTATAGACAAAAGAGCATGAGAGTTTTATAAAATTTCCAATTTATTTTTCAATAGTCTCACCCCTTTGTTCAACTGATTCTCACCAATCTTACAGCTGAGAAATGCTATTTCAGAGGGCTTAATACCTATGCCAGCCAGTCAGCTATGTGTATATATTAGTTAGGATTCTCCAGAGAAATAGAACCAACAGCATGTGTATGTATAGAGAGACAGATTTATTTTAAAGAATTGGTTCATGATTGTGGAGGTACAAATCTAAAATCTGCACGGTAGGCCAGCAGGCTGCAGACCCAGGAGAAACTTGCAATTCAACTCCAAAGGTAGTCTGCTGGCAGAATTCCTTCTGGTTTGAGAAGGTCAGTCACTGTTCTAGTCAGATCTTAACTGAATGGATAAAGCCCACCCACCTTAAGGAGAGCAATCTGCTTTATTCAAAATCCACCCATTTAAATCTTAATCTCCTCCAAAAAAATTCACAGAAACTTCCAGAATAATGTACAACTGAATAACATATTACACTGACTTTTCCCTTCACTTACTAAAGTTGAAGGCCAGTCACCTATAAAGTCCTCTTCCCTCATGTCTTAGTTAAGCTTCTTTTGGTGGGAAACAATAGAAATTAGTTCTAATGGAATTTGTTGGAATAATTCTGTCACTATATTAGGAATAAAAAGAATCACTGAACAAACCAGCTTTGGCAAGAGCAAGAATTGAGACATATTCAAAGAAATTCAGCAAAAAGACTCTGGGCTCTCTCTAAAACCCTGATAATTATGTGGTGAAGCTTCCATGACTGTGAATCTCTGTCTCTTTATTCAACATTTTAAATTAGATTAAATTTAATTTTAATGTAAAGCAAATCTTATTGTCTGCCTAAATTATCTCAAACCCAGATAATAGACCACAAGAAGAAGAAGACGTTCAGAAAGCGAAGACATAGCCACAGACAGAGCAAACTTGGGTGTCAGGGCTAGTCTACATAAGCAGAACTCATTGTGAGATAGGTAGCCCCCTCCGAGTAGGAATTGTATACAGCATATAGGTTTGGTGGCTGCCAAGGTCTTGCACAGATGCTCACCATTATTTTAGTAATGACCTTGGAATGTCTGCAGTGCCAGGTACTGCCATGTCAATGATGAATTGGAGCATCTGAATTGTCAAAGATAAATGATGTTCTCTTATGGTATGTGAGAAGAAGGCCTCTTTCCACTTTAAAAGTTTCACTGTGTATAAATGGTCTACAAGAGCTTCTCCTCCAAATATCTTACAGGCTCTATTAGCTTTTCTTTAGAAGCTCCCTACCCTCTTTCCATGTGACTCATAGAAGAGGCCAAAGAGATGGAACCAGAAGAGAAATCTAATGACAGTTCTTGCAGTGGTTTCATAATCACACACTTTCTCAAGTGATCTAAGTTTGTTTTGTTTTTGTTTTTGTTTTTACTGCCTGCCTTATCATCTCTTATTATGACTTCTATTCAAGCAGGTGCCAGGTCTCTTATGCAAACAGACTCCTGGGAGAATTGCTTCACCTGTCAGCAGTCATTCTCAGATATGTCTGAACCCTGATGATACAGTTTCTACATCCCTCACCCCTCCCAATAATATTTCACTTCTGCATCATGCTATCCATTTTACAAACTAGTGCACATATGTTATCTCATCTGATTCTCAAGGTGACTCTCAGAGGGAGGCAGGCAGGATGGTTTTACCTCTATTTGATAGACTCAGAAAATCTGTCTTATTC
The DNA here is from genome assembly GCF_030028045.1 of Hippopotamus amphibius kiboko. NCBI lineage: Eukaryota > Metazoa > Chordata > Mammalia > Artiodactyla > Hippopotamidae > Hippopotamus > Hippopotamus amphibius. The sequence continues at coordinate 15,143,167 of NC_080198.1, forward strand.
AAATTCAGCTATCCAGTAAGTAGGTTAGATCAGGTTCTTTTAACTTCAAATTCAATGTTCTTTCTATTCCATCCTACTGTCACCTTTAAAGAGAAACATGGATTAATTTATTTCCACATGAGAAGCTATCAGGACAGTGAGCAACCAGATGACAAACAATGAGGATTTGTTATTTATTATGCAGAGAATAATAGGCAGGGCACTTTGCCTTGTGAACAGCAGGATTTCAATTGTTGCTCATTCCAATACCATGGTGAATATATATAAAATATAACATATAGAATAATATTAAATAATGTATTGCTCCCTGTATGTATAAATGCAGCATAGTATCTTAGCTGCTTATCATAAAGTGTCAAGGCATCCTTAAAACCTGCTGAAGAAGCAAAATGAAAACACCGAGCCTATATTTTCCACAAAAATCGAAAGCCAAGAACTCTCAAATGGATACCAATGAAGCCTAATAAGTAAGGCAACCAAATTACATGCCTAGATATTCCCACAAGCACAGTGCCAACAGACTAAATGAAATCAACAATATTGTCTTTTTTAATTATCAAAAATGATATGAGGTAACAGGAAGCTTCTGAAATTATTCCATGGTCTATCAACTGTAGTTGTTATTGTGCCTCTCTCATCTATAATTTCATTTTTCATTTCAAAGGGTTCACAGAGAAGGCATAACATTTTAAAATCTCTTTTCCAGCTACAATTCATGTTGGAATCTTTATTATATTTTATTAATAGTTCAGAATCCCACAGTTGTTGAATTGGTGAGGGCAAAGTATCAGGCAATTTGCATGATATTTGAGTCTCATTACCAGCTCAATTTTGGGAAGACTATGAGCCAGGGAGAGGGGCAGTACCTGGCATATAGGAGTCATTCACTACGTGAGATTTAAAAAGAACATACAAGATCACATAGTTTTTTCACATTCATACACACAGACTTGTGCTAGCTTGTCTTATTCCAGCATCATATTAAAGCTATCTCTATAATTAAGTCTAGTTTAAACTATGACCATTCTGAGAATGCCTTGTATCTTAAAACCCTTTTCCCAGAATTAGATTTCTTGGACATTTCCTACATAGTTTCTGTCAGTCCTAGCCGGGACTGAGAACTCTGTTAATTCAGGCATCATTATTTTTTACATCTTTGTGTTTTGTGTTCTACAAGGAAGAATACTCACATCTCTCCATGGACATTTGGAAATCACTCAATTTAATCACAGTACTACCAATAATAAGAACGGCAACAATAATAGCACTTACTGTAGACAGTGCTTTCTACATGCTAAAAATTATGCTCAACTACTTACACACATCATTCCATTTCATCTTTGTGTCACCCTGTGAATTAGATTCGGTTTTACCCTCCTCACTTCAGAATGAACACTCATGCTTAGAACTAAGTTACCTAATTGGCTCACAGTCACACAGATAGTAAGTAACTGAGCCAGAATTTGAACTCAGGTGATAAGACTGGATTCTGCAGATTTGTATTGAACATGCCACACTTCATAAACTCGCATCATTAGCACGGTTAGAGGAGTCATTAAACACAGAAAACAAAATCCAACATCAAGATCCCCCACTATCCACCCCCTTGAAGGGGTCGACAATTACTCCAGGTGGGAGTGGTATTTTCTATTTGCAGCACCATTGGTAATTCCAGGGAGCTAAGACAATGCAAACCCAGCCCATTTACTAGAAAATTAAGATGCAAACCCAAGGTTTACAGGGACTGAGTTGGCTTCAGATAGGAAGAAAGGACAGCACGCATGTAGGAAAACATCATTTCAAGTCTGACTCAAGCCAGCTGTGTGACTTTGAGCAAATCTATACCCCTCTCAAAGTCTCAGAGTCCCATGCAATAAATAAAAATAGCTTATCTATCACCAAAAGCCCCTTCCAACTATGCCAGTCTCTGCTTCTGTTTGGTCAATGCTGCTGGTTGACCTTTCCTGGGAATCTTTCATAGAGATAGTGTAAGTTTTATGCTTCTCCATGTTCTGTGTTTTTACTTATACACTGATACTCTGGAGTAGTAATTCTCAATGTGGGGAAGGGCGTCATTTTGTCCCCTAGAGAACATTTCGCAAGATCTGGAGACATTTTCGACTGTCACGACTGGGGTGATGCTACTGGCATCTAGTGGGTAGAGGCCAGGGATGCAGCCACACACACATGCTACATTGCACAGGACTGGTCCCCACAACAAAGAATTTTTCAGCCCCAAATGTCAACAGTGCTGCTGTTGGGAAACCCTGCGCTAGATTGGAATTTAATATCACTGTGCATTGCAAATTACTAACCTCAAATCACTACATTTCATCAATGATAACTCTAAGTTTTCTTTTTCCAGGCCTGTTTTCTATTTGTAGGATAGTGCCAATACGGTTTTATAATTTGATATCTCTGCTGCCACTGCTAATGTGTATCGCTTGGTCATATAATTATCATTAAAAATAGAAGTGCAGAAGATGAACAAGTCTATCACTGCCAATTTTATTTTTCCTCCTAATAGTAAAAAGAGATAGTTAAAATTCCCTTTGCACTTGCTGTTTTTCTAACCCCGAATGTACTTTCTTTTGAAATGTGAATTCATGGTCAAAAACTACTGAGGCTTAAACATTTCCTGCTCAGAGAATTTAACACTGCAAGATATCACAATGGTGCTGATCTTAATGATAGCCTATTTTATCTGCACAAAAATGAGAATCACAAGTATAAAATATCATTAAAACAAAATAACTTACGCTTTTCAATGTGTCTCTCCACTTAACATTGGCAGCTAAAGACCCACTGTGGTTACAAGGATGAATTCAATTCTTCCAACATGAAACAAATTTCAAATAAGGTTTGCTGTGTCTTTGCCTTTCATGGAATTCATACAGATTAAAATGGAGGTTACTCATCACTGTTAGTAAAAATGAGCCCTTGGAAGAGATAGAGCAAATGTTTGAAATGTGAACCATGGTGTTTACAGAGGCAGAACATACTGAAAAGAGGTAATATTCCACCAGGTGGGCCAAAATATGTTGCTCTCTGCTTTAAAATTTGAATCACAATCTCTAATACAAACATGTTTCATAGATTTCTGGGAAAACTTAAATTCTAAATCTAAATTATGCCAACCTCCCTCTATCCTGCAGAACTGTTCATCAGCCAGACCCTTTGTTTTTGTTATGAATGACTATTAGTCAGGCTATTTAAAGCAACTGATGCATTCAATTGTCAGTTATAAATGTCTGTGGAGAGTGCCACAAATGAACCACAATTTGATTTAAATCTTTTTCCTTCTTAAGCAAAATGGCAGGGTTTGAAAGAGTACAAAAAGTACATCTGTTATCATGACAAAGGCTGCAGAAACAATGAAGAGAAAGATTAGAAGGCAAAAACACCTGCAAATAGAATTTAAAGACCTTTAAGTAAAGAGAGAATGAGACAAACGACCTCCAGCTCATTTACTTTGTTAGGACAAAGGAAACTGGGAGTTAAATAGGAAAGCAGGCAAAGCCTGAATTGAGTTTTCAAGTATGTGATATTGATTTCATCATAGCCATCTTCTGTAAAATAAACATTTTTATAATTGGCTACATTTTTTATCTGGCAGTGAAGCTACAGTTAGTTTCAGTTGTAAATGCAATTAAATGAAATTAAGGAGTTTTCTTCAACCATCCTTCCATTCATTAACATCCCCAGCAAATGCTGACTGCTTGCTATATGAGAGGCACTGTCTTAAGGGCAGAGCCTGACAGTTCGTACAGCATGGATGTATTCGTTATGTGTTGCTGCCTAGTGAGTGACTCTCAAATTGAGCTGCACAAAGCAAAATAAATATTCATTATCTCATGATGGCTGTGTATGTCAGGAAGTCAGGAGCAGCTTAACTGTGTGGCTCTGGCTCAGGGTCTCTCTGACTTTCGAATCAAAGTAGCATCGAGGGCTGTATCATCTGAAACTTAGACAGTGGCTGGAGAATCAGCTTCTGAGATGATTCACTCCCATGGTGCTGGTTGCTGGCAGGAATCCTCAGTTCCTCCCCATGTGGGTTTTCCACGGGCTGCTTGAGTGAAAAGGTGCCTGGCTTTGCCCACAGTGAGCAATTCCAAGGAAAGCTATGCAGCAGTCAAAAATCTATATTACGTCCTAGCCTTGGAAGTCATACATTGCAATTTCCATACTATCCCTTTGGTAACCAGGTAAGCCCTATTCCGTTTGCGAGAAGATTACACAAGGGTGTAAACAGCAGCATGAGAGGATTACTGGGCTGGTTTAAAGATTGGCTACAAATGGCTAAGAGCTCATTTCTATTTACAATGAGTAGATTTTTAGGGTGAGCAGCAAAGTTCCTTCTCTTATGGAGCTTATATTCTGGAGAAGATGGATAACAAACACATATAAATAATAAATTGTCACGTTCGGATATTTGCTATAATCAAGAGAAAGCAGGACAGAGACTAACTGGGTGATGAAACCAGGATATTTTGATAGGATTGTTAAGTAAGTTCTCTCTCAAGTTGCTTTTAAACTGAGATGTAATTGTCAAAAAGGATTCCAGCATTTGAAGCTCTTTGAAGAAGTATGGCGGAGACAGAGAAAGCTTATGCTAAGCATTTAAATGGACACAAGCCTGGCTTGTTTGAGGAACAGAAAGAAAGTGAGTGCTCTTGGAGGTTAGCGTAAAAAAGAAGTGTGGAATGAGACAAGGCCACATAGATAGACCCAAACTAACTCATTTATGCCTCATAAGCCAGAGTAAGGAATTTCCATTTCATTCTAAGAGTGATAGGAAAAAAAACAATTGGAAATCATTTCTTTTTCAGGAAAAAAATATTCATCAAGAGCAATGGATACACAGTTGCTTTGATGGGTGTACATTTGGGTGTGTGTATGGGTGTGTGGGTGAGACTGCTGGAAGGGAGAACTGAAGGCTTTCCTTTGGCACCATGGACAGAGGCCATAAGTAATATTTGCTCTATGTCCCAAGGACAACAATCCAACTCCAAGTCTTGCCTTATGACGTTACCTTCATGAAAAAGGCAAAAGGAGCTGGATGGTAACTATCTCCCTTTCTGACTCCCTCAACCAACCAGAGTTAAAGATATGCTGCCAAAAGACATATCTATTAAGTCATTACACACATCTCTCCTATTTTAGTTTATTAGTCATCATGACTCTTTCTTCTCTCCTCACTCTCCCCTCTCAAAGACAAGATGATATACAAGTCATCTGTACATTTCAAGCAACAAACACAGTCTCAACGCATAATATATACTCAGGATACTATTCCTGAATGAACAAATGACTGATTAAATGAATGTATATAAAAACAGAGCAGGGCTTCCCTGCGGCACAGAGGTTAAGAATCTGCCTGCCAACGCAGGGGACATAGGTTAGAGCCCTGGTCTGGGAAGATCCCACATGCTGCTAAACAACTAAGCCTGTGCGCCACAACTACTAAGCCTGTGCTCTAGAGCCCGCAAGCCACAAATATCGAGCCCACGCGCTTGCAACTACTGAAGCCCATGTGCCTCGAGCCAGTGCTCTGCAACAAGAGAAGTCACCGCAATAAGAAGCCCGAGCACTGCAATGAAGAGTAGCCTCTGCTCTCGGCAACTACAGAACATCCGCGCAGCAATGAAGACCCAATGCAGCCAATAAATTAAAAAAATATAAATAAATAAACCCAAGTTACTACTTAGATAAAAAAAAACACAGAGCAGCTTTTGAAAAGAAGACTGAAGTGTCATCACAAAAATGGCACGAATTATCTGAAGTATGAGAAACAAATTTGTGATGCCTATACTAGGGACCAGTTACAATTTGAATCTAAGAATATTCTTAGATATGAGATACATGGGTATAAAAACTGATTCCTATGATAAGTAGCCAAGAGGTAGTCTGGCCTTAATGCTGTAGGCTCTCTAAATTTTAAAATCTTTTGTAAAAGGAATTATTATACAAGATGCAAATACTTCTACTAATTTGTTGCTTCTGTAAATAGCTTTTGCTGCCCTCTCATGCATTGTCATGGTTGGATGCTACATTTGCATTTTGCCAGTGGAATTTATAATTAACTACTCACTTCTATATCTCCAAGCTTTTCAGTTAGTTCCTTTTCCTTCCATGGGTTTGCCTCCTCCCTCAAATGACGATTTCCTCTCTGACACTTTGTCTACTTTAAAATATGAATTTAAAAAATAGACATAATGAGAATTCTTTACAAAGCATGTTCACCTCTTTAGAGAAAAAGTGTCATGGAAACATAACAAATACATAAAATAAATGAACATGATGCAGTTGCACATCAGACATATTAGTATCATTTATTTTAGATTTTAACCATCTAAGTGATAAAGGTCACTGAAGGGTGGACGTGAAGACAATTAAGGTCATTGGGATTTCCTGGGGATTATTAGCTTTCCTTAAAATGGCACCAGACGTAATATTGAGCTAGGACTGCAGAGTGGCAAGAGCTATTTTTAATTATTAAAAGTAATTTCACATGTGGTTTAACAGTCATAATTGGAATTTTGAGTTATGCTTTCCCTGGTAACAACCCATTTCCTTTGTTTGGATAAACCACAGGCATAGAGAGATGAAATATGATGTCTTTTAATATGTGGTACTTCAAGAAATTATGTTTCACTGGCAGACATTTGCTATTTCTGCAGCTGAAATGCAATTTCAGTAAAATACAATAGAGACTAGGTCCCGCCATTAACACATTTCCCTCGACCACTTCCGGGCTTCAGTAAACAAAGGCGACTGGCAAAATAGTGTCTGCCTGCTCTTCATAGAAGTACTCACTAAGACCTCGGGAGGGATTGGCAACATGCGGCTGTCATCCTGAGTGGCTCAGGGTTACAGGGAAGAAGGTGCTCCTGGACTAACAACAGTAGCAGGCGTGTGGCAGCTACTAGCTATTTTGGGGGGAAAGGAGGAGGCATATTAGCTTGAAGTACAATTTGCCTCTGGAAGAAGCACCACCACCACCATCACTGCAACCAATAGAATTGTTCTTGCCATTGCATCTATCTGGGATGAGCTGCTTCTCTTTATGGGCCTCGTAAGATTCTATTCAGCCTTCTAGGTCCATTTCAAACATTTCCTCCTCTTGTGAAGCTGTGGCTGGTTTACAATGGACTTAATTTCTCTTTCCACTAGGTCCTTGGGGCCACTTACTTCCTAAGCAGTGATGTTGCTAATCATCATTCACTCCCTCATGCATTAAATAAAGAACTTACCTAACATCTACTATGAACCAGGGACTGAACTGAGTATTTCTAGGTTTATTCTCACAGCAGGTCTCGACCACAGGTACTAGCATTTCTCCCATTAAACAGATGAGAAAGGGACTTCCCTGGTGGCACAGTGGTTAAGAATTTGCCTGCCAATGTAGGGGACACAGGTTTGATCCCTGGTCCTGGAAGATCCCTTATGCTGAGGAGCAACTAAGCCTGTGTGCCACAACTACGAAGCCTGCGTTCTAGAGCCCGCGTGCCACAACTACTGAAGCCTGCATGCCTAGAGCCTGTGCTCTGTGACAAGAGAAGCCACCACAATGAGAAGCCCGCGCACTGTAACAAAGAGTGGCCCCTGCTTCGCCAGAGCTAGAGAAAGCCTGCACACAGCAACAAAGACCCAACGTAGCCAATAAATAAATTAATTTTAAAAAAAGATATAAGAAAACTCAGGCTTAAGAGGGCAAAATAATTCATTCAAATCACACTGCTGGGAACCTCCCTGGCAGTCCAGTGGTTAAGACTTCTCCTTCAAATGCAGGGGGTGCGGGTTCGATCCCTGGTCAGGGAGCTAAGATCCCACGTGCCTCATGGCCAAAAAAACGAAACATAAAACAGAAGCAATATCGTGCCTCACGGGCGAAAAAAAAACATAAAACAAAAGCCATATTGTAACAGATTCATAAAGGCTTTAAAAATGGCCCACATTAAAAAAGCAAAATCACACTGCTAATAGATAGTTAAGCTGAAGTTTAAGGTAAAAACTTCTTCGATCCCAAAACCTAAACTCTTAACAAGTAGATTATATCCTCTTAACATGGAATTATATGATTTTAAATTACATTGCACTTGTTTTATATATATATATAATACATATATTCATATACGTGTGCATATGTACTAATATGGCACGATCTATCATATAATATAATGATACAACATAGTAGAATTCAATGTATGTTATGCTGAAACTGGCCTCTACAGCCTACGATTACAGTCTCTGCCCCACTCCACATTCAGTGACATCATGTGGGTAGCTTATTATCAGTCATGATAGGAGTATTTATCTACACCACGGCAACTGCAAATCACGCAGGTCTGAGCTATTTTTCCTGAGGAGCTGGTTAAACATTTAACAACACTGCTGGTTATATTATATAATTTTATAGTTAGTGGAATAACCAGCCATGTCTGATATTTAACTGTGAGCTCCTCAAGTGAAGGAATTTATTTTAATGACGTCTTTTCCAGAGCTTGTCTGTATACAGCACAGTGCCTAGCACAGAGTGGGTGCTCAGTAAATTATTTTTGCAAGAAGGAGCGAATATTTTACAGCATCTTTCACAGCTTTTACAATATTTACTTCCATTAGCCTAAGAGTCTCAGTGTTTGTAATATCACTACAGTGGGTTGCCAAGGGAGAAAACGTATAAAGTGCAATTCTTTGCTTCTCAGCTGAATTGCTTCACAGGGCAGAAGCACACTGCATATCAAGTATCTAACACTTATTTCTACCTAGGAGGCTTGGAAAGATGCTGGCTGCTCAGGGGGCAAAACTGAAGTCTATAGCAGCTCCAAACAAAGTGATTACACATACACACCTAAAATACAAGTATTTGAGTTATTTATGTATGCTTGCCTTTGCATTTTATTTATTTTGTTTTCTTTTTGTCCCCTTCGCTTGCTCTGTCTTAACTTGTCTTTGAAGTGACTCGTACATTAAAAGCCTATGTTCTGGTTACAAAACAGAATCCTTTCCAAAGTTGATGATGATGATAATTTAGTCTAGAAATCTAATTTTTCATCAGAAAAAATGCCAGAAACCATTATTATCAGATTGACATAGGCTTTGGCATCTGAAAGACAGTTTATACATCCCAGCTCTGCACTGACTGACTATGTGATCCTGGGTCTCAGTTTTCTCTTCTGTAATATAGATATAATACACCTACCTCAAAGGGATAAAACCGGATAATGTATTGAAAGTACTTTGCACAACGCCTAGTCTCTAATGAGCATTCAGTAAGTGGATGATTTTTTCAGCATCTAGCATAATGCCCTTTAATTAATATATTTTGAATGAATGATTAAATGAGAAAACAAACAACTCCTGAAGATTTGAATATTCATTCACTTATTTCCAGAGCTGTCCATGAGAACTTTCTGTAACAGTGGGAATGTTATATATGGACACTGTTGAATACGGTAGCCACGAGCCACATGTGGCTATTAAGCACTTAAAATTTCATGTCAACTAGTCTAGTGTGATTGCGCACCTAAATTTTAAGTTTTATATAAATTTTATTCTTTTAAATTCACATGCCCACAGGTGCTTATGACTACCATATTAAATTGCAGTTAAAGGATCAATGATAGAAAACTGGATGATATTTTGGACTCAGAACAAAATTTTCTCAAAGTGTTACTTGTTGTTTGAAGGACAACATAAATACATTTCTCCTTTTTTTGTCCATAGCCCTCCTTCTTGTTGCTTCTTTATTCTGTTCTCACCCACAAAACTGGAATTACTTGTGGAATTTTCTGCTTTTGAGAGCCCGCTTTGTATACTGCAATTATATCTACCCTTTAAAGATCCTACCTGCCTGCCTGGATATATTTAAACTTCAGGGGTTTCGACAAGCATTGGGGTCACTAATCAGGGCAAGATGGGAGGCGAAAAGAATTAGAAGGTCACGAACGCCCAGGTTTATAGTCTTCAAGCCTTTCTCACCATTCAGATGCAGCTGCAATTAAAGATGGTCGCAATTTTGCTGTGTTTGCTGCTGATAAAAGTGACCTGGCAGCCCCACCAGCTTCATCTGTTCTTAAGCATTCTATTAGGGAGGAATGCGTAAATTTATTTTAGATAGTGCCCTGAGTAATGAGGAGAAAAGATGCTACATGCATTTTAAAAATGTTGTGATAAAGAGGTGCTCTAAGCATTGGTATTTGCAAACATTTAAACCACTAAATCATATAGCATGATGACCCTCAGAAATCATCTAACTCAAACTATTTATTTCACAGTTGACAACACTGAGGAGTGGCCAGCTCAGGCACAGAAAGATAGCAGCAGAGCTAAGCCTAAAACCCAGGTTTGCTGATTCTCAGTGCTCTTTCTATTATACTGCGTAGGCTGTTGCAAATAGAAAAGGAAAAAAAAAAGATCTATTTTGAAAGACCTTCGGAATGTTAAAACACTTGTAAGCTAGGAAAAGAGTTATATGTAAATATATTGTAATGTGATACCTTGGAAAGCAGTATCATTTTCTCATTTTCCCTAACTTTGCCCCCCACCCCCCAACCTCTTCCCTGTAGGCACACATTGACTACAATTCTCTCAGAGGACATAATACCCTCTTGGAGTAAATTAGGCAGGTTGGAAAATTGCATTAACTCTTTCCACTCCCCAGGGAGCACATTTGGTAAATCCCTGCTTCAGTGCACTAATTTTCCTCCTGGTATGTAGCTAATGCACTGGGGGGAAAGGGAGCTTATCTGGGGTGCCTGTGAGGTCAGGGACCACATTATTGCAACTTTATTGCCAATGAGATGAGCTGAAGCCTCCCACATGTAAATCAAAGAGTTAACAATGGGGCCGGGTGGCTGCTCTGGCTTTGTCATTTCAGGGTCACAAGTGGACAGGCTGCGATCTGTCATCTTTCAGACACTTGGGTTCAGCAGCCACTGTATTTTGCAAACCATCAGTTGTGCTTCTGCAAAGCTCATAACAGGGTATTACACAGCCTGAAATCACTCAATCTTCAGGACTCATTCTACTCCTACCATCTAATCTTCTACGGGATTGAGAAGGCAAGGTGAAATCGGAAATCTATGCAGTCATCATTTCGCCCAGTTTTTCCAATTTCCTACTTTGAGTCAGACACACTGTGGACTCTGAACCCAGCTTTCACTTCCAGATGGGAAACTCAAATCGCTTCATTTCCCTGCTTATCGCAGAAGAACTGCTTCAAGATTATAAGTGAATAGACCACTCTCTCCCACCCACTCTACATTTCTATACATACTCACACTTGCCTTTTTTCTCAGGAAAAACTAACACAACCAAAACTTTAATTCTACCAGAAAAAATGAGACTAGCAAGCACCCATCTGGAATCCTAGTGCACAGTTTTTAGAAAGTAAAATAAGAATTTATAATCCTGCAAGTGGAGTTATGTGCACGGAAAACCAAACTCATGAAAGGGACTCAACCAATATTAACCTTCTGGAATCGTCTCCATTTTTCCAGTGGCTGCAGGCTAACATCATGGGATTCTATGAGGCCCAGGCTTCTGAGCATTCAAGTTCATTAGGCATGCATCTCATTCTGGCAGGAAGCCACCCTCTTTAAGCAAAACCCAGTCGCAGATAAACGGAGGGCAATCATCTCCCAAGTAATAAATGCAGGGCTGCAGAGAGCGGGCTGCCAATCTTGTGGGATGGGGAATAAAAGGGGCGGAGGGAGAGACTGTGCTTTGTGTGCTTATGATCCCAGAGTGCACAATACAGCTGAAGCAGAAGGAAGCCCCAGATCAGCTCTCAGAGGCGAGATCAAAACCACCCGTTCAAGGAGTAGTGATGTGACATGTTTGACCTGAGTGGTATCTTTGTCCCTGGGAACTTAGACATCTTAACAAACTCTTTCTATTAAATCTCCCTAGCATCCTTAGCAAATGAAATGAAATCAAAAGTACAGCACAAACTGGGACACTGAGGCACAGGGAGGCCTGGGGATGAGGGTGACGGTGACCTTAAGTGAGGGTGACCTCAGTGAGGCCGACAAGCAGACTGAAGTCGAGGATTGAGGGACCCATCACAAATCTTTAGACAAGGCCACTGAGAGCGCGAACGATGCAGTTGGCACACTCCGGTATAGCAAACTGAAATGTTCACTGGTGCCAGGAAGTAGTATTAAAGGAACAAAGCAGGAGGGTGTATAATCAAAGGCAACAATGAAGACTATTATCAAGAACACCTAGAAAACCAGCTGTTTTTTGGAACACTCAATTTATATGCACTGGGAATTCGATAGTTTTAAAATACAGTAGAAGTCAAACAAAACATGTTAATAGGTCCAATCTAGCCCATAGGCCAACCTTACACGCCCTTTGGCCTAGGAAATTAAACCCATCAGCTCACAATTCAAACCTTTCCTTTCTTCTGCCTGAATACCAGACTCAGCTTCCTTCTGTCATGCTAAGCATGATGGCCCTGAAGCTCAGCCTGAACATACAGCTTGCAAACTTGGTTAAGATGCTGCGATAGCAGCGTGACCCAGGCCACAGAAGCCAGGACTGCAAACAGAGCTGCCTTGCTGAGGATGTCCGTCTTCGTAAGAAAAACAAAGGACCTGCCATCGTCTTAGAAAGTCAATAACAAAGATCTGCTCATATCTTTCTAATTATGAGTCTAATTGGCTAATATTTTGAGGCCCTGTCTTGCCAACCAACTCTCTCCACCAACTCTACTTACCTCTATCTCTACCCCACAACCCATGCTTTCTCCATACCTTAACTCCCTGCATATCCTCCTGTCAAAAAGCTATCTGGGTATTCACATCTTTGCTTATATCCTAGAGAGGCTAATCTTCGGGATTTTTATAACCCTTGGGGGTGAAAGAAGGGTAAGCCAACTGATGAAATCCCTTTTGCATTAACGGGCGATAAAGTAAAATCAGATCCCCAGCGGCCATCATACAGAAACCCTCTGGCCCTACTTTTATGTGGGTCATATATCTTAATAGGTTTTCAAGCAATTTAGAAGACAAGACAAAGCAGCTGCTAAGGGCCAATTTACAAGGCCTCAGTTCCCCGGCAACACACGCGCTGCCCTGTGACAAAAGCCCACTTGGCGTAAATAAGCCTTTTCCAAATATGAACACGCGTGTGTGCACATGTGCACACGCACACTCACACACCTTACAAATTCCACTTTACCCAAACATTCACTAGCTTTATTTCATAGAAGCATCCTTTTCTTATTTATTCTATGGCCTGCAACATCTGTTCAGTATTTATTTTTCTTCTTAGCTATTTCAAAATGGCCACTCTGAGCCCTGCAAATGCTAGTTGTGTTCTGTGTGCCTGTTGTAAAGAGGAGAAGTAAAACTATGGATCCTCTGAATAAGCTAGCAACCCATGGACCACTTTCTTTATATTAGTGGTTCCATGGCAACACTTTCACCAGTTTGGAGGTAAGAAAGTGATAAGTGGCCCTATATTTGATAATTTAGCTCAGCAATTTTACATTATGCAAATCTAAAGCAAGCTGTGCTTTGAGGTGTGCCAGTGGGGTACAGTAAGGCTGCATGAATCAAGACAGGGTAATCCACAGGGGAAGAAAATGAGTTTTGCTCTTTAAGGTGCCTTCTGCTCTGGAATACATTCAGGAAAATTAATCAGTCCCTAACATCGCCATGTTACTCTCTCTCATTACAAATCAGAGTAAACAATTACTGCATTATGCACTCTCTGAGAGGTTTCAAAAGGCCACTGGCGCTTACTGCTGATTTTCATAAATGATCTTCAAGGAGCTCCCCTGGGGATGGGAGATTTGGGGAGGTCTAGGGAGAGGTTAGCGAGGAATGCATTTTATTACCGTGGTGATGGGATGCAACATGCAGCCTGACTATAAAACCAGCCGCCATGATGAGGGGCTGTAGTTTTCTTGTTTTCTGGGGACGTGTCAAATCTTAATCGATGGCAGGCTCCTGGGGCACTCTTGCTTCTTTTCTGAGTCCTGATCATAAGAGGATGAGCTTCGGAAGCAGAATCCCGGTTCCAACAAGTAGGAACCGTGTGACTTTTCACAAGTTAGTTGAAATAGGACAGTATCATCTATGCTTCATAGAGTTGATGTGAAGATTTATAGAGAGTAAAGCATTCTGATTTAGGTCTGATCCTGCCCTGGATTTAGCAGTGAAGGGTTCCTATTTTATTCATTTATTTATTTTGCCAAAGTCAACCTTCCCCATTAACTGGACATATTTGGTGAAAAGAAGAACAGTGCTTTTTACCTTGTGTACAGCAATATGGTATCTTGCAAACTGTCATGTACATAGTGTGTACTAACAGCTAATATGCTGTCAGTGAATAATCAAATGAATAGAGGATGGCTATTTTCTTTGAAAAAGGGCGCCCTTTTGTCTGCTTTACTTACAGAGACTGAGGCAGAGACCTGTGACCAAGATGGTTCAACTCAAGAAATTCCAGTATTCCCCTTGATTCTACCAATGGGATGTCCAGACAAGAGACAAATTATAAGAATACCAATGTGTTGAGATATTCTTGAGATGAGCAAATGACTCTGGAGAAAGCAAATGCAGTGAACTCTTAGAGAGGAGGGAATTCTTGGAGAAGCCACAGCTCTGCCCCCTGTGCCCTTTACCCCTTCTTCAGAGCATGATTGATAATACCTGTCCATTCCTCTCCTGGGGCTCCGAGCTGCAATGATGAGACAACTCTAGAACTTGGAGCCAGTTGTAGAAAGAAGCCATAAAATCGATGATTTTGTTTATTATTTCTGTGGCCACAGGGCACAGCTTGCACTCAGACAAGCGTACTAGCACAGCGAGGTGAAAGACTGTGATCTGAATATGCAGGGAGTCCAGAGAACACAACCCGCCGTGCTGGTAAGCATCCCTGTCTTACCCACACAGAGTCCTGTTTACGGTTGGATTCAAAGCTAACTGATATTATTCTGTAAATGTGAATGAAGGTGTCTGGTGGCATGTCCCCAAGTTGGCACACTAACGTGCCATCATATGTGTTGAGTTCCAAGCTGACTATTGTAACTTATCATCAGACAGCACATTTTGGCCTGAGAGAGCAAGAACTCCTTTAAATCAAAGAGGTTTCCTAACCACAATGTGTAAGTAAGGCTGCCTAGGGCGGTTCATGGACAAGTAATACTCTCCCACTTCCCCATGGGACATAATGGAGATCAATGAAATATTCCAGTCAAATATTGCTTTCAGAACAGAGAAGGAGTTATCAGTAGGTTTATTTTTCCTGACCAAACTTTGTAATAACCTCTGTATTTATTCAATCGCGTGGTTTGTGAATCAATGGTATTTACTGAGTATCTGCTATGTGTACTCTACTGGATCTCACAGGAAACCCCCCCCCCATCAATCAATAAAATCCAATTCCTTAGCCTGTCATTCAATGAAATCAATTATCTCACCCTTACTTACCATTTTGGTTTCAACTTTACATGTTACCACCCACGGAACCCAATCCTCCAATCATTGGACCTACAACTGAAACCTGGGGGCCTGTTTCAGGATTGGGGGGTTCTTGGAAATACCTTTGCTCCCTCCTTGCTTGACTAATGAAAAAATTGTAATGTAAATAATTAAACATTATGTTTAAGTATTACTTCTTCCAAAAGCTTTGCCAACTTTCCTCACCCTCTCCTTTGTAACCTATGAGTGCAAACATGTGCATGTGTCCTTGTGTGTGTGTGTGTGTGTGTGTGTGTGAACATACTTCCCTAAAACACATTGTGATTGGCAGAATAAAGCCCCCTCCTGACCAATGACATCTACATCCTAATCCCTGGAACCTGTGAATGTGTTATTTTATTTGGCAAGAGGATCTTTGTAGATGAGATGAAGTTCCAAATCTTGAAAAGAGGAATCTATCCTGGACTATTCACTACAATCACAAAGGTCCTTAAAAATGGAAAAGGGAGGAGGCAGGAGTGTTCCTTAGAGAAGGTGGGATGATGGAAGCAGAGGATGTAGTGATGTCGTTGCTGGCTTTGAAGATGGAGGGGTCTAAAGACAAGGAATGCAGGTAGCACCTGGAAATTGGAAAAGGGAAGAAAACAGATTTTCCCCTAGAGCTTTCAGAAGGAATGCAACCCTGCTAAAACCTTGAGTTTAATGCATTGAGATGCATTTCAGACTTCTAACCTGCACAATGGCAAGATAATAAATCTGTGTTGCTTTAAGCCATTATGTGTGGTAATTTGTTACATCAGCAATAGGAAACTAATACATACCCATAACATTTTAGCAATTTTGTGTGTTCCCGTGTCTTTCTCCTTCCACAGGACTGTATGCAGTAATTAAAAATAGCTACCCTACATTAAAGGTGTCCATGTAAGACCCTGAGCTAAGTACATGGATTATGTCACCTGATACTCAAAATAACCATACAACATCAGGTTACAAAGCAGTAGGCATTGGCATTCAGTGCCTGGTATTGGGCCCAGACTGCCTGGGTTCTCAGCTTCATTATGTATTAGCTCTATGACCTTGGGAAAGTTTTTTTTTTTTTTCTGCCTTGCTTTCCTCTTCTTCAAAGTAGGGATTAAAATGATGTCTATCTTTTAGGGCAGTGGTGAGAATTAGTTGATGAATTCATATGAGGAGCTCAAAACTGATGTCTGGCATATAATAAGCATATACAAATGCTTAACTATAAAAATTATCATCCCATTTTAAAGGTAATAAACCTGAAGCCCAGAGAACTTAATGCACTTGACATACAGAGCAGGGATAGTAATGAAATAAAGCCCAATTACTCAACTTCAACACACAAGAGTAAAACATGTTTCTTGACTGAATATACACTCAATTCATAAATCTCCCTATGTAATGGGAGACACTGTACTTATAACAACACAAAAGAAAGAATGAAGCATTGAGAGTATTTCTAAATGTCATAAGAGATGCAAAATAGGAGTTATGTTTTGATGGAAATGAGAGAGAGCAATCACTGGTATAATTTCGTAGGTAGATAGGAAGTGGCCGTATCACAGAATATAGTGTACAACAGTGCCAGGAAGGTTTTATGCTGAGAGGATGATTGGCTTGGTGAGATTAGTACTTACTGAAATAATTGTTCACTCTGGAAACATGCTGAAGAGTCAAAAATCAGAACCACAGATAAAGCATTTTCGCAGACTTCACAGACGGGCATGCATTTCTTTGTTAGGTGTCTCTCTATGACACAGGTTCTTAAACCTGAGAGCATCAGATTGCTGGGTTCCACCTCCAAGCACTTCAGATTCAACAGGCCTGAGGTCAGGCCACAAAATTTGTATTTCTAACAACTAGCAGTTGGTGCTAATGCTTCTGGTTAGGAGACCACACTTAGGGACCCACTGATCTATAGAAATTATTTCCCCACTGCCTTAGTCCAAGATTACTTCCAAAAGACTCACAAAGGGAATTTAATTGTCTCAATCTAACGTTTCAGGGAATTGAAAGGGAAGTCCTGTCTGAGTATTTGTAACAGCATGAAGCCCATTAAAAGTACAAGACTCCAAGAAAGCAAATCGGCTTTATTTGAGAAAGCTTTTAAAGGACTTGCAGCACCAAGGAAATGATTCTAAACCAGTGGCTATGCCAAATACTCAGTTCTCAATATACAGAACTACTTCATTTTATGTCACGAGTATCTCCTGACTTAATTGAATCTCTTAGGCCCTACTCCCAATACCACCCCCATTAATTTGTCCACACTCCAGGATGGGATTTTAGAGATATAAGAAAGACATATTTGAGAGGCTTTTGGTTGGCATTCTGTATTAGTACTTCGGCCAAGAAACATTCTCAAGTGACACGGCACCAAGCCTAGGAATAAAAGGCTAATCAACCAAAGAAGACTCATTCTTAATAGAGATGCAAAATCATACTTCTCTATCAGATTGGCTGGGATCTCTCTTAGGGATATCACCACACCATACAACAGGAAGAGGAAGAAAAGAGAGTTGAATATTATGCCAATTTTTTTTTCACTTTCTTTTACTATTTCTTATCTAGCTAATAAACAACTTTGGGCTCACACTTAGAAATGAATAAATCAAGGGTTTAAATTAAGATGATGAAATATGAAAACACTGCTAGTTAAGAAGCAAAAGCAAGAAAAGCTATCTCTGATCTAAACTGAGGGCAGCCATTGGGCAAGATGAGTGGAAAAGAATGAGTGTGTGGTCATGCAAAAATTATCTCAATCATCTCTAAAATTAATCACTAATCAAAATGCAAAAGAAATACCATGTTTTAGGATGTGGGTCATGAAGAGATATAAGTACAACCACAGGAATAAAAATGACCTTCAAAACCTCTTAATTATGAATAGCCATTCTGGCAATGCTCAATGTTTGGTAAAAAATTATTATTTTAAAAAGTTAGTAACAAAAAATTTAATCAGTGCTTCAAGAGGAAAGTTATAAATATTAGATTTAATGGAAAAACTACCCCCTACAATTGCTTCCACCCAGCAAATTCTCAAGAGGAAGGTGTAAATGCAGTTGTAATTCAATGCCAACACTAAGAACAATATACACAAGAGTGAACTCATATATTCAGTTTAATTGTCGGCCTCTTAGCTCAAAGATGAGCTGTTGCCCACCTGTAGAGAGAAATTAACGGGCAAAGGCAAATTTTCTCTCTCACTTTGCATGGGCGGAGATTTATTTCCCACTCAGTAAAATTAAAATTATGAAGCTAAAAAGAAAAACCAGACTGAGTGCCATGATGTTCTTGTTAACTGGGATGTTTGTATGCCAGATCTCCCAATTCGTTGACACCTCTCTGTATTCTTCTGAGAGCATCTTGTATTTACGGGCCCTGCCATTGCTAGTTTTGTGACTTTGGACAAGTTATCTTTACCTTATTAAAAATCTTTAACATATGTCAGGCATGCATCTCAGTGCTTTAAAATATTAACTTATCTTTTCTTTTTAATAATGCAATATTATAGGTATTATTATTATTCCTGATCTATAGATGGGAAAACTGAGGCACAAAGAGACTAATAACTTTGGCAAGTAAGAAATCCAGAATCCTTTACCTATAGAAACTTCTATAGAGGCTATAGATATTTCTGTGTCTCAACGTAGAAAACAGTATAACCTACCTTATGCAGAAATAAAGATTCAATATGTTAATTTTATAAAGCCTTAGACCAGAACATTGCCTCTGGTCATTGTCAAAAATGAGTTAGCTAAAAGTAGCAGTACTAAATAAGCACTTAAATGTTTTCTGAGTGAGAAATTTCACTTTGCAATATTGAATGAAATCATTACAAACATAACAAACATAACCATTTAGTAGCCCATGACTTTTAGCAAAGAGAAGTTCCATCTATTGACAGTCACCTGAGTAATGAGCTCTAATAAATTTCCTATATGGATGGTATTGAGGACTATGTATGTGTAAGATATTGTCAGTAGAAAAGGTTTTAACATATTTTTTCTACTCAATTTGGGATCCAGACTGTTGAAAGCCAAGGTTGAGAACAATATCTGAGACTGTCAAATGGACTTTGGAATGAGCTCTGAGAGGGATAGAAGGTTGTAGGTTGAAGCAAAAGCAATTAGTTACCCATCATGTGGTTATTGATCTTCCTGTCCTTTTTGTTATCAGGACCTCAAAGGCTAGATAAAAGCTGTGACTTCAATACATCACAATTTGGAGTAAATATGAATAACCTTTAGTACATTGGGGCTGTATTTTTCTGCGAGATACAGACAGTAACTAGCTCTGACCCCTGCAAAGGGGAAGTGATTGTCAAATTCAGATGACACCTTTCAAAGATGGGTAATTTAAAAAATAAATTAGAAGAATGAAATACCACTTGGAATGATTGAACTGAATTTAAAATAACAATAAATATTCCACTTCTGCCACTCAATTTTAAAAGGCCTTTTAACCTCCATTTTCTATTGAGGTTTGAAAACACAAAGATCTTTTAATCAAAGGGCTCATATCAGATTTCCAGATTCTATACCTTGCACATTTGGAAATAAGTATTTGGACACAATCAGATGCTTACTGGAATTCTTGATGAGGAAAATAAAATGACTCTAAAAAATAAAAAGGCCCATAAATCTGATTTTGCACCCTCTTGTGAAGCCTCCTTTCCTAAATTGAACATGTTTTAAAGGCTTGCATGAATTAGGAGCATCTTTGAGTTTTGTTCAGGAAGCCATTCTATGATCATATATATCAGGGGCAGACCAACTACAGCTCATGCCTGTTTTCTGGTAAATAAAACTTAATTTGAACAGAGCCACAAACATTCACTTACGAATTGCCTATGGTTGAAGACAGTGTGGCCCACAGGACTAAACTATTTACTGTCTGGTCTTTTGCAGAAAAAGTATGCCAACTCCTGATATATGTTATTAGGAACTGTAAAAAAAAAAATAAGTTGGGGAGCTATTTGATAGCCACTGGCTTCTCCTGTAAAGCTATATTCCCCTTAAACAGAGCTATCATCAGTTTCATTGAGAAACTTTTTTTTTTAATGAGAACTAACCAATACATTTAAAATATACATATTTTAGCTTTTCAGTAATGGCACCACCATCCACTAAAATGCCTGGGACAAAAAGTGAGGATTTATCCTGAATCTGTCTCTT
Organism: Hippopotamus amphibius kiboko; assembly: GCF_030028045.1. Lineage (NCBI taxonomy): Eukaryota > Metazoa > Chordata > Mammalia > Artiodactyla > Hippopotamidae > Hippopotamus > Hippopotamus amphibius. The sequence goes on from NC_080198.1 coordinate 15,163,799, forward strand.
CTTACTCTTGACATTCACTTTATCAGCAAATCCTGTCATGGATTTCCTTCAACATGTCTCCCTAGTCCATGTGCTTCCTCTAACTCCACTGTTGCAATCCTAGCGCAAGACCTCGTCATTTCTCACCTGGACTTCAGCAATGGCAACTTAACACATTCATTTTTTTGACCCTACTCCAAATCATTAGTCATCTAACAGCTAATGGGATCTTTTTAAAAGGCGAAAGATTTATACGATCTGAAGAAAAACCAGAGTATGGGATCTTTTTAAACTCAAATCTGATTATGTGTATCTTCTGCTTAAAAGCCTGCCCTGTCTTTCCGTTTCACTTAGAGTAAAATCCAAACTCTGTCTACACCACCTGGGCCTACATGGCTTGGCTCCTTTCTGCTTAATGCATCACTGTCTGCTTGCTAACTGGGCTCCAGCCATATGTACCTTCTTAATTTTCCTCAAACAGGTCAACCTGGCCTTGCCTCAGGGTCTTTGCACTTGTTCTCTCTGCCCCAAATAATCTGCTCCTGGATCACTGCATGGTCTATTTCTCATCACTCAGGTCTCATTCCAAACATAATCTCGACAAAAAGGTTTTCTTGAATCCTCTATTTTACATGCTGTGCTTCATCCTTACAATCCTTTGCAAGTATTTACATTACCTGGTTATTTTCCTTAAGGACTGACCGTTTTCAGAAAACATCTTAGTTATTTCTCATTTCTCTCGTCTTTCTTGTTACATTTAAAGCCTATGAGAGCAGGGAGTGTGGCTATTGAGTTTACTGCTAAATCTACACTCCTAGCGTAGTCTCTTGTACATAGTATGTGCTTAGTTTACACTTGTTGAATAAATACTATGGGGGTTAAGATTATGATTTAATGGAATAGAAAGATACATAACACATTTACTTACTCAAAATCTAAGAATCATATGTATAATGCAAAGGTCAATGACAAACGTTTAATAACGTCCATAGGAGATCAGGGAACGAAACATATGTAGGTTAGCATGGGTGGGAAAAGATCTTTTGGAGGACAAATAAGCTTCCAGCTGAAGGGAGGGAGTGGGTGAACATTGAGACAAGTACCAGTACTTGTGAAAACAAGGTAAAAAGGGAAGAACTCCTGGAAACTAACCAGATATGAAATTTGCAGAAATAACAGAAACTTTATTGACCATAAAATAAAAATTAATGAGGTGGCTGAGTATATCGCACAAGACTATTTTGAATCAAATTACTTAAGTACTGCAAACTCTATACTAGAATCAAAGAGGAGGCGAGGCAATTTTCTACCTCTGATGTCCTAGCATAGGCTTTTGCAGACAGTCCCCTAGTGCTTCTGCAGGTGGAAAAAAGTGGAGATTGGATAGCTTCCTTGGTTGCCCTTTCTCCTCTCCATTTTCCCAGTCATCGCATGTTTGCACGAGCAGTTTTCAATGGGCTCTTACTTTTGCAACGGACAGAATGCCTGCTATCTGGTCCCTATCTCTTTAACTTAGGTGTTTATCCTCTAAGATAAGTGGCTAAACGTCCCAGGCTACAATAAATGTTTGTTTTGTTTTTTCTCCCACATCCTAGAGCCATTCCCTTGTTTTCCACATGAGGTAGCCACTCCCCTTTCTTGTGACGTCCAGTCTTGTTGCTCTTCATTGTACACTTACCAGCATCCCCTGTATGTATATAGCTGCTGCTGTTCTTGTGCCTGAAAACTCCTCCTTGTGTTTCCTCTGTCCTTCCTACAATCCTATCTACCCATATCCAAACTTACCATCACTTTAGAAGCCCAAAGTTACTTTCTTCTTGAAATTTTTTTTCTAATTTTTACAGTCTATTTTCCTTAAGCATAGCTTATAGATGCCAAGTGCTTGTTGCGGATCAGAAACCACGCATAATTGTAAAGTCTGCAAATATGTTACTGCATTTGATCCTGGGTAACTAATTAAGCATTATTATCGCCATTTTACAGATGTGAAAATTGGAGCTGAGAGAGGTTAAATAACTTACTTATAGTCAAAAGTTCTAACTGTCAGAGTTCTGACTTGCATACAGTTCTGTGTTCATAGTGACCGAACCCTAAGCCAAATGAGCATTGTTTACTTTCTTCCCTAAACTCAGGTCCAATTATTCAGTCTGCATGTACCCAGTATTGTGTAATGATGTTATCCTATCTCATTGTCCAGTCCTCTGTTCTGACTGGTCTATGCCAATGCTGCATTCATCATTAAATTTTGAATATACTCACGTTTGTACTTTTTGTATGATGTATCTTATTCATCTTTATAATCTTTCCAATGCTTATAAAAGTCTCCTGATCTGCCTATTATTTTTCTAAGAAAAAAATGGAATAATTAAATAAATAATATACATTTAAATTTTTAATAATTTAGCATTTAACACTCCAAGGTTGACTATAGGGTTCTTGAGAGATGTTCATTCACTTATTCACGGATTCTTTACCAAACATTCTTCACATGGGGAGCTCTCAGTATTTGCCTGAAAGCATGCAAGGTACTAGGAAATAGGGAATATAATAGAACTGGCCCTTGCGGACAGAGCTTACAATCTGTGTTCACACTCTTTGTTCCTCTCTCTGTAAGATGCTATGCATCAACATACAGTGATTGATGGAGAGTAATAAGTTCATAGGATCTTACTGCAAGTTTGGACACAGAAGAAAAGAACAACACACGAATATAGGGAATAATTACAAATGCAATAAAAATATTTTTTAAAAAACGTATTAGACTAGCAGTCAGCTAATGGAAGAAGTTTGTTAGAGCATGGAATTAAAAATTGAATTATACATGCCTTACACATTTTATTTTTAGTTCAAAACATAAAAAATGCAATACCAATCTTCTGGTGTAAGGCCAGGGTCTTTTCTTTATGCATGGATCATCTGATCAGTGTTTCCTATCATTTCTCTTACATAAACAACACTCATAATGGATTGTCTATAATTCCCATTTTCAATGTTTATAACAGGGATGAGAAAAAGGTATTTGTGATATACGTTTTTTTCTGAATCATTTACAGTAGTTTTTTCACATTAGATTTAACATTGTTTTAGCAACTTTACATGACTGGGTCTTTCCAAAACATTCAAATTAGTTTCCAGAGAGACACCACTCTTTTTTTTCACATAGATATTTCTTCCGTTTACATTATATGTAATTAAATTATGTAATTATAACAAGTAAGTGACAAACAGGTTGGGAACAAATGGCATAACAGATTCTTAGTAAACATTCAATTCAACTGGTGGGAACAAAAGTGCATGAGTCACTGCAGAGTTTCTTACTAGGTAAATTCAGTGTGTTACAAGCAGGGTATCCAACTATCCGGGTTTTTCCCAGCACTGATGGTTTCTTGGGCTTCAGGACTTTCAGTGCTAAAACCAAGACAGTTTTAGGCAAACCACATTGGTTGCTCACCCTAGCTATGAACGTCAGTGACTGTGCTTTACATAGATGAGAGAGAAGCAGATCACTGGTAAATCCGGCAAATCAATCAGGTGGAGTTTGATTAACAGAGTTTGTGCACAGACTCATATATAATCTCAGGATCCCTTATCCAGCCATGTTCTTACTTTATTCCAACGTGTCTACTTGACAAGAGGTAGTTTATACACACCACTGGAATCACTCTAGTTTTCCCTGAGTGTTGGAGGCTGGGCAAAAATAACCCATACGCCCACAAAGTAGAGAAGATTATAACTCATATAATTAATTCCAAAGTCAAATGAATCTCCACCCTGCTCCACCACCCACATCTCCATAGGATGACTGCCAACGGAACCACCTATTTCCTCCTGAGAACATACCACCCACCCCCATAAGAGTGTCATCTGGCCGATGGCCTCGTGAGAAAATTGCGCAATCTGATAGCTATTCGTTTCCCAAAGTAGTTTTAAATACAACAAGAGGGGAATTTCGGTAGCTTAGGCCAGGTTGAGTTGCAGCAGACACAATCTAGTTTCCATAACATGTTTCTTCATCAAGTGATCCAAGTGTTGTGAGTCAAGTTTTGCCCATTCTCACCTTGGCAATGGTTTCTGATTGTCTGAGCACAGGAGGAAGACAGTGATGGCTCTACACCTAATATCTGTGTGGTTCTCCCTTTCAACAGCAAGGCTATGAAAGTAATCTTTAGGAGAATAGGAATATTCTTAGAGAGAAGTAATATCTCTCAAAAGTGAACTAAATATTCAGTGTTTACCCCCATGATGGAACATCCTTCATACACAATTTCTAATGAACAAAGGGAGATAAATATTCTAGCTAGACTGAAAACTAGAGAAAAGGGGAATGTGCAGAATCTCTAAGCACTTGCTCCTTTGAGTTATTCAAAAGAGGGAAACTTGCATTTATTATTCAGTTGATGAAGGCTGCTGACAAGTTTAAGACAATCCTACTAAGGGCTGCCTTGGAATTTAGAGAAATCAGATATGGGTGTGCCCTGCTCAGGACTGCGAACATTTTAATAATCAGCATTCTATTAATCAAGTCTTAGTTTGAAGTTGTGAAAAGTGGCATTTGTAAGGATAATCCAAATAACTCAATGTTGTATTTTTCTTTTCCCCCCCGGAAGTTCCTCAGCTGGAGAGAATTACATCAGACTCTGTGTTCCCAACCTGCTTCCCAGGTGTTGTTCTGTAAGATAGAAGGGGGGCTCTATTTTTTGGTTGGTCTTACGATACAAAGTTCTTTTTTAATGTCTCTGTGTATTGCAAATTTTCAGTCAATGTCTTCTCATATCTAACACATTTGTTATTATTCTCAGTGCTCATACTGTCGATAAAAATCATATATGAGTCCAAGTGAGGAATGACTACATTGGCATGTTCCTGGAAGGCTGAAGGTCTCTGGCACAAGATCTGGTTGGTTGGTCATCTTTGCAGACATGAGCTATGGGAAGAAAGCCGTAGGCAATGCAATTTTACAGGGAACATATGGGCAGAAATTTACAAGATCCTTGGGGAGGGACTTCTGTTACCCAGATGGTTGCCAAAATTCCTGATCTCTGCACTCTGGAAATGAGACTGGGAGAGGTAATCAGATTAGTATGAATGATGATGTGGGAACTTCAATGTGTGCCACCTCTCTGGTTCACAGACCTCCAATGAATGCCTTCATAATTGTCTACCTCTTTGGGAAGCCTGCAGAGTCATGGAAATATCATCCTAGAGCAACTAGGTAGTTCACTCATCTGTGAGTGTATCAAGAACATGCACAGATCTTAACGAGCAATGTCCAACAGAATAACAACTAAAACAATCTCTTCCTTAAAGATTAAGCTCCTAGCTGCTATCAAATATTTATGGCTCCTAGCTGCTATCAAATAGTTATGGTCAAGTATAATTTTTTGTCTAAAAGTCTACAAAATCATAACCAGTTTCACAATTTGGTAAAAAATTGTGAAAAGAATTAAAAGAAAAAAATAACCCAAGTAATTAGAATTTATTAGATATTTTCCAGTAATCACCATGTCTGTGTTATTTACCACTATGACTCCAGGATTTAGCGTAATACTTGCTACATAGTAGCAATTAATAATTCTGAAGAAAAATTAAATTTTCCTGGAGCTCAATTCATTATTTGTGGTAGAGGTCATAAAATTAGCATTTTTTAAATTAACTTGTACATATTTTTCCTTTGCATTAACAAAACCAGGAACTGGAAATTACTGAAAGGTATATTGAACTGAGAACTAGGAATCTTGGGTTACAGTCTCTGTTCTCTTACTTTGCTGTGTGACCTCAAGCAACTAACTGCAGTAGAGAGATCTTGGTTTGGCATTAGATAGACTCAATAAGACAACTTAACTCTTCCCTGCCATTTGCCATTCTGGAGCTCAGCATCCTCATCTGTAAAACGACAGTGCATAATACCTATGTCAAAAAATTGATGTCATAATTAAATAATGGGAGGAATATTTTTCATTGAGTTTGCATAGTTCCTGGCACGCAGTAGTATGAGGTAACTGGTACAGAAGATTCATTATATGCCAGGCACAGTTCTAAGTATATTACAGGCATTAACTCATTCAATTCTCCTAACAACCCTATGACCTTGGTAATACTATTATCTCCATTTTATGGATGGATGGAATGAGGACTGGAAAGGTTAAGTAACTTTCCCAGAGCTACACAGCTAAAAGTGACAATGAAAGGATCTGAACCCAAGTAGTTTAAATTCACAGTTGGTGCTCTTTTTTGCTTCTCTATTCACCAATAATAGGTGCACACTAAAAATGTGCATTTAACTGTGATACTGTATCTGTGATATCCCTGCAAGAGTTTTAAAAAATATATGTGTTCTCTTGGTATCTGGAATGTGGAGTAAGTTCCAGAAAGAAATAAGGTCCCATCAAATCAGGCTTCGTATTGGTATTTGAGTTTGATAGTCTCCAGCAGAAACTTCTTTCAGAGCTCTCTTCCTTCAGCTCTGAAGGAATCAGAGAACGTGTGCATAGCACGCTGGAATGTTATCTGCCATGGCTGATCCAGTTTCTGAGAGACAAAATCACGGAGCTACAGTGATTTTCAGCTGTGGCCTTCCTCTCTTGTACTGGGACTCTTAGGACCATGCTGTAAGCTGAGCCCTACCCCATGGCTAAATTCAAGACTTTTCCTGAAACTGGGGCTAGATGCCAACTGAGTAGCTGCTTTAGCAACAGAGACACCTGTCTCCTAGAAAACTAAATGAGATCACCAACTCATTTGCATAAAGCAGCAGATGGGGAAGAGTTGCACTTGTTATCAATTTTGGCTGGATTTCAACCAATTATATGGACTTAAAATATTTGGTCTTTCACTGCCAAACTTGTGAGCTATCCACTCCCCTAATGTGTTTTTCATAAACATGTTTTTTTAAGATTCAAAATATTAATGGCATCCTCTTTACATTTTTTCCCTAACTGGCTAATACAGACACTAAGTATGTGTGTCTAACCCTTTCTCATAAACCTTTCTAATGGTAATTCCCCCACTGATTTCTAAACATTGAGATTGTGACTCCCCTTTACCATTTATTTTTTTAAACAAATCATAGCTTACGATATAATATATTCATATACTATGTTTTTATATTAATACTGTTTATTTACTATTTTAATACTTAATAATAATTTACTATTGTTAATATTAAACAATAGTGTTCACCAGTTTAAACCTAGTGCCAAGCACAGTGCCTAGAACATAATAGATATTCAACGGAGATTTGCTGAATGAATTAAAGACTGAATACTTGAACCACCAGTATTTGAATATCAGCTTTCATAGCTTTGATAGGAGGCAGTGGAAATTTCAGCAACATCGACAGGGCCTATGTAGGGAATAGCAATTGGTTATCCACCCCAAATCAATATTTACAAAGTGTATACCACTGTGAGCTCCTCCAGGGTGGGCAGGAGTAGTGTCTCTTTCATCCTTTCAACACAGGTTGTTAAGTAAGGCCACATGCATGGCAGAATCTCAATAAATGCTCTTAAATGACCACAAAAAAAGTGTAAGATTTAACCCTTCCCTCCCGGGAATGCATATTGTATATTTCAGTGGCAGAAGGGCTATCTCCAACATCCTGTGGATTGCTTCCTGCTACTCCTAGAGGTCAAAATGAATATCAATCTAATATTTGCTGAAGTTTTTTTTGACAGTTTTAATAATCCAAGACTGCTGTTAGCTCAATTCCCTTTCAAAATGGAAAGATACTTAGAATACGGTTCTCCTTATGACTTTATTCTAAGATAGCAATTTGGAAAGAAGACTCACAATTCCTTGTTATGTGTTACTGTGCAGGAGATAAAGCAATTCATCTTTTGTCATTAAGTTGTGACATCTGCCTGCATGTGGCCTGAGTTCCAATGAGTTTGGCTTTCTCTAATTCCCTGGGTCATTAGCTACGTAATCATAATTATTTTCAGCTGTGCAGACTGGTGTTATTTTTTTCATCTATTCTTCTCCTCCCCTTCTTCATCACATTTCCACATTGATGGAAACCATGAGAGTGCCATCTGGTACAACCTGTGCATGGGGCCAGTCAAATGAAAGGCAGCCACTGAAGAATGCCCATATTTCATTAGATGCATTTGTATGCTGCCTTTGCTCTCACACCATTTCCTGTCCCTCCAGATTTCAAGAGCTCCCCAGAGGTGACTGAATACAGACCTCCTGCCTCCAATGCCAGTGATATCTGAAGAGTTGTCTCTATTGAGGGTGATACAATTGACACCAAGTTATGAATAACTATATTTGCAGAGAATTAACATTTCCTGCATGTCTACCAACTGACTTAGGCAATTATAGAGGCAGCTGCCAAATGAGTGTTAACATAACTGGAAAAGCTTCCCTGTGTATGAGTCAGACAGACTATGCAGGCAGTGTGTAACGTCCCCAGTAGACTGCATGGACTTTTATTTCCAAGAGCAATTCTTGTATAAGCAGACAATGCCCCATCTTGGAGCAATTGCCTGGAATCCTCCTCAGTAGAAATTACATTGCGACTTGTGGGAAGCAAATGTGTTAGAAGGATTGTGCCTCTACTTTTTTAAAGCCCATTCATTAACTGTTAGGCAAGCTATTTGATCTCCATAAATGCCAGTGAAATGGGTACATTATTTTCTTTCTGTATTCTTAGCAGCTTTATTTAGTGTCACAAGGAGGAAATGGTATTGAAAGGGAAGCCAGGAGATGTGGGTCCTAGTTTAAACTTTCTGTTGTACAACCTGACCATTTGACATCTGTATTTTGAGTTAGTCTCTCTGGGGCTCAGCTGCATTATCTATAAAATGTTCCTCAAAGTGTAACCCATAGATCCTTGCCTCAGAATCACCTGGGATGCTAAGTAAAAATGTATATTCCTGCATGACTTCTGCTTCCAGGAATATGGTGTAGAAATACCTTTCCCCATCCCTCCCGCTAAGCATAACTAAAAACCACGGACAATATACATAAAGCAAACATAAGAAAGGTGGAGAGAAGACTGCAGATTGATTGGGGACTTCAAGACCCAAGGAGCCCAATAAAAATTAAAAAAAAAAAAAAAGGACCCAAGGAGTGACATGGCAGTGAGTTTCTTGGGTTTTCCCATACACCCCAGACCTGGAGTTGAAGAAGCTGGCAACCTGGGAGTGCCAATGAATATAGACCACAAAAAAAAAAAAAGGAAACAAAAAAACAAACAAAAAAAAACAAACAAAACACCCGAACCAAAGCTTATTTGCATTAGCCAAAGTTTGAGGAAAAGAGAAGCCTAGCAAGATTAAAAAAAACTTTGTACAATCGCCACTGTACTCCAGCCAAATATCACAAAAAGAACTGTGGCCCCATCCCTAACAAAAAAGACCAAGAAAAGAGGCTAGGCTTTCACCCTCACAAGCCTATAATGAGGAGCTCCAACCCTCCTGTCAGGTAGTGTCAAAAAAGGCCAACTCCAGAGCGGGGACTTTCATTCTCACAGGCAAATAATGGGGCTCCTACCTTTACAGTGTCAGTAGAGACTACATGGGAAACCAGATCTTTCACTCCAACCTAGCGGTAATGAGGAGCTCCACCCCTCCAGTATCAACAGAACCTGAGTGGAGAGCTTGTATCAACAACAGAACTTGAGTGGGGAGCTTGGACTTCTACTTCCACTTAGCAGTAAGGGGACAACAGCCTCTTCTTCCTAGATACCAGAGAGATGTTAGAGCATGTCAGCTAAAGCAGAAGATTTAAATAAGATCCAGAGTCTTATACTGTCAAAATGTGCAGGTTTCTATAAAAAACTCACTCATCATGCCAAGGACCAGGAAGATCTGAAACTAAATGAAAAAAAAAAAAAGGAAAACCAACAGATGCCAATATGAAGATGAACTGTTAGAATCATCAAAGATGTTAAAGCTGCCATGATAAAAATGCTTCAGTGAGCAATCATAAACATGCATGAAACAAATGAAAATTTGAAAGCCTCAGTAAAGAAATGAAACTTATAAAGAAGAATCCAATCAAAGTTTTGGAATCGAAGAAGACAATAACTGAAATAAAATGCTCAGTGGATGGGCTCAATTGCAGAAAGGAGGGGACAGAAGATAGAATCAGTGAACTGAAAGATGGAAAGACAGAAATTACCCAATTTGAACAACAGGGGGAGAAGACAATAAAATGAACCGTCTCATAGACCTGTTGGGTTGTAACTAAACACTGAACATTTATCCCATCAAAGTACCAGAAAGAGATGAAAAGGAAGGCAAAACTGAAAAAAGCACTCACAGAAATAATGGCTGAAAACTTCCCAAATCTGGCAAAACACATAATCCTACAGACTCAAAAAGCTAATCAGATGCTGAACAGGATGTGCTGAGAGAAATCTGTGCCAAGATATAATTAAACTTCTGAAAACTGAAGACAAAGGAAAAAATAATCCTGGATGCAGCCAGAGGGAAAATGGCACAATGACCTACAGAAGAAAACAACTGGAATGACAATTTCTTATCAGAGGTTATGGATGCCAAAAAAACAACAAAATATTTTTCTGGTCCTTAAAGAAAAGAAGTATAAATCCAGATTCCTTTAACCAATGAAACTATCCTTTAGGAAGGAAGAGGAAATCAAGACATACTTAGATGAAAGAAAACTAAGAAAATTTGCCACCATCAGACCTTCCCTAAAAGAATGGCTAAAGGGAGTTCTCTAAAGAAGAAAGGAAATAATGAAAGGATGAAACTTGTACATCAGGAAGGAAGAAAAATCATGGTCAGCAAAAATATGGATAAATACATTAGACTTTTGTTCTCCTCTTGAGTTTTCTAAAGTATGTTTGATGGTTGAAAGAAAAATTATAACTCTGCTGGTATGGTTCTAAATATATGTACAGGAAATATTTAGACAAGTATATCATAAATGGGGCAGAGAACAAAGAGATCTGTAAGAGGTGGGCTTTGTACCAGGAAAGCAATAGTTTTTCCTGACACCCTCCCCCGACCCCTGACCATGCCCCAGCATATTTCTCATTGTTTACGTCACTGGTAAGAATTCTACGAACCTGGCCATCAGAGACAAATCCGGGAAGTAAGTGCTTTAAGTTGAGCACATGGATTTTGTTAGAAAGGAAAAAGCGAAGGATAACTGTTTCATGGACCACAAGCAGTGTCTGATACTAACTTTGAGGGTCAATGAAAGAATTATACACGATGCTGTTTTTGAAATGTTTAACGCAGGACTTAGCCCGTGTCTCTTTCCCTCTTTCAGGCAAACGCACAAAAATAGCACAATATAATATTTCAGATATCTACAGTTGTTATACAGTAGTTCATCTAGTTTTTCATTTCTTTCACAAAGATGTCAAACGCTTTAATGTACTTTCTGTCTTACTGGCTGAGCATGTGAAGTAAAAGTTGACAGTTAACAAGAAACAATGGGTAATGAGGTAGAACCATGGGTTCAGTAAGTTTAGAAAATATAAAGCAAATGGCCAATATCAATCAATACATATATGCTGGACCTAGGAAAAGGCAGTGGTGATGCAGCAGTGAATAACCCTTGATCTTTAAATTAAAAGAAAAATAAAGGGCCTTCCCCCCAATAAAGTAAAACATACCACCCCCCCTCCCCCCAGATATACACTGTGGTTTCCTGTGTCCACACTCTTCTTCCAAACCATAACTAAATATCTTATTTCAGGGAATAAAGGGAAATCACAATTGTAACGCTGGAGCATGGAACCTAGGGCATTCTGTGGGTTTCTGGGTCTGTTCCCTGTCCTTTCCACGTTACTTCCTACAGGAATTCTTTTTTATAAAAACTGTGGCCAAGCCTACTTTCCAGGTGTTCTGAATTACTGCAGGAATACATCCCTGAAATTATAGGGCCTCTACACTACATGGCTATTGGTTTGGAATATGCAGAACATTATTTTTATGTTTTAGGTTAGGTATCAAGTTAAAATTCAATGAATTCTATAACATCAGACACTGCTGCATGTCCACCCAGCGCCACATTCCTTAATTCTTTTTCTCTTGACATACTACAGAATTGTTCAGTTAGCCACATACTCAATTCGTAACCTGGTTGATTTTAAGGTAATTCTATGTCCCTCACCAGTTACTGGTTCAGAAACAGGCATAGGACTCAACTCAGGCCAATGAGGCTTCAGAAGGTTTCTGTGGAAATACACTTGCTGCTAAGAAAGATAATCTCCCTTTGTCTTCTTGACATTGCCTTTCTGGGGATGGGATCCCTTAAACTGCTTCAATCGTCTTTCAACACAGGAAGATGGGGGGGGGGGAGTCTGCGATGGCAATATTGAGTCATTCACTCCTCTGAGCCTAAAGTCTATCCTACCTTCAAGTGCCAATCATATGAAAACATAACTTTTCTTATTGTTTATTCCTCAATTGTCATTAGAATCAGAAGATTTCTAATTGATACATCTAGAAAAACCAAAATGGTAAAAATTAAGTATTCAGGGAAAAAATAATTTTGGTTAACTGGAAATCAACCAGAAAAGCAAACCAACTAAGTACTTTAATTTCCACCCTGTTTTTAAAATTATTTCCAAGCTGCATTAGCTTTCTCATACTGGGAGGCACAGTAGACTTAATATCGTTTACTCTTAATTTATGTTTTATCTATATTTTATATATACATATATATATATGTGTGTGTGTGTATATATATACATATATATACAATATTTCTATATATTCCCCCCAGATATTGCAGGGCCTTAGAGTGTCTGTTATAAATGTGGAAATAGGTGATCCTGGTGACACTGGAGCCACCAGGGACTACGTGATGTACTGTGGCTTTACTAATACCTGGGTGAACCTTTTCCTTTTAAATTATTTCCTCATATCTTTGATTTTTATCATTAAATGTTTCCTATTGCTTAAAGCTTAAAATCAAAGGATTTCAGTTTAGTGAGAATTGTGTTAGCTGCATCTAGTTAACTCATACATCCTCAGTGGCAAAGGAGCAGAGCAAATGCTAAAAGCAAAAGCACATATACACTTTTGGTAAGGAAGCTAGTGATTAAAAGGCCATTCATCTCATCACACACACAGAAACCAAGAGGTAGTAAGAGAAAAAAAAAAAAAGGAAAAAATGTTTGGTATATGTACATCCAGCAGATCAAAGAGAAGAGTGAATTATTTAGCATGGCCCAAGTGGAAATTAAGGTAAATTTTGACTAGAAATGAAGAAAATGCTTCCTGTCAGTAACATGACTGGATTGTCAAATCACATCCCAAGAGAGATAGAAGGCACTTTATCTTGGATCATTTGCAAAGGTGCAAACACACACACAGTGAAAATATTCTGAAAAGTCCCCACTATGGAAATAATTTCTCTCGTGGAGAATTGTTTTAATGTGGCCCAATGATTCTGTCGTTTCTTTTTGAAATAAACTGGTGAAAACAGCAAAAGAAAAAGAGTCTTAGTAAAGATATTAAGACATAAGTATGTACTATGTAATTGTAGAACTGTAGTGAATGTGCACACATTCAAAAATTTTAAATCATTAACAGTGATCTATGGAAAGAGAAAGTTCTAGGGGCTAAAGAGAAAAAAAAAAAGTCATTCAGCCCCTCAGTGGACAGTTATAATAGCTATCTTTTACTTAGCACCTACCTTCTGCCAGACACTACAGACACTATACATTCTTTTTTAAGCAGTCCCACCCATTCCTGTAAAGCAGGCCTTATTATCTTCCCTCAAAGAAGAGAAAATTGGGCTCAGAGAGTTGAAATATCCACTCGCAAGCACACAGCTGAGTCAGAATGCTAATCTGGTTGGTCTGGCTTATAGTTGGGAAGATGCACAAAGCCTTCTTTCCTCTAAAGCACATTTCTCAGGAGGCAAAGATCCTGAGGCCCAGCGGGTAAAGCACCTGGGCCCAAGCCTTGCAGCTGGTTAATGACAGGCACCCTCCTCATGTCTCCACCCTCCTCCTTAGCCCAGTTCTCTTCCTTTGCACATTACCTGAATGAACCACCTCGGTTAACAACCAGGTTCCAAGGGCTGGGTAATTAGGGGCAGGCCAAACCTGTACCTGCTTCTCTGATTAGTGACAATTAAACTGCTTTTCAAAAAAATGTGCCTCCTTGTATCTTCTCTCTACGTCTTATTTTCCTCCTTCCTGTAACATCCTTTTATGATGATTAAAGCCTTAAAAATATAAAACCTTAGAAATTGTTGGAAAGGTTCTACTCTTCCCAAATACACATTTGGAAAAGGAGAACAGGTTACTTCTGATAAAGTATGATCCATTTGATTTCCGTAATCTGGCTTCTTATAGTCCTCTCCCCACCTCATACGCAGCCACCCCCCATAATCCCTTTTCCTACCTTCAAGTTCCTCATATTCCTACCATTGGCATGCACTCTGCTGTCTCCGGCGTTGTACTCCTGTCTCTGCCCAGAGCTCTGTTGGCAAAGTCTTTTATGTCAAAACTAGTCTGACTTCTCTTTTGAGAAGCCAGACTTCCTTCCTGTGATCCATGAAAGGTCAGTCCTCATACTTGCTTGGTGGGGAGGCTAGCTATACTCTTGCTTACAAATGTCAAAGAGCCACTGGCTAAATCCTGGGTTTAAGTGACCTGGTTTACAACTTCGACTTCCAGCCACGCACAGTCATAAGCCAAGTGGTCCATGACAGGCACTAAGCAGAGTGTTTAAGAAACAATAACAATCCAAGAATAATGCCACTCATAAAATCTAGGCAAAGCTAAAGGGGACTCTTTCTTGAGTTCCTTCCTTTCCAACTTTTGCCCTTTCCTTTCCCTTTCCTTTTGCTCTTTCCTGTCCCTTTAAAGACCACATTCAATGATAGGGTTGTCCCTTTCAATTGCAAATGAAACCCTGGCTCTCTAAACACAAGTTCCTTCTTGGCAGGCTTTGCAAAAGGACATTTAAAAGCCGGATTCAAAGTGGCAGAGGGTTTCAAATTCTGGAGACATCACAAAATGATTCCTTATTGGTAGCAACTGGTAAAACCTGAGGCCGAAGAAGACAGGCCGGCCCCTACCGGATGGTTCAGTGGAAAATGCTCTCTGAGCTTCTCTCTCAAAATGAAAATAACATGTGTTTACAAAGGTGGTGAAAATGACTGCCTCTCTGAATCCTGTAATATCCTCTTGGTTTTAATGGGCGCCCAACTTGAGGCTCTCTGAATGAAAGAACAGAGAAGAGGAATGGGAAGAAAACCTGTCTGAGAAAGATATGGAAGCTCTGAAAGCACAACAGCCTTTGACACATTTTACCCATGAGCAATGAAACAGGTTGCCCCTGGGGCTAAGGGGCAAAACTACATGAAGAACACACCCACCCACACATAATACACAGCAAAGTTCAACCAAATACCCAGGGCAGGAATACAACACAGAAGGCTTGGTTCTAAAGGGGTTGTTTTGAGAAGGAGTGTTCTTCTCCGTCATGAACTGGAATTCACTGCACAAGCACAATGCTCTCTTCAAAGATTCTGGCACATAAACAGATAGCAGGAGCCATCCAAAAATCCTTGATAAACATCCACAGCCTCTCACACAGTGGCTGGGAGCAAAGTGATTTGCAGCGTGAATGAATTTTTTTGACCTCATAAAAAATGCTTCCTTGCCCAATGGTTAACTCCAGAAACTAGAGTCCATTATAGTCTTTGAGGTCAATTAGGTGGACAATATATGGTGGTTTGACAATGGCCAACGTTCAATATTGATTTTTTGTCCCTTTTAAGTTACTATTAATAACAGAATGACAAATGAAAACCAATACAACATTACAAGCTCTAGAAAGTAATTCTTTGGAAGAGATAAGCTAAAGCAAATTCTTTGGAAAAAAGGAAAGGAAAGAGAGCCCAAATATAAACAAAAAACACGTGTGCCTTATTCAAGAAAAGCAGGGCTCTGTGCAAAAAAGGCTGTTCTCTTGACATAGCCACTTGAATCATTAATGTTGAAGATGTGTGCATTTTTCAAAGCCACATTTCTGAGTGAAATTCAATATCAACAGTGCATCCAGAACCGTGGTGCCTTTCTCAGGCAGCAATGTTATAAGGGGGCTAGATGAAATTCAGGGGCAGGTAATCTAGAAGCAGTCTGTACCTATAAATCACCTCCGCACTCTGAAGATCGCTCTGATCGTCCTCACGTCATCTCTGTTGAAACCCGTTCTCTATAGTTCATCCTCTATCAAGTTGAAGGCTGATTTACTAGGCATTCTGGCCATTCGAAAGATGGTGAGGGTCGTGTAGGAAGAAAGCTAGAATTTCATGAATATTAAAACACTCCTGATATTTCCTCTTTCGTTCAGCTTTGAACAAAGCTGAGGTAAGGTTTTTTGTTTGTTTTCCTGTTTACTGGTTTGTTTGAAGAATTTCTGTAGAAATCCAGCCAACCAATATTTGTTCATTTACTTAAAAAAATATTTTCTGAGTGCAAAAACATATACCAGGCACATAGCATAATAGAGGCTGGTAATATTAATGTAAGTGTGTATAAACTTTCAGTTATAAAATAAGCAGTGAGGATGTACAGTATAGCAACTATAATTAATAGTACTGTATTGTATATTTGAAAGTTGCTAAGAGAGTAGATCTTAAAAGTTCTCACCACAAGAAAAAAATATTTGTAACTGTGTATGGTGACCAACACAGTTACTATTACAGTGACAGTAACTAGACTGTTACTGTTATGGTGACATTAACTAGACTTAATGTGGTGATCATTTCACAATACATACAAATATTCAATCATGTTGTACACCTGAAGTTAATATGTTATATGTCAATTATCCCTCGATAAAAAGAAAAAGACAGCTATAGGTCCTGTCATCATGGAGCTTGCATTCTACTGAGAGAGACAAAAACAAGAAAAATATATAAATACATAAATGAATTCAAACTGTGATCATCGTTAGAAAGTCACTGATCCAATTAGGGGCTAAGTTATAGAACATGGAGAGGGAAAGGTGACTTACATGCCATGGGCAAGGAAGGGTTTTCTAAGGAGGCAACCCTTTAACGGCTATCAAAGAAAGAACATAGAAGTCATCACACAAAGTGTTGGAGAGAACAACATACCAGGCAAAGAAGAGATGTGGAAACGTCCTGAAGCTAGAAAAGAGTTCATAACAAAATGCAAAATGTAAAGAAAATCCCAAAAAACAAAAACCAGTAATCACAAACAAACCAAAACCCACACTAGTATGGCCAGAGCATAGCTGGCTGGAGATAAATAGCTTCAGAGGTTAAAGACAACAGTGGAGACCAGATTACTCTATGTTGTACGCTGTGATTCAATAGGATGGGCATTTGGATGACTGCCCGTCTTGGAGTCTCAGAATGACATTGTGGGGCGGAGTGGGGGGGAGGGTTCCAGTGATTCAACAGGGCACGTTGATGGGAGTAAGGAGATGAATGACACTCTTACGGCTACATGGTCAAAATACTGGCATCTAGTCACATATATTAAGACAGCACTGAGTGGGTTTGGTGACTTAAAAGCTACTGATCTCTTTATTGTACCTGTTCCTTTATAGAAAAATTTCAAAACAGAAAATAGTAGAATGCTAGACTTGGGAATGACCTAGAGATCACTTACGTTACAAGGGAAAAACTGAGGCTGAGTGATGTCAAACAACAGAGGCAAGACCAAAAATTAAACCAACCACGCCTCTCCTCACCCCAGTGAAGTGCTTTAGGGTGTGTGGCTAAGACACATGGCTGAATTGCAATGTACGGAGGTGAGCAGAGCAGAGGAAGTGGGAGGCTGAGGTTCAGGGTATTAGAAGGATCATTAATGGAAAGTTGATGGACAAATCTTCATGTAGAGAGAGGAAACAACCTACATTTCCATAAATAGGAGATATTCAAGAAAAGCAGGTAAATTCTTATGATGGACTATTATGTGGCCATTCAATGTGTTATTTGTGAAGATGCTCATGGTTGAAACTGCTTATGATAAAAATGAGAAAAGCAGGATATAAACATACAGATTTAAAGTATGAAACGCTGTCACCCATACAGTGACAAAAAGACTAGACGTACATTTGTAAAATATAACATTTTACTATTCTACCTGTTTCAATACTCAATTATGATGTTCCAAGTGTTGTGTTAAGTCTCTGTACTACCTTATTCGTCCCCATCAAAACACTAAGGAGAAGGTGTTATGACTGAACACATGAGTAAACTGCGGCTTAAGAATGTTTAGTCACTCGAGGTCACAATGCTAGAAAGATGCTGAGCCAGGTGAAAAATTATGTATTACTATACGTTAAATCATTTTTAAGATGAGAAGTCATATACTACTATCTTTTAAATTACCTTTTTCTTTTCTGCATTTTCCAATTTTACACTGTGGAAATAAACTGCATTGTAATTTAAAAAATAAATTGGATGCCAAGTCAACTAAAAAGTTATAATTGCAACTTGTGCTTCATTGGTGATCTGATTTTTCCTCCCCTCTCTGGTTTTTGAATGCTTCTTGATAGCTGGCGTTCTACTCTGTTTTCAATTCATTAAGTGCTCATTTAGCACTTAGTATGTTGCTAGTATTATTGATTCTATTTACCCTCAGAACCACCCTCAGAAACACAAGTTCCCTTTCAGTGCAATTGCCCTTGTGCTAAGGAAATGACTTCCTCTGCTTTCATTTGCTCCTATTTGTTAAAGCTGGGTGGCCAGAAGATTTGCAACAATCGGAATTCGCTTTCTCCTTACTTGCCAAATTCCTTATATTTGTATGAAAATATCATTTCATAATTTTAATGCACTCCTGCCCCATAATATTCCCATCTCTGCCAAGGAAATAAGTATTTTGAGACCCAGAAGCTGCCAACCTGAGTTGGGTCAGAAGCATTAAATGCCTCTTCTCTCTGCACTTAGCAACCCCTAGCTTTTCTCTAACTATTAATTAGGGAAGCAAGAGTGTGCAAAGCTTTTTAATCTTTTGTTCTGTGTGATCGCTTTATCAATGTCTTCATAACAGTTTGCTACAAATATTTTACTTCAGTAAAATGTTTTAAAGAATGTGACTATTTTTCTGAATTTATGGCACTGCTTTGCCTTTGATTATTTTGGTTTTTGTTGTTTGTGGTGTTCTAGCCTAAAAAGAAACTAAAAATGACTGCCTTAATTTTATGTACTCTAAAAATATCATCAAACATAGAAGTTAATTAATCTAGAATATAAAAATTCTTAAATGGAAGACTTTCAAGAAATTTTCTAAAGACATTTGCTAAGTATTTCAAAATCATGGAACCATATAAATAATAATAACCATAACAAAAGCAACAATGCCCAAGGCATTACTACATGCCAGATAATGTGTTAATTTTTTAAAAATATATTTATTTATTTGGTTGCACTGGGTCTTAGTTTCGGCAGGTGGGCTCCTTGGTTGTGGCTTGCTGACTCCTTAGATGTGGCATGGGAACTCTTAGTTGCGGCATGCATGTGGATCTAGTTCCCTGACCAGGGATTAAACCTGGGCCCCCTGCATTGGGAGTGCAGAGTCTTATCCACTGTGCCACCAGGGAAGTACCTGTGTTCATTTTTTTAAATGAAAATATTATTTCATGTAACCCTCCAAATAAGTTATGAGTTAGATATTATCACTGACTTATACCAACGAGCAGACTATGGAGAGGCTATGTAACTTGTGTTGGGACACACAGCCAATAAACAGCATAGGATTTAAGCCCAGATCATTCTCGCTCGAAGGCATATCTTTCAATAACCATAATATACTGCAAGGTTAAATTATATCTGACAAATGAGATGGTATCTATGTCCATTCACTCTTAGATAAAACCACGGCTTGGAAAGCCAGGAAAGTTTTATTAACATCCATGTCATTCAGTTCAGTTTATGTTGAGTGTCCATGTGTTAAAGGAAAGCTGCTTCCGAATTATTGATCAAAGCCCAGAAAACTCAGAATGGAAGAGAAGAAACAGCACATCTAATTTATTGACCACAGGTCCCTAAACGCAAATTGACATAATCAAATCAATTGCCTAATTTTAATAAACCTTGTCTCCACATCCCTAATCAATAGGATAAATTTAAATTAGCTGTTACATATTTTTACAAGAATCATCTGCAGCATGTAATCCTTCATCAGCATTATACGTGGTCACGTGGGAAACATGCCTATATTCTAATAAATGCCAAACTGAAATGTTTTAAATTAACCATCACACGAAATGTAATAGATAAACATGCAGTTTAAAGATCTCCATGCAGAACTTTAAGTCTTAAAAATGACTACTCAATTCAGAGACCCCCATTTGCCATGCTCCATCAACACATACTTCACACATTGATACCACTTAATCATCACCTCAGTTGTATGAGATAGGTATTATCTCCAATCCAAAGCTGAAGAAACTGAGCCACATAGGGGCTAATCACTTGCTTAGAAACCCACAGATGTTAAAGGGTGCACAGCCATTTAAAGTAAGGTATGGGGACTATTAGTGCTTCTGTTCTTTCAACTAAATAAGACTGCCTACTTCAGCAAGCACTTAGCCTTTGTTTCATAAAGTTTGCAAATCTTATCATTCGTATGCTGAGCTATCAAAAGGCAAGGTGGACTTAAAGTGAAAACTACAATTTAAGGTCTGTTTTTTCTATTTAAATTGCTTTGATATTTTTACTAAGGCTTTACACTAGCCTTCATGTATTTGTTGTTTATGCAATTACTATAAAGTCCTAATGGATGTGGGGTTACCAGAAAGGCAATTATACATTTTCTTGCAAACATTTAGATAGCATTAACTCATGGGCCTTTAAAAACTTTCTCTGTGATTAAGGAGTAGATAAGTGCTCCTCTGCATTTGGAAAGAGGAATGTTCTTAGAATCTACCTGCAAATAGGCCATAGAAGGAGATATGAATGCTGCATCAATCCTCTGTCTATTTTCTAGATGTCATCCCCTTCTGCATAGGGTGGGATGTCAGGAATTTTTGTTTTGGCCATCAACAGTTACTAGTCTGACCAGAGACAATTTGGTTAAATTTGCTGAACTTCAGTGTCTCCGTTTGAATGAAAAATAATGATAATAATGCGATTAATATAACTTCTTTATATATTTTATTAATATTGAATGAGGTTATGTTAGTGAAAAGAGGTTTGTAAACACAAATGTGAATTACTGCTCCTAGGGATTACCACAAAATTCACCTGATCCAATCTCTCAATTTTACATACACAGAGGCCCAGATAATTAAGAGAATTATGCAAGGACACAGAGTGACACTTCTAAACAACATGCTAGCTCTCTCATGCCAACTTTCATGGGACACTGCTCCCAGAGCAGCATATTTACGGGAGGCCTCATTGCACAACTCCAGAGGGCACCATTCATACTGTGGCATAACGAGGCATGCCCTGAAGCACAGCTTGAAACTCAAAACAAATGGGGCCCTTGGAGTTGTGTTGCCAAGTGGCACTGTTTAATAGCTTCATCTCAACTGGCTTTTTCTTTCCTCTTTCACATACTTATCAATAAGCTCATTGTTTGAGTGTTTAGAAATTTCAGTTCATTTTAGTGATTACCCTTGCAACATCTTATTATTTTAAACTGAATAAAGCGGTCTTTGCTACATACCCTTTCCTCAAAACACATTGCCTCTGCATAGCTCTACAATGTGGGGGAAGCAAGGGGCTTCAAAACTATAATGAAATCTACTGTTTTTCATATGAGCATTGGCAAAAATAATGGATTTTTAACCGTATATTGTCCTTAATTTTTCCCTGTTATTTGATATTGTCTAGTTCTATTCTTTGGCTTTCAGAAATATTATACAACCTTGAGTTATCTTGCCCTGCATTTCCTTAACATCCTGAAGGCTTTACTTAGTTGTTCTCCAACAGCTTTTCTTTCCTCTTCTAACCCATCAGTGTTGGCATCTCCCAAAGGTCAGTTCTAGGCTCTCAGTTCTTTCCCATCTTAACTGATGAATATCTTCCACTGCCAAGGTAGAAGGCCTTGGGGATCAGAAAGGACTATGTTTTGAATCCCAGCTCTGCTATTGATTATATGTATCTTCTCTGGGCAGACCTTGGAGCTCTGTCATTATCAGACGAGACTGATTATACTATCTCATAGACCTGATGCGAGGAGTAAATATTATAATGTGTAACAAGCACCATATGTCCTCACAAATTATAGCCCTACTGCAATAATTTCTATGCCATTGCCTTTTCTCTGGAATGTAAGTTCTTTGGGGGCTGGAGATTATTCCAGTCTTGATCACTATTGTATACTCAGTGCATAGTTTGCTGCTGCTATGTAGAAGATATAATGTAAATGTAGCCTGAATGCAAGCTGGTACCCACCTGGTACAGTTTCTTGGTATTCTAGTCAAATCTACCTTGCTGGGAGCCAGAAGCAGCGCAAGCTAGTGTATCCTTTAACTTCCATTTCTTAGAGAAGGAAAACTGTTCATTCAAAATTCAAATCAACTTTTATAAAATTCTCTTCTCCTAATCTGTCACCTTATCATGGCTCCCGTTTTTTTTCTCAACAACGTACCTTACACTTCTCTGTAAGCACTCATTCTTTTTCACTTCCCCATCCCTCCTGCCTCTTCTTCTCTCATTACTTATATTGTGCAGAAGTCCGGGGACTAGCAGGGAGCAGAGGAAGAGGAGCACCAGAAGGCCAAGGACAGCATTCTTGTTAGCTGGCAAGGGAAGGAGCAGGGGAAGAATGCCTGTGCATGCATTAATGGATTTTGCCTCTATGTCACCTATGTTCTGAACGAATAAATGAATGAAGCCACTGGCCTGGTCCCACCACCTCAAAAACTTGTAGTCCTCTTTGTCTGTTAGTCTTCCTCACTCACTATACCCAGCAAATCCTGTACCATGTTGATTTTGAAATGTATTCTTTCAACTTTCCTAAATCGTAAATAACTGATTCATGATATTCACTCACATTCTGGAAGTGCTAATGAAGAGAGGGTGCTACCGGGGCAGATAAAGAGAAATGAGCTGGTGCAACCCCCGGGGACAGATACTGGATGAGAAAACGTTCATGTTTATTCTCCAGATAAAGACAATGAACCTGTTACAAAGCAATAGAAAGTGAGATGAGAAAGAGGGACATCTCTGTCCCAAACTGAGTTTCGTGTGTAACTCCCTCATTATTTCTCGAAGCGCTACTCTTTGCCTCTTGATTTATAAGCTCCTTGAGAGCAGAACCTTTATTAATTCCTTTGTTCCTTTTGCAACAGTCAAGGTATATGAGCAAAAAACTAAATAAGCATATTGTGGGTTCTCAACAAATTGAAAAAGTGCCTTTAATTCATAAAATGTCACTTTCTTCAGACCTGTGCAAAACAGAACAAATAATCCTCCTTAAAAAGCTGAAGGAGGTAACTAGATATAATATGTGCTGAGAGGATTGCTCTTAAAATATTGCATTGTCTTGCTTAATTAAATTCCTTAATTATTTTACCCCACCTACATCTGAAAAGAGTGGTGGTAAGAAGTGTCATGATCACACCTGTAACATTAAAGAGGGAGTGTTAGTTTTTGGTGAAGAATAGAATTTAGAGAATTTGACTAAGGAGCCACTAGTAAATCTAATGGAAAGATGGTAGACCCGAAACCAATCTTAGCTTCAACAATTATGAGCTGTGTGATTTGAAGCAAATCTTTTAATATTTATTTTTCAATATCTACATCTGACTTTATTTTGTAGGATATAAGAAATGAATATAAAATATCAAGGCAGTACCCGGCATGGAGTACTTGCTAAAAATTTGGTAGTGTATCCTCCATAATAATATATCATTATCTGTGTATTTTAACCAGATACTAGCAGTCAAAATCCACAACTGAAACAAAAAAAAAAAAGAGAGAAATACTAAAGTTTTAGCAAGTCAAGTTGCCTGTCACTGCCATTTAATCTCCTTTAAAATATGTTCTTAATATTTTGACTATTCACTTTGCATTCTGTCTATTTCTTGTCAGTTTTGCCATTCACACCCTTCTAATTCATGCTGATGTTTTTCAAGTCTTGGCTTAGTCACCATTTGGATGCAATATTTAGGTTACCTAACTGGGGCTCATAAATCAACTCTTCCTGGATTTCATTTCCTCGACTTGGTTTTGGGTTCCCCATTAAGGCTCATTCGGGGTCTTGGCACCAAGTCAGACGAAGGCAACGTGCCTGAGGTGGAGCAGTTCCCCAGACACAGTGTTTCACCAGGTGTAGGAAGAAGGCTCAGCTCCCTTGGTTATCTTGCAAAACTGCATTTGCTTCTGGCTGAGAGCAGAGTGCCCTCCCCCACCTCTTCACTTCATAACAGTGAGAACAAAGAAGCCTGTTCCTGTAAGAGATAAACTATTCAGCAGTGTTTGAGATGATTAAAAACAAGAAAAAGATTCCTTGTAGGTTTTGACAGGACTTTCCCCTCCCTCTCCTGGTGGCAGGCAGAGAGCTTCAGTCAACATTCTGCTACTAGGCAAGGGGTGTACAGCAATTCTGAATCGAGTCTAACCAAGCAAAACAAAGAATTTTTTCATGCCTTGAACAACCTGAGGTGTGTTTGGGAGGTTGGTTAATCTCCTTCCCCGAAATGCAGTGTAAAGTGGTGTTGGTTTTAACAAGTTCATAGAATGACTTCAGGGAAATCTCGTTTTTAATTTGTGTACTGACCATGTACATATGTGGTTTTGAAAGTGGTTCTTTGCTGCTGCTGAGCCATGGATCAAGTTGCATTTTTAAGCTTGCTTTTAGAGTACTGTTTACCTGAAATGAGTGTTTCACAAAGAGTAGCTGGGAAGAGGGTAACTTTTTGAACTGTGGCCTTTGAGACCTTTTGGAAAGGCCCATGAAACCTGTTTGCACATTTTGGGGACATTCATTTCAGTTCAAAAGTGCTTACTGAGGGGCTTCCTAGGTGGCACAGTGGTTAAGAATCCACCTGCCAATGCAGAGGATATGGGTTCGATCCCTGCTCCAGGAAGATCCCACATGCCACGGAGCAACTAAGCCCGTGTGCCAAAAAAAAAAAAAAAAAGCAAAAGTGCTTACTGAGCATATACAATACTATCATAAATCAATTATAAGGATGTAAAGTCATTATCGATAAGACTTTATGCTTATCTTGGGCTAATACCTTTTCCATTTTCTGATGATTGCGAAGGAGTAAAACAGTTGTATTTGTCTTCTAGGCTCATGTAACAAACTACCACAAACTCGATGGCTTAAAACACAAATGTATTCTCTCACAATATTGGAGGCCAGAAGTCCAAATTCAAGGTGTTGACAGGGCTAAACTCCCTCCAGAGGCTCTTGGGGGAGAATCTACTGCATTCTATCTCGTAGCTTCTGGGAGATGCCATCAATCAATCCTTGACGTTCCTTGGCCGGTAGTTGCATTTCTCCAGTTTCTGATTTCTTGTTTACATGGCCTTCTTTTCTGAGTATATCTTCTTTCTGGTGTGTCTACCTCCAGCCCCCTCTTCCTTTTATAAGAGTATGTGTGATTGCATTTAAGTTCCACTAAGGTAATCCAGGATAAGCTCCTCTTCGCAATATTCCTAACTTAATCACAGAAATTACTCTACGAGGTAACATTCACTGTTTTGCCATAGGAGGTGATATCCTTAGGTTCTGTGGATTAGGATGTGGGCATGTCACATCTTTTGGGGGGGGTCATTTTTCAGCCTCACAGATTTATTATCCCTCTAGCCTCTGAAGATTAATGTCCATCCACACGCAAAATATACTCTCCCCATCCCAACATTCCCCAAAATCTCAACTCATTATAGCACAAACTAAAGTCCAAAACGTCATCTAAACATCTAAACACATCACCCCCAAAGTTCCCAATCTCATCATTTAAATCATCTGAATCAGTTATGGATGAAACTCCGGGTATGATTCACTCTGGGGCAAAATTCCTCTCCCTCTGCAGACCTGTGAAACCTACAAAAAAAATTATCTGCCTCCAAAATACGATGAGGGGACAGGCATAGGATAACAATCATAGACATTCTCATTGTAGAAGGGAGAAAATGAAAGGAATAAAGGGATCCTAAAAAAGTTCAAAATCCACCAGTCTTTGGGTTTCAAGGCCAGATAATAATTCTCTGTTACTTGAAGCTATACCCTCTGGGTCTGCAGCTCTGCTTTCTGCACCCAATCTGCTCCCAACACTCTGTTCTTAGAATCACTACTCCTTTTTCTTGATGGGTTGTAGGTGTTCGCTCCTGTAAAATCCCAGTCTAACAGTCTTGCTTCATTTTGTCTCATCTCTATCCCTTTCTTTCTAGTCAGGCTGTGTTTCTGCTTCTGCTGATATAATATTTTCAAAAACCCTGTGGGTCTTCCACGTATGTCATGGATTTTCAAACCATTAGGGAAGAGGGTCTTCCACAGATCTTTCTTGGATAACACTATCTCTGTTCCTAGTGTCTACTGAGATGGTTGAGTGCATCCATGAATCACAAACCTGTAATGCCTTTATCAAATTGTTGTTCAGTCACATCCTTGGCTTTCTTTCAAAAACATGATTTCCTAACAGTGAATCCCCCAATTTCAGCTTCCCCCCCCCCCCATCTGGATAGGCTGTGAATTTCTGAAATTATTAAATTCTGGTTTATTCCTACTTAGCAGTTCCTTTCTCTACTTCCTTTTAGATTTTTACAATCAGTGGCAAGAAGAAATCAGGCTGCACCTTCAACATTTTTCTCAGAAATCTCCTCAGCTAACTACCCAAGTTTGTTGCTTAGAGGTCTTGTTTTTGACACAACTATTGGATACAAGTCAGCCAAATTTTCTGTCACTATATAACAAGGATACCCTGTCCTTCATTTTCCAATAACAAGTTCTTCATTTCCTTCTGAACCCACACCAGCAGTGCCTTTAGAATTCATGTTTCTGACAACATTCTGTTTACGACAATATATATCTAGTCTTAAAACTATA
The DNA here is from genome assembly GCF_030028045.1 of Hippopotamus amphibius kiboko. Taxonomy (NCBI): domain Eukaryota; kingdom Metazoa; phylum Chordata; class Mammalia; order Artiodactyla; family Hippopotamidae; genus Hippopotamus; species Hippopotamus amphibius. The sequence continues at coordinate 15,190,713 of NC_080198.1, forward strand.
GAAGATTTCTCTACCATGCTCCTCACTTCCTTCTGAGCTCTCACAGGAACCTCCTTTAGTGTCCATATTTCTGCCAACAGTTTGTTCAAAGAAATCTAGGCATTTGCTATCAAGCTTCTCCAAATTCTTCTAGCCTCTATTCATTGTCCAATTTCAAAGTCATTTCCTCATTTTTAGGAATTTATTACAGCTTTTTTAAAATCTATTTTAGTTTCTTATTGCCACTGTAACAAATTACCACATATTTGGTGGAGTAAAACAATAGAAATGTATTCTCTCATAATTCATATTCTCTCAGAAATCTAAAATCAGCTTTACTGAGCTGAAATCAAGGTGTCAGCAGGGCTGAGCTCCTTCTGGAGGCTCTAGGGGAGAATCTGTTTCTTGCCTCTTCAGCTCTGGTGGCTGCAAGAATTCCTTGGCTTGTGGACAAATCACTCCAATCTCTGTCTCCATCTTCAAATCACCTTCTTTTCTTCTTCTTTATTTTTTCCCCTATGTGACTACGTCCAAACTCCCTCTGCCTCTCTCTTATAAGGATGCATGTGAAAAAAAAGAGATTACCTTTCGACTAAACTAGATAATCTAGGATAAATGCTTCCTCTCAAGATCCTTAACTTAGGGGCTTCCCGGCGGTACAGTGGTTAAGAATCCACCTGCTAATGTAGGGGACGTGAGTTCCATCCCTGGTCTGGGAAGATCCCACAAGCTGTGGAGCAATTAAGCCCATGTGCTACAACTACTGAGCCCACATGCTGCAACTACTGAAGCCTGCACACTTAGAGCCTGTGCTCCACAACGAGAGAAGCCACTGCACTGAGAAGCCTGTGCACTGCAACAAAGAGTAGCCCCCGCTCCCCACAACTGGAGAAAACCTGCACAAAGCAACAAAGACCCAACACAGCTAAAAATAAATTGAAAAAAAAAAACCAAAAAACCATCCTTAACTTAATCACATCTTTTGCCCTATAAAATAATATTCACTCCTTTTCCATACAAAGTAATATTCAAAACTTCTACGGCTTAGGGCATGGACTTATCTTTTTTTAGGAGGAGCATATTTGGCATATACAACAGTTAACAATCCAATGGTATATTACTGTGTGCCAAACACTGTGGTAAACATTTTAAAGTGTTATTTCATTTAGTCCTTAAAAACATAAAGAATGTATTGTTATCTCCATTTTTAAAGATGAAGAAATTAAAATCAGAGAGAGTAAAATAGTCCCAAAGTCTCACAGCTAATTTGTGCCACTGAAGGTGCAGAAACCTTATTCATACTGCTGTACCACATCTATGTGGCTATGTGTTTCAGGAGTTGACATTTTAATTAAAATTTTTTTAAAAAGATACACATAAATAAAAGAGTTGCAGATTTCATCATAATCCAAGCCTGCTCCCCTTTACGGTGCATCCAATACACTTTAAAAATCACCAGTAAAGAGAATGATTCAACTGCAAGTAGATATATTGTGGGGGCAGCATTGATTTTTGGATTACAAATGTCCATTAATTTTCATTCTCTGCCCCAGGTGAAAGATTCATTGTTGCCTGATGGCTGTATTAAATTCAAGCAATAAGGAGGGGGTATACTGTGTAACTCAAAGCACGGCTTTGCTACATGTTTCCAGTCTGGCCAAAGATTTAGGGCTAGGAATCTAGACAGATGAAGAAACCAGGGTGGCCAACTGTCAGCGTTCACGTCCATTAAACAACAATAACTTGGTCTCAGGCTCTCTATGAGGCACCGTGGTGTGAGATAAAGGAAAGAAGAGGCAGTCCTCTTCTAAAAGAAAACAGTACAAGCTCAAGTTCATTTAAATGTACATGTTAGAAAAATTATGGTGTTGGAAAAGACACTTTGGAAAGTAGAAGGTCAACTATCAGTAATGACCTGAGCTGGAAGAAGCTACCCTGAAAAGTCAACACAGACAGAACCTTCCATAGAAACACGCGGCTGGGCAGACAGAGAAGAAAAAGCGTGGAGGTGACGGCAGTGCTGACAATGGTGTACATATGTCTGTGACTGGAGCAGAACCCAAGAACTAGACTGGAGAGGAAGGTAGTTAGGACACTTTTCCCAAAACTCTGAGTCATTTTTTACTTTATAAAATAATACATCATTTTTACTACTATTATTATTACAAACATAATCTACATTCTGTGAAATATTACATAAATTACACAAACACCTTACTGAACATATAGACAATACTGATCACCGGTAATGACACCTTGCAGAAATAACCACTGTTAATATCTTATTCTGTGCCCTTCCTATTGTATATATTTATCAATAGCTCTACACTTTTTTTCTATATTGAGATTTTTATGCACAATCTGCCCTGCAGACTGATTTCTTCACTTAGAAACCTGTTATAAGGCTTTTTCAGGTAATGAAATATTCTTCCAAAACATGACTTTAAGGGCTGTACGTCGATTACATTGGTATATTTTTATTCATTTAATAATTCCCTAATGTTAAGTATTTAAGTTGTATCTTATTTTACCCTTTTATAACTACTGATCTGACCAACATACTGGTACCTATAACTTTTATGCATATCAATTAGATTCATCAGTTTCAAATGAAAAGCAAGGAAGTCCCAGCAGTGATTCAATGTTAAGATCTTCTCTCTCTCCTTTTCCCTCACCCTTATGTATCTATCTGTATGTGTTATACATACTCCCCCAAACATATGTATATATCTACGTATGTAGACATACACACATATACAAATATACATATATTTGTTTTATAGGATTATTTTATATACAGAATGTTACATTAATATCATATAAAGGGTTATTATACATACAAATCATACATAGGGTTTTGTAAGATCATTACATATATAATAACCTATATATTATATATAATGGTATATATTATATATATACGGTTTTATTTTGGACTTGAAGGATTATTATATGTATAATAACTCATACTTACATAGGAAACAATCCTACAAAGCAGATATCAATATACCAGCAAGGCTAGAGAGGTAGTTAAAATACATACATGGTAAATCCACATATGGATTCAATCTCAGATCTCTCTAACATCAAGATTTAAATTCTTTCCTCTAAGATGATACTGCTCCTGCTACTACTACTAATTTACCTTAATTGAGCACTAACTACAAATTAGACAAAGTACTCAGTATTTCATATGAACTGTCTCACACAACTCTTACAACAACAACTCTGTGAGGTAAACAACTGTTATAACTATTTTAGAATTGAAGAAACAGAAATAGAGAGAACGAGTAATCAGTGCAAGGTCACATAGGTAGTTACCATAATTGTCAAGAAGTACCAGAATGTGTGGAGACATGATACTGAAAGATGACTTTGCATGTGAAGATGTTTCAGTTAGAGCTCCCTGCTGTTTCTCATAGCCACATTGGCAAATATTTCAATGATGGCAATGCAGTGTACTGGGGAACAATACAGGCTATACAACCAGATGGCTCCAATTCAAACCTCAGCTCTGCCATACACTAGCTGTGTGATCTTTGACAAGTTACTCAACATACCTGTGCAAATTTTCTCATCTGTAAATTTGAGGTAATAATAGGTTAGTTACAAAAATTCTGTAAGTAAATAACAAAATTTAAATGTTCTTTTATAATAAGGCTTCAGTAACTGCTAGCTAATATCCACAGAGGTAATAATAATAATGACAAAAATATCAGATAAAAAATAACAGATAAACAGAGACATTTTTCTCTTGGGTTGAGCTGTAAGAAAGAAGATTTTGTTGGAAAATTCCAGTTATACCTTCTTCCATTCACATTTAGAAAACAGTGAAAATCAGAAAATACTACAGATACATAATAACCACCTAACATTTGCCTCTCTTATACTTCACAAAATAATTAACTATTTAGTGTTGTACTCTGGCTGAAATCAAGTGAGCTGTCAGCTCTGGAATCACTTTTCCAGCTTTTAGGAAAACAATACCAATGAGATGTAAAAAAGGCCATAGACGTGGCCCAGAGAAGGTCTGAAATGTGAATAAGTGATAGTGAGTTGAGGGGACCAGCCTTCTCATTCCTCCGAATCAACACACACAAGTTTGCAAGCTCATCCTAAATAAGACATCTGTACCACATCTGGTAAGACAGGACCTGGGAGATAAAGAATGAAAGAATGTTATAATTAAAAGGGCCACTGCTCCAAATACTAAGGTAATGGAGGCCCTAAAAGCAGAAGTCAATGACTCATACAAAGTGGTTCCAATCCAGCTGTTCAGACTGAAAGTTCAGGGCTCTTTCACTTACCTCATTCATGTATGTATGTGTGTGCAAGAATATATGTGTGTTTTCCTATGCATGAACACGCATATATATGTATACATATATATACATGAACTGTATATGGATGTTTATGCAGAAACATGTATATATATATGCATGGATATCTGTATGCATACATACATATACATATTTCATCTGTGTATTCTATCAAATACTGTCAGCTCTGTTGCATAATTTATGTCATGAATTATTGATAATATCCATAGAGAAAGTTTAGGTTAATTTACATCAAGATGCTTCTTGAACACATTTAGCAATTTTTCACAGCTACACATAGAGCTGCATGAACATAGATTTAGTTTTTGTGTCCATAGATTTTCTTTTACTGATGTGGGGCCAAACAGCAGGGACATTGTCAAAAAAAGGATATCTCTAGATGCAAAATCAAATGACACTGTAACCGAAGTCTGCATTTTTGGTGAGAGCTTTCCTCTGCTTCTTTGTCACCATGCATAAGAGAAGCTGTGCTGTGCTATTTGAGACAAAGGAGCCAGCAAGAGAAAGGCTACGAGACTTTGCTGTTTCTTGTCTGTATATTCACAAGTAGAGTGCAAAACTATGCCCACCCTGTTTACTCTTGTAGTGATAGGCAAGCATAATTCATTTCTTTAATGAAAAACATGCTCTGGTTTACCTCTCCCTGAAGCAAAAAGCCATTACAACTACCCCATGTATTTTTTTCCTTAGTAAAACTCACTCACTTCATCTCCTATCGGGATAGCATTTCCTTTACCTTTACTCTGTCTCTTCCCCTACACAGTAAAACAAGCTCAGTGGTGATAAGGGTTATGAGGGTCCCCTGCTCTAAGGCCATACGCTTCTACAGCTTCCCTTGTGAGAAACTGAGATCTGCAGTTCTGGTACATGGATCGGATTTGATTTCTTTGTGTTGAAATAACTCTGTATTTCCCTATCACAACAGGATGCAGAAAAGTGCGGAATAATAAATGAATAATAAATGTTCTCTCATTTCGATCTTTATTAGTATGTGATGTTGGGAATCTACTTACTGGCAATTTCAGCCTCGTTACTAGGGTGTCTGTTGTGGCAATAAAATAAGCAGCTCAGCTCGAAGATTAAGGCAATCTCACGTCATTATGTTAAATCTGGTATGCAGTTTTGAGGTGGTAAATATTATTGTCAGGCAGGCAAGTCCTTGTTACACAGCAATGATACAGTGCTTGGCACATCACTGGCACTTAGGGCGATGGAGGAAAGAATGAAAAAATTTTACCATTCTCCTATACCACGGGAATCACTATCTCCTTAACATGTTTGTCCAACATGACTCACCTCTTTTAATTAATCTGTTACAAAAGAAAGTTTGATAACATAGGTATCATTTGGTAGTCATTATTCATAACATGTATATACATAAATATGGCACTATGAATATTTAGATTCACTGGCTTTTTCTTTCCATATACGAGGATGAGTCAAAAATTATCAGGACTCTGGCTGTAGAATTTATTTTAATTAACTTTTAGAAAAGACAAATACATCATTTTTTGACATAATCTGCTTGCTTTTCAACACACTTTGTCCATCTGTCAACAAGCATTTGTATTCCCTCATTAAAAAATGTTTTTAGACTGAGCTGTGAATGAAGTGTGCAAGATCACAACACCCTTGGATAGCGGTCCCCTGCGTTTAATCCAAAGTTTAGGCTTCAGCACAAACTTTTCGAAACCTAAGTCTCTCATGGATTATTTCATAGGTAGGGCCATGGCTGATTTGCAAATGATTTGCCACAAAATCCACTGTCACTCATCTGTTCGACAGAATCATTGCACCTGTACGCTCAATGTTGTCATCAGCCGTGGACGTGGACGGTGTCCGGCTCCCTCTTAATGGCTAACATTTGTGCGATCTTCCTTGAACTTCTCTATCCATTCATACACACTTCTTTGTGACAAAACACTTTCTCCATATTGTGCAAAGTCTTTGATAAATAATGGCACCAAACACACTCTCAGACCACAAAAAACGAATCACTGCACGCTGCTCTTTTGTGTAAATCACAAGTGGGGCATCCATTTTTGCTTGCAACGCAGTTACAAATGAACTGATGTAACACGTTCACACCTGCACAGCAGTGACTGGGGAGATAGTAGCTTTGAACATAAAGTGCTGATAAGACAGTGCAGCCAACAGAAGTTTTAATATAACCAGAGTGGGGATAATTTTTGACTCACCCTCATAGAAATGATAGCACACAGACTAAACTTTGGGAAATGCTGAAGTTTGAATATCCTCAATTAATAGTCATAATAATAATATAAAGCAACTATCATTTAAAGTACTTAGTAGATATAGAGTTACCTCGTTTAACTTTGATCCTCATAATAACCTTAGGAGAACATTTTTTTTCTTACATGATAGACAAGGAAATTAAGATCAATGATACGATAAAACTTATAATAAAAATAAACCAGAAGTTATCTGTCGAGCTGTTCTTTTATGTTGAGATTTATCAATAAAATCTTACTTGATGTACACAACAATCCTATAAGATGAGAATCACTGTCCTCATTAACAGACGAGGGAAGTAAAGTCACCCACCCATACAGCTACTAAGTGGAAAAGTCAGGATTTGAGCTCCATTATCTTACCTCCTAGCTGTGTAACACATACCTCTATGTAGCACAATTTGCATAATCACACCATATAAGTCAAAAGCATATATTATTAAATGGAGAACTAGGAGGGCTTTAGAAATATTCTAGTTCTGCTGGCTCACATTTTACAAGTGAGGAAACTGAACCTGGAGTTGCAACGTTCATTAGTTGGACTGTGATTTCAAATCAGTCAAAAGAATTGAGCTGTATTTTAAAAAACTTCTGTTCATTGGTGAAGGCGGCAGAGAATCATTCTGCATCAGTGACATAACCAGGAACGTTTGTACTGATAACTGATAACCACGGCCTTCAGTGCTGTGTGTATATAGCATGAGAGAGATTGTATAAACAGAACAAAATCACCCAACTCCAACAGCAATAGAAAGTTAGCAGTTGACCCTTGTCTTCTTTTACAAAGCACAGAAGAGCAAGGAACAATTCAAGGTTGAGAGAAGAGGACCCACAAAGTTCTATTTGTTTTCTTCCATTTGATTTCTGTATTCAGCTAAGCACTTCCTTGAAACTGATGCCCAGAGCTGTCATTTTTATACTTGCCATTATCACATCTAAATCCCGCAGGCCCACTTCAAATGCAGGGGATACACCTGCAGGTTGTGAATAGGTTTCCTCAACAATGCTGCCCGGTTGACTCACATTTAAAAATACTTTGATCGACCCATCCCTTTGTCACATGAGCTAGAAGCACTAGAGGAGGCTGTCGGAATAAAAAGTCTGCTGTCACAGCCAAATATGTTGACTTCACCAAAAAGAGATATCTCTTGTCTCTGTAGAAGAAGGATTACATGAAATGGGAAGATTGATGTTCCTTTGTCAGAAAGCTACCTTGGAACAGGTGCTCCCAATTAATTTCCATGAGCCACATCCACCCTGTGGTTAGATAATTAAAAAAATAACCTGAATGAAACTTCTCATGCCAGTATAGCTACCACATTTGATGAAATGAAATAGCACTTAGTAATATCCCACTAAAAATGATTAATCTTTATTCTGGGATACATTTTCATGAATAATATTATTGATGTTCTTGATTTTAAAATTAAATCAGAGCTATCCTATAAAGCAAAAAAAATATAAGGTTATTCTGGAAAATGTACAAAATATAGAAAAGAATAAAGGAAAATTTCAATACACAGAGACATAAGTATGACTCATTTCCATTCTGTTTTGTATATATTTTGACATAAATGTAGTCAAACATTATAGGGGAGTCATAAATTGATAGCACATTCATTAAAAAAGTAATTAACCAAGTAATATACATAGTCATTGTAAACTAATTGGAAAATCACCACTAAGTAAAATACAAGCCTCACTTTTTTTGTAGTAGCACAATATTTTTTCTGATATGTTTTGTTTATTTGCTCAACAATTCAAAGAATCATATTAATGTGGTAATTGATTTCTGTGGTTGTTACAGAGCCCATGTGCCTTGGGGAGGATTTTAAATATCATGAAAACTGAGTTCCTTCCAGTATTCCTTCTCATGAGGAGGACTGGAGAGACCAGCCCCTTAGCAAAGATTGGACGGAGATATAAAAGAGACAATTATGTGGTCTATTACCAATTCTGATGGACCTTATGGTATTTAAATGAACAAAGCTCTCTTTGTCATTCATTAACATGATTCCTTTTCAGAGAATGAGCAGTTCTCATCTACTTCCTCCATTTTGGGAAAACAACCCAATTTTTCTCAAGCTCATTTGAAAGGGAAGAGTAACTGATTGAGAGTGTGTATGGCCTCTGTGTGTACCTGACTGCGTGGCTTATCTCAACCTACACTAGTGCAGGAAGTGGTATGTTATATTCCAGTGGAATAAATAAAGGTTTAAAAGCACAGAACACAATAACCCTTATTGATTTATAATTCCTTGGCATTTGTTAGTTTGTTTTTTTGATTCCTTCTCTTTTTCCCTCTTAGGAAAATGAGATGCATAACATCTGTGGCCAGAACATATTGTTCTGAAAGAGTTCAAATTTAATATGTTGGATTTCTTCATTTGAAGTTTACCCCATTATAAGGATTTTAGTATTTGCATATCATTTTCCTTGTTCCCTTTTAAAAAAAGTAATTTTATACATTAGGTAGTCTATAGATTAAAATGTATACACCCAAATTCCCATATTTAAAAAGCCATGATGAGCATAAATGAAAACAATGGATCCATGTGAACAATGGACTTTTCTAATACTTCAATCTAGCCTACGTTAAGAACTACTGATGCACAGAAATATTATTGTATATACACAAATAGATCCTTTTATTACTTATCATGGTGTTCAATATAAAAAGCTGGGGAAGATATTTTATTCAACTGATATCTAAAGAGATACCTCCTATGACCTCTTTTGTTAAATTTCTGTGCTGCTTATACAAGATACCCCATACACAAAACATGGAACCACATACTTTGAGCCTGCTCTCGCTGTATGACTCTTCCAAATGTGAAAGGAAGAAGATAAGGTGAATCTAGCATTAAATAAAGCAAGGATACAAATGTCTGTACAATTAAATACTTGAGTAGGGATGGAAGCAAACTTTAGATGTGCTATTGCAGACACATCTGCAGATTTCTTTGGGATTACCCAAGGTTCTGAGATATTTCACCTTGCAGCTTTTGCCTGAGATGGTATCTCTTCCTTTAATGCTTGTTTACTAACTTTAACCCCTGGGACACTCACCTTAACTAAATCCTATTTTTTGGGGGGGGTAGAAGTAGATAGTTTGTGGGACCTGAAGCTTATATAGATCGGAGAGGCTAATTTTAAGAAAAAAAATATATATATATAAAATTATAAATACAAAGGGTATATTGGAAGTGAATAATGATTAAGAATAAGAAAATTCAGTAATTACTGTAGACTCGAAATTTAGCCCACTCTCCTCCAGGATCTGTTTAGACAAGTTACTAGAAATGCTTAAGCGGAAATGATATCTGATTGTCTCTTGGATTTTCCTCCCCGGCTGGTACACCCCCAGACCTCCCAAGGACCTTCCTGAGGAAGGGGCCGGAAGGCTGCTGTTTACTTAGCATCATGGCAAATCTGCCTTCAAGTCACACTCAGACAGTCCTACGTCTTCCCTAAAGGCTTGCTTTCAGCATCCTTTGCCTGAGCTTCCACTGCATCCTGTATCTACCTTCACCGCAGCATTTACCACTCGTACTGTAAGTGCTTCATCACAGTAGGAATCTTTAGGACAGGATATCTGAATCTCTCCCCATTTTATCCCCAGTTTCTAGCACATTTTCTAGAACATACTATGCAGTGAGTTAATCTTTTGCAATTAAAGCAAATAATTGTGTACTGCTTTCTACGTGCGAGGCTCTGTTCCAAGCATTTTACATATATTCACTGTGATGTAGTTACCATTATTATCAACATGAAACAGATGAGCAAATTAAGAAGTAGAGTTTAAATAACTTGTTCAAGGGCAAACAACTAGTTCAAGCTGGAGCTAAGATTCAAACCTACACAGTGTGCTAATGAAGTCCACTTTCTTAACACTAAGCAATACTGCCTCTCAAAAGGCATGGGTACATGGATACTTTCCTTCACTCCTGTTTTTGAGTGGCATTTGAACTCTACGCCTCAAGGCATTGTTTGTACAATGGCCAGCTCCTTATTATTCAAGAATTGATAATCCAATTTGTGGATTTTTGAGCTCTTTTCACCCCCCTACAGCTTCTTGCCTACAGGGAGCATTTACATGCTTGTTAGAACCTCTCCAGAGATGAAGGCCAGAGCAGGGAGGCTATTACTGCCATTACCCTGCACACCCTCCAGTTATCCTTCATGCTCCTGGGGACTGGGAAAGTCAGGTTGCAGTAGCTTGTCAATATGTGTGGATTCCAAATAGAGGACAACTCCAAATTATCTATACTTACCCTCTTCACTCCTTAAGGGTTGATCATTCAGACCATTCCTCTTGTTGGAAAGATGAGTTAAGTACACAAGTGGAAGCTCAGAATATGCACCTTAATTGGAGTTGAAAGATTTTTAGTAGAAGAGTGACAGGATAAAAACTATATTTGAAGAGGATTAGGAGAGGGATTGCAGAAGAGGCAGAAATGGAAGACAAAGAGATCAGTCACAGGCCAGCTGGGATTCCACTGCAGCCAGCTTCCTCTGTGGACACTTACATTGCAAACATGCCAACTATTTTCAGCATTTTACTTGAAATAATTGTTTGCTAAAATTGATTTTATGTTAATTTTTCAACTCCAATGAATCTCAACAATTTATTTTGAAACCTTATGAAAACTCATGCTTTAGTTTTGAAGATAAAATGTGCATAAGCAATTGGGTTCATCAAAATGGTAATTTATATTTCCTAGCCAGCAAACAAAGTTTACTAAAATTTCCCTATACCACGGTTTACTTCTATGATGCAGAATTTTCTTTTTCTGAGAGTAAGAAATATTAAGCCATGGGGAAATTTTTCTTGCAATTACAGGCATTGAAAGAGGGATGACTTTTCTATCCAAGAGATAGCTTTTGTGATTTTGTAATCCAGACTGTATATGTTTTATGCAACATTAATCTGCCTCGTTTTGCTCAGATGAGAGGTTTTATATGTCATTCCCAGGAAAAATTGGTGACCATAACCGCATAATGAAGTTGAGTTCCTAGCAGCTTATTAGGATTGGGTTCCTGAAGTTTTTTAAAGCTTTCATGGAGTCTGGCAGAAATGGGCAGAATTATTCTGCAGTAAAATTTCATTCATTTAGAGGGCACTCATTTGGAGTTTATGATCATGTGGCAATAGCTGCAGTGACCTTTAACAGGGCACTGCCTACTCAACAGTTATACGAAACTGACTGAGGAAAGCAAACTCGTTTAAAGCATCTGTTATCACTTTAGAAGAACCATTTTAAAAGCTGATAAATTAAATCATTATTAGCTATCCATTTAAGCAGGTCTTCTAGAAAGTGTTATCAGTGTTACGAGTTTAGTTTGAGTTAATTTATGCCTTAAAATACCACTTTGTTTTTATTCTTGTAATTCTAATCACTACCATTCCTTTGTTTGATGCAATTTATTCTATATTGACTTAGATTTTGTCCTTCCAAAAAAACAGAATTTTTTTGGGCAAATATCCACTGACATCATCAGAATTCATGCACTGGAGACTTTTCAAGTACGAGACTATTCTACAGATTTTAAGAAAGGGTTTTTTTGTATAGCATAGGTTTTTAGTGCTCAAGCCTTGCTGTTGTCTTTTGGAAATTTGGAAATTGGCAGTTTCCTTGTCCTTTTGTCCATTTTCAAAGTAGGAAATTCTTTCTATCGAATGTGGGATCATCTTTGTGTAGCATGGCCTAGAACTTAATAGATGCTCATTGCTTTTCTGGAAAAATGGAGTGACTGAATAAATGAGTGGTTCAGGCTTCTACATGTAGTGCCCTAAATTTGAAGTTGGTAATAGACAACACAGAATCATTTGGTCAAGAAGAACCAATCAAGCTCATAATGGAAGTGTCCTGTTGATCAACTGTCTTCCACATCATTCACATTTCTGACTTTTGGTTTTGATATTGTCAACTAATAGACAATCTCCCTGCATTTCCTTCAAGGAGATAGCTCATATTCCTATTGAATATGAATTAAAAGATGATTTGAATTTCTATGCTCCTTTGGAGTATTAATTTGAAAATCTTGTCCATTTCTAGAAACTTCCGGTAGTTAAACAATATCTCACCCACTCAAATCCTATCTCTCATGACGCCAATAAGTACTAAATATTTCAGTAGCTTTAGTGTTTTTGTTTTGAAGCAGAAAATTCACTATTTTGGATAATGTGGAATTGAAGTGTCCTGGTTCTTTGCAGAAAATCAACTACATCAACATGTTTCAAATATAACCTGTCTGAATACTACCAACTTTTAGAAAATTTTCTTCATAAAATTTCAGTGGCAACGAGTTTATGGCAAACCTACTATATAACTTATTGGTATGCAGAATATAGTAAAAAAGGAAGCCAAAGATACTCCTGCTTGAAAAACAAAGACAGAGAAAGAGAAACACAAAACAGCGTACAATCTGGCTCCTTATTCTACAGGATTGACCAAAATATTGTAGGTACTCATACGATGCCATGAATTAATAGTTTCAAAGGCCAGGAGTAAAACCTGATACTTGCTTGTTCCAGGATTTGATCTTGGGCCTCTCTGACGGCAAAGTCATTGCTCTTTTTACAATATTCTAAAACTAGCAAAACCTAGTTTGGAAAGCTAGTTTAACCAGGAAAAAAGAAAATTCTTTCTAAGAAAAAGAACTTGCAAGGTTTACTCTGGCATTTTGGCCAAAGAATACTGAGTGTATACTAAAGGGAGGCATAAGCTGAGGCTTAGAAAAATTAGATGAAAATGTTTCTTTTCAAGAATCTGCTGAGGTTAATTAAACATCATATTAGTGAAATGATCAATTCAAAGGCTAGTTTACATCAGAGTCCTTCATGATATTCTTTTCTCAAGAAACTCAGAGTCCTTCATGATATTACTTAAGAGCAGAATCTGGACGGAAGTAAAATACCAAAGGAAGTGATACTGTGAAAAACAGAACAATCACATTGTCCTTGCACATTGATGAATCACCTGTGCTCTTACTCTTAATTTCAAGTACAAATTTCACACAGCAGAAATGAAAATTAAGGGGAGTGTTGGTGGGGCTTCAAAAGGGTTCTTTTTACAATATAGTAAAAATAAGTTTTATGGTGGGAAGAGAGGAAAGGCCAAAACAGTAGTAGTTCCAGCCATCAGATTTCAAAGCATTTCCTGTTGAACTCAAAGATGGGTGCAAAGAGCACTCTGCCTTTTCCTGGCTCAGAGAAAGGTGCCTAACTATGAACAGGGTTCTAATGACAATGTCTAGTTCCATATGTTTCTGTGCATATGTACATGTACATACACACAAATACAATTTGAAGTCTCCCTGCCTGCCCACCAAAATGTCACAAATATGCACAAAGACACATACATGAAGAACAGACACATGTACACAAACACACGTACCAGCACATGCATGTGCACACATACCATACAAAAAGTGACCATAATGCACACCCACCTTCACACACATGAATGTAACTACTCTGATGCACACCACACAATGCATGTCCACGCATATGCACATGCAACACATATACTTCACACAGCCACACACACGCACACGTGCAGATAACATGGGAAAAACCCACTAACACAAAGATGCACACACATGCCTTAGGCAGGAGCCCACACACACAACATGAATGCACACATGCACCTACACCCACACACAGATACACTCACACACACAGGTGTACAAACAATAAGAAAGAAGAGCCCAGAGAAACTAAATATATCTCTATTAAAAAGTTTGGCAATTTTTAGGTTATAAAGAAGAGGAATGGCAAAAAGGGGGAAATAAATACAAGAAGGATGAAATACACAGGTCTTCAAGCCTCTGAGGCTTCCCTTTATAGAATGGAGTTACCATTTTAATTAAAAAGAACAGAGCATCAATGCCATGGCAAGTCATGGTAGGTGTGTCTAACTTCAAAATGCAGGGTGGCACTGCTTAATCCTTTAGATACACAATTCAGTTCCCAGCTGAGTTGAGCAATTTGATCAAGGTCAGTGGGAACAGTAAACAACAGGAGCTTGACTTACATTTGAGCGTGAACCACAAGTCCACTCCCTTAAGTTCACTTCAATATTTCACTTCACAAACAAGAAGGGGAAATGGATTTAACATAGATATTTCTCCATTTAAAATTCTATTTAATTCCTCATCATAGCTTAGAAGTTTGACAGTGACGAGGTGCTCATAATTTATGTACGAATCTGTTGCATTTTAAGTGTGTGCAGGCGCACATGCAAGATGGAGATACGTGCTTTTATGTGGCGTCTCTGCATGAACGATGTCCAGCTAGTACCCAATACACTCTGAGGATGCAAACAATGCTATTTTAAACACGATTAACAAATGTAAATGAGAAAGAAAACATTTTTCAAAGCTCCATCTTATAACACATTTTAATAATTATTTTTGCATGTGAAGAAAAACCACCATTCTGTTGGCGTGCGGACATAAAGCACAATTCCTTATCGCCCTCTTGTGGTAATTTTAAAGAACTACTTTCTGATCACTGAATATCCTCCAACTCGTCCCCACCTTCCACCACCATTTCTAAGTGACAATGAGCCTCTACAGGCTTTTAGGGTGAATCACAAAAAATTGCTTATATTTGACAGTTTTTGTCCTACACACATGGTAATGTCATGCGTTACAGTTGTAATGAAAACCCTCCTGATTGCAGCACGTTTTCTGAACCCCAGGATAATTCATACACCATATTCTTGGATTTGTTTTGAATGATCATTCCATTAGAACTCCCAATCTAGCTTTAAAGAGTTACCAGAATTGTATCGTACTCTTTCTAATCACTGTTTTCTCTGTATTTATCAACATGACATTCTGGTCCATTAGAGGTGGTTCCAGTCCTGTGCTGCACACATAAACCTCTTCTTTGTTCCTCATTTCATGAGGGTCCCTTCCTGCCTCATCCAATATCTATCCAGGTCATTATTGCCAAACTCAACGTAGCTTTCTTGGATGTATGTGGCTTTCATGCATCTGTGTCTTCTATTTTGATGGCGAAAATGTGAACCCAATAAATTATTTGCTCTCTACTGCCTTAATCTCTAATGGTGTCCCAGTCATGGAACCGGTCCCCCCTTCCCTCACTGTACACTGAAGGAAGAATATCTATCTATCTATCTTTCTATCTATCGTAAGCAGAATAATGGGCCCCCAAAGATGCCCATGGCCTAATCCCCAGAACTGTGAATATGTTAGGGTATATGGCAAAGGAAAATTAAGTGAGCTAATCAGCTGACCTTAAAATAGAGAGATTATTCTTGATTATCAAGTTGGTCCGATGTAATTACAGGGGTCCTTAAAAGATCAGGAGGCAGAGGAGGGAGAACGGAGAGATGGCAGCAGGAGAAGTATTCAGCCACGCCTGGCTGGTGCTGAAGGAGGAAGGGGACTATAAGCCAAGGAGAGTGGGTGGCCTCTAGAAGCTGGAAAAGACAACAAAAGAGATTGTCCCTTACAGCCTTCAGAAGGAATGTAGCCTTCAAGATGCCTTGATTTTAACCAGAGAGACCCATTTTGGAATCTGACCTCCAGAACTGTAAGATAAAAAAAAAATTTATTTCTTAAGACCTTACGTTTATGGTTATCTCTTACAGCAGCAGTAAGAAACCTGTTTTCTACCGATGGCTCTAAATTGGCTGTAGTGGGGGTGGTCATAGGGGTAGTGCGAGGCAACACAGACAGGAGACAACACAAAAAGCTGAGAGTTACTGTCACGCAGGAGTTGCTCTCCTCTTTGAAATTAGACAGACCTGGCTTCCAACGACTCTACTACTCCTTCAATTCTTGAACATGTTGCTGAGCCTCTCTAAGACTCACCTCGCTCCCTCACAAGGAAGGAAAGGATTTACAAGGTTTCATCCTCATAGGCTGGTTTGGATATTAAGTGCTAAGCCTTTTGTATCCCATTTAGTAAAATGTCTCTCTCTTTACCCAAATATACCTGCTTTCTATCACATAGACCCTGATGCACTTAAAGAATTTATAATAGAGGGGGAAACTATCAAGACTCAGAATATATAACAAATGTACCTCTAGCTAGATTATCAGCTCAAAGAAGATACCACAGTTACAAAAAAACCCACTGATGTTGGGCTCTTGTGAACTATGTATGTGTTAACAGAACCAGCACTGCAGCCTTCAGGTTCAAACCTCAACTCTGGTCCTATTCACTTCAACAAGCATCGATGGAGCACAGATTTTGTTCAAGGCTGTGATTGTTTGAGGAAATCATTTTACCTTTAGGGACCTCAGTAGATTTGAGAAGACTTTAGTAGTTGACATCTTCACACAACCAGGGCACTCTTGGCATACATTAGGATACCTTTATATCTTCTAGACATAAAAACATTCTGATTTTAAAGAAAACTTAGGCTTCTGGTTTCAGCTTCCACATGTGAAGAGCTCAGACATCAACCTGGCTTACAACAAGAAAAAGTTGAATAAACTGAAAATCGATGACTTTTCTTGGATTCATCAGGTACATTCAGAGAGGAACACCTATCTGCTTACTTGGAGCAGAAGCCTCTGGAGCCTTCTACTGGTAGAAACACTTAGATGGTAATTTTGACAAACTGCTAGAGGCTGAGTGTGAACTAGCGTGACAGTGAGAAACCCTTGAGGGCTATACTATTGGGGGCCTCACCCTATAGGGCACTATATTTAGGAACTCCACTGATTCTCATGGTGAAGATCTGAAAAGAACCCCTCATGACTCTGGCAGGAGGAAGGGAAAAATAACCATCTAGAAAGAGCCCAGAGCCTTCTCCATAACAAAGGCTGTCTGTCCAGAGAAACAGATTTTGCTAAAGTTTATCTCAGTAAGGACATTCCTCCTACTCATGCTCTCTTTAGCTTTCCTGTCTCACCTAAGGGGGACTTTCCTTGAAGTCTTGATCCCTGTTGACTAGGAATCAAGACTTCAAGGAAATAGACTGGGAATGCCTCAGTCAGGCAGGGAAGGGAGTACGGAGCAGTGGGGGGAAAAACTGTACCAAGAAGGCCACAGCCCCTGGATACAGGCCCATTCCAACACTGAGATTTAATCAGAGGATTATATAATGCTTTCCTTACCCTACACTTTCACTCCACATCAAGCTCCGATATGATTAACAGTGGATTATAGCTGAAAGAGCTGCAAGAAAAAGCTGCAAGAACCTTTCTCTGAACAGAAGTTCTTAGGGAAGCCCAAAGTCAAGAGGGGAGATAAACCAACGTCATTAGTGGAATTAGAAGCTCCTGGCACAAACAGCTACAGCAAACATTAAATATAGCCTCACTCCTAGTGAGATTACCATAAATCCTCACATGAAAGGCCTATTTACCTCAGTTCCTACTATCCAATAAAACGTTTGGCTTTCTTCAAAATACTCTAAGGCATGACAAAATAGAGTAAGAAAGCAAAATCTGAAGAGACAAAATAATCATCAGAATAAGACTCAGATATGACCCAGATATTGGAATTATGAGACAGGGAATTTAAAATAAATATGATTAATAAGTTAAGGGCTCTAATGGAAATAACATGTTAAGAACAGACGGATAATATAACAGAGTAATGGAAACTCTAAGAAACAAAAGGAAATTTTAGAAATCAAAAGAACTATAACAGAAATGAAGAATGCCTTTGATGGCCTTCTTCAGAAGACAGGCCATAGTTGAGGAAATAATCAATGATCCTGAAGATAGATCAATAGAAACTTCCTAAAATAAAATGCAAAGAAAAATAAAAAGAATTTTAAAAAAATCAGACCATTCAAGAACTGTGGGGCAACTACAAGTTTTAACTCACACAATATCAAAATACCAAAAGCAAGAAGAGAGAACATAGCAGTAGAAATACTTGAAGCAAGAAAAGACTAAACAAAATTTACAATTCTATATATATCACCAAGCAAAGCATCTACCAAGATTTTTCCAAAATTAACAGGTGACAACATGGGTACTTGAATTGGTGGAGAAAAGCCCATATTTCCATGAGTGATGAGTCATTTTTGCTGCAGCAGAAGGTAACAGAAAAGGAGCCCAGGAAAATAATATTGGGGTGGCAAGTTGGGGTGAGATCATGGAGGATCATGAACACTAGGCTATATCGTTTGTACCTCAGTCTAAAATCTGTGATAAACTTTTCCTTACAAAGAAATAGTGATAACATGTTTTAGAGTAATGCAAGACTGGAAAGCCTTAAAACCATTAGTTGTTACTGCAAGAATCCAGGAAACGGGTAATAAGAACAGTTTCTATGACTAGGGCTTAATTTCCAAAATATACAAGCAGCTCATACAACTCAATAACAAAAAAACAAACAACCCAATCAAAAAATGGGCAGAAGACCTAAATAGACATTTCTCCAAAGAAGATATACAGATGGCCAACAGGCACATGAAAATATACTTAACATTACTCATTATTAGAGAAACGCAAATCAAAACTACAATGAGAGACTTCCCTGATGGTCCAGTGGTTAAGAATCTACCTTCCAATTGAGGGGACACAGGTTCAATCCCTGGTCAGGAAACTAAGATCCCATATACTGCGGGGCAACTAAGCCTGCGTGCCGCAACTACCGAGCCCGTGTGCCACAACTAGAGAGCCTGCATGCTGCAAATACTGAGCCCCTGTACTCTGGAGCTGGTGCATCACAACTAGAGAGATGACCATGTGCCACAATGAAGAGCCTGAGTGATACAACTAAGACCCAACGCAGCCAAATAAGTAAAAACAACAACAACAACAACAGCAACAAAACTACAATGAGGTACCACCTTGCACTGGTCAGAATGGTCATAATCAAAAAGTCTACAAATAACAAATGCTGGAGAGGGTGTGGAGAAAAGGGAACTCTTCCAAACTATTGGTAGAAATGTAAATTGGTGTAGTCACTATGGGGAACACTATGGAGGTTCCTCAAAAAATTAAAAATAGAGTTGCCATATGATCCAGCAATCCCACTACTGGGCAAATATCCAGACAAAACTGAAATTTAAAAAGATACATGCACCCCTATATTCACAGCAGCACTATTTACAATAGCCAAGACATGGAAACAACCTAAATATCCATCGACAGATGAATGGAAAAAGATGTGGGGTGTGTGTGTGTGTGTGTGTGTGTGTGTGTGTGTGTGTATGTGTGTGTGTATACACAATGGAGTGCTATTCAGCTATAAAAAAGAATAAAATAATGCCATTTGCAGCTACGTGGATAGACCTGGAGATTAACATATTAAGCAAAGTAATTCAGAAAAAGACAAATACCATATGATACCACTTATATGTGGAATCTAAAATATGACACAAATGAACTTATCTATGAAACAGAAACAGACTCACAGACATAGAGAACAGACTTGTGGTTGCCAAAGGGGGCGGAGTTGGGTGGAGGAGGGTTGGACTGGGAGTTTGGGACTAGCACACGTAAACTATTATATATAGAATGGAGAAACAATAAGGTCCTATTGTATAGCACAGGGAACTATATTCAATATCCTGTAATAAACCATAATGGAAAGGAATATTTTATATATATACATATATACATATGTGTATATATATGTATATGAATCACTGCTACACATCAGAAACTAACACATTGTAAATCAATTACACTTCAATAAAAAAATAAAAAATAAATTAAAAGAAAGAACAGTGTCAAGAGGTAAAGGCTTTTACCAGAGATGGTTCATGGAGTGAGTCCTCCAACCAAGCAATAGAAGTGATAAAAGTAATAGATCAGTAAAATGTAATCGAGTAATAAATTCAAGTAATAATAAATTCAAGAAATCTTACTGACCAGCACCAATATTAAACTATTTTCTAGCAAAAAAGTTGGCATTTCAAATTTAGAGTTTACCAAATGGCAAGTAGCAACAAAGTTATTTAAAACTTCCTCCAGAAAGCTCCAATGATTTATAAATGCATATGGAAGTACATTCTTAACTACTCATATGACCTTGGAAATCATGAAGAATGCTATTCACATGGATAGTTCTGGAAAATGCTGATTTGTGTGTTTTTAAAATTTCTGTTGGACTACCATTAAGGCCTCATATTCCACAAACACAGATGCCATGGGCATCTGATTTTAGCCTCGCCGGCTTCACCACTCTAATTACCACTTTTCTCTATGGATGAATTAGTTGAGTAGCTGTGTGATTTATCCTGATTGATTGTCATCATGGCACAACATTTGCAGATGGAAGAGTCAAGGAAATGCATTTTTAGCAACAGCTATTCTGGCTTCCTTCAATATATTATACATGTAATGTTAAGGTCTTACAGTTATATCTTGCATATTTTAAGGCAGCTTTTCTTGAATATAGTATCTATAGAGTTTATCTGAGCAAAAATGCTTATATGATAGTTGCATCACTTGGATGATGTGTTGTAAAAGCAAGATGATTCTGTGGCCGCATGTTCTTTCCCTGCATATACTATACAGACTTGTTAAAAGTCTGGGCAAAGAGGTTACATACAGTAACCAGTACTTCCAGCAGACTGCACCCCAGTGCACCTGGGAGATGATGTTACCCCCAAACAGCCTTCTAATGCCTACTCTTTCATGATTTCCTAATTTGCATACCATAGCCCAGCTTTTCCAAACTTCTTTCAGGTCCTTAAAATGTATTACTTTTGCACATGTCCTGGTCTTTGTATTAGCTGTTGCCTCTGGTACTTTCTTTATCCTCCCCCCTCCTTCAGATCTTAGCTCATATGCCATCTTCTCCAGAAAGTTATCTAATCTCCCTTTTAGATTTGAGTTTATGGCCCCTCCAAATCCTCTCATAGCATCTTTTGCCTTTATCTCTCTGCATACAAAAATGTACTTTAATTGCTTATTTACAAACACCAATCTGTCTCCCTCACAAATCTGCAAGTCCCAGGAAGGCAAGAGCCCTATGCTTATGCACTATTTCAGCCTTAGTACTTGGACCTGTGCTTGACATATGGTTGGCATAACAATGGAGACTCAATACATGTGTGCTCTATTAATGAATGAATGCATGGATGAGTGGGTGTGCGGCTAAGTGGATGGAAGTATGTTTTGGACGGATGGATGGATGAAAACGCAGATGCCCCCATTTTTTAAGGATTTTGGACACAGCATTTATCAGCAACAACTTGAATTAATTTTATGTAGCCTGGAATACTCAGACAATACACAACAATCATCTCAAAATCTATATACTCACTCGGTAGTACCAGTCAACCCATCCTCTTTGCCCAGCTGAGAAGGATGTTTATGAATAATGGAATTCCTAACTGGGTTTTAGCATGTGGCAAACATCTGTCTGTGATACCCGCCATGATGGGGTTACAGGCTGAAGCTCATTTAACTTCAGTTCAAGTCTCAGAGTTCAACTTCACCAGAGTCAGCAATCTAACACATGTAGACTTGTACACAGAAAGAAACAAGCAAATATTGAGGAGTGGATCCCAATGAACTCACCATCATTACAGGGAAAACACATTCAAACTGTACTAGTGACTGATCATACCTTGGTCTCATCATCTTCACAATTCAAAGGAAAGACAGCTCGTGATTATCACTAAGATAAAAAATAATGAACTTATTTTCAGCTTGTAAAACATGATTTCATAATTCATTGCTCAATTTAAAACAAAGTTGGTTCTTCCTTTTTGGACTGGACAAACTGAACTCTTATCAGAAATGATGTTACATTTTCAGAGAAGAGTGATAGTAGTACTAAGCTTAATCAACCCTCTGAAAGTATAGTATGTATTCACAGAAATATCTTAAAAATATATCCTGAGGTTTTTATCTTGGTTGGAAATATAGCACACTCAATTATGTAGGACAGAAACCATTCAGCATGTGCCCTGAGGCTTATTAAGTTCCCCAGTAGTGAAGATAAACAGTCTAACCTTTCCTAGACTTGGCACCCTGGTTACCACGATGTCTCATTAGGAAGAAACACACTAGGGAACACATGGATAAATGTATTATAAAGCACCATGCCTCTAAGTGGTGCCCCAGGCCCTCTACTTTTACACTCTGATTTTGTTTTCTCCCCACATTCTGGATACTTTCTACAGTCAGAGAACAGTGCTTTTGTGAAAGATCTTTGCTAACAAATTCTCAGCTTAGGTTTTAAGAATTAAAATCACACACAGGTTGACAGAGTAGCTTGCAATACATTTTATAAACTGGAATTCTTTAGGGACACATGTTGGGATGCTTCCTAGCATTTACAAGTTTCTAAAATTTGATTTGCAATTACTAAGGTGTGTGTTTTTTGAAAGAAAATCTGAGGATTGGAATCAATAATTTTATTGTGATTCTAAATGCTCTGATTCAATCACAGATCACAGAGGATCTTTTCACTGTATTACCTTGTAATGTCTAAAATAGCTCAAGAAGTAGAGATTGGGAGAACCAAACAACCATTAATGCAATCTAACTGGGATATATTTAAAATTGAGAATGGATAGTTCCTAAGAAAACTAAATTAGGTAAAGAGTGCCATTAAGGCAAAAATGAAACAAGTTATTTTACATGTTAAAACAATGCTGTTGTAGCCTTTTATACCAAGCCACATTATAATTTTCTTGAGACCCAGGTATTTTTGTTTTCATGGGCTCCTTCCTCCAAAAAAATATTAAAAATTAAGTTTTATGACCATATTGTCATAAAATTGAATGTGTTAGTATTATGTATTATTTTCTTTGACCCCAAAGTTCATTTTTTCCTCTCAAAAAATGAAAACTTTTTTCTTGGGACCCTGAAAGTATTATGGGCCCTGGGCAGGTACTTCATGAACATGATGGAAAAGTTGGTCTTGCTTCTGTATACTTGTATATGGAGAATACGTATCTCCTTTCAAGCCACAATCACAGAATTCTCATGCCTAGGAGTCACATTTTAGGAAAAACACACGACATCTTGAACATTAAGCATTAAGTATAACCTCAAATGTTTTTCCCCTCCAAACCCATTTTATGAAGTTTGTTTCATTAGCAAATACGTCTGCTACTCAAGGCAAGTTTGCTGGTTCTCTTTGAACAAGCTGGCTTTGCTCCCAAATAGGCTCCATATTTCTTTGATAGAATTGAGAATCTGCCATGTTCCGTGGTCTCCAGACCTCTGTACATGCTGTTCTTTAGCATCGGTCACTTTTTCTCTAGCCTTTATCAATCTCACCTCCCTTTACCCCACATCTTTCCTGACTGATTCCTATTTATGTGCCATGACTGATCTTCTCTTTCCTTCAGGAGTCCTAGGCATTTTCCCGCATCACTTACAACTTCCCTCTAAAATGGCACTCAACTGACTTTATTGTGATTGTGTGTTTACACATCTGTTTCTCCTCCTAGATTGTACATTTCTTCAGGGAATGGTACCATTGTGCAACATTCTAATTCTAGAAACTGGTATAATCTCTGGAACTTGGAAGGCATTCAATAAACAGAAGTAGAGGAATGAATGAATGAATGAATGAATGAGACTTTCTTACATTTAAGAGAAAACTGAGGTATTTCAGGATTCAAATTAAGGTTATGTCTGTTACTTCATTTGTTCACTTACTGACAATATTTCAAAATAATAGTAAATAATAAGAACAGTGCAAGTTAAAACTATTGCATTGATACATCGTTTTTAGAAGTTTTTCTACATTCATTATTGGGAAGGATATGGAGAAATGGATATTCTCATATACTACCCCTGAGAGTTAAAATTTACATGTCCTCTCTGGAAAGATATTTGGCAAGTAAGTAAATCCTTTGACCCATTTACGTTACATACGCGCGCACACACACACACACACACACACACACACACACACACACGCACGGAATCACTTAAGAGACATACTTAAGTATGTTCTACAGCATACAGCATTTAGGGTAATAGTGAAAATTAGAAACAGCAAGAATGTATATTAAGAAGAAAATGACTAAACAAAATTGGGTATAATCACACAATAGGATGATGTATAGAACAGCTAACATCTTGAAGTAGATAGATCTTAAAAAACATAATGATTGGAAAAAAAGCAAATTGCAAGATGATGATTATCCATGCTACCATTTGTGTAAATAGAAATCTCACAAACCAATACAGTATCTATGGTTTATACACATGCATACAGAAGTTGGAATGAAATGATATTAAATGACCCCTTGATAAAGGATGCCTCTGGGAAAGAGTTTAAGTGATGAGATTTGGGGAGTAGTCAAAGAGACCTTCATTTTCTTAACGGAATTTTAACTTCTTTACTTAAAACATAAATTGAAGTATAGCATTGGTGATGGAAGTGTAGGCACTGGTTGTTCAGATTATATATTTATCTATGTCTTTTATATCTCCCCCCTAAAAGACAGGATAAACAAACCATGGGCACCAAACGATGCTCTCAGAGTTTTGCAGATGCTGCCAGGGAATGAAAAGCGAAAGGCCACAGGATAGTGCAAAGAACAGCACCAAACCCTACCTGTGGGAGTGAAAGGACATCAAGTCAGAGGTGCCTATACATAGAAGTTATGCATGTCCCCCATGTTACCTTTAGAGAATGTCATGACAATCTTGAGGTATTTAAAGAGGCTCATGAGTACTACAAAATGAATGGTTTGGGAAAATAAAAGAAAAGAGATTACTATGGAAAGAAAGGAATAAAACTGGCAAAATGATGTTTGCTATTGCTGAGACTAGAGAGTGGAGAGGCAAACAAGCTGCCTCCCAGGTCTGGTTATTACAGATAACAGCTGACTGAATGTAAGAGTCAGTGCACTGAATATGCACGCAATCAATCAGCAGTCTTAAACTATAAAACAACAAAAAATGCATCCATAGCACATAGCCCACAAGACTGTTACGATGCTACCATTATTGACAGGTTTCTTAAAAGGAGATCAAAAGAAACTGTGCTACATTTTCTTATGGAAAATGAAAGTGACAAGGATGAGAAGCATGCAGTGTGTAGTTTAGATAAAGGAAAAGAAGGTTTTCCAACAAGTACATATTCTGCTGACAGAGAGAAAGAAGCAAAGGAGAAAGAAGTTACGTTGTGAATTGTGAAGAACACATTAATTAAAACAGACTGTGAATCAGTGCTGTGCTTGCATCAGAGTTCCATTTTAAAGAGACATGAGAAGGATCCAGAGTGCTGAATGCCCCAGTGATTTTAAACTGGGACATTTGAACTCTGTTAATTTATATACTGGCTATTATAAAATTCATGAAACTATCAATTGCTATCATAACACTATTGTTTTTACACTGACAGTCAATGACAAGCTTACCCTTCAAGAACAATAAACACACAGAAAAGTAGAAGGTATTTTATCAAAGCACTTGAGCTGGATTCAGTTCCCGGCTGCCTCTTGCCCTTGCCCCATCATCTTGAGTAGGCTGCCCAGCTAGTCTGGTTCTCAGACCTCTTACCTGGAAATACAGAAACCAAAACAAATGCTCCATTAAATCCCTCTCTGCCCTAATATTCTAGAATTTTATTAAACTTTTCCAATATGCTGTGAAAATTAGAAGAAAAAGTGTTTTGTAATAGAAAAGGCACTCTTTCAATGATGGAAGATGCACGCTATTGCATTTTATAAATTACATAAGAAATATATGCTTTTAAAATTATATTTGCAGAAGGACTTGTGGGTGTTGGAAAAATACTGGATTATAGATTGAATATGGAAATTTGCCATTTGGCATCTTACTTTCCTTTCTTTGATATATCAGAAGAAAAATGACAAATAGCTCCCCTTAGTATCTGAAATGATCTGAAGATTAAACTCTCCTGCACTCAAAGAAATAGAAACAAATTTTAGAGTGACTGATAAATTTGACTTGCAGTTTAAAAGGATATCAAAGTTTATTTTGAAAGAACAAAAAAACAATTTTTATTTTCCTGAGAGGAAAACAGAATAATCATCTGAATAGGATTTGAAGAGATGTTATAAAGAAAACAGTAATACTGTTGGGGAGTGGTGAGAGCAAATTTGACTAAAGGGGAAGAAAGTAGGAAGGAGAATCTCCTTGTGATTGAAATGGAATCAAATAGTAGTAGGAGGATACAGAAAAGAACTTAGAGGAAGGATACCCCAGGGTCCTGAAACCCTCTCCAATCATGTTACTTAAGGCTGTCAGATCTCAAAATACAGTGAATTAAATCACACTGAAGAGGAAAATTAGAAACTTGCACTCAGCTAAAAATAACTCCATGCTCGTTCTGCTTTCGTAAAATATGCTTGCTGTGCCCAAAAAGAAAAACAAAAACAGGATGACCTAGCAATCAAATGTAACCATAGGATGTTTTGCTAAATATGGAATGTTCTGCACCTGCTCCTGTAAGTTTCTGTTTGGAAACTTCCATGCTCTGTAAACCAAGTAACGAATCTACCAATGCTAACTGTAAACATGTGCACTGACCCCTATAAAAGTAAAGCTCACCCTGAGCTCAGGGCCCAGAACTTTGGAGTGTTCGCTTGCCTAGGGCCACCGGCTTAATAAACCTGAGTTCTCCAACCCTCCGAGTGTGGTGCTTGGTTTCTCGATGGACCAACTACTGCAACATTTCTGGAGGCCCCAGCAAGATTCCAACCACACTGGCCCCTTGAGCTGCCAGACCGGTGGCTTGGCTGAGTAGGAGCAAAGGAGCTCTGAGATGAACGAGGAGGTGCGCCACCTGACAGTATTCTGGGTTATCTTTTGGACCGGTGCTCTGACTCTCTGGAAGGCCAGGCCCCGACCAGACTCATTGGAGGGACAGATCAACTCACCAGGAATGGTCACAGGATCAGGTAAGGCCCCAGGGCACTGAAGCCAGTCAGGTCCCATCTCCAGATGGAAGAGGAGCTTGATCACCTCCTATGGTCTTCAGTAAGAAGAGCACCAGTTGGGGACCTTCCCAGAAGGGGGAGGCACTGTGATAAACTCTGGTCTGAATGTGTGTATGAGTGACCGCCCCGGTTTGTCCTCATTCCGGGGCGACTGTCCTCATTCCGGGGCGACTCCACGGCCTTTGTGGCTATGGAGTCTGAGTGGGCCCTAACCTGCGGTTCCACGGTGCACTCATATGGCTCAGGGCGGTGTCTGTCTCTGGCAGACCCAGTCCCTCCCTGCGAATCGGATCCAGGCCAGGTGTTTACACTGGCCCACCAAAACTAAGAGGCACCTAAGTTCCCCACTGGGTCACGGCCAGGTGGGCACCTGAATGGTCTCCTCTTTTGGGAGGGCACCCACCCTTGTTTGTTTTTGCGACACTGACACAGTGTGGGATAGACAGAGAGTGGGGGAGACAACTGATTACTGATGTGATTTAGCAATTGTGTATGTCCAAACGGCCCTTTTGCCCTAGGGCCCTCCGCCAAGATGATTTTCTTAAAATTTTAAGGCTCACTCTCCCCCGCCATCAGTTGACTCTTTGAGCTGACTTACTGAGGAATTAGGTTTTCCCCAGAAGACTTGCCCCATTTGCTAGACAGATCTGTACCTCCCTCTCTCTTGGTCCCCTGGATTGGTCCGTGAAGAGCAGCACACTCTGAGGTGCTCGTGTATACTTTTGGATTCTCATTACAAGGCTGCCTTCCTCTGTCACCTCTCCTTCACAATTCCCTGATTCCCCAAGGATTTCAGGCTCTTCACTTAGGCGAGGAGTACGCGTACTGCTCCCTCCGCCTGCTCAGTGCCCTCAGGAGGGTCAATCACCCCAGACCCCCTCTGGAGCCCCACCTGATGTTATTCTTCCACGAACCCCATTACAAGGGACCGCCTCCTTTCAGCCCCACCTCCCTGAGACATTTAACGATCGGGGCATCTTCAAGGAGACACATAGTTGTGCTGTCTGGGAATACTGGGCTTTCCAGGAGTGGCGGCATCAGCGCTACCTAGGTTATAAGGCCCTAAAACAAGGCCTTCCCCGTATGCGCCCCTCTCCTTCCTGGTCAAAGAGGTAGATTACACTTGTCAGCATGGGGGGAAGTTCCTCTAAGCCGACTGTTTTGGATTGTATGATGAAAAACTTTAAGAAAGGTTTTTCCAGAGACTATGGGGTTAAGTTGACCTCGGGAAAGCTCCGCACCCTGTGTGAGTTAGAGTGGCCCACCTTCAGGGTGGGATGGCCCACAGAGGGTACTCTAGACCTTCCTACAGTTAGAGCTGTGTACCAAGTGGTGACAGGGACCCCCGGGCACCCAGACCAGTTTCCATACATAGATTCCTGGTTGCAAATTGCTGTTCAGCTGCCTCCTTGGGTTCAGTTCTGTGCAAATAGGCAGGGACAGTGTAGGATCTTCATGGACCTACCGGCTCCGAGAAAAAGCAGAGAAAAGCCGGCAAAGGTTATCCACCAAGGGGACCCCGAAGACGAGCCCCCTGTGCCTCCGCCCTATATACTAACTGCTCTGCCAACTCCCATTCAGCCTCTTCACCCTTTACCAGACAGCCCTTCACCATCTGTGTCTCCATTGTCTCCAGATCCAGAGCGCCCTCCAAGCCCACGGCGACTTCGCTCGGCCAACCAACCAGCTCAACAGCCTGCAGCCCTGCAGATGCCCTTGCGAGAGGCCCCAGGCCCTCCCCAGGTCAATGAGGACGGCTCCGTCCAGCCAGGATGCCTGGTCCTTTATTATCAGCCCTTCAGCACCACCAACCTCCTCAAATGGAAACACCACACCCCGTCCTATTCGGAGAAGTCACAAGCAATGATTGACCTCCTTGAGTCCATTTTTCACACCCACCAACCTTCCTGGGATGACTGCCACCATCTCCTCCTGACTCTTCAACACTGAGGAATGCTGCCGGATCCTGTCAGAGGCACGGAAATGGCTCCAAGGGCAGGCACCAGCTGGTACAGTAGATCCTGCAGCCTGGGCCCTGGGGGCTGCATTGGACGATCAACCCAACTGGGACTTCAACGCCCCGGATGGGCAGGACTCCCTTGATAAATACCGACAAGCCGGGCTTCAGGGACTGAGAGCAGGAGCCAGAAAACCAACCAACATGTCCAAGACAAAAGAAGTGCACCAGAAGCCAGATGAATCACCCATGGAGTTCTATGAGAGACTGTGTGAGGCGTCCTGGGTGTATACCCCTTTTGACCCTGAAGCGCAGGAGAACCAATGCATGGTCAACGCAGCGTTCGTGGCCCAGTCTTATGCTGACATCCGCTGTAAGCTTCAGAAGCTTGAGGGCTTTGCTGGAATGAATGCCACCCAGCTGCTGGAAGTTGCAAACAGGGTATTTGTGAACCATGACAGAGAAGCCCAAAAGATGGCTGACAAGCACATGAAGCAGAAGGTGTCCCTGCTGGCCACCGCAGTGGGGAACCCAGGTCCGGTAAAGCAGACTGCTCCCCCACGGAAAGGGGAAGCCAAGAGGAGACCGCCCCTATGTCGTGACCAGTGCGCCTACTGCAAAGAGACCAGACACTGGAAAAATGAATGTCCCCATCGCAGAGGGACAGCTGAAGGGGCAAAGAAGTTCAATCAACCCAGCAGAGGAAGGTACCAACCTGAGCCAGTCATCCAAGACCTTATTGGCCTGGCCGGTATAGAATCAGAATAGGGAGGACCAGGCTCCCTGATCCTGGGCCCCTGGGATCCTAGAGTCTCAATGAAAGTAGGGGGCCAATCAATGACTTTCATGGTGGCCACCGGAGCTGAACACTCTGTGGTAATCACACCTGTGGCTCCCCTCACAGGTCAAACAGCAAGTATCATCGGGGCCACAGGGGACAGGACTGCCTGCTCATTCTGCAAGGCCCGCTCATGTCAGCTAGGCGGCCACCTAGTGACTCATGAATTCCTGTACTTACCAGAGTGTCCCATTCCCTTGCTGGGCAGAGACTTGCTGACAAAACTTGGGGCAGAGATCACCTTTGTCCCCAGGAAGCCCGCAAGCCTCACCCTGGGGAGCCAACCAGCTCTGATAATGGCTGTGACCGTGCCCAGGGAAGATGAATGGCATCTCTATTCTTCAAAAAGAGAACAAACGAATCCAACTAGCCTACTAGAAGAGTTCTCTGCTGTCTGGGCAGAAAAGGGGCCCCCAGGTTTGGCCAAAATCCATGCACCCATCGTGGTGGACCTGAGGCCAGGGGCCACTCCTGTCAGGCAGAGGCAATATCCAGTACTGTGAGAGGCACACCTGGGAATTAGGGACCACATCCAATGCCTGCGTGATGCCAGAATCCTGATTGAGTGTCAGTCTCCCTGGAACACTCCACTACTACCAGTCAAGAAGCCTGGAGGGAATGACTATCGCCACGTCCATGACCTCCGCGCCGTCAACAACGCAGTGATCACCATCCATCTGGTGGTCCCAAACCATTACACCCTCCTGAGCCCCTTACCTGCCCAAGCAAGCTGGTTCACCTGCCTCGATCTCAAGGACGCCTTCTTTTGCCTCCAGCTATCACCAGCCAGCCAGCCCTTGTTTGCCTTTGAGTGGCAAGAACCATACACCAGGAGAAAGATACAGCTGACTTGGACCCAACTGCCACAGGCTTCAAAAACTCGCCTACCTTGTTTGGTGAAGCACTGGCTGCAGATCTTGCTGCCTTTCCCAGAGAAGCTTTGAACTGCACCCTACTTCAGTACGTAGATGACCTGTTGCTAGCCAGTCCCACCCAAGAAGACTGCTGGAAAGGCACCAAAGCCCTATTGGACCTATTCTCCACTACGGGGTACAAGTGTTGTGGAAAAAGGCTCAGATTTGCAGACAGGAGGTCAAGCACCTTGGGTTTCTCATTTTGAGAGGGCATCGGGCGCTCAGACATAAAAGGAAGCAAACCATCTGTTCAATACCTCGGATAAG
The DNA here is from genome assembly GCF_030028045.1 of Hippopotamus amphibius kiboko. Lineage (NCBI taxonomy): Eukaryota > Metazoa > Chordata > Mammalia > Artiodactyla > Hippopotamidae > Hippopotamus > Hippopotamus amphibius. The sequence goes on from NC_080198.1 coordinate 15,222,094, forward strand.
CACCAAGAAAGAGGTCTGTGAGTTCCTTGGGGCTCCCGGATTCTGCCGGATTCTGCCTGATCTGGACACCGGGTTTCTCTGAAACTGCCAAGCCATTGTATGACCACAGCAGGGTCTGGTAAGGACCCCCTAGAATGGGGGCCTAAACAAGAAAAAGCCTTCAAGGAGATAAAGAGACTCTTAACCATTGCTCCAGCATTAGGGCTGCCAGATGTGACACAGGACTTCAACCTCTTCGTGCATGAGAAAAATCATACTGCACTGGGGGTCCTCACACAAACAGTTGGGCCATGGCAGCGCCCGGTTGCGTGTCTGTCCAAATGACTGGATCCTGTGGCCGCGGGATGGCTGCCATGTCTCCGGGCAGTAGCTGCTACAGTGGTCCTGGTCAGAGAAGCAGACAAGCTTACACTGGGGCAGAATATACATGTAAAAGTTCCCCATGCTGTCACCACGCTGATGAACAGCCAGGGACATAAATGGCTGACCAACACCAGAATGACTCACTATCAAGGACTGCTCCGCAAAAACCCATGGGTCCACCTGGAGACTGTGGACGCTGAATCCTGATACCTTCTTACCTACGGAGGCGGGCATCCCCGATCACAACTGTGAAGAGGCCCTGGATGAAATCTACTCAAGCAGGCCAGACCTGATGGACACTCCCCTCCAGAACCCAGAAATGGAACCGTTCACCGCCGGAAGCAGTTTCATCCAGGAAGGACAAAGCAAAGCAGGCTATGCAATAACAAGAGATAAGATAATAAAGCCTGAGGCCTTGACACAGGGGTGGTTGACACAACGGGCTGAGCTATGGGCACTCATCCAGGCGCTACGGCACGCTGAAGGGAAGTGAGTCAACATCGACACAGACTTAAGGTATGCCTTAGCTACTTTACATGTTCATGGAGCCATCTATAAAGAAAGGGGACTACTAACAGCAGGGGGAAGAGATCAGAAACAAAGAGGAGCTCCTTCAGCTGTTAGAGGTAGTTTGGAAGCCTTCCCAGGTGGCAGTCACCTATTGCAAAGGCCACCAAAGAGGAACTGATCCAGTCAACAAAGGAAATCGGTTGGCTGACCAGGCAGTCAAGGAGGCGGCGACCCAACCGAGTCCCACATTGGGCCCGGAGCCAATCTCTAAGGTCCTCTTGGCACCAGAATTGCCCCCGTCCCCGAGATATACCAAAGAAGAAGATCAATGGGCTTTAGGCGAGGGAGGAATTAAAGGAAAAGAGGGCTTGTGGAAGCTTTCAGACCAAAGTCTCTTCGTCCTCAGTGCTATAGCAGTCCAGCTGGTGAAGCAACACCATGAGACAACTCACTTAGGCAGACAACTGCACTAGAAAGTCTACTGAGCCACTACTATTTTGTTCCTAAGTTCCCATCCCTGTGTGTCCAGATCAGTGCTAGGTGTGTGACTTGTGGACGAAACAATGACAGCCAAGGACCAAGACCCGGCCCAGGGGTGCAGACAGTTGGGACATTGCCCTTTGAAGATTTAGAAGTGGACTTTACTGAAGTCAAGCCTTACTGGGGCCATAAATATTTGCTTGTGATAGTCTGCGCCTACTCAGGATGGGCTGAGGCCTACCCCATGCACACTGGACGGGCATGAGAGGTGGCCAAAGCCCTACTAAGAGACATAATCCCCAGATATGGGCTACCTCTCTCCATGGGGTCTGACAACGGGCCAGCCTTTGTGTCTGAGATAGTCCAGACTTTGTCCAAGACATTGGGAATCAAATGGAAGCTCCATACCACTTACAGACCACAAAGCTCAGGGAAAGTTGAGTGCATGAATCGGACCCTAAAGTCTGCGTTAGCTAAACTCTGTCAGGAAACCCGATTACCTTGGGTCGAGATGCTACCCCTAGCCTTGCTCCAAGCCCGATGCACCACGAGGTCCTCAGGCTATTCTCCCTTTGAGATCTTATACGGGAGACCTCCTCCAGTGATAGGGAAGCTCAAGGGAGATCCCCAACAACTAGCAGAACTGGAGATGTCTTGACACCTCCAGGCCCTGGGAAAGGTCTTCTGCCATATTACTCAAGAAACCTTAGAAAGGACTCCCATTCCCGTGGGCAACTGGGTTCATCCCTACCAGCCAGGAGATGGGGTAAAACATTGGAGGAAGGAACCACTTCGGCCAGTTTGGACTGGCCCTCATACGGTCGTCCTGGCAACCCCTACTGCTGTTAAAGTTGCAGGAGTCACCCCATGGATCCACCACACCCGGGTGAAGAGTGCAGCACCTCTAGAAGGGCAAGCGACCTGGACTGCCAAAGCTCACCCGAACCAGCCGCTTCCGGTCTTCCTACGGAGACAACTGAGTCCCGTCAGAGATCTTCAGCCCTGCTCCAGTCACTCCAGGGTTGACTGGTCTACACAAGGCAAAAGCTTGAGGAATTTGAAGACGGACATCTGAAAGTCAGGATTACGATGACACCGTGCCTTGTAGGGATTGGTTGCACCACTGGCCTTGATGTTTTCTATAGGCCAAACACAAGGGGTCGTTTTGGCTACACTTTACCCCAAAGTAATGGAATTATTAAGTGGGATCAAATGTTTTGTGTAGTAGTGATTTATATCCTACTGATCTGTAGTGAATTGGAAAGTAAAATAGACCTCTTGTGTACTCCATGCATCTGCATGACTAGATCAGGTCAGGGGGTCAACTTGGACCTTGCTTTACCATACTCACTTCTCCTTCCAAGGGGAGGTCCAAGGAACCTGTGAACATAACAACCTGTTCTATTTGTCAACAAGCAGGCCAATATATCTGTTTTGACCCCCAATCCACCCCCTCAGTGAAGATTGGTTAGAGGTCCGGCACCAACAAGGGGGGGCTTCTGATCAATTGGACACGAATTACAAATCTAGAACATCCGGTGTCAGTACACTTTGATGTGTGCGCTGCTGTTAACAGGAACCCTTGGATAAGTATAGGATGTGGGGGCTTGTCGTGGGAAGGGAGTACAGGCTCAATGACAAATATATGTGTGAACAGGCCCCAGCCCACTCCTCCTGCTATGGTGACCGCTGGGTTTATTGGCCTTACTGGAGCTGTGTCACATGGGCAACCTGGGAGAATCAAAGCAAAATAGCTCTTCTTCAAAAGGGAACTGTTGGCCCCAATTGCAAATTAGGGACGTGTACTCCTGTCAATTTCACTATCTTCAACCCCAGAGACTCAAAATGGAAAATGGTCTCAAATCAGTATTTATATCAATGGGAGAGGTGTTGACCCAGGAACTGTGTTAAATTTCCGGAGTATTTCTGTTCCACTCCGGGCGTCTACATACAAGCTCTTCCATTCTTTTTATGAAGAGATAGAAAGTAGTCCTCCTCCTATTTCAGTCAAAACTCCCTAGCAGAAACCATAGACTTCTTGCTACGTGTGTGGAGGAACTAATATGCGAGACCAATGGCCTGGGAAGCTAAAGAATTAGATCCCCAGAGACCCTTCAACAACTCAAGGGAATTCAAGAAACCCAGGGTCGGGGTTTGGCATTTAAAGACTTCCATAATCGGCAGGAACTGTCTGGCACGGTGGGGCCCATTATTCAGTGTTCCAGTAGGAAACCTCACTTGTCTAGGCCCAAAACACTATAATGCAACTACTCACACTTCTGACTGGTGGGGAAGCCCAAACGATACAGAGCCTAATCCTCACCCTCTAGCAAGCTTCCCCAATTTAAAGACCAGATGGAATGACTTGTCCACCGAAGGCCAGTGGCCTGCTCCAGAAGGATTATATTGGATATGTGTGGCTAACGCATACTCAGTTTTGCCAGCCAATTGGTCAGGGGCATGCATATTGGGTACTATCCGCCCCTCCTTTTTCCTACTTGCCTTAGACCAAGGTGAATCATTAGGGGTCCCAGCTTATGAAAGCAGAGACCTCACCAGGAAGCGCAGGTCTCTACAGATTGGAAACTGGAAGGATGATGAGTGGCCCCCTGAAAGCACAATCCAATATTATGGGCCAGCCACTTGGGCAGAAGATGGGTCCTGGGGCTACCAAACCCCAATTTACATGCTTAATAGAATTATTCAGCTCCAGGCAGTGGTTGAAATCATTCCAAATGAAATGGCCAAGGCTCTTAATTTGTTGGCAGGACAACAAACCAAGATGCTTAATGCTATTTATCAGAATCCCTGGCGCCAGATTACTTACTGGCTGTAGAAGGGGGTGTCTGTGGGAAGTTCAATCTCAGTAATTGTTGCCTACAGATAGAAGATAAGGACAAGGTTATAGAAGAAATAACCAACAAGATGACTAAAATAGCTCATGTCCCAGTCCAGACTTGGAAGGGATGGAATCCTGGAGAGCTATTTGGGGTTGGTTTTCTTACCTAGGGGGATTCAGAATGCTTGTGGGAATAGTCCTACTCCTCCTTGGGAGCTGTCTCCTTCTACCTTGCCTCTTGCCATTAATCATGAAAGATAGTTTCCAGCCTAGCTGCGGCCACCGCAGATAGGAGGGCCACCGCACACCTCCTAGCCTGAGAGGTTATCAGCCCCTGGGCTTAGAAGATCAAGAGGCTGATGCCTTGTAAGGTTTAAGAGGCATCAAGAGAGGGGATTGAAGAGGAAAATTAGAAACTTGCACTCAGCTAAAAATGAGTCCATGCTCATTCTGCTTTTGTAAAATATGCTTGCTGTGCCCAAAAAGAAAAACAAAAACAGGATGACCTAGCAATCAAATGCAACCATAGGATGTTTTGCTAAATATGGAATGTTCTGCACCTGCTCTTGTTTCTGTTTGGAAACTTCTGTGCCCTGTACGCAATCTACCAATGCTAACTATAAACATGTGCACTGACCCCTATAAAAGTAGAGCTCACCCCGAACTCGGGGCCCAGAACTTTAGAGTTAGCTCACCTGGGGCCACCAGCTTAATAAACCTGAGTTCTCCAACCCTCTGAGTGTGATGCTTGGTTTTTCAACTGACTGACTTCTGCAACAACACAGCCTTTCTCATATCACTATAGGGATGAGTTTTCCAGGCTGCTAATAAGGTTGATCTATTGCATCTTTTTGCTCTGTTATCCCCTAGTGGGCTGTTTTCATCTCTATGGTCAAACCTGGGTCATCGCCACATCCATGTCTCAGCCCTTAGGAAGCTGATAAGTGAAAAAGTCAGAGGCAAACAACTTATCTTCATTTAGAAGATGACTTTGAAGTAAGTTGCTTAGTATCTTCTGTTCACATTCCTTTGGCCCAAATTTGGTCACATGGCTACATCCAACTGCAAGGAAGGCTGGGAAATGTAGTCTCAGTGGGCAGTGATATACCACACAAAGCTGGGATTTTTTTTTTTTTTTATTAAAAAACAGAAGAATAAAATGGATACTGTCTAGTAAGGAGTTTGCTAAAGAAGGAAGTGGGTCCACTGCCCTAAAAGAGCTGAGTGGGAAATCTGGCAAAGGGACCTGAAAGATATATTTTGGGTGTGCAACAGTCCTGAGAGCCGAGTCATTGTATAACCATCCCCAGTGCTCACTGAGTGTCCACCTTCTGAGATCAGCTGGGACCTGGGACACTTTGCTGGAATGCTGCAGTGCTTGCACCTGTTACTCTCCTCCAGTAACAAAATACAAAGAAACGAAATGCGGCTAAAAATAACTGCGTGCATATGCAGTTGGGGCAAATTCTGGACAAAAGATGCAAAAACCAAAAACCCAACTGCCACTTTTGAAGAGCCTGGACCAAAGCAGGGTACTGCACATGCCCCCTGCACACAACTCCACCTAAGGCGTGGGCAAACCACCCTTAAGCCACCCCTCTGGCCAGACCCGTGGACACACCCCACCCTCACCCCATATAAGGAACAAGCTCAATCCCCTCTCAGGGAGTGAGCAATCAAGAAACCTGTTTGTTCTCCCTCCCTCCTGCTGCAGCAGGGGCCCCAGTGAAGCCCTGCCTGAATTTCTTGCCTGGCCTCTGATCAATTTCTTTTGTTTCCGGGTATAGGCCAAATTTACCCAAGGTGTCTGGTGCAGACTTTAGTGCATCAGCAGCTAGTCTCCCTCACTGACTGGTAAGAGGAATGCCTAACTGCCACAAGACGTTGCTTGGACTCTGATTAACTCTCACCATTTCCAAATTACTAGAAAATCCAGGAGAAAGGCATAGGGCTCTGGGAATTCATGTAGTGATCTACTTGGGAAGTCACGCTAAAATGAATATGCTAAAGACCTGACCGTAAGTTGGAACAAAAATTAATAACACCTTTGATACCAATATTTATATAGACATGAATGATACCAATACTTATATAGACATCAAAAAAGCAATCTATGCATATAATTAAAGGCAGAGCCTATACAGGGCAGATCAAAAGCTATCATAAATAGAGCACAGCAATATTTTCAAACTTCACCATTAATGAGGAATTCTATTAGTAGATGCTACTATGATAGACATTAATTATAGGAAAGAAATTAGTTTTCTTTTAAGTGTTTTACTTATTAGTCTCTGGCAAAATTTGTACAATTCTAAATGTAGATTTTTCTCACACCAGTACATGCTGAATCAGAAAGGTGTTTCTTTAGGTCAAAGTTCCTATTATATTACTGGGAACAAGAAATAATTTCCTCTGATAGTATACATGTAAAATAAAATGAAATTGTGGTGAGGAAAATCTATTGATAGGTGTAGATAGACCCAAAGCATATTTCTAAGTAAATAGACTGCTAAAAGGAAAATAACATGCCAGGAAGACTATGACACGTGTTACCACTCCCAAGATTGTTTTAATTGTGTGTGTGGGGGGGGGGGAGGGGGGGAGTAAAGTGCAGCATTTATTGTAAGATTGTTTTAATTTTTATAAAAGACCACATACAATGTGTTTTATGAACACTATATTTTTGATCTAGGGCAGAGGAAGTGGGTTTTCAATATCTGTTTTGCTATGTGATATTCTTTTTGACTGTCTAGAAACTTTAAATATCCCACTTTTGCTTACTAATTCCCCAGTTTAGAAGTCTGACCCTTCCAAAGGCAGAAGCCAGAAACTAACAATCTCAGTCTTCTCTTGAAGCTAGGATGGAGGCTTGTGACCTATGCTCTACCAATTAGGTATACGCATGTCAATCTTCAAGTATAAAACTTTAAATGAAGAAGCAGATATCATGCCTGATCCATTTCTGCCATGATGGCTGCACATCCTTGTTTCTGGAGATCCCACTAGCAGAAATTCTACTCTTATGAGCTAAAAGCCAGTGTAGTATTTGTGGCCAAGGGTAGCTGAAGCAGTTGTGAGGTGTGGTTTGGATATTCTTCCTGGATCCATAGCCTGGTTTTCTGTCCTTGATAGAGAGGATGACATGCAGTATCTTTCTGTTTAGACTAATAGAATATCTCTCTAACTAGAAAAATATGGGATACCAGACCTATCTACTTACATATATACATTTGGATCTGGATCTGCAAATTATAACAGGGTTAAAACATGTTTATACTCAAGTATAATTAAAAAAAACATTAAGAGTATGTGTGTGTATCATTAAATGTGTGGACTGCTTTCATTGTCTACAATAGAATTATTGTAGACAGCAGGAGCCATGAAATTCCTAGTACATGGAAAATAGGTCTGACTCCTTCTGCCAATACTAGGTGATACTGAGCACATTTTTTTCACTTTTCTGGGTCTCAATTAACTTACCTGAAAAATCGATATAGAAATAACATACCTCTTTGATTTATGCTATCACCAGTTAGTTAGCTGTGTTATCTAACACTTGGCCCTTGGCTTCATACTTGCCCTTCTGTGCCTCCTCTGTTTTGCAAGGAGGCCAAAAGCCTCAAAACTATATTTCCCAGCATTCCTTGACAGCTAGTTTTCATTTAGATGATGCCCATAGGAGGAAGTGACAGGAAATTAGAAGGTGGAAGGAAGGAAGACATAGTCTCAATAGTAGCAGCAGACAATTCTGGGCCCCTGGATTCATACTCAGGCAATGAGGTTTCATAGCAGTAGCAGCCACAGGCCCAGCAGCAGCCTTGGCAACACAGTGACCATGGTAAAGGCAGCTCCAGGAAACTGTGAGCCTCAACGCTTCAGAAGTGTCAGCAAGAAAGCAGGCTCCCGACTCTCAAAATGGTGGGACAACAGTCATTCCAAAGCAATAGTGGCAGCAATAGGTGATCCAGCAGCCCCAGGGACACAGGAATCTCGGGCTCTTGATTACATTCATCCCTAAGGGCAAGAGCAGCTTCCCACAGTTGCTAATCTGTAAGTAACCTCAACTTCCCTTTACGCTCCTCAAGCCCTCCCAACCCAATAAAGTTTTCTTTATATCAAGTCCCCTCTGTAATACTCGCTGTGGTTCATTTATCAAGCTATACACTAATTAAAATTTAAAAATGAGCATTTTATATGTTGAAATTTCTTTTATTATTAAAACGTATCATTCCAAAATTAGAGACAACCAGTATGCACTTGGAGTTTCTTACTAAGTGTGCCATGATGCCAACACACTTTCACCTTTGATTATAAGGGAATACATTCTATCAGACTGATGCTCCCACCAAGACCAACTAGAAAAGCTGTATAAAACACAAAAATTATGATTGGGACCACTGAGAACATTTTGATACAGTCAGGACATCAGGAGCCAATATCCTGGAATGAAGTAAACTAATTGAGGTAAGCCTCAATTTTGCTCCCACATCCAGGGAATCTGCCAATTCTTAAATGGCACAAAGTGAGAGATTCTGCAGTCAGTAAAAGTCTACTGGTAGAGCTTTCAGCCATCTCATGAGAATGGGGAGAAAACTAGGAGGGTCAAGTCCTACAGAGAAGGAGGGTGCACAGAAGGGACCCCAACATGTTTTGCCAGTGTCCCCTGAGATATTTTCCCGTTCCTAAGTGGAGCAAGGCGAGAAGCTAGAAGCTGAGGAGAGAATGCCTAAAAAGTGGTCTCAGTGTAATAGCGAGAAAAAAATTGGAGTTCAGGACAACCAAGTAAGTAATATTTTAGTAAACATCTCAAGTGTTCAACTGTAACCCCTGAAGAGCCGACAAAGATTGCAGGTCAGTAAGTCACTTCAGATCCTAATTGAATTTGAAGTAATCTGCTCTTACTCTGCCTGCCTGTATAGTTAAAAAAATTTTTTCATTCACCATGTCTGGCATTAAATAAAGTGATTAATTGAACTAAGAAAAAAGACGAAGAAAAAAATAAAACAAAACAAATGCAATACCAACTAAATCATATGATCCTGATGTTATAATTATAAGTTAGGGATTTTAAAATAATTATTATGCTGAAGAAAACAAAATGACAAGACATAGACTTTCACCAAGATATTATTCTGGACTGAAGTACAGAATCAAAAAAAAAAAAAAAAAGAATGGAAAATATAGAAAGGAGCATAAAAACATGTTAAAGGTGACATACATAAGTATACTTAGTATTGAAAATATCCAATCTAAGGGAAAAGAGATAATGAAACAAACTACAATGGACAAGACTTTTTCAAATCTAAAGACAAAAAGAAACACTACAAACCACAAGGAAATATATAAAAAAAAAAACCCTAGACCCATCCTAATAAAATGGATGAAAAAGCAAACAAGACAAAGAAAAAAATTCTTAAATAAAGCCGGGGGGCTTCTTAAAAAAGAAAATGGACAGTATTTTCAGAGTAGCGACAATAAGGCTGCTAATTTTTTAACAAAAAAAAAAAAAAAGAAGAAGAAGAAGAAGAAATGGAGAAAGCTGAAAGACCAGAAGACAAAGAATAACGTCATTAAAGTCCTTAAAGAACTACTAACCTAGAATTCTATATGCAGAGAAACTACAGAAATAAGGTAAAATAGATATTTTGAGACAAAATCTGGGATATTTTGTCCTCACTGGACTCCCACTAAAAGAAATTTAAAAAGGAATTTCCTTAGGCAGAAACGAAATAATCTCAGACTAAAACACAGAAAGCCAGGAAGCTATGAAGAGAAACAGAAAGTGTAAATGTGCAGTTAAATCCAAAACAGCATCACTTTTCCAAAATTATAAAAATAATAATATCTTGAGCGTTTAAAATATATGCTGATGGGACTTCCCTGGCGGTGCAGTGGTCAAGACTCTGTGCTTTCACTGCAGGAGCATGAGTCCAGTCTTTGGTTGGGGAATTGAGATCCTGCATGCCACATGGCGAAAAAATAAAATAAAGGTGTTTTTTAAAAAAACTGAATAAAATATATGCTGATTTAAAATTAAGGACCACAAACACAGAAAAGGCAGTTCATGTGTTCTATGGTCCTATTATTGACTGGGAATTAATATTAGACTGTGATAAGTCAAATAGGTATATTATAATATCCAGGACAATGCACAGAAAGAATTATAAAGAAGCGTATAACTAACAAGCTAATAGAAGGGAGAGTGGATGATAAATCACTTGCCTAGTCTAAAAGAAGGCAATTAAAATTAAAATGTCAGTGAGGTGAGGAATAGAAATAGAAACTTGACACCAAGGTGTATCAGTTACTAATTAAACAAAATAAATACTCCTATTAGATGGTAAAGATTGACAGTTTGGATAATAAACAAAACCAATATGCTACCTAAATATAAGGACACTGATACACTGGAACTGAGAAGATGTAAAAAGACTAAAATTTCATAACTTCTTTGGAGCTTGTCTGGAGAAGAATAAGTGGAAAACTAGGGAAGAATAAAAGGGAAAGCAAGTTTAGAAATATAGTTTTACAAAAACAGTAATTTCTTTTTTTTTTAAATTTTATTTATTTATTTATTATTTTTTGGGGGGTACACCAAGTTCAATCATCTGTTTTGCAAATGAAAAAAGTGAGTTTCATTGACGTGGGAGATTTATAATTCTCAATTAGACAATGAGTCATACAATTGAGAACACAGACCCAATCCTAATAAAGACTTATAACCTTTCTTTGTTCCATGATCATGCCTAAACCCAAATGTACTACAGGAGAGAAAAAAAAGGATTAAATTTCTATTGGTGATCAAAAATATTATACTTGTAGGTAGCTGACAACGTATTCCATTTACTTTAAAACAAACTTCACTATTTTTTAAACCCATGAGGCCAGATTTTCTATTTTAAAATATGTCAGCAGCATTTTAATCATTGAGATCCATTCTTTCTTTCATGTATAAGCCCTTAAAATTACTTTAGAAATGAGCTCCAAGCTTGGGTCATTTTTCTCTAGCATAAATACTAGAAACTAAAAAAATAAAATAAAAACAAACCATTTCACTCTACCTGCTACATATAGTTTGCCAAAGTGAGATGTTTGTTGCCTAGCTATAAATGTAAGTCATAAAAAGTACTAAATGTTGACAGCTTTACTCCACCTGAAATTTACATTAGGTAGTCACTAGCCTATGGAGGGTACAATGTCTATGAAAGAACTCATCAAAAATATACATATAAAACATACAGCTGCCTTTTGTCTCAGAAGGCTGCATGACTTTCATCTCATCCCATAAATAATGGAGGCATTGGCACATTTATCTGCACACAATAACAAATCCCACCTTCTGGTAATTGTAAAAACACTGAAGCCTGTTATTGACCTTGTGTAAAATATAGGCATGGGACAAAAACATGAAGAAACTTTTTGTCTGTCTATATCCACTTCTAAAGCCCCATCACACACTTTGAAAACCATTAAACCAAAAGTCAGTGATGTGAAAAGACAGAGGAAAAATATATTATCGAATAAAGCAAAACAGACAAGTTAAATCAAAAGATGCATTCATCCACACCATGTCACTCAATATTCCACTTTTCTCTGCTTAAGTTATTTTTGAGATATTTGCATTAAGGGAAGGCTAAAAACTTCAGATCTCAGAGCTATGACTTACAATGTTTCTTCTCACATTCTTTTACTTTGCTAGCTCATTTTGTAAATGAATAGTTTCTATGGATGTATTTCCAAGGTATAAAACTTTACCTATATTGTTAGAGAACACGTTTTCTGGTTGAGTTACACTGAAAATGATCAACAAATACTTATTGATCACTGTTTGCAAGTACTTATTGTATCCTTATTCTAATCTCTGCCAGTTTCCCCGGGCAGGGCTTTAGAAGTACAACACTGTCCAGTGCCCCAGGGAGTATAATATGCATACATTATGGACAGACAACATGAAAATGGTAAGTCATTAAGTCCTCCAATGAGCAATGCACAATAATTACCATAATGGCTGGAGAAAGGAGAGAGAAATACAAACTATAGCAGGGAAAAGAGGCCCTTTACAGAGAGATCAAATTTGAGCTGGTTCTTGTAGACTGGAGTTGGATGGATGGAGAAGACAACAAAGACGATTCCACCCACAACAGAGAAGTGGAAGGGACAAAGTATGTGTGGAAATGTACATGAACTTAATAAGTGCTCCAAGGACAAGAAGATGGATTTACCTGGGGGACAAAAGAGGTGAAAGAGATGTGAATTTGGATAAGAAGTATAATTACCAACTATTAAAGGTCTTCAAAAATAGGGTAAATAGTTTGAATCTGATCTGAAAGGTGAGGGTGCGCAAATATTCAGAATGTGAGCCTCAACTTGCCCTTCCATACTAGACATCAATTTTTTAAGGAGTTTAGTTAGAGCAGTTTAAGGTTCATAGCAAAACTGATGGATTGGTACAGAGATTTCCCATATACACCCTGTACCCACACGAGCAGAGCCTGCTCCATTATCAAAATCACCCACCTGAGTGGCACATTTGTTACAACTGAGGAACTCAACGTTGCCACATCATTCCACCCAAAGTCCATCATTAACTTTGGGTTTGTTCTTGGTGTAATACATCACACATGACAATTTGATCAAAGTGCTCCATCTCCCTGAGGCCAGGAAGAAACTTAGACTCTTTAATTCTTGGTCCTAATAAATTATTAAAATTTTCCATAAGGTCAACGCCTTTTGTCATCCTGGGTACTGGCAGCCATTTGAAACATAAAGCCAACAGGTGAAAGTGATCGTGAAGCATGGGCTGGGGTGTAGGAGGTAGAGTCAATCAATTAAAACATTGCTAAAATTTTCCAGACAATGGATCCTGAAAATAGCTAAATTAAAGGTGAAGGATTTAATGGAAGGTGTGCTGAAAGATGAGAAAATAGTGCAAAAGAGCTGAAAAGGGATATAGCATAGGGCAGAGACAGAAGGGTTTACTTAAAGCAGGTGGAAGAAAACACTTTCCTTTACAAATAAATAATTCCACAAATATTTACTAGAAATCTAACATTTACCAGCACAGGGCTAGAACATTTATAAACCTATCTGAACTAATTCTTGTGAAATCAGTAATAATTTTTTTTTTCAAATAAAAAATGAGGAAAGACTCAGAGAAATTAAAAACAGCTTGTTCCATGTCCCATACCCTTTCAGCTCTGTCATGTATCTTCTCTTTCAGATGAGATGAAATATAAGAGAAAAGATGGGGGGAAAAAATCCCTTGCTTAGTTGAATTTACATTAAAAATATCAATTAGGAGTTACTACCTAAGTAGTAGTTTAGTACTAGGAAGAATTCAGCAGGAAACAAATATTTTCACTACTCTTATTTTGAAAATTAGAATTGCTTTTGCACTCTAAGTATAAAAAAATCTATTAATCTTGATAGCGTTAAACCTGATACAATTAAAGCTGACTTTCAAGATTAAGGAAGGTTTGACTAAAAATTACTTCATCTAAATTTGTAGTAGTGGGACATTATCAAAGGGAATGAAACACATTGTATGTGGAGTCCCCTAAACTGTATTTATAGTAATACTTATTTGGATCATTCAGAAAATAGAAATACTGAGAATTCTTCTGTTGGGTATTTTTGTTTTTCTTCTTGCTGTTTCAGAAGATTGAGCCAATAGTGCATATTTTATCAAACAATTATCAGATACCCACCTCACAGTGTCTGGAAATATGCTCAGTAAATATTTGTTGGCTGAATGATAGACTGACTGGCAGAGATAATATTTATTATCCTAGAAGAGATAATTAGCTAAATAGCTTAGAATAATGTCATTCTTTTGTTCGGGATTATGCAGGCTCACCACTTCACTGAGTAATTTCCACATTCTCTCAATGAAAGAACTTTAAGATCTACTCCCACGCCTACCTACACCCTCTTCTGTGACCTCATCTCCACCTTCTCTCTCCCTCAATCTCTGCAGACCAGTCACACTGGCCTTCCTGACGTCCTCAAAAGCCCAGATGGTTCTATTTATGGTGGAGTTTGCTGTACCATTTTCTCTGCATGGAATGTTCTTCCCATTTTCTTTCCTCCTTCAAGTCTTTGCTCAAATCTCATCTTTTCAGAGAGACCTACAGGAGCCCCCTATTTAATTTTGTTACCAGCTGCCACCTCTACCCCTTAGCATTTCCATGCCTTTTCTCTATTCTCCTTTTAGTTTTCCTATAGCATTTATCATATTTTATCACTATATGATAAATATTTAATTTAAAACTCATTTAAATATTAAATTTATTATTTTTCTACTATATTTATAAACTCAATGAAAACAGGAATTTTTGTCTTTCTCATTCACTGATGTATCCTGAACATCTAGAAGAAGCCATATGTTCAAAAATATTTTTCAAATGAATGAATTAATAAATAATAATAATGGTAAATAATAATGGTTAATGCTTTCCAAGAGCATCTACTTTCTATAAGAATTAAGTGTTAAACTGCCTACTAAGCATGATTGCAATTTTCTTTTTCACTTAAGTAAAAAGTGAGGAAACTGAGATTTAGGTTGAATAATATGCCCGGATTTTCACGGCTAGTAATTAGATGTCTGACTCCAAGTCTGTAAACCCTCTCTACAGATTGCTGAGGCTAGAGCATACCAAAAACCATGTTAACTCTTTGCTCTTAGTGAAGACATAGCAACCTTCAAAGGTAACGTTGTAGAACATGGAAGATATTTGCTATAGAAGGAGAGTCCTCTGGGAAATGATGCTGTAATATAATCAAATTTATAAATTTTTATTCAAGATTGAATGATGCATTATAGCAATACTTCTAGGAGAAGAAAGGAAATTTTTCTTAAACTGTGTGACTATATACTCCATCTTTCTTTTTCTGCTAATTATGATTGGATTCATAAATTAGAAAATCATTCAAAACACATAAGTAAGCTTATTCAATTATTTCACACTCAGGTGGACTGCACAATGATTTCATGTAATATCTTTATTATAATAAGGTAAATTATCATTCAAAAATATTTCAATGATTTTGTATTTTAAACTTTCATTTTTGAGACATATACAGCTTTTCCGTCACACTACTAATTTATTATAACCCTCTTTCTGCCTCACTCAAATTGTGTCAAAGGTCAGTTAAGAATGTTTTAAACATGTCAACACCATCCATTAAGCTCTAGTAGCTTAGAAATCTCATAATTATTCAATCATCTGAGAGTAATAAAATATTTTAAAATGCAATCTTATTTTCAACATAAGCTTAAAATGAGGTTGTAGCAAAAAAGAAAAATCTCCAACTTATAAAACTCTCTAAACTACAAAAGTTTCTATTAAAAACCAACAAGAAAAAGTACATTTTAATTTGGTGCAACTGCAGCATATGACAAAATGGAAAATGGTTCTCCTGTGAAAGGCAATCTTCCCTTTGTCAGAACTCTGACAAGCCAAAGAGGACTTACTTATTGATCTTTCTCCTTGTAAAAAAAAATAAAAAAAGAATTGTCTCAAGGAAGCAAAAAAGAAGGTAAAAAGTTAAAGAGTTAAACTTCATTATACAAAACCAGTAAAGGCAAAGATAATTTACCAAAATATTATGTTATATGATGTGCATTGAAGAAAAACACTAAGATTCCAGTTCTGGTCAGTGGAAACATTTATTATTGCATTTCAGAATGCTGCTTCTTTATTTCTACAGGGAGACTGCACCATCTTGAAAATACTATTTTGAAGTGATTGCTACCAAAAACTATTTTTTCTTCTCCCTCCCTCTCTCTCTTTCTTCATTTTTTAAAATTATGGTAAAATATACAGAAACTAAAATTGATCATTTTAACCATTTTTAAGTGTACAGTTCTGTGGCATTAATTGCACTCACATTGTTGTCTAACATTTATTTTTTAAACATTTGTAAGTAAAACATCTTATTATCGTCCCACTTGCTTCATCATATTTATTTGCCTGAGCCACACACTAGAAAACAGATTAGGAACAGGGAGAAAGTATTTAGGGAGTTCTATAACCACATGATTTCAATTTCCCAAGTGAAGTATGTGATATAAGAACATTGATCAGCCTGGAAATTAAGACACCTTTGCTTGCCTTTACCTTTTTTTTTTTTTTTTTTGCCATTTTTGGTAAATTCATGTGAATCCCACCACCCTATCCCAAAGTGTGCTCCTTGGATTATCAGTTCTGGGGATGTCTGTGTTACCCAGAAAAGGAATATGTGATCAGATAAATTGGGACCCACTAGGTTAAACGGATTTCTTATCTGCAGGGGTTTCTTAGGATGTCCCATTTGCTGGTGTCCATTGCAGCTCTAAGTCAGAGAGGTGACCTACAGGTTTTACAAAGATATTTAATCAGTGAACTCTGATATTACTTGAGAATATTTTAGGACTATTTTGCAACAGAGTACGTTTTGAAAAACATGAGGATTCAGTTCTATAGATCTATCATTCTGATTTTTACAATATCATTTGATACTTAAAAAAAAATAAAAATTTATTTTGATGTTTCCTCATCCTGAAACCTACCATCACTTTTCATACCCACCATCTGTCCTGAACTGCCCACCTGATTACCTCAAAACTCTGTATCTTTCTGCCATTTGTTCACCCAACATTTTTACTCTTGAAATTATATTTCCCTTCAAAAGAAGCTATGACAAGAAATATATCAAAAAAAAGTGAGTGAGAAAAAAATTCATTATCTAAGTCTTAAAAAACAGGAAACCCAAAGCATACTGAAGGAAGGCCTTGTAAGAGAAGTGGCTCAGGAGCTTTGTGTTGTGGGACAGGCAACAAGAAAGTTCTAATGAGGTCATCTCAGCATGCCTTCTGCAGACCCTCCCCATGGGGTCAGCACCACACTTGTATTAGCAAGGAGGGATCCATCACTCTTCTATTCTGTTCAGTGCTGTGTTCATGTTGTCCCCCATACTCACCCCAACCCACCACTACTTTAAAGAAAAGGTTGGCTTCTCCAGATTCTAGAAGAAGATCGGAGTGTTCAGTCCACTCTCTGACTAAAAAGAAGGATGAGTCCCAGATCCCAGCCAGTGCCAACTGATAAGAACATCAGCTACCATGAAACCAATCTTAAGGGACTTCCCTGGAGGTGCAATGGTTAAGAATCCAGCTGCCAATGCAGGGGACGTGGGTTCAATCCCTGGGCCAGGAAGATCCCACATGCCACAGAGAAACTAAGCCCTTGTGCCACAACTACTGAGCCTGTGCTCTAGAGCCCATAAGCCACAACTATTGAGCCCATGTGCCCCAACTACTGAAGCCTGCATGCCTAGAGCCTGTGCTCCGCAACAAGAGAAGCCACTGCAATGAGAAGCCTGCACACTGCAATGAAGAGTAGCCCCCGCTGGCCACGCATGCAGCAATGAAGACCAACACAGTCAATCAATCAATCAATCAATCAATCAATCAATGTACTTAAAAAAAAAGCCAATCTTAAGATGCTTAAGATTTTTGGCTTTTCTTTTAAATTTTGGTCTTCTGCAAGGTCAACACAGAACCACCTACACATGGTAAGAATAAAAAGATTTTGCTCATTTTCACTAATATTTATTTACAGCATACTCTGTGGTAGACAATGAGCCATTTAAACCCATTGGCATTGAGACTGTTTCATCCTTATAAAGAAAAATCAAAGATATTTTGACATGGGCACTGGGATCAGCAATCTCCTTAGCCAGAACTTCCAAAACAGAATGCCTGCAAATACCAAACTAGGCTCTCAGCAGTCTTAGACAATGGGAGAATTTTCTTCCTTAGACCATTATAGTGGTGGTTGATCAATATCTTAACTATCTAAGACCACTGCAATGCTCTGTGAAAGGCAGCACACTGGTAAGGGGATGTTTGCCAAAACTAGGAACTCCTTGAGTTTGATTTTTTCCTCGTGTCTTCCCACCTCCCTGACCTACAGCTAAAGAATGATCATTGGTTCCTGTAAGGCTTTCAGATCTCTACCCATCCCAATTTGGAGGTCTCTCTGTCTTGGTCTCTGTCTCTCTGTCTGCTCTCTCTCTGACTCCCTCTTTCAATTACTCTCTCCATTTCTCTCTTTCTCGCCATCAATCTCTCTGCCTCTCTCTCCTTGACTTAGTCCCTCTTTCCTAACCACTAACCACTCAGCATAGTTTCAACTAGAAGCACAATTGCTTCTGAAAACAAAAGTGAGAAAAACAGGGAAGACAGGGTATGTAAGGGCAACATTTGCTTTTTGACCTATTGCAAAGTCTTTACCAAAGACAAGTGCTGTGGGTTGAACCGTGTGCCCAAAAGATATGTTGAGGTCCCTAATCTCTAGTACCTGTGAATATGACCTTACTTGAAAATAAGGTCTTTGCCGATGTAATCAAGTTAAAATGAGGTCATACTGTATAGGGTAAGCCCTAAATCCAATAACGGGTGTCCTTATAAGGAGACAGAAATTTGGAGACACTGCTTAGACACAGAGGGGAAAAGCCATGTGAAAACAGAGGGAGAAACTGGAGTGATGCAGCTATAAGACAAGGAACATTAAGGATTTCCAGGAACCCCCAGAAGCTATGAAGAGCCAAGGAAGGATTCTTCACTAGAGTACTAAGAAGCAGCATGATACTGCCCATCCCTTGATTTCAGATTTCTAGCTTCTGGAACTGTAAGAGAACAAAGTATGCTGTTTTAAAACACCCACTTTATGGTAATTTGTTATAGCCTCCCTAAGAAACTATTACCCAAGTGAGAACAAACGTTTAGCTACCTACATGAAAAATGGAAAAGAAATAATTTGGAAAGAATAAAACCCAGATTAACATCTTAATAAATTACCTGGCACATCAGGATGTTCACACAGGAGAACTGTAATATCTTGTAAGCTCTTAGTAACTGTGGTTAATTCCAGTTTACAAATACATATTGAGTACCTCTTCTGGGCCATTGGAAGGTAAATAGACCATATTTTTACTCCAAAAGGAGTAAAATGCATTGGACGTGCAATAGACACAGGACCACATGCTTTCAATAAGTGTGTAAGACACTTTAGAGGTAAGGAGAAAGAAAACTTAATGCGAACTTGAAGCTCTGCAGAAGGCTTCCACCAGAAAATAAAGCCTCAGTTGGGTCCTACAGGATGAATAGGCATTGACAAAGGGAAGAATGGTACAGAGGGCATCTGAGGCAGGGTAGAGCATGACCAGTGTCAAAGGTGGAATACAGAGCATGATGACCAGCTGTGTGTTCTGAAAGGGTAAACTCTAATCTGGAAGGAAAGCCCAGAGAGGCAAATAGAGACCGAGATGTGAAATGTCTCATGTGTCATTCTAATACAGGTATCCAGAACTTAAGAGTGTGAAAAATGGGAACTGATGGCGGCTTTTAAACTAAGAGGTCAGGTTTTCACATTGCATATTTCACTTTTGTGTAGAAGGTAAACTGGAGCAAGACAAGGCCTCTTGCATAAAAACTGTAGTTGGAAACTGGCTGAGGCAGGAGTGGTATCTCACAACCGGAAAGATGAAGGACACTGAGGATGCGCCCAGCACAAACTGCACTACTAGAAACGCTCTGGGCACTACTGCATGGCTAGTGAGTGCCTCTCTGCTGTGCTCTCTGTGATCTGGGGTGAGCATCCATAACCTCAGACTGATTTGAATTAATATAGTCCCTACTGGTCATCTCAAAGCACATTATACTAAAGCCTTACAGGTGTCTTCCCTTCTCCATCCTTTTGTAATGGAGTGGGCTATTGGTGTTTTGTATTTGTCCACTATCTATATCCCTAGAAAACGTTATGATGTAGCACTACATTGTCATCTAATGGATTCACCCTCATGAACTCTATCCATCATGATATACTCAAAGAACAGACTGAAAACTGCAGGAAATGGAATGCAGCTCTTCTCAGTGCCAACTACTGATTTCAAATGATCCATCAACCCTTCTTGTGGCAGCAAGTCCTGAGTCACCATTCTGCTAGGGTATCTTTGCACACCAGGCTTTTTGTTCTGCCATGCAGGACTTTCCCACAGCTCTGCTCCTCTTCAGTCACAAAGGTTTATCCTGTGCTCAGTTTATCTGCCCAACCGTCTACCTTCTGATGAATGCCAAGTGTGCCATTAATTTCCCTTTGGCTCCTAGCTCACATCCACATAGTGTCATGATTTCTCTACCTCTTCCTAATTTTTCTTGACTCACAACCCCTTGAAAAACCAATCAAATGGCTGTTCTTTGCTTTGGTGGTGATATACAGAGTGATGTTACTTTCACTAAATACAATTTTTCTGAGGTTTATATTCACATTGTCTCAGTCTACTCTCTTCTTACAAAAAAGGATTTGCCAGCAGGAGAAATTATGTGCAGAATTAAAGGATAAACCAGTCTTTATCTATGTGATCTTAGCTACAATAACCTATAAAGACCCTCAAATTCAAAAAAGAATATTTTATCTTCTGTTAACACAGTACTTTGTTTTATTCAAGCTAATAAAAAGTTTATCTTTTTCTATAGTAAGGGATAATAAGGACTTTTGAACAGAGTTTTCTCTAGGTGAAAAAAGAAAATACATCAAAAAGCATAATCTGAATAACATTAAAAGAAATGTGTATTTGTAAGAAACTCTTCTGTATGTGACAGAAATTCAACTCAAACTAGCTTAAACAAAATAAACTCCTTACCTTATTCACAACTAGAAATTCAAGGGGTAAAGATCAAAACTATAAAAATCTCAAGTGATCTTATTAGTTGTATTTTCCTCTCTTTCTCTCTTTATTCCTTCATCTCCGAGTGCCTCTTCTTCCTGTTATTCTCATTCTCTTCTACTGTGAAAATCTTGAGCCATGTATGTGTAAGCGTAGAAACTGATTTTTGCCAGTTGAAATCATTCCAGTTTAAAGGGTAAAAGAAAAGGCATCTCTGTCCATATAGCCATCTATAAAGTCTGAAAAGTATTATGATTAAGTCTGTTGGGCGCCTCATCCATTTCCGAGCCAATCACATGGCTATGTAAGGGGGAGAGAGTGGTTAATCACTCCCATCAAACTACTCCCAGTGGAAGAAGAGGCACCATAAAAGAAGAGGAATGATATTACCAAAGGGGAGGTGGAATGCTGGGCTTGCGGGGGTAGGTGGAAAGCAAAGAAAGGCTTTGTCAGTGTTCTGAATCCCAGCTGGAGATAAGTCTGAGAAAAGGTAGAAATTTCTCCCAGCACAGAAAAATCGCAAGGAAAACAGAAGGACAAACCAAGGGAGCACTCCACCCACTGTTGTGAAAACGGAGAATAGATACAATTCTTACCCCCAGCCAAAAGTTTCTAACAGAGGAATTAACCTGAGTTTACCAAGTCTGTTTTTCATCCAAGCTAGAATGCGTGCATGCGTGTGCATGTACACCACCCCCTCCCCCCACCAAATTATCTTCAATGTATAGATTAGAGTCATGGGATAAATGGTTCCTCCAGAATTTTATGGGTGCAGGATTCTTTATCCTAACAGTTTTGTTTTATCTCTTAGGGAATATTGTCTCTCTAAAATAGACAAAAGGACAAATTTATTAGTCTTCACTTCTTCTGGCAGATCTTCCTAGAGCCAGAAAAAATATTCCTGGCCTCCAAATCTCCAGAATACTAACTCCATACCATTCTTAAGAGACTTAGCATAATTTGTATTGAATTCTAGCTAATTATTACATTTTTATATATCCTGTTTGGAAAAGTTTTGAAGAATATCTACTAAAAAGAACAGTAATAGCTAATTTTGAGCAACTACTATGAGGCAAATCATGCTAATTCTGGGTGTGTAAACATATATTTATACGCTTCTGTACATGTGTATATATGTATACATGTGTGTGTGTTGCTTGAAATATACCTAAGAGATAGATGTCCCATTTTTAGATGAAAAAATTGTGGGTCCAAAGGTAGAATTAGGTTGTCCGTGATTAACTACTGATAA
Organism: Hippopotamus amphibius kiboko; assembly: GCF_030028045.1. Taxonomy (NCBI): domain Eukaryota; kingdom Metazoa; phylum Chordata; class Mammalia; order Artiodactyla; family Hippopotamidae; genus Hippopotamus; species Hippopotamus amphibius. The sequence goes on from NC_080198.1 coordinate 15,244,248, forward strand.
GAGGCAGAGCTGAGATTTGAACCCCCATATGTGTTGCCCCAAAGCTCCTAGAATAGTTTGGAAGGGGCATGATTAGAGAGAGACCAGTTAATAGCTATGGCTGTAATCCAGGTGACAGAAGATAATGCCTTGACCTATGGTGATGCAGGGAATATTGAGAAAACTAAAGTGGATTTAAGGATATTGTAAGTTAGCATCGACAGATTTTGACATGAAAGTTGAGCTCTGCTCCATTCACCAGTGTCCCAGCGTTTGGAACACCAGTGTTTGGAGGTATTTAGAAAACACATCTTGGGTGAGAGGGTGGGAACTGGGGAGGATGATGCTGCTGTAAGCCTGCTCTGAGTATTTAAACCTCTTCTGCTGAGGACCTTCTCCTAAATCAGATAAGCTGGGAAAGGAAACTAATAGGTCAATGTCTTGGGCAGTCACTCTCTTAAGAGCACAAGGAAACTTAGGAGAGCGAGAGAACTCTGGTTGTGCCATTTCTTCAGGGCTTAAATTGAAAGGCAGGGTATTGGGGAAGGAATCTTTGAGATTAAGAAATTAGTCACTTTGGGGTAATTAACCTGAGACAGAATAGACGTTTCCCCGTCTCCACTAACTGTAACCCCAAGAAGATTTATGAATCACTGGCCTGGATCTCCAATAATTTGGTGTTTGCTCTCACATTTGCATGTTACTTTTGCATCCAGGTTGCCTATGAATATGTAGATACTCTCAGTAAACTAACCTTTCAAATGATGAATGCAAATTTAAAAACAGATTTTACTTATTGGAAGACATTAATCATTTTAAACTGTATTAATGAATAACTAATTAAGGTTAGGGAAATCTTGTTAAATTTTCAAAATCAAATTTAACTTTTATATGACAATGATACTCAGTCATCCATTAAAGTGGTAGTAATTATCTATTAGTCTAGTGACATTTAGTACCACAGAAAGGTTGTATGTTAAATGGCTTCTATTCTGGGGACGATTTCCAGATTAGAATTGGAAAAACAAAATATAAGAATTTTGAGTCATATATGTACAGACTGGATTCAAGATTTACGGCAGAAATGTAAAATGTAATGTAGTCCCTTCCATATATATTACCTTCCTCCTTCCCTCTCGACCATACTTTTCTCCCTACCTTCCTCCCTCAGCACTTCCTTTCTCTTTCTTTCTCTGTCTCTCTGTTCTATTCTTCCATCCTCTTTTTTTAACATTTGCTTATGTTCTTCCCAAAATAATCCAGCAGAGGGCGAATGTTCTTTGCTTAAATTTTATAAACCTGGATGAAAGTGAATTTAAACTCTGTCTTCCTCTTTTTATGTGTGCAACAAATACAGGATTTTCACGCTTTTCTGGGTCCCTAAATGTCCCCTCTTCTCTTGCAGTTCTCTGTGGTTAACAAATCCACGTGAACACACCAAGAAATGATGACCTCTTTTTTTTTTTATTAACAACCTGTTTATTGTTTCTAAATAAAAATGTGCTCCATGAGACATATTTTAAAAACCAGTTAAAGATGAAGTAATCCCCATGTCTAATTTTATGTCACCATAAAACTCCTTCCCCTAAATATGTAAGTAAGCGTCAAATAGTAAAAGTTGGAAAATAGGAGTCATAAATTAATAGTAAACAAGGAGAGACAAAGCAGCACTAAAAAAGTGGTTGCATTAAAGCTTATAAAAGTTATGGCTCAATTTTAATCAGCATAATGTGGTTGCTTTGTATTTATGTCTGAGCAGTAGTTTTACCCTATGCAGAGAATGCTTCTAGGAGATACACTGTGGAATTACACGTGAAATAGCCAGAAGCTTTGGGTCAACAAAATTCTCCTTCACTAATCCCTACATTAGAGAAAATATAGCATACCTTTATGTTTCTCATTTAAAAAAGGAATTAAAATTTTTAACTAATTTTAAGAGAAATCACCTTTAAGATTCAGCATTTAGTCTGATAATATCTTGGAAGGCTTTCTTTAATACAACAGTGCTTGTTTCTAGAGTTTTAGGAGTATTTTTTTCTTAATTATTTGTTGGGTGGCTGGTTGGTTTGTTAGTTGATTTTAATTTCATAAGTAGTACACAAATACAATGCCTTAAATTTTTAACTAAAGAGAAATAGAGAATGTAAGGCAAAAGTCATTCATTAACTGATTCACTCATTCAAACAACTACTAAACTACTACTACCTACTAGCCAAGGACAGCACCTGGTGATGGTCATTCTGTGAAGAAATGGAGACAAGGACCCTCCCCTCACAGAGCTTTCAGTTTGGATGTTTTTCATTTTCCTTCCCAATTATCCATTTGATATAAATCCTTTCATACCATTTGACATCCATTTTTTTTGCACCCATATTTTGTTCAGTTCTACTGAGGTACTATCAACAAGCAAAACTGCAAGATATTTATAGTGTACACTGTGATGATCTATATGTATATTCCCTTTGGACTGTGTGTGTGTTTTCACATAAATGGCATTCAACTATTTGTGTTGTGTTCTCCCTTGTTTTTTCCCTATTATCACTCTATCAATGAACTTCAGTGTATAGAGATTGACTGCATAATTATTAACCACTTCTTTGTATTATAAATTATGGACATGCCACAATTTATTTTACTGCCCCATATGGGTAATCTATAAGTATTCTCATATTTTTACTATTGAGAAGAATGTGGTAAAGAGCATTCTCCCTCCTAGTATGTCTTCTACTTTCCAGCTCACTCCCTATAGTGGACCCCAACGTCAACACTTCAGTAGATCCCATGGGGACCTAAAATCCTTCCTGAAATTTGGATTTGGCCACCTGAAATCCACTCCTTCCCCTACAGTCACCTATTAAAACCACTCCTCTGCGTAAATCCTCACCATTATCTCTTTACTCACTTGGCAACCCTGGGTAACTCCAAACCTCTACCTATCCTCTGCCTGTGTCTATGCAACTGAATGTGTTTGGAGGAAAATCACAACTAGCTGATCAGTCTCACTTGAAATTCACAAAGTCAGACCTCAACCAGGTCTTTCAGCCTCCCTGGCTGTGACACTGTGTTTCCTAGTCATTTCACTCTCCAGGTCTCCTAGATGACTATTTCATAATTCCTTCTCTTTGCAAATCCCCAACATCCCTTTCCCTAACTGAGATATTAAAGTAGTCAGAGAAAAACTAGAATAGCTCCACCTACACCAGCCACTGCATCAACACACCCCAGAAGGTCTACACCCATATATTCCTTCCTACCTCCAGTTTCTACTGTTCTTCCCTCTTTTACCAAAATTCAGCCCCTCCTTTTGTAGTCTAGATTCTAGATATACTTCTCTCTATTTCTCAAACACTCCACAATTGTCCTACCTCACAGTCTTGGTGTTAGATATTACCTTATCAAGAAATCTCTTTTTTCCAGATTACCAAGTTTTTCCCTGCTCATCTCTTTCACAGGCATAACCTCACTACCCCACTTCATATTTTGCTACCCCAAAAAACCTGATGTCCATTAGCCTGCACTACCTGTTCCATAGCACTATCCTCCTATAAACTAGCACATCATTCTTTTTTTTATTATATATATTGTACATAACCCCCACCTTAGAAAATAAGCTCAATGATGACAAGTTATTTCTTTTGTTTTGTCTTTTATTCTCTGATCTGTATTGCCAGTTTCTAACACAGATTGTGGACCCTATAGATGCTCTATAATATTGGCTGAATGAATAAATTAATATCTCTAGGTATCCATGTTTAGAAATTTGTCTAAAAGGGATCCCAACCAGTGGAATTGCTGGATCTGCTGGCATATCCACTTAAAATCTGATAGTTTCTATTGAATTCTCCTCTAAAATGGTTAGGCCAATTTACAGTCCTATAAATAGTATGAAACTGTGTGTTTCTCTACAATTTAATAAACAATTTACATAAGTAAATTTGAGTAATTTTTGCCAATCTAATAGCCCAAACAAATCTTAATTCGAGTTGCATTTCCTATATTATGTGTTAGGTTGAGCATATTTTCCTATCTTTGCTGGTGATTTGTATTTCTTAATGAGTAGCCTGATTTTCTAGGCAGTCTTTAGGAATTCCAGATTTTCGCTTCTGTCTTTTATATATGCTATAAATGTAACCAGTATGTAAATAAACTGGACTCTAGGGGTTAATTCTGAAGCAACCATTTTCACTTCTGCTTTCTCTTTACGTTTATTCAAATGAAACTTGTTCTTCCCCAGCCACTGGGTGAAAACTTGGGTAACTTCATTTCTAGTTGCTTTTAGGTAAGAGAAATAGCATAGACTTAGAGAGTAAAGTATACAAATAGCATGCAAATAGTACAGATTTAGAAAATACAAACAGTATACATATAATATGGAAATAGTTCAGACTGAGAAAGCGCACTTTCTCATTTAATAATCAAAACTCCAAAACTGGTTTAAAATTGCAGCCTATCTGCTCTCAGTTTGAGCTCTAGAGGGAAGCCTCCGGCTAGGAAAGGGGGATTTGGCTGAAGTTTTCATTCTTTCTTCTACTTTCCCAGCCTTACTGACTTTAGTTTCTGGCTGTTGTGGGTGGGGGTATTGGAGAGAGGAGGAAGGAAGTTAAGGGGGTCAAGGGTTTGCAAAAAGCCCTTAATTGATAGATACTGCACTAGGATGAGATGGAGTTTTCTCTGCTTTGCAGATAATTAAACCAGACTCTCACACAGGGCTTGCGTGTGTTCTGTCTGGCTCTCTCATCTTTTGACCTGTGTGAATGTTTGGAAATCCAGCAGTAACTCAGGTAAGGTATTTTTTTGTTTGTTTTTCTTTTTGATTTTTGTTTTTTTTTGATTTTTTGTTTTTTTTAAAATTGGGGTATAGTTGTTTTACAATGTTGTGTTAGTTTCTACTGTACAGCAAAGTGAAGTACAGTTCCCTGTGCTATACAGCAGGTTTTCATTAGTTATCCATTTTATTCATATTAATGTATATATGTCAATCCCAATCACCCAATTTATCACTTCCCCGATGCTTTCCCCCCTGGTGACCATATGTTTGTTCTCTGCATACGTTTTCTCTATTTCTGCCTTGCAAACTGGTTCATTGGTACCACTTTTCTGGATTCCACATATATATGTTAATATAAGATATTTCTTTTTCTCCTTTTGATTTACTTCACTCTGTATGACAGTCTCTAGGTCCATCCACGTCTCTACAAATGACTCAATTTCATTCCTTTTATGGCCGAGTAATATTCCATTGTATATATGTACCACATCTTCTTTATCCATTCATCTGTCAATGGACATTTAGGTTGCTTCCCTGACCTGGCTATTGTAAATAGTGCTGCAGTGCTCATTGGGGTGCATGTGTTTTTTTGAATGATGTTCTTCTCTGGGTATATGCCCAGGAGTGGGATTGCTGGGTAATATGATAATTCCGTTTTTAGTTCTTTGAGGAACCTCCATACTGTTCTCCATAGTGGCTGTATCAATTTACATTCCCACCAACAGTGCAAGAGTGTCCCCTTTTCTCCACACCCTCTCCAGCATTTATTGCTTGTAGACTTTTTCATGATGCCCACCCACCTTTCAGAGTAATGAAAAAAAAAAGTAAACAAATGGGACCTAATGAAACTTAAAAGCTTTTGCACAGCAAAGGAAACTGCAAACAAGACAAAAAGACAATCCTCAGAATGAGAGAAAATATTTGCAAACAAATCAACGAACAGAGGATTAATCTCCAAAATATATAAACAGCTCATGCAGCTCAATATCAAAAAAACAATAAAACCAATCAAAAAATGGGCAGAAGACCTAACAGACATTTCTCCAAAGAAGACATGCAGATGGCCAACAGACACATGAAAAGAAGCTCAACATCACTAATCATTAGAGAAATGCAAATTAAAACTACAATGAGGTACTACCTTGCACTGGTTAGAATGGGGATCATCAAAAAACTCCACTAAAGTTTGATTGACCTGTGTGGACAGGTCCTGAAACAACATCCCTCAGCCTATTTCCAGAATATGACCCAGCTCCTGATTACTCGTGGGTCGGACACATTCTGGGAGAACAGCGATTTCTGTGACAGCTCACAAGCCCATCTCTCAACCTTGACATTTCTCAGGTGGGAATCAGGCACAGTTGTCACTTCTAAGTGCAGTGGACACTTTGCAGGTTCTCCTCTTGAGCCACTAGTCTTCTCAGTGGTTTTGAAATGTGCATTTTTTCACCAAGTAGAACAGCTCATGCTACAGTTCACTTCAGACATCTTTTCTACAAATACTTCTGGTCCCATCCCCATGGCCACCCCCACATCCTTATATAATATAGCTGAGGGATTAAGAGCTGTGTAACTGGCATTCAGATATTGCCATTAAAAATGTCTATCTTGGCCTGATATTGCTATTTTGAATGTCTGTTGTATCTTGGTGTTGTGGTTGAACCTCCAATTTAATAATGTTACACAGATATTATCTTGCTAAGGTATGACTTGTCTTTTTTGATGTATTTTTGTCCCATCACATCTTAAAGTTTTTACACAATTAAATTTTCCAATATTTTCCCAGGCGTGTGTGTGTATCTTGTTCAAGGCACCATGCCTAACTCAAGATAATAAAATATCCCTATTTCCTTCTACACATTTTATTTATTAGTCTATTTATAGTCTCCATCTGTGATTTATTTTGATGTATTTTGTAGTATAGGTCATCCAATTAAATTTTTTCCTAAATGAAAGCCAAATGGTGTCAAAATGGCTGTGCTTTTCCCACTGATGTGAAATGCCATCTTTATCACATACTTAACTCCTGAGTAGGATTCAAATCTGACCATGCAGGTATTTTTCCCTTTGTAAATGATGGGCATTCTATATTTTAAAAGGCCAGGTAATTTAATTACTGATATGAGCAACATGTCTATTTTACATGTTTCCATAAATTCTACAGAACAGTCAGGAGTCATTATTGCAAGTGCCTTAACCATCTTCTGGCTTTGTTATGAGCTTAAAAATAAAAATTAGATAATACAGACCAAGGCCTTTGGCAAACTATAAAATCATATATAAGTTTATGCATTATTCTTTTTGATCTTCTTTTATTTTAAGAATATATTTCTTAAAATCTTTAGACACCTACAGAATAGGAGAAAATATTTGCAAACAATACGACCGACAAGGGATTAATTTCCAAAAAATATGAACAGCTGATACAGCTCAATATTAAAAAAACAAACAACCCAATCAAAAAATGGGCAGAAGACCTAAAGTGACATTTCGCCAAAGAAGACATACAGGTGGCCAACAGGCACATGAAAAGATGCTTAATATCGCTAATTATCAGAGAAATGCAAATCAAAACTATAATGAGGTGTCATCTCACACAAGTTAAAAGGGCTATCATCAAAAAGTCTACAAATAATAAACACTGGAGAGGGTATGGAGAAAAGGGAACCCTCCTACACTACTGGTGGGAATGTAGATTGGTGCAGCTACTATGGAAAACAACAGGGAGGCTCCTTAAAAAACTAAAAATAGAGTTATCATATGATCCCAATCCTGAGCATATATTTGGAAAAGATAAAATCTCTAATTCAAAAAGATGCATGCACTCCAATGCTCATAGCACCACTATTTACAATAGCCAAGACAGGGAAGCAACCTAACTGTCTACTGACGGATGAACGGATAAAGATGTGATTTTCATGATACAAGAATTGTTGCAATTTCATAAAATAATTAGGCTGAAAAATATCCACAGCATTCAAAATTGATTTACAAGAAAATGTCTACTCTTTCTATCTTCAAGCTACACATGAAAGAAACATCTTAGCACTAGAATTCAATTTCAAAACAAAATGGAAAAGCAAAACAAAATTGAAAAATAACAGTCAATAGACTTTTTTTTTTCTCCAAGTAAGAGTATTTCCCAAAAGTACCACTTGGGAAACTGTGTAATTTCAAAATTGTTTTCCAGAGGGAGAGACAGATTTTTTAGCCTTCCAGGTTGGTGCAACTACTATTAGTTTTAGGGGTTACTGAAAAGTGCCAGGCACTCAAATTAACAAATGGATATGTGCTTCTAGTGTGGACATTACCTCCTGAAATTTAACCTAATTTTCACCAAATAAATGCTGTGAATGAGAAAAAAAAAGATGTGATTTTATACACACAAACACACACACATATACACACAAAGGAATACTACTCAGCCATCAAAAGAATGAAATAATGCCATTTGCAGCAACATGGATGGACCAGAGATTATCATACTAAGTGAAATAAGACAGAGAAAGACAAACATATGATATCACTTATATGTGGAATCTTAAAAAATAATGATACAAATGAACTTATTTACAAAACAGAAATAGACTCACAGACACAGAAAACAAACTTATGGTTACCAAATGGGAAATGGGGGGAGGGATAAATTAGGAATTTGGGATTAACAGATATCCACTAGTATATATAAAACATATAAACAATAAGGACCTACTGTATAGCACAGGGAACTATATTCAATATCTTATAATAACCTGTAATGGAAAAGAATCTGTAAAAGCATCTATCTATCTGTCTGTCTATCTATCTATCTATCTAACTGAATCACTTTGCTGTATACCTGAAACATTATAAATCAACTATACTTTCATAAAAAAAAATTCTGAGTGACACATTTTAAAACAGCTCTAATTAAACAAGTCTCACATACATTTCCAAATATTATACTCAATAAGATAAAAATTATCTATTACAAATTGCTTATTTTAAAATTAGTTTTATGCAAGAAAATTATGTATGGCTTACTATTTCATTTCAAAATATTACATAGTTTAATAAATGTCAATTCTGTACTTTGATATTATATCTACATTTGGTTTGAAAGAGCCAAAGAGAAAAAAAACTGATTTCAACAAATCTGTCTCAAATTCAGCTGAGTCTGCTGAGTTGTGATAATGGAATGACATGATGAAATAACACAAATATTGTTATAGCTGCAATAAACAGGATCATGTTTTCCCCTGAGGAGAAAAAAAACAGAGGCTAGTAATATCAGAAAATTTTATTTTTGTCAGTTTCATTCTGCAGGTAGCTTTTATACGTTTTTATGTTTTAAAATATGATGCACAATGAATGCACTGAGCAGTTCTTATCGAGCCTAGTAGTTAAAAAAAATGAAATAGCACCAATTTTCTTTTGGTAAACTACTATAAAGAGAGCTATCCTTAGATTAAAAAAATAATGAGAATATTGCACAGTACGCTGTCAACTGCACATTTGTCTAATAACAAATCCTTCTAAGGATGAAGAGTTAATGAAAAATTACCTAGCAATCTGCTACCTAGAAGTTTGAGATCAGGCTTGGAGGATAAAAACTGGAAAGATCCTTTACCACATGCTTGAATTACCATGTGGTTTCAGGAGGAATATATTTGACCTTTGACTGCATATCTTTCAAAGGAAACACAAGGGGGATTTAGGAAAGCCTCAGGGTCACACAGGAGTCAAATCTAGTTCTTCAATGATTGCATTTAAATGAAGGTGAAGACACAGTGCTCAAGAGATACTGGTTTGATGATTAGAGGAAGGAGGGGAAGAGAGAGGTAACAATAGTAGGCAGACAAATTCCAAATCTGACACATTTAAATCTGACATGTTTTAATAAGCTAAGAAAATGCCTTTTTGGTTCTTCTTTTTGTTATCGAAATAAAATCCCATCAAGTTATATCTGGTCTCTTCTTGGACTGAATCAGAGGAGAAACTGGTGCCTCAAAGACCCGTTGGCTTCATTCTTGAAGCTGTTCCGTGGGTTATCAGACCTCTACACACACACAGCAGCTGTCTGTTCTCTCTGCCCTTCTGACTACTGTGCTCCAGCCAACCAGAGAGCTGCCTTGGGCTTTCCTGTCAAGTCCAACTCATGGATCTGATTTGTGTTGGTCCTGCTGCCTCAAACATCTTGCAATAACTTATAAGAAGCATGCAGGCCAGAGGCTGGTATAAAAGCTCTAATTGTAAGAGAGGTGTACCAATAATATTTATTGCACATTTAAATGAAAGAGCAAAAGAGCCAATGATTATGCTAAGTGCTCTGTGTGAATCGTTTCACATAACCTCACAACACCTTATGAGGTAAGCACTCTTATTATTGCCACTTTTTGAAACTGGGATACAACCCACGGTGTCACAACTTGTAAGGGATAGAGTCAGTAGAAGAGCCTGGGTCCCTTGCTCTAAACCACTGAGTTCTCCTGCTTCTCCCAGGTCCTTGGGAACTGGAATGAAAAAGGGATGCTACGTTCAAACTCTGTATTGTTTGGGTTAAAGGACAAAGAGGCCCAGTCAGAAATGCTAGTAGTCAAATGCTACTCTCTGAGGGTAGCAAGAAAACTAAGAGTAATTATGATTCCCAGCTTGTTGAATGAAGATGGAGATAGGTAAGTAGGGTAGAAACTGCCTGAGGAGTCCAGTGAAGTTAACCAAACGACTTCATCCCTCATGCCCTCAGCCACATTATAGTGCAGGTATACTTCATAAAATTCACAGACTATAAGTTATCTTTTCAGAGTCCAAAAAAGTTTCAGAGCCACATCCATTTTCACAACAGAAGCTCAGAATTCAAGTTGAAGAAAGATGGAGATTGACTTGGCACCAAATTCAAGACAGATTTGCAATTCTTCAGTAGCCACCTAAATTGAGAAAATATTTGGGGTAATGTTTTACAGCATTTTGGCAAAATAAAAACAGGAGAAACAGAATGAAAAGATCTGAAAACTGACTTTTTCTGAAATCTTACTTTGGAAATTTTGACTAGTGATTCAACTAGAGAGACAGAATTTACCTGACCCTGTAAGTTCTACTGAGATAAGACAGAACTTCACCATTGGGGCTCATTCATTCATTCATTCAACAAACATTTCTTGAGGGTCTTAGCACCAGGCCCTTTTCTAGGTGCTGGGAATAACATTGTGAACAAGACAGATAAGTTTTCTGGTTTTGTGAGATTATATTATAGTAGGAGAGATGGGTAGTAAACAAATGATGAAACAAAATATCACATGGTGGCATATTATAAGATAGATAACAATAAATGCAAAGCATTGATAGATAATAGATGGGAACTTATTTGAGTGATGAGAGGCAAAGCTATCTGAGTAGATGACATTAAAACTGAGACTTGAATAAGAAGATGGAGTTAGTTCTGGGAAGCTCTGGAAGAAGGGTGTTTCAGAAAAAGAAAAGCTCTTGCGCAAAAGCTCCAAGGTGAAGAATCAGACAGCAAAGTGTGACGGGAGTTAAATGCGGGAGGGGTGTAGTGCAAGAAATGAAGCTGAGGAACAGGCAGGGCCAGACCACACTTAAGCACATTAAAGTTCAGAATCAATATTTGCATTTGATTTTAAGTACAATTCAAAACGAATGAAAGGTTGTAAATAGTGATCATATTTTTTTCCAAATCAGCATATTTTTAGGAAAGGTAGTTTTCCTAATTAATGTATCAGCACAAGTATAAATTGGAACCATCCTAAGCAAAGTGGGACATACATTCATCCTAGATGTAAAGAGGTGAGGCATGATCCGATTAGGATGTTTAAGGATTACTCTGAATGCTGAGTAATTCAGAGGATTATGTAGGAGTAGGAATGGAAGGAGGGAGAATAATTAAGAGGCTTTTTCATTAGCCTAGAAGTGGAAGAGTGATAGCTTTAATGAGTGTGGCAGTAGTGAAGATTTTATTTCACTAAACAAACACATATGTGCCAACAATGAGTGATTTACTTGGATGCAGAGGCAACAGGATTTGCTACCAGGGAGCAGAAAGCTTTAATCAGGAGGGCTGATAGAGAGGCTTCAGCATTTAGGTGGATGCAATGGGGTTAAGGGAGCATCCTGGGCAGGAAGGAAATGAGAGTTCTGTTTTGTTCATGGTAAGTTAGAGATGTCTATTTGACATCCAATTGGAGATATCAAGTAGTCAATGGGATATGTGTTTTAAACTCAGGGGAAGACATGGTTAAAGGTATATACTTGGGAGTCATCAATCTATAGATATTATTACTGCAGTTGCCTGATCTTTGCTTTCCTAACCTTTACTGATCTTCAGGATCCATAAACATGTTGAAAAAGTCAAGGTCATGTTAGTACATGGTTTCTCAGAGTCTGGCCCTCCAAACAGTCAAATCAGAATCAAACTTGGTGTTTGCATGTATAATTCCGCTTTTGATGTCCTAGTGCCAGAAACCTTTATTTGACATGGCATAGGATAGGGCCAAGGAATCAGCACTGTGAACAAGCTCACCAGGGATTCAAATACCCACTAAGTTTGTGAAGCACTGCCTTCATCGTTGCCATGGCATCATATGAATAGTCAAAGAGACAGAGAGAAGCAGGCAATTATGCTGCTTGTACTGGCAGAGTTTTTGATGATGGGGGTGTGGTGGGGGTGCAGGAATATGGTTGTATCTTTTATTAGTGTCTTGATTTTGTCATTATTACCACTGTTGTTTATTTTAGCCCCTGCAATGTTATTAGGACTCTATTTTGTTTTATCTTAATTCAGTGTGATACAGTGGTTCTCAAAGTTGGCAGACAGAGGAATCACTCCAGGCTTAATAAAAACATGGACTTAATGATCAATTTAGATTCAAAGGTTATACATAGAACCTTTATTTTTCACAGGTACCTCAGATACTCCCAAAACTTTGATTCCCTAGATGATTCAGCACAAATTTCTGTTCTGAGTTTTCACACGAGGGCTTCCAATCACTTGATATGGAAGCCCCTATTATTTGAGTATGTTCATGTATAGTGTTTGATTTACATTACATTATAGCTCCATCTGTTTGATCTCTTTTCATGTTTAAAGAAAGAGACTAATGAGAGTAAACATCTGGGTTGTACACTCACTTTCTGAAAATTAAAAAAATATCAAATTTTATTTGGTTTCATGGGAACCTTATTATACTCTCAAGAAAAGAAGCTCTCTTCCTATTAATCTTTAAGTATATTCTCTCAAATGAGCAGATGTGAAAAAGATCCTCGTAGATGAAATGTTCAAACGAAAATATTTTTCAGCACTTCACAATAAGCTGCTACTCAGTGTTAGCTTTCTGCATTGTGTCAGTTTTCCAGTTCTAAATATAATAATTCTGAGAGTATGGTAAACCTGAACAGATCATCTAAAGGGAAGAGATGCAAGGTTGAAAACAACTACTTAATATAAGTGGAAAATTACACTTGACTATTATTATTAATTCATTCTATTTTTAGGCAGTCTGTAATTTTAAAAGCTCACATATATTAATTACCTATTTTTCTTATAGCATCCCTGTAAAGTAGGTAAGAAGGTAATTATCATTTCCACTTTATAAACAAAGCCCTAAGAAAATAAGTGTCTTGCCAGTAAGTGCTAGATATAGGGCTTAAACTCAAGACTTTTTACTCTAAGCCTGAGGTGTCATCCAAAATACCTGTGTGACCTTCTCAAAATAAATGTGACCATTCTTTTCCCTGACATTTTGAATCAGAATTTTCCGGTTTCCCAGCTGTTTGTGAAGTGCATATAAACAGTCTTATAAGGATCTTTCTGAGTGTATCAACCTCTTTTTCAATCAAATTAGAAACTATATTTTTCATGACACTTTTGATGCTAGAAACCCACCTCCAACTAGCTTAAATAGAAAGGAGAGTGTGTGCATATGTGTGAGTGTGTGTGTTGGGGGGAGGGGGAATTTATTATATTATATGAATGAAAACTCAAGGAATAGAAAATCTCTAGGTGAAGCTGGATCCAGCATTACAAATGATGCCATCCAGACCAGGTGCTTGGCTAGATGCTTGGCTCTATTCTACCAGTGCTCGGCTCTGTTCTACCAGATGATGGGATTCAGATATCTTTTAATAATGGTCTCTGGGAGCTTCAGGCTTCATCTTCAAATCTCCATTTCAAGGAGAGATGCCTCCTCAGTCCATGGTGTCCCAGCAAAGTTCTGGGTTTACCTTGGGTTGACTGAATCAATGGTCTGGGGAGAGGGATGAGTTGCTCTGACAGCTTATGAAGGGTAGATCCGACCTACACTTGCCCATCAGCTGGAGGCTGCAGCCCACCACACACCCCGGGGGAAAGGAAAGGCTGGATACTGGGAAGACAAATTCACCTAATGTTCACTACATTAAGAACATCAAAGAATATTTAGCTTAATTTTCTTATAACTCAGTATTTCCTGAGAAATACATTAACTTGTTTTACTGTTATGAAAAGAATTCAGGAGTTTTAAGACTTGGTAGTGTCAGTGGGCTTTTGACTACCAGTCTTCTATGTGGAAGTGGGTGAGCCAAACAGTTACAGATTAACTGACTTTTCAATTAGTTTACCTCCATTTAAACAGGTGAAGAGGATGGAATAGCTGGAACATAGAAAGTTTTGGAAATTCCAAAAGCTCTAATGCTTTGAACTTAGACTGTGAGGGGCTATTATAGTCAGTCATTGTAATACATTTATCATACTGCAGTGCTTGAACATGTCCATTGCCAGACAAAGTTCAGATTTATGGGCAATCATGCATTATGTATCAACTATAAAAAAAGTTTTATGCTATTGCACTAAATTTAAAGAAAATAAAAAACCAGACAAAGAGGATACTACACCAAAAATAAAAAATCTGTAGCTTATATTCAACCCCTTGCAGTTGTTTCAGCTTCAGCAATCAACTACGTTTTTGTGTTTAGATTCTCACAAAGCACATTGAGACATTAATAGTAGTTTTCAGAAGTCAAAGTGGTATCTAGAAGGAAGAAAGCTTTTAGTTCAGAAGAAATTGAGTCCATTTATCATTTTAAAGTCATAAAGGTTTTAGTGTTACCAAGCCTTAGAACCACCCTAAGAGAAGAATATCAGTCCTAAGTAAAAGCACATTTTGATGTTTTAGTTGGATGGTAGGGAGAAAGTACAAGAATCAGAACTGAGTTTTTAAAAAGTATAACAAGTATGATTACTAGAGAATAAAGACTGTCAGATAATATTGGCATAAGCTTTTAAATATTAGGAATTCTCACCCTTAACAAAAAGACAGGAAAACTAAGAGCAAGACAAGACTAACATTATACCTGTCACCACAAATTCCTTGCTGGGTGAGTCATCTTACTTGAAAAGTAAAAACAATTTAAGACTAGATAAAATATACTGTCCTGGACTACCAAATAACATGCAGCTGAAATGCAGCAAGTGTTCAAGAGGAATCTCATACAGGTGTTCACAAGAAGTAGGAAATTAATTTTTAAAAGGAGGGGATCAGAATGCTTACTTTAAATATCATGTTCATACACACTTTCAACGTAATAAAGTGTCTATGGTATAAATAAATATACACATTTATTTATAATAAATATACACATTTATTTATAATAAATATACACATTTATTTATAATAAATATACACATTAGTATTCACTCTCTCTACCTGGTAGAAAAGGCTATGTAGGCAATACAAGCATACCAGGTTTTATTGCCCTTGACTTTATTACACTTTGCAGATACTGTGTTTTTTACAAGTTGAAGGTTTGTGGCAACCCTGTGTCAAGCAAGTCTACCAGCAGCATTTTGGAATAGCATTTGCTCCTTTCATGGCCTCTGTCACATAATTCTCACAATATTTCAAACTTTTGCATTTTTACCGTATTTGTTATGGTGATCTGTGATCTTTAAAGTTACTACAACTCACTGAAGGCTCAAATGATGGTCTGAATTTCTTAGCAATAAAATATTTTAAAATTAAGGTATGTAAACTTTTTTCTAAGATATAATGCTATTGCACACTTAACAGAGTACAGTATAGTGTAAGCATAACTTTTACCTGCACTGGGAAACCGAAAAATTTGTGTGACTCACTTTATTACAGAATTCACCTTATTGCCATGGTCTGGAACCAAATCCACAACATTTCCTTGGTACACCTGTACAGCAGTTTCCCCTCTTACCTATGGGGGATACTTTCCAAGACCCCCAGTGGATGCCTGAAACCAAAGATAGTACTGGACCCTATATATACTATTTTTTTTCCTGTATATACATACATACGTAACTATAATCACATTTTAATTTATAAATTAGCACAGTAACAGATTAACAACAATAACTAATAATAAAATAGGACAATTATAACAACATACTGTAATAAAAGTTATGTGAATGTGGTCTAAGCATCTTACTGTACAAATTTAATGCCTTTTCCATCTTAACTACACACATCACACACTGTGGCCATAACTTTTGCAGTTTGAGGTGAGATAGCAAAACTAGCATGAGTTTCTTTTTCCTTCTTCAAAATTTCAGCGATGGAAGATTTGTTCTTACCATAGATTTTAGCAACTTTAGCAGAGGACTTATAAAATTTCCTTAATAAGTTGATAACTTTCACCTTTTCACATAAAGGAAGCATTTTATGGCTTCTTTTTGTCATACTCTGAACTGCTAGTATCATTACTCTTTGCATTTTGAGATCATTACTGAACAAAATAGGAGTTACTTGAACACAAGGACTGCAGTACCTGGACAGTGCATCTGATAACGCACAGAGCTACTAACTGACCACTTGGTAGCATATTCTAGATAAAAGAGATCCTTGGGATGCTTCATGTTGGAGAGGGGGGTGGAGGTGGAGCAAGTTTTCATCATACTACTCAGAATGGTGCATGATTTAAAACATAATTGTTTATTTCTGAAATATTCCATTTAATATTTTTGGACCTAGGTTGACCTTGGTTAACTGAAACCACAGAAAGCTAAGTGCTGGACAAAGTGGGGGAGGGCTACTGTAACCTCTTTTCTTCCATTTTCTCCATCCCTCATTTCCTCTATCTCATTTCCTCATTCTTTCTTCCCTGCCTGTCTTCTTTCTCTATTTTAAAATTATTTTTCATTCATGTATTCAATATTTATTTAACACTGGCTTCAAAAACAAAGTAATGTATCTTCAAAAAGTAACACAATATATTCTCTGCAAAGTATTTTGATCAGATCTCTACATATGGGAAAATATAATAACATTTGGTTTAAGAATAAAGTAGCCAGACTATTTGGTTTAGAATACTTTTTAACTTTTCATTTTGAAATAATTTCATACTTACATAAAAGTTATAATCTAGTCAAGGAACTGTACTATACTTTTCACCCAGATTCCAAGAATATCAATATACAAAGATTTTACCAAATACATTTTCTCTATCTTTTTTTCTGAAATATCTGAGAGTAAGTTGTGGACAGAATACCCCATTTCTCCTAAATTTTCCAGTGCATCTTTCTTTGGAACTGGAACATTTCTCATATAACCACAGTATAATTATTAAAAATAGGAAATTAACATTGAAATATTACTAGTTTCTAAAATATAGGCATTATTCAGATCAAATTAAAAAGTTTTTTTTAATAAATTTAATTAATTAATTAATTACTTTATTGGCTGCATTGTGTCCTCATTGCTGCACATGGGCTTTCTCTAGTCATGGCGAGTGGGGGCTACTCTTCGTTGCGGTGCA
Source organism: Hippopotamus amphibius kiboko (assembly GCF_030028045.1). NCBI lineage: Eukaryota > Metazoa > Chordata > Mammalia > Artiodactyla > Hippopotamidae > Hippopotamus > Hippopotamus amphibius. Next base: position 15,261,745 of record NC_080198.1, read on the forward strand.
GGGGCTTCTCATTATAGTGGCTTCTCTTGTTGCAGAGCATGGGATTTAGGCCCATGGGCTTCAGTAGTTGTGGCACACGGGCTTAGCTGCTCTGTGGCATGTGGGATCTTCCTGGCCCAGGAATCAAACCCATGTCCCCTGAATTGGCAGGTGGATTCTTAACCAGTGTGCCACCAGGAAAGCCCCGGATCAAGTTTTAAATTCAAATTCCTCAATTATCTCACTAATTGTTGTGTATGCATTAGAAATGCAAAAGAAAAAATATACTTTCCTGTCCAGGATCTCATCCAAGAGCTCATATTGCATTTTGTTGCCATCATGTTTCTTTAATTTTCTTTAATCTGGAATATTTCCGCAGGCTTTATCTTTCATGCCTTTGACATTTTTGAAGAAAATAAGGTTTAGTTTTGTTTTTGTTTTTGTAGATTGTCCTTCAATTTGGGTCTGGCAGATAGATTCAGGTTATGCTTTTTTTTTTTTTTTTTAATACCTCAAAGGGATGTTGTGCCCGTCTCAGGGCATTAATTTAGGAAGCCCATCTCCATTAATGGTGATTTTAACTTTGATCCCTTGGCAGAGGAGGTATCTGACGGGTTTCTCCACTAGAAAGTTCCTATTTTCTTCTTTGAATTTAATATGTTTCTTTAGAGGAAAATATTATGTTTACCATCAAACATTTACTCAGTAGTTGTAGTGACAATAAATGACAACTAATGATTCTTCCTGAAATGATTTTTACTCTGGTTTTTGCCAAATAGTGATTTTTCTAATTTCATAGTTACTTCTATATATATTAGTTTACATTCTATCATATGGAATATTTCTACCCCATTCATTCATTCATTCACTTATATCATCTTGGACTCACAGATTAGTTTATTCTATATACCATTACTGTTACTATTTATCTTAATGTTCAAATTTTCTGAAGGGCAATCTCATAATACAGGTGTATCAAATCAACACATTGTACCCCTTAAACTTACACAATGTTATTTATCAATTATATCTCAATAAAGCTGGAAAAAAATTTCTGAGAGGTGGCCAAGTTTCAAATGAATAATATAACTCCACTAAAGGTGAAGGGGGAGGGAGTCTGAGAGCCTCCAGTAGAGAATACATGAGACATTGTTCAGCAATCTCAACAGTTACAGCTCTCACTGTAGACCACTATATTTGCAGTCTCATTCTACACATAATCTCATGTGTTTGATTACTGTGAATCTGCCCCCTGAATCAACTGTGATTCTGCCCCATGAACTATCATGTTCTGCTGGTAAATTAGATTTCTAGCTACAAGACTATAAATCAGGAAGCTCTGGGGGAGGAAACAAGTCAACCTTGCTGAAGTAAGCAAACCCCTCTGGTCTCCAAATGAGGCTTGCTATGGTTTTCAAGTGTCTAGAGCCATGAATAAATTATTTCAATAATTTTAATTTATTAAGTACCTACGACTGTCCAATCACTATTTTAGGGGCTTTACCAGTAGAATTAGTTTCATCTTTTACATATCATTTCATCTATCTTATTACATATCAAAAATATATAATGTCCAAGTTCACTTTTATATATTGAAACATATAATCAAAATTAAACTTATTTTTAAACTAGCAAATAGCCATGTTTTTACAACAGAAGCATAAGTAGAATCTGATTAATGAACCTGCTCATTATAATCCCCCGCCATTCCCTACAGCTAATTTTTTATCTCAGAAGTAAGACTGATAATGACTTTAAGCCAAACACTCTAAAATCCTTATTATTTTTTAAAGAATTACCTTTGATACATATTTGGCTCATACTGTCACTGCCAGAAAGATTTTTTCTTTTGTATGAGCATCTTTAATGCCTTTTGATCAATTAAAAAGCACAACCATTTAATGCAGCAATCTCTCCATTAAGAATTTACCTCACTAATAGATGTATTTGCAATTGTGTGCTTAATCTATGAATTGAGATGCTAGGTGTAACATTATATGTAACAGGAAAAATTAGCAGAAAAAATGTTTATCAATAATAGATTCCTTAAATAAAATGTGGTACAGCTATGTAATGAAACATATTGCTTCTAGTAAAATGAATAAAGTAGATCTACCATTGCATCATGAAGAGCTTCTGAAATACAGTATTAAATGAAAAAAAAAAGTAAAGGACAAAGTAGTCTATTAATACTATTTAGCACTATTATGTAAAGAAAACTTCTATAATAAATATAAACATACATAAATGCATTATCCACATGTATGCAAACAAATATGCATACACATGCACATATACAATAGTATCCGCCTGTTTGGTTTTTTTTTTTTTCAGAGATACATCAAAACTTGACACATTTTTTTATCTTCCTTGAGAAGGAGAATTGGGAGTGGAAGTCTTTCTTTTCAGCTCTATAATGGAAGCTAAGCTTTGTTAATTGCTGTCTCCATCACATAATACACCTAAAACAGAATTTGGCATATAGAAAAACGATAACTCCGCCGAATGAATGAAAGTTGAAAAAGAGAACTTTATTCCTTTCACAATGAGTTTTCTAATGTGAACATGTATTTTTTTTTAATTTAAAAACTGAACAGGAATTATATTAGTTGTGTTATATGCCACTTCAACTTTATCTTTTCTAATTAATTATATTTTAAGACTTTTTTGTGCTATTTGCTGTAAATTATTGTGAAGGTCTCACATATTTTGTCCCTGTTCTGACCTGCCTCTATATTTCTACCATGTAAAGCGTGAGTATCTCATTGCTCCTGACTCAGACATGGGTGCTCCCACCTGTAGTTTAGTAGTAGATGTGGTGACATCTGCTCTACCCTTAATAGGATTTCCAAGCCTTTTTGTCTTTTGCTTCATTCACTCTTTTTAGACATCATTGACCACAGTCAATTTTAATAGAGCCCTCTAGCATGACTCATCCAGAGGGACCCTTATCCTCATCCACTGTTAACCCTTCTTCCGTTCTTAGCCCACAGAAGCAATTATACTGGTACGTATAAAAGAATACTCCGGGAAAAAAAAAAAAAAAAAGAATGCTCCGGCTCCCTCCAAGCTCTCTCTTCTCTTTCTGCACTATAAAAACACAAAAATCTAAGTCTTGGTTCTCAGCCATTTTATCTTCTCTTCCTACCCTTCCTCATTAAGTGAAGTAACACTAACCTAGGCTTTAAAAGGCATCTAACAGACAATAATTCCCAAAATTTACCTATCCAGCCTATTTCAACCTGTAACTCCAGATTTGTAAATTTTAATGCCATTTTCCACAATATCCACTTGGTTGGACACCTTCAAATTAATTTCCAAACCAAACCCTTCAGTTATTCTCCACTGCAGATAATGTCAGTGCTAATTTCTTAGGCACCCAAACCCAAAACTTAGCATTCCCTTAGAGTCATCACTTTCTCTCACAGTCCACATGAAATTAATCAACAAGCTCGGGCAGCTTTACCTCCAAATATGTTGAGAATCCCATCACTTCTACCACGACCACCCTGGTCTAAGCAACAGCCATCTTTCTTCTCAAACTACTGCTTAGCTTTCTGCTTCCCTGTTCCCACTCGAGGCCCTCTCATGTATATGTTATTCATAGAGCAGTAGGAGTACTTCTAAAAATGGAAACATGCATAGAGTACACTGGGCTTCTCTTTAAAACTCTCTAAGTGTTTCCAATTATGGCTAGACTGAAACTTCTCTCAATAACTCTTCATTATTATTCCCTACCACACAACCCAAACTCCCACCCCAACCTCTCTGCCTCCAGCCAGACAAATAGGTCATGCTTTTCTTGAAGTCATTAAACATGTTTCTTTTGCATGAAACACTTTTCCTCCAAATCTTAACATGGCTGGATCCTTTTCATCCTTCAGGTTCCTATTAAAGCTGTGAAAGTCTTGTTTCCCCAGAGAGGTCTTCCCTGAAAAACCTAGCTAAAATATGAACTCTGGTGAGCATTCACCATTTCCTATTCTTTTTATTGCATTGTATAGAACTGCATTATGTTATTTGTCACCTTATTTATTCTCCCTTAGAATGCAGTTTCCTTGAGGGCAGTTACATTGCATAAATGTCAAAATTATTTTCTGATTGTTGTTTGTATTGTTCTTCTCTGAAACTCTCTATATTCTTTGCCTGTATCAGAGAACTAACTCCTAAATGTCTGAATAGTTGACTTACATAATTTACAAAATATTCTGGGATTAATATCTGCATTTTCATCAGAGAGTTTAAGAAGTAAATTCATTTTCATCTATGTTCATTTATGACTTCTCTACCCATTTACTTCTAACCTCATACACATTCCATAATGTATTTTTTGAGCAAAGAGAGTAAGAAAACATGACCCCCTAAATGCTGAAGTCCATTAACTTTAGATTAGGCCAGTTAAAAACAGATAACATTTTGCTACTGCATGGATTTCTTAGGCAAACTAAATTTCAGAGCCCAAATAAGTTTTCATTTTGTTTTTGTTTGTTTGTAGAAGACATCACAAATTTAATCTTGACCTTAACGAGGTACTTGTCTTGATTAATGCTAATCTCCTTTAAAAGAGATAAATCAACAGTCATTAACACCTGGCTTATGTGAAGCTAAAAATACTGGCTTCAAAGTTTAAGATACTAGAAATTTAGATTTTTCAAATTCCAATCTACAGTAAGTTCCTTTAACACTATATGTTGATATCAACTCATATAATTCCCAAAGCAATGAGGAAATGCAACGTATTTTGCATGCTCTGAAACAGTCTGAGATTAAAAATAAAGATTGCAGCATCTTAGCATATTTTCCTTATTTTAGCTGAATATTGTTAATTTTTTTCCTCCTAGGAAATGACAGTCCCATTTTTGGGTAAAGACATAAATGAAAATAATATATAATACAAATACTTATAATAAAAATTAACAAAAGACAACAAGATGGCATAGATTCAAATTTCCCTGTTTCTCTCCTCAAAATACAACTGAATAGCCTGGAAATAAATAAAAAGACAATGACAAAAGGACTCTGTAAGCAGGAAAGTAGAAGTCAGACTGGCTAGGGTGCTCAGACTTTGAGGAAATAAAGTGTGGTGAGCTTCCTTAGTTTTCTTTTTATCTCCCATAGTTCCCAGTCTGGGCACCTGAGAGTTTTACTGTCCAAAATTATCAATGTATAGACAAGAAAAACAAGAATGCCTATTTTCCTTGGCCAAAGAGAAGGAAAGGAAGTCCAACGAAGACTTCGTAAGAAGTTCTAAGCCTACCAGGGCAGTTGTACAACCAAGGTAGTAGCAGGCAGGCTGATTTGACTGCAGTAGTATTTTCAAAGGCTGGATGGGCCAACTCAATCCCCACCCCAACCTGGGGCACTGATGAGTGATCTGATCTGCCATCAGCAGCAATAGCAGCAAAGATATGGCAAGACTAACTACAGTCAGGAGCATCTTCCTGTCCACAACCCAGTGGCATAAGGAGACCTAGATGCAGTGGCTTCCACCTGCCTTCCCACTATAGAAGGTGGCACAGAAATATCATGAGGCCCAGGGAATCAAATTCCACCCTTGCAGTATCAATAGTGATTGAGCTGGAGTCCCAGCAGTGCCAGAAGAAGAAAACAGACCAAAGTTGTTTTTGCATAGGTTTTAAAACCAGCAAAGTTTTTTTGTGTGTGAATATAGGTAAGTTTATTCTAAAATTTATATGGAAAAGGATGGGATGAGAGTAACCAAAACATTCTTGACAAAGAAGAACAGTGTGGGAGGAATTCCTCTCCAAATATTTTCTTACTATATAACTACAAAATTAAGACAGCATTACTGGTGAAAGGACAGGCACATAGATCAAAGGAAAAGATTAGATAACCCAGAAGTAGACCCGCCCAAATATGCCAAATTAGTACTTCACCAAAAAACAAAAGCAATTCAATAGAGGGAGGAAAGCCTTTTCAATAAATAGTGCGAAAGCAATTGGACACACAGGCCAAAAAATATATTCAACCTAAACCTCATATCTTATACAAAAATTAACTTGATATGTATAGTAGATCATGGAGTTAAATGCAACATGTTTAGAAAAAAACATAGAAGAAAATCATTGGGGTGTAGGACTATGAATACACTTAAACTTGACACCAAAAGCATGATTCATAAAGGAAAAATTGGTAAATTAGACCTCCTCAAAATGAAAAACTTTTCTTTGTGAAAGACCCAGTTAAGAGGATGAAAATATAAGCTATAAACTGAAAGAAAATATTTGAAGATCACATATTTGACAAAGAACTAATATCTAGAATATACAAAGAACTCTCAAAATTTAACACTGAGAAACAACCCAATTTAAAAAATGGGCAAAAGACAGAATAGACATTTCATTGAAGAGGTTATACAGAAGGGAGGACACACATAAAAATGCAATCTAAAACCACAGTGAGCTATCACTATACACCTATCAGAATATCTAAAATAAAAAATAATGACAATACCAAATGCTGACATGGATGAGAAAAAACAGGGTCACATTAATTGCTAGGGAGAATGAAAAATGGTATAACTACTATGGAAAATACTTTAGACTGAAAACAGACTTACCATACAACCCAGCAATTGTACATTTGGACATTTTTCACAGAAAAATGAGAACATTTTCTCACAAAAACTTGTACATGAATGTTGATAGAAGCTTTATTTCTTGCTATCAAAACATGGAAACTATCCTTATGTCCTCAATAGGTGAATATTAAAAGAAACTGATATATCCATAACATGGAATACTAATCATCAATAAAAAGAATGAACTATTGATATATACAAGAAAATTATGCTGAATAAAAAAAGCCAATGTAAAAAAACTTACTGTATGATTCTATTTACATAAAACTTACGAAATACCACAGTTACAGATACGAAGAACAGATGATTGGTTTCTAGGAGTTAGGTATGGGGTGAGAAGGATGTCAATATGACTACAAAGTGGCATCACAAAGTAGCCTTCTGTAATGGTACAATTATATATCTTTATTGTGACAGTGGTTAGATAAATAACACGTATGATAAAACTGCAACGAGCTGTGCACTCACGTATGCACACATACCCTCAAGTGCATACTAGTGAAATCTGATCAGCTCTGTGTGTTGTAGTAATGTCAATTTCCTGGTTTTGATATTGTATTATAGTTATGCAACATATTAAATTTGAGGAAGCTGAGTGAGGGTACAAAGGACCCTCCTTTAAAATCTCTGAAATTTCCTAAGAATCTGTATTTATTTCAAAGTAAAAAGTTACAAAAAATTAAAGAAAATAAGAGTTAGGTGCCTATAGTAGCATTTCTTTGGAGGAAGCTCTAGTAGATGGAAAACTAAGAAGCTGTACCTCTACTAAGTTTCATTAAGCCACTGTCCTTCAGCTACGGCATAATAAAACCTCCTTGAGGCCAGCCAAGGTATGCAGACCACTTGTTCACTGCAGAATAATGTGTTCCACCTTTATTGACATAAACATAGTGAGTGAAAGCAGGACCCTCTACATTCAGGGACTTAGGGTTACAGCTTTTCTCACAGATGAAAAGCACGGAATGTGACAATGTTAGACAATGACTTTTTTTTCCCCTTTGGATCTTTATTGGAGTATAATTGCTTTACAATATTGTGCCAGTCTCCTCTGTACAACAAAGTGAATCAGATTTGTAGATTTTTTGATGATGGCCATTCTGACCAGTGTGAGATGATACCTCATCGTGGTTTTGATTTGTGTTTCTCTAATTAGTGATGCTGAGCATGGTTTCATGTGTTTGTTGGCCATCTGTATGTCTGTTTAGGTCTTCCGCCCATTTTTGGATTAGGCTGTTTGTTTTTCTGATATTGAGCTGCATGAGCTGCTTAGACAATGACTTTTAGTAAGGAAACAAAATGAGGGTTAGAGACAGAAAGGAGAAAAACAGCTTTTCATAAAGTCTCATTGTACCACCCACAAATTAGTTTTTAATTACAGAGAAAAATGGACTTTTAAATAAAAAAACCTGATGGTCACTACCTTCATCAAATAACCAAATTAGCAACACCAACAGTAGAAAAAGGGACATGATCTGCCTCCTGATACGATGCAATAATAAATACTTAATATCATCTATGCATTAGTTAGACCAAAATCTTTAGTTTATCACAGACTATGAGAAACTGACTAGGAAATTCAGAATAAGAAACATTTCACAAAAAATGAGGACAACAATAACAACAACAGAACAACAAAAATGAGCTCGGACTCTCAAAAAATTTAATGTCATGAAAAAATAATAAACAAAAACAGCAAGGGGACCATTCTAGGTTAAAAGAGACTAAAAAGCATTTAAAAAACACCCATGGCACTTGACTGAGTTTGAACTGAATTTTAAAAAGAAATCGCTACAAACACCACCGGGACAACTGGGAGAAATGTTAATAATGCCAGTGTTGGATATTTTATTAATGTTAATCTTCCTAGGTGTGAAAATGGTATGGAGGTCGGAGGAGAATGTGTTTTCCGTAGGATATGCACGCTGAATATTTAGAGTTAAGAATCTTAATGCTTGTAAACTGTTTCCTTATGGTTTAGCGGACCAGAAAAGGCATGTATGGGTAGATACAGAGAGAGACAAACATGAAGAGGGAGTGGGTTAACAACCATACATCTAGAGAAAGTGTATGCAATGTTATACTACGAGGGTGAGTCAAAAATCATCTGCACTCTGGCTGTAGAATTTATAGAAGTTTTAACATAACCGGAGTGCGGATAATTTGACTCACCCTCGTAGTTCAACATTTCTGTAAGTTTGAAAATTCTGAAACCAAAAATAGTTGAAAAGACTGATTGTTAAAAAAAACACTGTGTATGATATAAAAGATTATGTTCTTTGTAGTATTTTACTTACTTACGAATTATGTTCAATGAGAAAATTCTAATTAAAAGAATAAAGTGGACCAGTGTAAAAAAATGCTATCATGTATCTTCTGCACAACATAATTTCATAGCCAGTATTTCTGCCTGATGTTTATAGTCACCAGGTCATACTTCATCTAGAAGTCTAGAATTTGTTACCTTAGATCCTGTATGTTTCTCTATGCTCGAAAAAGCTTATTAAATACTAAATGTTTATAGCTGCTGACTTAATAAGAATATACATATTGAAAAAACACGTGTGAATAAGTGACTAATGCACATGACTAGAATTTTATTAGGGGAATGAAAACCAAGAGGCCAATCTTAAGGACAATAACTGTTGTCTTATTTAATTTCTGCCAATGGCCTAACTCACTCTAGAAAGTCCTGGGCGCTTTCTTAATCTACAACCTTGTGTGAACAATCCTTCCCTTAGGCCATGAAAAATACTTGTGCATGTAAGAGCCACAGGAACTGGGGGAAACATCGATGTTCTGAGAAGTCAGACATCTCAGTCCCCAGCAACTCCATACCCGACTACCCAACAGAAATACCAAAGGAACTTATTGAATAGACTGAAGAATGCTGGGCTCCACCCCACACTTGCTATCCCAGAATCCGTAGGATTCATTGCCAGGAATATTTACTATCTTTTTAAAAGTTCCTTTAGGTGATTCCAAAGCACAGCTAGGTATAGGAATCATTAAGTAATTTTCCATCATAGGACTGAAACAGTTTCCCTGGAAAGAGCCGATTTCTGTATGCTTAAACTGTTTAATTAAAATTAAAAATTATTCATAGTTTGACTAACAACATAGTAAGAATAAATCCATTGCATTCAAAAACTGAAGAGCTAGTTTCAAATTACGTTTTTACGATTTACAATTTACGTAAGATAGGACAGATAATTTTCTCAGGGCTCCCTGTGAAAGGGGAATAACCACGTCTATGAGTTAAGAAGCCAGTACTGAGTTATGTCACCATATTTACGCTTGTGAAACACAGTCACTTATAAGACTTTACATTTTGAAAACCTACATCCATAAGTATATTAGTATACAGAATCAGCAGGCACAATGCTGTAACATGAAAGTAATCAAAATATAAATCTCCTTAGAACTTGGCACAGATAAATGGTGACTATTTTCATTTGACCTTCTTTTCTCTTGCTTTCATTTGAGGGTAAAAAAATACTCTGGAATTTGTATATAAAACGGAAACAAAATCATTTAACTATTAAGGACATTAAAATATGCTCAAACCCACTTCTCTGTGATTTACTTACAGTAAGTCTTCAATGAATATCATTACAAAAATGAGTCAGAGGCTACTTGCCAAATCTTTCTTTTCAAGTTGACATCTGTGGGAGCTTGCATTTAACTTTACTATTATATATGATCTAAATTTTCATTTATTTAAAATACAGAAATAGGAACAATTTTAGAATTTAAAGAGATTTTTAGTAGGTGGGAATCACGGAGGGTTTTTCTTTGTAAGGAGATGCTCTTAATCATAGCCTAAGTACTGGTTTAATTACTAAAGCCATTTACATTTTGTAACAATTTTGCAAAGTTACATCCTATGTTACTACCCCGAATTCCTACAGTTTAAGAGGTCTAAGATAATTGTCATACAATTAACTTCCAGGCATGTAAAAATGTTGAATAAAACAAATTAAATTCCTTACACACTCAATGCATTTATTAAAAAGACATCAAAATGCTAGGCATTCAAACCTAACCTTGAAGGAAAGCTGAGTGCCAGAGGAGAATAATAAAGTGTATATGAATATAAGATTTGCTCTATTTTGTAAACATGCAAACACACATTGAACACTCAAGTATAAATGATAAAGTCTTACCACATTCACTTATTAGAATAAATTGCTCATTAAATTAAAAAAATGAAATATGTGCTTAAAGGCTAAGTAGTGGGAAAAGGAGTTTATCTTTAAATACTGTGTAAAACCATGTTGATACAAGTCAATAATTCTCAGCACAATTAAACACAGAAGATGTGAAATTTCCTGTTTTGTGCAATGTTTTCTTTATACCCCTCTCCACTATAACCTATGGTAAGGCATACACATTCTCATCCTTGTGCCTTGTGGTTTATGTACCTCATCTTAGCAGATGCTTCGCCAATCATAAATTAAAGGAAGACTTTATTGCCTCTCATTTCTCTGACATTATTAGGCTTGTCACAGCACTGGATGCAGCATTTTACGAGACCTACTAAATCCCTCTTGGTGTTTTGTTACATGTAACTCTATTTCCTGCCATCAATAACTTCTTAAAACACACACACACACACAAACACACCCCTTTTATGGTTAGAACAAATATTCCAGGGCCTATACTTAAAGAGTCAGTTCGCAGCATTACATTGAAGTCTGGTGAAAAAAAAAAAAATCTGAATGTCTTTGATCATGTTGAAATTGCTAGGTGAATACCAATTGTCTCTACAAAAATGCAAATAGTTCAATCATATATATATTACTCTCTTTCCCTTAAAGTATAATGAATGTCAACATTTATAACTCTTGGAATTTTTCTCTTCCATTATTAGATTTATTGGAGTCTAAAAAGAACAAAGAGAATACATTTCCTTTTAAAAAGATTAGTGTTCAAAAAAAGTGGCCAAAGATATTCTATTTCAGTACTAAACCCAAACAGCATGGCACAGAATATGATTTGTGTCAACCTTTAACTTGAAATATGCATGTTTTTATTCAACCATCCAAGTGCTTTTAAAAGACCTGGAGTATGAATTATTATTATTGACCTAAGAGGGTCAAAGTATTTTAAATCCAGTCAGTTCATGATTATTCATTTGTGAACTCTCCAACCGAGTTGCTTTCTCAGTTGTATATCCCAGCATCTTCAATTCTTTGCTACTTATATTTTTTCTTAATTAAGTGGTTGATGAAAACATACACTCATCCTTGTCTTTATTCCTGGGTCTTCTAGCAGTTATGCCATGATCAGTGTATTGAAAATTCATTAAGACATTTCATTAAGACAATACCTTATAGTAGGAGTTGTTCGTTCATGATATACTGTTTTACCTGCCACAGGTGCTTCATATTTGTGTGCATATATAGTCTCAGTTTTTTAAGGTAAATACCAATGATTGGGCTGCTGGGAAAATGTATAGTTTAAGAAACTGACCAACTGTTTTCCAAAGTGGTTGTAAATTTTTACATTCCCAGCAGCAAGGTCTGGGAGGTCCAACGGCTCCACATCCTTCACAACTCTTGGTGTTCAGTGTTCTAAATATTAGTCATGAAAGTGAGTGTGTAGTGGCAACTTTTCATGGTTTTAGCCAGCGTGTAGCTGAAGACTAACAACGCTGAGCTTTTGGCCTGTATTTGTTTACCACTCACATATCTTCTTTTACCTTTTGCCCAGTATTTTTATCATGTTGTTTATCTTCTTGGTATAAAACTGTAAGAGTTCTATATATATACACTAGACAAGTCTTTTACTAGAAATATCTTTCATAAATATTTTCTCTGAGTCTGTGGCTTGATTTTTCATTTTGCTAACGTCTTTCAAAGAGCAAAAGTTTTCAATTCTGATGAGCTCCCAAATTATCAATAGTTTCATTTTTGTGGCTCATTCTTTATGTGCTATATCTAAAAATATCTGCCTAACCTATAAAATTTTAAGAGTAAGCTCTTATGTTTAGATCGCCTATTCATTTCTTATTAATTTCTTGTTAATATGATATGCAATAAGGGTCTAATTTCAATATATATATTAAATATATACATATTTGTTACAGCAGCATTTCTGGATAAGTTGTCTTTTCCTTCATAACTTGGATGAAAATCAAATGACAATATATGTGTGGGTCTGTTTTTGGATTCTCTATTCTGTTCCATTAATCTTTTCATACTAATACCACACTTTCCTGATTAATGTAGCTTTCTTTTGCTGTAATCTCCCTTTATCTAAAATTTCACACAAATGGAATTATAGGGAATGCATGGTGAAGGCTTGTACTCCTGACCCACTTCACTTGGCGTTATGCTTTCGAGGATAATCCATATAGCTACCTGTGTCTGGGTTTTGTTTCTTTAGATTTCTGGATATGCCACACATTGTCCAGTAGTTATAGAATACGCTCTCATCTTCAAACTTCCCCATGGCAGTTGAAAGAATTAGAAAGTAAATGAAAATGGAAAAATAGATTGCACAACTTCTGGAAATATTCCTATAGGAAAAATATTCAGAAATCAAAGAATAATGAAAAAAGTACTGTTGAACAAGCAGTAAAAACCTGGTTGCTATTGAATTGCATGTATCTATAGCGAGTTATATAATCAAGGCACTGTGAGTGTTTTCAGTGAAAGTTTGGTTAAAGGGTAACAGTAAAATATCTAGATCATGAGGATACCTGTACTGGCCTGTCATTTTTGACATTCTTTTCCCTTTGTGTCACTCCAAGTTTTCACATGGTATCATTTTCCTTCTGCCTGAAAAAAAAAATTCATTTAACATTTCAAGGAGTTCAGATATTCTGGTAATGAACCCTTTCAGCTTTCATTTGAGAGTGTATTTACACCCCTTACATTTCTGAAACATATGTTCTGTTCAAAGAATTCTAGATTAACATTTTCTTTTCAATTCTTCATAAATGTCTCTCTTTTATTTTCTACCTTGCATGGTTTCAGGTAAGACGTCTTCTATAACTCTTATATTTGTCTTTTGTAATGTGTCTTTTTTTCCTCTGGCTGCTTTTAAGAAATTTTTTTTAATCACCTGTTTTCAGCAATTAGGTTATTGTTCAAGTTGGTGTGGTGTTCTTTCCTTATGTTTCTTCTGCCTGGGCTTGTTAAATTTTTTGGATCTGTGGTTTTAGTTTTCATCAGATTTGAAAATATTTTTACCACCATTTTTCCTTATATCTTATTTTTGTTCACCTCCTACTTTGGGGTCTCCAAGAACACATTTATTAGACAAACTGATATTGCCTCACAGTTCACTAAGTTCCTGTACTATTTTTTTTAAAGTCTGAGGATTGAGTAGAGTTCCCTGAGCTATACAGTATGCTCTCATTAGTTATCTATTTTATACATAGTATCAATAGTGTTTATATATCAATCCCAATCTCCCAATTCATCCCACCCTCTTTCTTTATTTTTAAAAATAGGTTTGATCTCTTTTGATTAATAGCCTGACCTCAATTAGCACACAATTCTTACATTCATGAAAATTACAAAAGCTGAAAAGAAAACATTATCTGAACTAAGAGGTTACCCATTTTATCTTTAGAAAATTTCAAGTAAAACTATAATGTTTAATTTAGGAAAAAAACAATAAAAATGATTATCAAAATTAAAATCTTAATAGAGTTGGAAAACAAATTCCTTTACATAACAGAGGTATAAAAATTAATTTAAATGTCAATTTTGACCCCTCTCACTCTTTGAAGACAATGGCAAGAAAATGCAACATACACATGAATATTCTTTATGGTACATATTCACACTCACTGAAAGTTATTAAGGAAGCATTACCCATCTCTAGTAAACTCTGCATAGAATTCCCTGCAGCAGCTGCTCCAAGCCTGTTTCACCCTCCTCAGTACAAAGCATGGGAATTATACTGTGGAGGGAAGATGTTAACACATGGAGTTCAGTGCATTTTAGTTCCAAAAGGGCAGTTCCAGCTAGAATTGCACAAGCAAATTATACATAGAAAACAACAAAAAAGAGAGGGAGAAACCACAAATTCCTGATAATTTGGGGATATCAACTTGCTCCCCCCGGGACACTAAGGAGTGGTACTCAAGCATGGTTTCATTGAGGCTATAAGAAAGGGACATGCCCAAACTGGTACATTAGTAGTTACTGGCATGGCCCAGGGGTATTTGGGCTCCTTCAGGTAAACGAAGAAAATCTATTCTCTTCAGAAGGCTGTGGTGGTCTGATGTGCTGGCTTCTTCATGCAGGTGATGTAACAGTGTTCAAATACATACTATAGAATCCCACTTTGGTGCTCAATGCAGTGACTTCTACAAATTTCTATTAACCTCTGTGTTTTCCAGACACTCCAGTGCTTCACACTAGAATTGCTGGTGAGTCTGATTTCCAACTAGAGCTTGCGATGTCTTACCCATTCATGTAAGCATTATACCAATTAGGTTTTGCTCTAAAACAAACCAACCCAAAATTTAGTAGATTAAAACAACACCATTTTATTTAGCTCACAAGTCATTGGGGACAGTTTAGTGGTTCACTGGTCTGGGCCAGCTTGGCTGGTCACTGTTATGTTTCCACATGTATCTTTGCTCAGACCCCAGATTAGCTGGAAGCTGGATGAGATTGGCCGGCCTCACTTACATGTTTCACACTTGGAAGGCTCTCTACCAGGCTGTCTAATTTCTTTTCCACATGGCTTATCACCCTAGCAGAACAGCTTGGGCTTCTTCACAAGGCAGTTAAAGGATTGAAAACAGCAGCAAGGGAGAGACAGGAAGTTCCTTTGTTCAGG
Source organism: Hippopotamus amphibius kiboko (assembly GCF_030028045.1). Lineage (NCBI taxonomy): Eukaryota > Metazoa > Chordata > Mammalia > Artiodactyla > Hippopotamidae > Hippopotamus > Hippopotamus amphibius. The sequence goes on from NC_080198.1 coordinate 15,277,127, forward strand.
CACTCTTCAACTATCTGCTTGCATCATATTTGATTATTAAACCAAATAGCCAAAGCAAGTCACGTGGCCAAACCCAGTCTCACTATGAGAGAGTACATCTAAGGGCATGAACGAAGAGGAGAATTTGTGGCTATTTTTATAATTGGCTTAACTATTGATTCCCATCTTATTATATCCCTTATTCTCATAATATTTGTAGTGACTCTATTTTCTTTTCTGAACCCAGACTTTTAAAGAATTAATAGTTGAATCAAGGTAGATGAACTCGAGTTGGCACAAATGTTAAACATAATATTGTATTACTACCACAAAGAAGTGATACCAGACAGTTTATAGTATAGAAGCATACACATTCATGATCATTCTAAGAGATAGAATAAAATTAAAGATAATTAAATGCACTAGCCTATGTAGCGTAAACCCAGAGAAAGCAAGAATAATTTTGATGGAGGAGTGAATTGGTTAAGAATACATAATGAAAAAAATAGTGATCTATTTCCTAGTCTTCAAATTCACCTTATGTCAGGGTGCCTGTTGGAAAGTTACATGTGGATTTCTCTATATTTTATACACATGTTCAAAATAAAATTATCTTCCCTCACTCAAATCTTCTTCCTACAAGTCCCTTATTTTGATTCACTCACTGATTCATTCAAGAAATATTTATCTAGTGGTTACTAGGTGCCACTTAATTTTCTAAGTGTGGTGATAGGTTAAATGAAAAGTTTCTTTCCTAAAGGATCTTACATTCTAATGAGTGCATAGAAAAATGTAAAAAGTAAGAAGTCATGTAATAGAATATTGTTTTTGGCCGTATTGGGTCTTTGTTGGTGCGCAGGGGCTTTAGTTGCAGCAAGCAGGGGCTACTCTTCATTGCAGTATGCACGCTTCTCATTGCAGTGGCTTCTCTTGTTGCAGAGCACGGGCTCTAGGCACGTGGGCTTCAACAGTTGCAGCACATGGGCTCAGTAGTTGTGGTATATGGGCCCTACAGGATATGAGCTTCAGTAGTTGCAGCGTGTGGGCTCTAGAGTGCAGGTTCAGTAGTTGTGGTGCATGGGCTTAATTGCTCCACAGCATGTGGGATCTTCCCGGACCAGGGATCTAACCTGTGTCCCCTGCACTGGCAGGCAGATTCTTAACCACTGCATCATCAGGGAAGTCCCATATAATAGAATATTGGATCGAGATAAACACAAAGAGAAAAATGTAAGCAAGCATGATCTGTTATTAGGGAGTAAAAATTTAGCTACCTTGGAAAACAGTGTTGCATTGCCCTTTAATTTGAACACTGCTATAACGTGTAATCCCGAAATTCTATTTTCAAGTACATGCCCAAGAGAAATTATTTCATATGTACCAAGACATACATATAAAACTGTTAAAAGCATCATTTGTCCATATGAGCAAAAATCTAGGGAAAAAACAACAAATGTATATAAATATATAATAGAGTATTAATAGATAAATTCTAAGAAGAAAAATAAAACTGTTTGCTGGTAAGATGTGTAAATTTTAACAGCCACTTTGGAAAACAGTTTGACATTATGCTTTAAGTGGAACATTCACATATCTTAAAACTAAGTGATTCTACTCCTAAGATTTTGCCCTGGAGATATTATTTCATATGTGTACCAAAACATAGATAAAAAGCATTCATATTGTCTTTGTTTATATTAGTGAAAGGCTTAAGAATGTCTAAGAATGGAAGAATGGATAAATTAAATATACTCACACAACAGAATATTATATGCCAGTGAAAATAAATAGATCTTGGTAAATCTTAGAGAATATAAAAAAGTCACATGATTTCCCTTTCAGCTACTCATATAATAAATTAGCTTGTAAAAGGCTAAATTAAAATAAAATAAAATACTTTGAAGCACTGGTGAGCTACTGAAGTTGCTGGGATTTGTGGGGTCAACATTCTGGATACAACAGAAGGTTACTGAGGTGAGCACATGCTGTTTTCCCCCACAGAACATTTGGAGAAGGACAAGAGGCGAAAAACTGGGGGATCCAAGATTCTATGAGTCAGAGAAATCAACAGATCCTTCAGTATCCTCAGTGTTCTCAAGAGGCAAACATGGGCATTCTGATCTGCCAAGGAAGTGAGCATGAGGGGCTAAGATTCTGGAGGAAAACAAGGTACCTATAAGTGAGACTGCCATCACAATGGTTTCCCCCTTGGGGCATTTCTTGAATGTTAGTAAAAGAGTGTGAAAGTCTAAGAAGCTAAGCAGATATGATCTGAAAAGCAAAGTTCTTTTCAGAAGTTTCACATTGCTAGGGAGACCAAAACTGTAGTTTATAATATGCCCAAAAGAACGAATCCTGGTAAACACATAAAGCTCTCATTTGAAATCATGAAGAGTTTCACTCCAGAAGTAGGAATATAGAGAATGATAGATCTTAAAAAGAAAAACAAACAAACAAACAAACTATAATTCAGCTAACATTAGTTCAGTCCTTAATTAGATTCAGATGATCTGTCCCTACTCTACTGCATTTCAGAGGATAGAGTAAATTCTTCTATGGAGGGAAATCCTATCATCCTGAGTCTCTGAAATAGTTCATATTCAATGTATGGCATTCAATTTAAAAATGCACACATAAAAAATATATCAGCCAGCTATATCCACAATTACGCTACATAACAAGCAACCACAAAATCTCAGCAGCATAAAACAATGAGCATCTTTTTCTTTCTCTCTTTCTCTCTTTCACATCAGCAAGTTGGCTGCCAGTGCTTTTGCCTGAGCTGTGGGTCTGCAGGTCAGCTGGGATAGTTCTGTTCTTGATATCACCTGTCTAGACATCATCAGGAATAGTTCTGCCCTGGCTTTTCTATTCTGCAGTCCAGACTGAATGGGTGACAGTAACCAAGAAGCATAAGTGAGCATAATCAACCATGCAAGCACATTTCAAACTTCTTTGATATCACTTCTACTAAGCACCCATTCACCAAGGCCACCTGACAAAGTCCAAAGTCAAGGAGTTGGCAAGTACTTTCCATCACCAATGGGGCCACGGAAGCTATGTGGAAAATTAATACTAATAGGTGGCAGGAGGTGAAGAGGAGGGTAAATAGTGCCAGGACTCACTGATAGTTTATCCTCTTGGTCAAAATCATTTGTGTCACTCTTACACACAAAATATCCTTACATTCATATCAAGATTCAGAAAATCTTATCCAACTATGGCATCAAGTACATCTAGATATGATTATTCCAGGAATCCAAGATTTTATACCATTTTAAAAGATCAATAGTTCTCATTTATCACACTAATAGAATAAAGGAGAAAAAGTATATGATCTTCTCAAAATATATTATAAACCAATGGATGACATTTAATGCACATCTATGATTAAAAATAAACACTCTTATTGAACTGCGAAAAGAAGGGAATTTCCTTAATACGACAAAAGATAGGTACAAAAACCCTGCAGTTGGGCTTCCTGGGTGGCACAGTGGTTAAGCATCCTCCTGCCAATGTAGGGGACATGGGTTCGATCCCTGCTCCAGGAGGGTCCCACATGCTGTGGTGCAACTAAGCCCATGCGCCACAACTACTGAGCCTGCGCTTTAGAGCTCGTGAGCCACAACTACTGAGCCCATGTGCTGCAACTACTGAAGCCCGTGGGCCTAGAGCCCGTGCTCCACAACAAGAGAAGCCATGGCAATGAGGGGCCTGCGCACCACAAAGAAGAGTAGCCCCCACTCACTGCAACTAAAGAAAGCCCGCGCACAGGAAAAAGGGACCCAACACAGCAATAAAATAAATAAATTTATATTTTAAAAAAAACACAAAAAAACCCTGCAGTAAACATCATACTGAATGGTGAAATTTTAAAATTTTCTGCCTGAACACCATGACTAAGATAAAGATGCTCATTCTCACTACTTTTATCCCATCATTGCCCTACTGATCCAAGCCAGTGGAATAAATCAAGGGGAAAAATTGTATGAGGATAGAAAAGAAAGACATCAAATTGTCATCATTCACATATGACACAACTGTGCACAGGAAAGTCCATAAGAATTGCAATCAAACTATTAGATTTGATGAGTGAACTTAGCAAGTTTGTTGAATATTTAGTCAATATGAAATAAGCAAATTTCTACAGAGCAAGTGGTCTGAAGCGGCAGAGTAAATGTCTCATTGAACTTACAGCCATGGCTGTTGTTTGTTCACTTTGTACTTCTCATGTCAAGAGGTCCAGAGATAAGGAAAGGAATCAATACACTGGCAAGAGCAATAGACCCTGATCATGGGGGGAAGAAGACAGAGTTGCTGTTACATAAAGGGGCAGGGGAGAGGAGGTTGGCACCTGGTGAATCGAAGGGGAGACTCTAGGCACTCCATGCTCAATTTGACTATTAAATGCACAAGTGCAGCTATGGCCTGAGAAGGGCATGGTGACCAGAAGCTCAGCTGCAAGCTCCAGACCAGGAGCAGTCAGGGAAGCTGCAGTTCATTCTAGTAAGTCTCACCAAGCTACCTCATCCATGGTTCAGGCTCCTCTCTGGGACATCAGCCCTTACTTCAATGTGGGACAATTCTGAAGGTCATTTCCATTCTAGCCTGTGTGATGGGCTATGGCCTCAGTTCCATTTCACCCAATCCTGCTTTCTTCATTTCCATACAAGATTTGTTCCCAAACACACTATCCAATAAACTTTCTCCATACAAATTCCCATTTGAGTCTGGATCTAGGGGCATGTCCTAAGACACTGTTCCTATTTAGTTTAAAGCACATACCTCTATGGCTAGACTGCCAGCACCTTGAAGGGAAGCAGAGTTTCTTTCCCTATTGTAATTCTGGCTGCTAGTGTGGAGCTTTGCACATCGTTGGTGCTCAGTGGTATAACTGACGACTAAATCAAGGATCATCCTTCCCAAAAGACTGTAAACTTCTTGAGAGCAGAACTACATAAATTTTTTTTATATCATTATATAGACTATAATAACCATTCAACAGAGGCCTTAAACAAATTTCCCTTACTCTTTCAAAAGAAGGATCAACTCTTAGGGTGTTATTACATAACAAAAAAGAAGTTAATCTATTCACTTACATTGAAAAGTACTTTCTTTGTTGGCCTAATAGCATCTGCTTGTCTTCGCAGAAAATTCACATCAGCACCTTTGATCTACTAACTGGTGTGGATGGGTGAAAGTAACTTGATATGGTTTGCCATTCTGCTATTTTAAAAATTATTTTGACAATGATGCAAAGAAAGTGCTGGACTAGTGCTCAGAGATACCAAATGTTAAATCGATAAATTTTCAGAGGAGATAATGATAGATAATGATGGAAATGAGCTCTTACCAGAGTCATCACTGGGCTTGAGCTCTCTAGCATCAGACATTCCAAATTGGTTGAGTGCTTCTACAGCGATGTGAACAAGGACAGTTTGAGGGAAACATCGGGGAGGCCTGATTCTATTAACTGTAATCACTGTGGTGTTTCTGCTAGCCGGTACAACACATTTTCCATGTAGCAATAAATGCTGAAGCACATTTCATTAATTTGTGATTTCCCCTAAACAGCAATGTGTTTAGCTGCAGATCAGTGTGTGACTTTATCACAGAAATGGAAGAAAGGGAAGTACAAAGAAGTAAACCACTGAACCATCTTTCGGGAAAGCTGCTCTTTGCTGTGAGGTGCTTTGCACCAGGTCTGCTGCAATAAGCCTAGTCAGGGGCCTGCTCCCCTGAGGATCCTGGATTCCCCAAGGAAATCTTTCAGGGACTTGAGGTTAAACCAGACCCGGCTGCATTCAGCCAAGGTTGATAGTCAGCTGAGGTTTCTCTCTGGAGGCCTGTGCAGTCCATCTGTCTCAGCTTAAGTCAGGAACTTGAAATTCTAATCACTGCCCTGATAGCAGTTTGCAACATGTCTTTCATGCAGGCCACTTACTGCTTCTGGTGATCCAGCAGTTTCTAAGCTGGAACTTTAGAGAAGGGACAAAAGCACCTAACTATGACTCTTCAGAGAATTAATACTGGCAGAACACTTGTATGTCTGTTGATGAACAGTAAGGTAGCCTTGTAGAGACTTAACGAAGTAGAACATTTTCATTTGTAGTTATCAATGGAATAAACACAGTTCTCCTTAAAGTTATTATATGTAAAGGAATTAGTCCAAGATCGAGAAAGATGCTATGAACTGTATTTGACATGGAATTGTAATTTTAGTGTTATTGGCTACTCACATTTCAGTGTTACATGCTCATTCGGAATTTAGAAGCACATATTTAGATGTTTCTGTTCAGTGCTTGCATGCATGAGGGGCTAACATCAAATATAAGGAAATTAAAGGCAATCTGTAGATCTTAGGAGATTCATCACTATATGAAAATACGTGTGCCTCTTCGCCAGATAATTCCTATTTGCTCCTCAGGATCCCCTACCCTTCCACACCTCTGTCCTATGAGGCTTATCCTATACAGATTATCACTAAGCACTCCTTTTCCTCTGGCTTCCTCTCAGTTCAGGCAATGGGGAGCCCCCAAGGATATCAGAGGGAGGAAGGAGAATGAGGTCAGGGCATTTATTCCCCAGGCTCCCTTCCTCTCTGCAGGGTCTCCCTTGGGCTAGTGGTGAGCCTTAACTGGAGGTAACCGCACTTAACAACTGACTCTCCCTACTTGGCTCCCTTTTCCTTCTCAGATTCTAGTTCTAGCTCCTTTTCTTCAATCCTTCAGACCTAAGTGCAGATGGTCCCCCACTCACAATGCTTCGACTTAACAATTTTGTGACTTTACAATGGTGGGAAAGCCTTACACATTTAGCAGAAACTGTACTTTTAATCTTGATCGTTTCCTGAGGTAGGAATATGCAGTACCATACTCTCTCTCGATGCTGGGCAGTGGCAGTGAGCACAGCTCCCAGTCAGCCAGGGATCAGAGGGTAAACATCTCACACACTTACAACCATTCTATACCCAGACAACCATTCTGGTTTTCACTTTCAAAACATTATCCAATAAATTCCATGAGACATTCAATACTTTATTATAAAATAGGCTCTGGTGTTAGATGATTGTTCCCAATTGTAGATTCATATAACTGTACTGAGCATGTTTAAGGTAGGTGAGGCTAAGCTCTCATGTTCCTTATGTTGGTTGAATTAAATTCATTTTCAACTTATAATATTTTGGACTTAACATTGGGTCTATCAGGACATGACCCTATTGTAAGTCAAGGAAGACCTGTATACTGAAAACCCCCTTATTATATCTCTCCCTTCTGCCCACAATTTTGTAAATAATTCCTTTAGCAAACACCCATATATTATCTTGCTTTGATGTGCCATCTGCTTACCCCTCCAAACAGACAGAAATACCTCTATCTCTTCCTCTTCTTCTTTTATCAGGTTCCGCTCTTCTGACTTACCACATGATCTGGTTGCTATTACATGATGCACTTGGATCTCTGCTATCAGAGAATTCACGTTGAATTTCACAGGTTACAAGCCAGTGCTGTCCAACAGAAATATAACACAAACCACATATGTAATTTTGAATTTTCTATCAGCTACATATAAAAAAGTGTTTACAAAGGTTAAATTAATCTTAATGATCTATTTCACTTTACCCAATATATCTGGGTACTATGCTAATCACTTTACAAACATTATTTTGGGTTTTTTTTTTTACAATAACTTTATGAGGGTTACCCTGACATATTATATGATTGACAGAGATTCATTCCTTTATTCATTTGGTCATCAATAAATATTTATTAAATGCTACTGTGTACCAGGAACTACTCTAGGCTCTGTAATACTCAGTGACCAAAGATACACACTCACGGTGCTCCTATTCCAGTGGGGGCAGAACAGACAGTAAACAAGCTAAACAACCAAAATATATATGCTTTGGCCAAAAATAAAGCAAGAAAAGCGACAGGAAGGATATGGCAGGAATTGAAATTTTATACAGGTTGATCAGGCCACTCACTGTGAGAGAGATCTTTCAGTTATGACCTGAAAATAGCAGCCATGTAGATAACCTCTGGTTATCTAACCAGAGGAAGAATAATTCAAGTAGACAAAGCAGCAAGTGCAAAGGCCCTGAGGAAGGCATGTAATTGAGGTGTTCAGGGATACCAAGAAATACAGTGTAATTAGAATAAGTACAGTCAGCATGGGACGGCATAGCAGAGGGCAAGATGAGAGGAATATCAAGGGAGTGAGGCTCATATGCGTACGTCACGTAGGCTTCTTAGGGCAGTGAGAAGATTTTAGGTTTTACACTGAGTGAAATGGGAAACCATTAGCAGACTTTGAGCAGAGGCATGAATCATTTGACTTAGCTGTTTACAAAATCACCCTGATGGCAGGAAAACTGATGGAAAGAAGCAAAGGAAAAGGCTAGGGAATGGATAGGAGGTACTGCATCAATTCAGGCAAGTGCTGGGGGCGAAGGGAGACAGGGTTAGTTTGTCCTGGGGGTGGCCTTGGAGGGATGACAAGGGATTGGATTATGAATTTACTTACAGGAGCTGGAAAATAGGAAAATCTGAAGATGACTCTAAGTTTAAGAAAATTGTTCAGATTCACACTGCTAATAAACAAGAGATCTGCCTGACTCCAAAGTTCAAGCTCTAATTTTGCCTAATAAGCCCTTGGTTTTCTTCTCATCTGCAGGTATCTGGGGTGCTCCCACAGGATGGAATATACCTTTAGACTGCTGGGCAACTTGTAAACGAGGTCCCCTTTTTGTGAATTTTGTGGTCACTGTCTCAGTTCAGTCATCTTTGGGATAGTGCTCTCGTTCTCTCTTCTCCCCTCCCCTTCCTCCTCCCCCTCCTCCTCCTCTCCTTCTCTTGCTCTGCGACTCTCTCACAAACACACATACACATGCATTCATTATCATGAAGCATTTCAGTGGGATGTCTTACATTTTATATTCATCTTGGAACCAAGGTCTTTAAAACCAGATTTTTACATCATCCACTTAATGCATGGTTGTTGTCTGATTATATTACTTAGTATATTCATCTTTTCCATTCCAAAAATGTTCTATGACTTTTTGAAAGTTACTTTGTGGTAATAAAGAGAATAAGCTTAACTTGCTCACAACCTTCTTGCACAAACTCAATTCTTACACTCCTCCTATCAAGAATTTCCTTAGGTCCAGGTAATACCCTCTATTTATGCTCTGTACTTTTGCACCTGTTGTATATCTTACATGGTTCCCTGTGTTTAGCTGGCTATTCTTCCTTGCCTAACCTTCTACGAATTACCACCTCCTTTTACCACAGTGAATAAGATATATTCTCTCTATCTGTGTACATCCCAAAATTGGTCTCATATTGGTAATCCACATTGGTTTCCTTTGGAAATCATTTTCACAGTATAGGGAGATTACTCATGAAGTCTGTAATTTAAGCTGGCATACTTTAACTCCTACATTATTCTTAGTGCCTTAAAATATTAGCAGTCATAATAAAGTTGTTATTAAATACATGAGAAATATTCTGCTATTTGGACACTTAAATCAGAGACCTGAAAAATACACCTGAAACTAACACAACATTGTTAATCAACTATACTCCAATATAAAATAAAAAGTTAAAAAAAGATAAATATTAAACTGATTACCAAAAAATAAAAATAAAAAATAAACTTCAATATGCTTTGATGACAATTATGAAGGTTCTACAAATTATACAGCCCAAATTCTAAAAACAGATTTTGTACTCTAGCTTTAAAATACCTATCCGTGATGGATATAGTAATTAACTCAATGGGGGGACTCCTTTCACGATATGTATTCATGCCAAATCATGACATTGTACAGTTTAAATATCTTACAATTTAGTTGTCAATTATACCTCAGTAAAGTTGAAAAAAAGTCGGTCCAAGTATATAGGCAAGTCTCTGGTGAAAGCATAGACTCAGAAGGCATAAGATCTGCAATTTATTCCTGGCAATATCTGTATGACTTCCTTAGTCAACCCTGCTGGACTTTTGTCCTGCTTAAACATCATTTCTCTATTTAGATAAACATATTTTTTTAAGCTCTTTATTGGAATATAATTGCTTTACACACTTGCACCAGTTTTTGAGGTACACCAAAGTGAATCAGCTGTATTTATACATATATGCCGATATCCCCTCCCCCCTGCAACTCCCTCTCACCCTCCCTGTTCTGGCCCTCTAAGGCATCACCCATCATCGAGTTGATCTCCCTTTGTTATACAGCAACTTCCCACTAACTATCTATTTTACATTTGGTAGTGCATATATGCCTATGCTACTCTCTCACTTCGTCCCAGCTTCTCCTTCACCCCTCCCCACCCCCGAAACCCGTGTCCTCCAGTCCATTCTCTGCATCCCCATTCTTGCCCTGTCACTGGGTTCATCAGTACCATTTTTTTAGATTCCATATATATGAGTTAGCATACAGTATTTGTTTTTCTCTTTCTGGTTTACTTCGCTCTGTATGACAGACTCTAGGTCTATCCACCTCATTACATATAGCTCCATCTCATTCCTTTTTATGGCTGAGTAATATTCCATTGTATATATATGCCACATCTTCTTTATCCATTCATCTGTTGATGGGCACTTAGGTTGCTTCCATGTCCTGGCTATTGTAAATAGTGCTGCAATGAACATTATGGTACAAGTTTCTTTTTGAATTGCGGTTTTCTCTGGGTATATGCCCAGAAGTGGGATTACTGGATCATATGGTAGTTCTATTTGTAGTTTTTTAAGGAACCTCCAAACTGTTTTCCACAGTGGCTGTACCAACTTACATGCCCACCAACAGTGCAGGAGAATTTCCTTTTCTCCACACCCTCTCCAACATTTGCTGTTTCTAGATTTTTTGATGATGCCCATTCTGACCGGTGTGAGGTGATACCTCATTGTGGCTTTGACTTGCATTTCTCTAATGATTAGTGATGTTGAGCATCTTTTCATGTGTTTGTTGGCCATCTGTATGTCTTCTTTGGAGAAATGTCTATTTAGGTCTTCTGCCCATTTGTGGATTGGGTTATCTGCTTTTTTCGTACTAAGCTGTGTGGGCTGCTTGTATATTCTGGAGATTAGTCCTTTGTTATTTGCTTTGTTGGCAAGTATTTTCTCCCATTCTGAGGGTTGCCTTCTTATCTTGTTTATGGTTTCTTTTGCTGTGCAAAAGCTTTTAAATTTCATGAGGTCCCATTTGTTTATTCTTGATGTTATTTCCATGATTCTAGGCGGTGGGTCAAAAAGAATCTTGCTTTGATGGATGTCATAGTGTTCTGCCTATGTTTTCCTCTAGGAGTTTTAGAGTGTGTGGCCTTACATGTAGGTCTTTAATCCATTTGGAGTTTCTTTTTGTGTATGGTGTTAGGAAGTGTTCTAATTTCGTCTTTTTACATGTAGCTGTCCAATTTTCCCAGCACCACTTATTGAAGAGGCTGTCTTTTTTCCATTGTATATTCGTGCATCCTTTGTCAAAGATAAGGTGCCCATATGTGCTTGAGTTTACCTCTGAGTTCTCTATTCTGTTCCATTGATCTTCCTTTCTATTTTTGTGCCAGTACCATACTGTCTTGATCACTGTGGTCTTGTAGTATAGCTTGAAATCAGGAAGCCTAATTCCACCAACTCCATCTTTCCATCTCAAGATTGCTTTGGCTACTTGGGGTCTTTTGCGTTTCCATACAAATCGTAAGATTTCTTGTTCTAGTTCTGTGAAAAATGCCATTGGTAATTTGATAAGGATTGCATTAAATCTGTAAATTGCTTTGGGTAAGATAGTCATTTTCACAATGTTGATTCTTCCAATCCAAGAACATGGTATGTCTCTCCATCTGTTTGTATCATCTTTGATTTCTTTCATCAGTGTCTTATAGTTTTCTGCATACAGGTCTTTTGCCTCCTTAGGCAGGTTTATTCCTAGGTATTTTATTCTTTTTGTTGCAATGGTAAATGGGAGAGTTTCCTTAATTTTTCTTTCTGCTTTTTCATTGTTAGTGCATAGGAATGCAAGAGATTTCTGTGCATTAATTTTGTATCCTGCTACTTTACTAAACTCATCAATTAGTGCTAGCAGTTTTCTGGTAGAATCTTAGGGTTTTCTATATATAATATCATATCATCTGCAAAGAGTGACAATTTTACTTCTTCTTTTCTAATTTGGATTCCTTTCATTTCATTTTCTTCTCTGATTGCTGTGGCTAAAACGTCCAAAACTATGTTGAATAATAATGGTGAGCGTGGGCACCTGTGTCTTGTTCCTGTCCTTAGAGAGAATGCTTTCAGTTTTTCACCATTTAGAACAATGTTGGCTTTTGGTTTCTCATATATACCTTTTATTATGTTGAAGTAATTTCCTTCTATGCCCATTTTCTGGAGAGCTTTTACCATAAATGGATGTTGAATTTTGTCAAAAGCTTTTTCTGTGTCTATTGAGATGATCATATGGTTTTTATCCTTCAATTTGTTAATATGATGTAACACATTGATTGATTTGCATATATTGAAGAATCCTTGCATCCCAGGGATAAACCCCACTTGATCATGGTGTATGATCTTCTTAATGTACTGTTGGATTCTGTTAGCTAGTATTTTGTTGAGGATTTTTGCATCTATATTCATCAGGGATATTGGCCTGTAATTTTCATTTTTGTGACATCTTTGCCTGGTTTTGGTATCAGGGTGATGGTGGCCTCATAGAATGAGTTTGGGAGTGTTCCTCCTTCTGCTATATTTTGGAAGAGTTTGAGAAGGATAGGTGTTAGCTCTTCTCTAAATGTTTGATAGAATTCGCCTGTGAATCCATCTGGCCCTGGGCTTTTGTTTGTTGGGAGATTTTTAATCACAGTCTCACCTTCCATACTTGTGATTGGTCTGTTCATATTTTCTATTTCTTCCTGGTTCACTCTTGGAAGATTGTACTTTTCTTAGAATTTCTCCCAGGTTATCCAATTTATTGGCATATAGTTGCTTGTAGTAGTCTCTCATGATCTTTTATATTTCTGCGGTATCTGTTGTTACTTCTCCTTTTTCATTTCTAATTCTGTTGATTTGCATCTTTCCCCTTTTTTTCCTGATAAGTTTGGCTAATGGTTTATCAATTTTGTTTATCTTCTCAAAGAACCAGCTTTTAGTTTCACTGATGTTTGTTATTGTTTCCTTCCTTTCTTTTTCATTTATTTCTGCTCTGATCTTTATGATTTCTTTCCTTCTGCTCACTTTGGGGTTTTTTTGTTCTTTCTCTAATTGTTTTAGGTATAAGGTTAGGTTGTTTATTCAATATTTTTCTAGTTTCTTGAGGTAGGACTGTATTGCTATAAACTTCCCTCTTAGAACTGTTTTTGCTGTGTCCCATAGGTTTTTTTTTTAACCAGTTTTAGAAAGGTTTCTACTGCTGTGTCTAGGCAGGGAATCTAATTCGTAGTCCCACTTATCTCTGAACAATGCCTTCAGTCAGTCTGACCAGAAAATCTAACCAGAGCACATGGGTAGCTGCATAGCGCATTCAGTAGCCCTATGAACAGTGGCACTTGAACACAGAGCATAGCCAGTGAAACCCCCCATCTGCTAAGCAAAGCTGGCGACCTCACCTGACCAGGGAATCCAGTGCACAGTCAGGCTAGATCTGAGCACCAAACAATGAGCTGTAAAGGCCCTGGGCCCTGGACTGCTGCCCTACCAGGGCAGGAAGCTAATTCACAGCCCCATCTACTACTGAATATAGTACCCAGTCCTGACCATCTTGTAAGCCTGACCGCAGAACTCAGGCAACTGCAGGAGTCATCTTAAAGCTCACGTGCACAGGAAATCAAGCCAGCAGTCCTATCCACCTGTTCTCAGTGGCACACCCCCTTATACCCTATCCCCATCCTCAGATCTCAAGTTTCCTCACCCAAAATAAACTAAAATAGCAGACCCCACCTGCCCAAAGACATTACCAGTAGAACACCCAGAAACCCAAACTGAGCTGACTGGTGAGAAACTATCTCTGCCAGAGCAAATTTGTAAAGTCTGGAGGAAGAGCTCCACTACTCAAATGTGTATATACTAATGTAAAAAAAAAAAAAATCAAGGATCACAAACCATAAGGTAAATATGACACCACCTAAGGAAAATTTTAAAGTTTTAATAACTGACCCCAAAGAAATGGAGATCTATGAATTGTCAGACAAAGAATTCAGAATAGTCCTCTTAAGGAATTTTAGTAAACTGCAGTAGGGCTAACCAAAATACATTATAATTAAATTGTTAAAAGTCAAAAACAAAGAAAGAGTTTTAAAATAAGCAAGAGAAAAGTTATACACAAGGGAAGAAACTGACCCCAAACTTAGCAGAAGAAAGGAAATGATACAGAATAGAGCAGAAATAAATGAAATAGGGAACCAAAAAACAATAGGAATGACTACCCAAACTAAGAGTTGGTTCTTTGAAACGATGAACAAATTGACAAATCCTCAGCTAAACTAATCACAAAAAAAAGAGAATCTAAATCAACAATATTAAAAATAAAATAGGAGACATTATAACTAACACCACAAAAATTCAAAGGATAATAAGAGATTACTATGAACAACTCTACACCAACAAATTGGACAACACAGAAGAAGTGGAAAAATTCTTAGAAGCATATAATTTACCAAGACTGAATCAGGAAGAAATAGAAAATCTGAGTAGACCAATTACTTGTAAGGAGACTGAATCAATAATCAAAAATCTCCCAATAAAGAAAAGTCCAGGACCAGATGGCCTCAATGGTGAATTCTGCCAAACATTTAAAGAACACCGATTCTTCTCAAACTCTTCCAAAAAAATCAAAGAGGAGGTAATACTCAAAAACATATCTTAAGAGGCCCAAACTATCCTGATACCAAAACTAGAAAAGGACACTACTGGGAACAAAAATTACAGGTTGGTATCCCTGATGAATGTAGGTGCAAAAATTCTCAGTAAAATACTGCTAAATAGTATTCAGCAGCACATGAATGATCATTCACCACTACATGAATGATCATTCACCACAGTCAAGTTTCATCTATCCCTGGGATACAAGGATGGCTCAATATATGCAAATCAACCAATATACATCATAATAATAATAGAATAAAAGAAAATAAATCCTATGATCATCTCAATAGATGCAGAAAAAGCATTCAATAAAATTCAATATCAATTAATGATTAAAACTCTTAACATATTAGACTTAGAAGGAACATATCTCAACATAATAAAGGCCATATGTGACAAGCTCATTCCTCTCCAAGATCAGGAACAAGGTAAGGGTGCCCACTGTCACCATTCCTATTCAACATGGTACTGGAAGACCTAGCTAGAGCAATCAGAGAAGAAAAAGAATTAAAGTTATCAAAATTAAAAAGAAAAAATTAAAAATATCTGTTTGCAGATAACATGATTTCATATATTGAAAGTTCTAAGGACTCAACCTAAACACTGTTAGGCTAATCAATGAATTCAGGAAAGTTGTAGGATACACAACTCAAATACAAAGATCAGCATTTCTATACACTAGCAAATAATTCCTGAAAAAAAAAAAAAAGAAATTCATCCTATTTACAATAGCATCAAAAACAATAAAATACTTAGGAATAAATTTAACTGAGGAGGTAAACAATCACTACCCTGAAAAGTATGACATTAATGAGAGAAATTAAAGAAGATACAAATAAAAGAACACAGATATGCTGGGTTCATAGACTGGAAAAATTAATAGTGTTAAAATGTCAATACTACTGAAACTCATCTATAGAGTCAACACAATTCCCATAAAAATTTGAATGGCATTTTTTACAGAAGTAGAAAAAAAAAAAACCCTCTAAAATTTATATGGTACCACAAATAGCCAAAGAAATCCTGAGAAAGAAGAACAAAGCAGGAGGTATCACACTTCCTCATTTCAAGCTATAGTATAAAGCTATAGTCCTCAAAACAGTACAGTACTGGTAAAAAAAAAAAAAAAAGAAATAGACCAATGGAACAGAATTGAGAGCCCAGAAATAAACTCAAGCATATTCAGTCAACTGCCATTTGACAAGGGAGCCAAGACTACTCCATGGAGAAAAAACAGTCTCGTCAATAAATGGTGCTGGGATAACTGGATACTCACATGTAAAACAATGAAACTGGACCTGTATCTTACACCACTCTCAAAAATGAACTAAAAATGGATTAAAGACTTAAGTATAAGACCTGAAACCATGAAATTACTAGAAGACAACATAGGAACAAACTTGACATGAGTCTTGGTAATGATTTTTTTGAAACCACACCTAAAGCAAATAACAATATCAAAAATAAATAAATGGGACTACTTCAAACTAAAAAAGCTTCTGCACAAAGAAATCATCAACAAAGTAAAAAGACAACCTACAGAATAGGAAAGAAAATATCTGCAAACTATATATCTAATAAGGGGTTAATAATCAAAACATACAAAAATACTTATACAACTCAATAGCAAAAAATCCAAGATAAATCAATTAAAAAATAAGCAACCAACCTAAATAAACACTTCTCCAAAGAAGATATACAAAAGGTCAACAGCTACATGAAAAGATGCTCAACATCAGTAGTCATTAAGGAAACGCAAATTAAAACCACAATGAGATGTCAACTCATACCTGTTAGAATGGCCATCGTCAAAAAGTCAAGGGGAAAAAAATGATGGCTTGGATGTGAAGAAAAGAGACCCCTTACAAACTGTTCGTGAGACTTTAAATTGGTACAGCACTAGGGAAAATAGTATGGAGGATCTTCAAAAACTAAAAACAAAAAGCAACAAAAAATTTACCATATGTTTCAGCAATTCCACTTCTGGAAATATTTCCAAAAATAACAAAACCCCTAATTTGAGAAGATATGTACACCCTCCCCATGTTCATAGCAACACTATTCACCCCCATGTTCATAGCTAAGACATGGAAACAACTTCACTGTCCATTGCTGGATGAATAAAGAAATAAAGAAGTTTTGCCATATATATATTTATATGAAATGGAATGTTATTCAGTCATGGAAAAAAGGAAATCCGACCACTTGTGACAATATGAATGGACCCTAAAGGCATTATGCCAAGTAACATAAGTCAGAGAGAAAGACAAACACTATATAATCTCACCTATATCTGCAATCAAAAACAACAACAACAACAACAACAAAACCCAGAAACAAACAAATTCATAGAAAGGGAGATTGGACTTGTGGTTACCAGAAGCAGAAGTGGGGAGGAAGAGGAATTGGAGGAAGGTGATCCAAAGGTACAGATTTCCAGTTATAAGATAACTAACTATGTGCAATGCAAGGGACATAATACACAACATAAGGACTATAGCTAACAATGCTGTATGATATACAGGAAAGTTCTTAAGAGAGTAAGTCCTAAGAATTCTAATCACAAGGATAATTTTTTTCCTTTATTCTTTTTTCCTTTCTTGTTTCTTTATTCTACCTATATGAGAAGATGGATGTTCGCTGACCTACTGTGATAATCATTTCACAATATAAGTAAATGAAACCGTCATGCACACATCTTAAACTCAGACAGTGACGTATGTCAATCATTTCTCAATAAAACCAGAAAGAAAAGCAGCTAGAAATCTGTATGTGTTTATGTATGTATTTGTGTGGGAGGGCATGTGAAAACTTCTCTTACATGGGCAATAATTCAATTCTATTTTTGGTTTTAACAGTTTACAAGCCAGCACTGTATGGTTGCCAGCTTTTAACCTCAAATATAAGAAAATTAGACTCTCAAAAAGTGACTTAAAAGTCACTTAGCAATTTCATGTTAAATAGATAAATTTAAAATTTGTATAATGCATTCTTGAATAATTGAAATAGAGTTTGTGTAAACACAATTGCTATCACACAGAAAAGTGGATATTTTATAGATATATGTGAAATTTTGAATGGAATACACAAAGAGTATTCTGGATTAGTGTAAATGATAAGCCGATTACTGTATGCATTAGACACTGTTAATTTTAAAGATGTTTCAATTACTCCTCCTTGTAAACATGCAATCGTAGATAAAAAATGGTATGGCTATGATTAACTGAGACAATGGTTTCAGAAAGACATTAATGCATTAATGTAATATCAAATTTTTATAGGTGTTATTTTGAAACTGTTCTTCACTGAGGTGTTTTTAGTGATTGTAAGAATACGTAAATATGCATTTTATATTCGGACAATTATGAACAGACTTTAAAAATAAGTAGCCTTGTCAGCATGAGGCTTTGTCATGAATAGGACAGTTGATTTTCTTTTAATTCTATAGGGTTGTATGTTCATATAGGAGGATATCTTTCAAAAATTTTTGCACAATACTTTAAAATAATCAACTCGGATCCAATTTCTCATATGGGATAGCCACTTTAACTATCTGACAGCTGAACTAGTCCCTCAAATCCAAAAAGCTTATTAATATTTGGCAACAAAGAACGGAAGTGTCCTGGATTGGTGCAAGAGCAAAAGAGCACTTTCAAATTTTAATGAATGGGTGGTCTATGATCTGTCATTCATATGACAGTAATGGCCTGGAGAAAGGAAACATGAGTACTCAGGGCATGATGAGGAAAAGCAAAAATAATCCCTACTATTGAAAAGAGTAGATCACTTACAAGAGAGAGTCAGTACCAGAAGCATCCAAGTAAAGGAATTATTTTACAGAGACAGCTTTATTTTTTAAAGAAGGTCTCTTCCCCAGCAACAGTGTAGTCATAACTGAAGAATAATTTCCAGTATTGCACAATGTAGCTGTTGATATCCTGTAACGTAGACCCAAAAGGTGGAAAAAAAATGGAGGGTGACAGCAATTTCAAGGAAGTCTCACTTATGAAACCTAAATACTGACAGTTCTTAGTCATTTATATTTTAGCAGGTGAGAACTCCCTTAAAGCATCAAATTAAAACTGTGTGATTATGTATTATACATTTAATTTGTTAATACATGTAAAACAAGAAGACATAAAGCAAATGCATCTACAGGAAGTGGTGGCTGGTTTTATTTTTTCCAAATACTGTTCTTGGAGTAAGATATCAATGTTTATAAGAGACATATAAATTCAGTAAGACTCTGCTCTACATCCACTGGCATGAATAAAAACAAAAGGACTGACAATATTTAGTGTCGGAGAGGATATGAACAACCAGAACACTCACTGCTGATGGGAAGATAAGTAGGTACAACTTTGGAAATTACTTTGGTAGAATCAACTAGAGTTCAACATGTCTACACTCTGTGAACCCCATGAAAATGTGTGCGAATTTCCATCAAAAAACCTGTACAAGAATGTTCACAGCACCTTTGTCCATAATAGTCCCCAATAAGGAAGAAAGAGCAAACACACAACAACAGTTGAATGGATACATGAATTGTGGTGTGTTCATATGACAAAATACCACACAGTGATGAAATAGAGTAAACCACTCATATACATTTATGTGAAGGCTTCTCATAAACTGAATATTGACTGAAAGAAGCAAAGATACAAAAGATCCATTCTGTATGATTTTAATTACATAAAGTACAACCACAGGCAAGAGGAAACTATGGTGATAGAGGATAGAGAGATGTGTTTCTTAAGAGGTTATAAATTGGGAGGGGCAAAGGGGAAGCGAGGATGAAGTGAGAGAGTAGCACTGACATATATACACCACCAAATGTAAAACAGATAGCTAGTGGGAAGCTGCTGCATAACACAGGGAGATCAACTCCATGACGGGTGATGACTTAGAAGGCTGGGATAGGGAGGATGGGAAGGAGTCGTGGGAGGGAGGGGATATTGAGATATATGTATAAGTACAGCTAATCCACTTTGTTGTACAGCAAGAACTGGCACAACAGTGTAAAGCAATTATATTGCAATAAAGAGTTTAAAAAATAAATAAATAAATTGGGAGGGAACACAGGAATCCTTCTGGGTTACAATACATTTTCTGTATCTTGGATCTGGGAGTTGGTTACACAGGGATGTAATTGTGTATAAATTCATCAACTGGTGCATTTAATATCTCAACACTTTCCTGTATGTAAGACACCTCAAGAAAAAAACGAAAAAAAAAATCATTGAAAAAAAAAAACACACCCTTTGTAAAAACAGTATTTAGTAGCAATTGTTCTGGAATGGCTTAGGTTTTGCTAACTGTGGTAAAACAGCACCTATAATGGTTTATAGTTTCAAGGCATGTCAGAGAATCCATCATAAATGTAGAGAGTTTGAAGGGAACTCGGAGTACTATCAAATTTGTCTCCTTCATGTCACAGAACAGGAAATAGAAGCTGAGAGATGAAGTCCTTGCAGGAGACCACCCAGCTAGATGGTAGCTGAGTTAGTACTCAAACATGTGATTCCTTTACGTCAGAATTTCTTCTACCACCTCCTGCTTCGATGTTGGTCTGAAGTAGGTTCAACAGGTTCTGACGACCATTCAGCATATGACCCCTCAGCTATCAGGGCAGCCTCCGGGTCTGCAGGGCATCGGGTGATTTTCAGTGCATCTAAGGCACTCACCCCCATCTCCCTTTCAGCTTGCCTCTAGGAATTCAGTTTTTCTCTGCCCTTCTTCAAAGCAGCAGCCACCTGTGCCATTTCTCCATTTCTCCTCTTTCCTGGACCACCTCCAGAGCAACAGCCTGCTCAGTGGCTTCTTTCCTTGGCTCTTTAAAACACGCGTGGGTCTTTCATATATCACTGTTTTATCATTTACGGGGGGGTGGGAAGAGAATGGGGGAAAAAATCACAAGAAGAAGAAAATCAGATTTCTGAATCTCTTGAAATACTTTCTGATGGGGCCTTGACTGCTCTTTTCAAAGTATGTGCAAAAGCGAAAAATACAATCTACAAGAGTGAAAAGGAATAAATCATACTGAAGTAATCATCAATATATGAAAGGAAATACAAATTTGTGAGATAATAAATAAGCTTCTTTTTTAAGGCCAAGATCTAGTGGCAAGTATAAATATAATTACATAGTGTCTAAATAATATTTGATATATCTGCCACAGTTATAATATGGTATGAAAATATCTATGATTTCTGTTGTTGATAACATCATAGATACTGTTAACATTACTATGCATGGGGTATTTTTTTTACCTATATTCTTTTTTTTTTTTTTTTTTTTTATTATTTTATTTTATTTTTTTTTTGGGGGTACACCAGGTTCAATCAATTGTTTTTTTTACACATATCCCCATATTCCCTCCCTTCCTTGACGCCCCCCCCTCGATTCCCCCCCACCCTCCCTGCCCCAGTCCTCTAAGGCATCTTCCATATTCTATATTCTTAATGAAAGAAAATGCTAACTAACCTTCTGTGATAACATGTTTGTTTTTTTTTTTCCCAGGTCACTGATCTAGTAAAGAATTCTATTCTAATCATTGGTCCTGGAAGTTAGTTTCCATTTAGAGACAAAATTGCCTGAAATGGACACATTCAAAGGAGAGAGAGATAAATGCTATCAACATCAGCAGTAATAATAAAAGCCCAAGTCTGAGGCAGGGGCTGACTGTTTACCCCAGACCCTTAGCCATGAACTCTAGAGTCCTTATAACACTGTCTTTGCAAGAAGTCATAGTGGGGGAGGGGTTGCAGGTAAGCAAGTACAGAAATTGGGTGGTATAGAAGTGGGGGTGCAATATATTAGTAGGGAGGCGTAAGAAGATGCCTTCCTGGGACTTCCCTGGTGGTGCAGTGGTTGAGAATTTGCCTGCCAATGCAGGGGACATGGGTTCGACCCCTGGTCCAGGAAGATCCCACATATTGCAGAGCAACTAAGCCCATGTGCCACAACTACTGAAGCCTGTGCACCTAGAGCCCGTGCTCTGCAACAAGAGAGGCCACCACAATGAAGAGCCCATGCACCACAACAAAGAGTGGCCCCAGCTTGCCACAACTAGAGAAAGCCCTCGTGCAGCAATGAAGACCCAGCACAGCCAAAAATAAATAAAAAATAAAAATAAAATAAAATTAAAAAAAAAAAAGATGCCTTCCTTATTTTCAAAGATCTTGCAGTTGGGAGGGAAAAAAATAAATCACCCAGAGGTAAGTACTAAACAATTAAGTACTAACCCACATAAATTATATTATATCATGAAATCATTTGAAATGTGCACTTTAATAATGGGTACATATAAGAAGAGTACATTGGATTTAATAATATTTCTACGGATTTAAAAAAATTGTCAGGCTCTATTTTCTCATAAGTTTTCTAGCATAGCTTGGGAAGCTCAAAATTCTTTATAGGACAACTTTGTCATGGGTACCCCCATCCTATTGTGATTTGTTGCCTCTTCTCCAAGACGCTCTCAACTTCCTAAAGGCAGGGCAATGACTTATTTATTTGACTTGACTTTTCATAATTACTCAAACTACTAATTTTATTATGCCAAATACTATCTTGGGAAACCTTGTGTCAAGGGTGTGATGGAAGGGAGTTTTGATTGATTGGTTGTTTCCCATTTTGCAAGATTTCACACGTGGCAATTCAGTTAAACTTTGATTAGAGATAATAACAGATGAGAGTTTTATATATGGATTACATTTTAATTAATTTTAAGTAAGATTTTAGTGAGAGCAAAAATAAGGTGGATAAAAATATCTGCTTATCAATTTTTTAATGACATTTATATTTTGGTTTTGTGGTACTTAAGAGGCAAAATGCAGTTGGCTTTTGAGTATATGAATTCAGATTTAAAATTTCGATTAGCTTTTTTTTTTTTTTTTCCTTTAAGAGTGATCATTTAGGCTATATCCTGTATCCTATCCTGGTTAGGTGTACCTTATGTAAAGAAGAATGTATGGTTGCATAAATACAGAATGTGATTTTTAAAGCAACTTTTACCTTTCGCCGATCCATTATCAGATATGAACAGAAATGCCCACTAGAGGTCTCTCCACCCTGAATTATTTCTGATTCCCGAAATAAGATAGCATTTATTACATTTTCAATTCCTTGCCTGTTTATGATAGCTAGTGAAATTCTGCTACATTTGACATGATAGCCAGCTATGACCTTAACAGAGGAGAGTGGCATCAACATCCAAACTGCTACGCCTGTGATTCTATTTTATTTACATGCAAGAATGTTAGTTTCACCACTATGCTCTATAGAGTTCATCTGACAGTTTTCATGCCTCTGAGGGAGGATGGAAAACATGAAAGCCCTTTAAAGATAGTGACCACATGCTGTCATGTTCTTTGCAGCTTGCAGAAAACTGTGGTAGCCTATCAACTGGAAATAATTATTATGATAGGCAATTTTTAGCCCTACTCTTGTCAAATCACAGAAAATAGATTTTAATTCAAAGACACAACTTTCAGAGGCAAACTCTAGAGAAAACTTCTTGATCTTCTGATACATTTACTTTATTCATTATGTCAAATAAATTTTAGGGAGCCTGTCTTATGTGCAGTCTGCATACAGAAACTTGTTACAGTGTATACTTTTAACAATGATTTGTGTGCATGACTCTGTGTGTGTGTGTGTGTTGTGTGTGTGTGTGTGTGTGTGTGTGCTGTGTCTGTGTGTCTAGATAAAGCAATTCTGAGATTGCGTCCAGCAAATATTTATAAATTGTTCTTTACTAGATGAGTCTTAAAACATGGAAATAAAATGCCAACCAGGTTTAGTTACCTTATAACCCTCTTCATGGCCTTTAATCCCACAGCCTGGTTCAAGAGAGGACAGAGTTAGTGACCAATGGACAGAATGCTCTATTGAGAAAAGTCAGCATTTAGGATGAGCTATGGTCACTGCTCCCACAATGGATGGAGGTCACCCAATTTGTGAAGTTAGATTAATTCTCTGATGTGGCCCAAAGAAACCTGCAAGCCAAATGAAGAAAAAAAAGATCATCAACGAAGTGCAGTGATCCATAAGGCTGAACTGAAAATGTGGTTAAGGGAAGAGAAAATACCAAGTAAACCTATTGCCTTTCAAATCATAATTATTTTTCTTTTCAAAACCAGAGTCTACAGGATACAGAGACAAAAGCAGAACCATATGTAAGAAGTCAATACAGCACCTACCCTAGCAACATACAAGCAATATAAAGAGCCCGCTTTATTCTTGAATCAGCTTGCATTAATGATTGACATGAGGACAAAGTAGTCTCAAGATATCAGCTGCCTGGGCTGGAGGAATCCTAATCCCCTGGTATTTTGCTGCTAGATTGCTATACCAATAAACATTAGCTCAGGAGAGTTAGACTTAGATCCCAAACCATTTTAAGCAGAAATATGATGTATTAGAAACTGTTTACCTCTTTACCATGATCAAAGTCAATGGAAGACTCTTTTCACGAGATGAGACTGGAGTGGGAATAAACACTGAAACTGGGGTGAGCCCCTGTAAAGCAAAGGATACCACATTTTCACAAAGCAGAGAGCAATAACCTAAGAGAACATGCTTTCTTAAGTGATACCACACTGTCTGGGACAGCTTTCCAACATTCACAGGTTATGGAAATACTTTGTGACACACTATTCTATTGAAATAGCTGGAAGCCTATGCAAAGAGGCTCATGACAGTGTTGTGCCTAATAATGAAAAATTAGAACCAATGTATTGTCCAACATATGCGATTGGTTAGTAAAACATTTGGGTAGAGTTTAAAATGATTATATGTGACAATATTTGTTAAAAAAGAAAGAGCTTTCATATTTCATAATTTTAAATTAGTAAGTGGAGAAGCAGTGGTTTTCAAGTATTTTAACTGACAATAAGAAAATCATCATGCTTTATGATCCCAGATACATTTACATACACACACTCACACACAAGTGAAACCATATTCACCTTGATTCTGCACTGTTTAGTCTGTTTCTTTATGTTCTATTTAAATTAATTACTTTAATGCTGGTCATTACCCACTAAATAAATTATCTCATCCACTAATTGGTCATAAGTCACAGTTTGAAAATACTTGAGCTTGAGGATAGCATATTGTATGCATCTATTTTTGTAAATATATGCACTTTCATGGGAAAAGTCATGAAGATCATACATTGAAATATAAACTGTATTTTTCTCTGAGTGATGGGGTTTCTGATTTCTTTTTCTCTCTTTTATCTTTATTACTACATTTTCCTTCAGGAAGTTATACTTCTTTGGTAATCGAAAATCATCCGAGAAATGTTTTAGATGTTTTCAAATCATTTCAATGTCTGATTGCATCCTCCTCTATCATTAGGTTTATCTACTGTGTTTTCTACCAGCAACCATAATGATAACCCTATTCTCTTATTTTCTTACTCAAAGTACCTAAAAAGGGAGAGAGAAAAGAAAGGTAGGTAAGAAGGAAAGATTGAAGGATTGAAGAAAACAAAGATGAGAGGGAAAGAGGGAGGAGTGATTTTCCTATAGCTACTCCAAGATTTTTTTTATTTATTTACCCAAGGTACTTGTATGTGTGTGTGCGTGCGTATGAATGAATATATGTGTGTAGATTTTGGGCCCAGAGATTATTTTTATGTTTTCCTAGAGACTGAGACTAAATAACAAAAATCCTGTTTGAGACATTCAGTTCATTAGTGCTTCCAATTTGACAAATTCACATTCTGCTTTTCTGTGCCTCAGTCTCCCTACTTGTAAAACAAAGTTGCTGTGCTAAGATTTCACTTCTGTATATACTGGCTAAGGAGGAATTACCTGGATAGCTGATTCTTCACTTGCAGGTATATATTTTTGGATTATCGATAACAAAATTCATACTTCTTGCCCTGTGCTGAATTCCCACATAGAGAGAACACTGCAAACTTTCTGCCTTTATTATGTATTAAATTTAGCTCAGTGGCTAAATCAGATCAAATGCCTCTTTTTATAACAAATACTAGTAACATTTTTTCACTATCTTATATTATTTGACTACTTGAACTTATAGCTTCGCAGAATTGAAGGAAAACCTACTGACATGTGGATGGCGATGCTACTCTGTGGACACGGGTACCTATTTATGTAAACAGTCTATGTCTCCTATAGATATTGGTTTACCCAATTTTTAGTGTTAAAGACC
This sequence comes from Hippopotamus amphibius kiboko, assembly GCF_030028045.1. Taxonomy (NCBI): domain Eukaryota; kingdom Metazoa; phylum Chordata; class Mammalia; order Artiodactyla; family Hippopotamidae; genus Hippopotamus; species Hippopotamus amphibius. The sequence continues at coordinate 15,303,140 of NC_080198.1, forward strand.
ATGGGTTGTAGTTAAAGAAGGTCATGTAATTGTAAAGAGCTTTGATGAGCTTTATTCATAGTCTTGGAAATGCTCAAGATCTTTCCAGAGACCCAACTTCAATTTAAAGATGTCATTACTGATAGTGAAAGTAAGTCTTCAAGGCAAAGATTCTCTCTGGGAACAGATTATAGGGACTTTCATACATGTATGACTCATAGACATTTCTGAGTTCACAGGCCAGTGGTTGAGAGATGGCAGCATATGAGCCAAATTTATCTCCAAGGACTTTTTTTTTGGGGGGGGGGGGGGGGTCTTTCGATGTTAAAATAATTTTAAAAAATTAGTTACAAATACTAAAAATGAGAGATTCCCTATGATGGATCAGAATTGTTTTTCAACTTCTCTCAAAAAATTCTAACATCTCCACCCTGGGCCCAAATTCCTGCAAAGCACCTCACTGGACCTGAGTCACCACTCCACTTTATCACAGGTGCACTACACAGTCTAACCTACATTCTTTTGTTCATGCAGGCTGTCTGCTCAGCCCTTCTGGGTCTTTGAACTTGAAACCCCCTATTGTAAGCAAACATATTATTAACTCACCATGAGTTTAAAAATTATATATTTGATATAATTTATTAGAAAATAAATAGGTATCAGGGATTAACTAAAGACAAACCATAGATATTTTCTGCGACCTCCTTCTCTAAACACACTCATTTCCTATCTTATTTTCAAGCCTCATTGGCTTCATATTGTTACATTTACATGCATTCACCCCTCTCCTTACTCTTCTGCTTCTGGGAGCTATTTTTGTAACATGCAGATAATAACGCCTGCTCAGCCCACCTTTCTGGGTTATTGTGAAGATCCAAGTGTAAAAGTGCTATATAAATGCAGAGTATTATTGTACCCATTATTATTCACGCTCAGACACTGGTGGGTCCTCACAGACCCCGCTGCTCTGGCTGGCTTGAAGTTGACGTCTCAGCAGGAACAGATAAAGTTAGTTAGGTGCCTTTAAATCCATTTATTGCTGCACTAGACTCTTTCACACTGGTGTTGAGGCAGCAGGATCTTTTTCTCTGTCGGCTCAGTACTCATTCTAAACGAAAAAAAATAAAATAAAAATTCTCCTTAGTTCCTGTGACAAGAACTGAGGATGAAAACCTGCTTGTACTTTGTCTTGCCGAACTATGGGTTTGTTCAGGTTCAACACGGCTCCACTATGGGCAGGCACAAAGGGAGCAGCATCCCTGGGAGATATGCATCAGCCTGTTTCTCCAGAAAATTGCCCACACTCAGGTTGCCTTTTGTTTGAAAGGCACACATCATTGTGTAAAACATTCACATAGTCTGAAATAAAAAAATATATGCAAAGCAATCTGTTAACAAGAGGACTTGTAAATCTATCCATATCCCCATGGCCTCTCTTCTCCGAGCTTCAGACTCTGCACCTCAACACCCATCTGACATCCCACAAGGGCAGGGTGTTTTATCTGTATTTGTTTAGCTGATATAATTCCCAGTGCCCAGAATGGTGACTGACCTATATAAAGTTCTCAAGACTTTTTGGTTTTGTTGTTGAGTCAATGAATGATAGCATCCAATAAGCATATACAATTAACTTTGCCAGAATAAAACTGTTGATTCCCATCTCCCAAATCCAAATCTGCTCCTCTCATTACTCTTTCCATCTTCATAAATGCACCACTACTCTTCCAGCTATTGAGTTGCTTTGATTCTTCTCTTTCCCTTACTATCAACTTTCAATCCATCAGCGAGTCCTGCTGGCTCTCCTTCTGTGATGTGGCTTGATTTCTGTCTACTTCTCACCAATATCACTGCTACCTCAGTACAAGTAACTCTCAGCTCTTAGCTGGACAACTCCAACAGCAGCCTCCTTCAGATTCCTGCCTCCATTCTTTCCTCCTATAGTCCATTCTCCTCACAATAACCAAAGGGAACTTTTAAAAATATGAATACAGTCATATTGCCTGCTACTAAGAATTCTCCAGTGGTTTCTCATTGTGCTTAGACTAAGATGCAAATTCCTGATCTAGAAGAGCAAACATTTGTGGTTTGCAAAATCTGGTAGCACAACAGAATCACCCGGAAAGATCTAAAATATGTAGAGCCTGAGCCCACATATATTAGACTGACTGAATCAATATCTCTGGGGGGACAGTCTGTCTCCATAAATTACACTTGGAAAATTATCCCATTTTCCGTCTTGTCTTACACCTTGCACCACTCTCCTCTTCATCCTAAACTCTTCAGATACCTTGCGTTTCTTTCCTTTCTCCAGAAATCACCAAGCTCCTGCCAGCCCCAGGACTTTTGCTTTTGTTGTACTTTCTGTCTGGAATGTCGCTCCTCTTTTTACAGCTACCTCTGCTCCTCCTTCAGAGATCTTAATACTCCTTAGTGGGTCTTACTCTGACCTTCTCACTAACCTAGCAACAATCTCCGTCCTTAGGCATTTTCTGTGCCATGACTCCACTATATCTTCTTTCCAGCATTTACCACCATCTGAATTACTCTAATCTATTCATGAGTTAATATGTCTTTACCTATAGAAAGTAAAACCCACTAAGGCAGGGTCATTGCCTGTCTTCTTTGCTGCTACATCTCCATATTGCTAAAAAGAAAAACTTCAGTCTTTGTGGGCTCTGTCTCAACTATTCCCTTCTGCCATTGTAGTTGCAAAAGTTGCCAAGAATAGGATGTGACAAATAAGCATGGCTGTGTTCTAACAAAACTTCATGTATGGAATGAAATCTGAATTTCACTTCATTTGCATGTGTAGCAAAATATTACTCCTCTTTTGATTTTTTGAAACCACTTAAGATTGTAAGTACCATTACTAGTTTATGGGCCCATATATAAAAAAAAAGTGGCAGGCTGCATTTGGCCCATGGGCTATAATTTGCCAACCTCTGATTAAGAGCATTTGCATTTGTCTTTTAATTTGAAAGGCCAGAATTTCTTTGAGAAGTACGAAGAGGCTTCCTAAAACACTATTAGCAGTGTTATCACACTATTTCCACCTAGGGATGTCTGCAGGTCTTGAACCAATTCAGAAAACACTTGCCAAGTATATATTACATTAAACAGAACTGGATTACGTAGCAGGCCAGGAGGCAGCTACCCAAGGTACAACCTATAACGGAAGCTAAAATATCACCATATAAATCTGAAACAGCACACTTTTGAACTTAGTTTTCCATGAGTCTTTTTTCATAAATGACAAAATACAAATCCCGAAAATGAAGACCACCACCCTGAATGAATAGTAATTTAAAACAAAATCATAACTTGCACCTACCTCCATCCTCATTAAATAAATATTGAGAAAATATTTAAATAATTTTAGCATTTAAATATTTAAATATTTTAGAGATTGCAAATTATTTTTCTGCTTCTGGATTTCACATAACGTCAACTGACCCTAAGCTAAAGACATTGCAAAAAGACTCCAAAAAATACAAAGAATGAATAACACCTTGTTCTCAAGGAGATTATCCTGGCTGTCCTCAACTTTCACCTGGTTAAATATTAATTATACATTTTACTTCAGCCCAGAGGTCACTATTTCTGGGAAGATCTTTGATCTTGCCGACATAGATCCACTGGTGGCCCTCAGTTCCCTGTATTTCCCCTTCTTTCCATGTATTTACTTATTTGTTTTAAAATAAAGTATACTTGTTATTTATACATTTATTTAAAAATGCAAATATTTAGCTTTGTACTTGAGGATTTAATTGATGCCTCTTTCTCTCATGAGTCTGTCAAACACTTACCACGTGCTTTATGGACCAGGATGAATGTTATGCCTCACATGCAGTTGGCACTCAATAAACAATTATTCAACCAAGGAATAAGGAACCAAATAAAGAAATTTGATGGACCTTGATGGAGAGCAAATTTTTTTGCCTTAACAGCTACAATGGCATTTCCTCCCACTTTCTCTATAACTTTTTATAACCCATTGTGCACATACCGTTATGAATATGGTAATCATTTCTGAGATTCAAAGAGTCCACCTTTAGGTGAACAGAGAATAAAAACAGGGAGGAGATGAAGGCACCCCTGGAGTGAAAATTCATTAGACACAGAGGTAGACTTTCCAACCACAGCACTCGTTTTAAAGCTCCCATGCTGGTTACTGGAGAAGAGGAACAAAAACCAACTGCATGTATTTAAAAGCACAGGGAAACATAAAGCAAAGACTGCTTTCAAAACTATAGGAAGCTTGTTTTCAATCCTGATTCTAAAAGATGAACAGCCAACTCTCCCCTTCATTATAATTCTCATCACTGCCCTTACAATTAGGTCCTGGAATGCATGCTGGTGCTCAGACACAGCATCAAAAGCTATAGCACAAATGTATTTCCACATACACTGCATATGTTTTCTGTTTCTCTGCCAAGGGGCAGACTGAAGTGCCATCTCCCACTCAGCTAACTGTTCTTAATCAGGATGCCCCCCTTTCCACATGACTGATATTTCTGCAGGAGTAATACTACAGATAAACTTATACACTAACAAGGCTATTTAGATACTGAAAATGTGTGAATCAGATGATAATATATTTCCTACCAAAAGATATGTAGTCCCAAAATAGTTTATAAGCCATGAGATCAATAGAATTCAGACTACTAATTCTAGAGCCCTCTGAGCTGTAAAACTGTGATGATGGTGATGAACAACAGGAATGTAATGGACTAATAAGAAGAGATCTTATTTTGGAGGAAGAACTTAAGTTTGGAGCATAACAAGTGAATAACACTCTCCAGCAAAAGTATAACATAAAGTCAAGAGTTACAGTTCTTTCAACAGTATCTAAGCTCAAAATTGCCTGAAACAAATTTTTAAAAAATCAAGTGGTCAACCCACACATCGAAGGATTCAATATGGATATCTCCACAGTTATGAGGCTGTGAAATGAACACTGCTGTAAAATAAGATGCTTACTCTCTAACTGATTATATAAAATTAATCTCCATTAGAATATTCCCACCACTTAACACTGGCTTACATCTCTGCTGAATCTCCTATCCAAACTAAACACAGTACAATAAAAGTTTAAGGTGAAATTGCAAATCTTACAACAAATACAGGATTTCATGATGTTAACACAAGTGATACTGGAGAATCTCTTTACGCCTCAAGCCATTTATAAATAGTATTTTAACACAAGTAGAGCAGTTAATGATTAAAATATGTAATCACTGTCAGGGATGATGATATGATTATCACTTGAAAAGAAAATGACTTAAATATAAAAAGATTCAGAGAAGTCCTTGGGAAATCTCAAGAAGTCCTTGAATATTTTTGAAAATATGATGTTCTGTATCATTTGCTGTGAAAATCAAAAGTGAAGAATATTCTTTCACACCATGAGAAAATTTTCTCACAAAAATATTCTAGGAAAAAATAAATATAACTCAGATCCTGCTTATTTTAGGTATCAGCTTTTAGTTGCCATTCCCACCAAATTTTATAAAATAAAATATAAAATAAAAATTGTAAATATTATAAAATAAACACTCATTTATAAAATAAAATATAAATATTTATAAATAGAATCAATATAAGACAAAATACAATATAGAAGAAAATAAACTTTTTCATAACATTACCTTCAGTTTTCAAGGTAACATTCCAATAAACACTTTTTCAGAATTTCTATGACTTGAAGCAGATTCACCTTAAGGAATCTTTTCCTGGAACCAACTTTCCTTGGCTATGAAGAATTACCTAAGAAGAGTTTTACGTCCCACTTTTCTGAAAGCTTTTCTCCAACTACTTCATGATCTTCTTCTACTAGTTTTAACACTCACTAGTTAAAAGTGGGGCTTCTCCAGCCTTCGCTGATTTGTACAAGTTTACTGTCCAGTGGGGATACTTTTGAATGTGAAAGGAGAAGACAAAAATAATTAACAGTCACTGAGTGATTCACAACAGTTGTAACTGCTGAACTTCCTATTTTTTGGTCTAACTCACTTTGCCTGCTCTTCTTGTGTGAGCCAGTCCATTGCCAACTAGCAAACATGTAATCTCCCTACCCCAATGTCCTCCTTCTGTATTCCTAATCTCTGATTCCATCTATTGACCGTAACTCAAAATCTTGACATAAACAAGACTTCCCTTCTTCACTCTCTTTCAACCCATTCAATCAACCACCTTTAAAGTCGTTTCACCATTTTATGTGTGAATCTATCTTGTATGAATAAGACCCTGATACTTCTCTTTGGACCTCCTGCACCAAATCCTGATCAGGTCCTCTACCTCCTTTCTTTTCCTTCCCAACTGCATCTCATATCCTGCCACACACACAAAGAATAGTCTTACCACAACCAGTCTTTTTTTTTAACAATCCTATGGGAGGGATCAGTCTCCTTAAATGCACATGCACAAGGCTGTAGTCTTTATGTATCCTTCCCATATAATCTCTCATCTTTTCCTACATCATACTTTTTTATTTTTTATTTTATTTTTTTGGGGGGTACACCAAGTTCAATCATCTGTTTTTATACACATATCCCCATATTCACTCCCTTCCTTGACTCCCCCCACCTCGAGTCCCCCCCACCCTCCCCACCCCAGTCCTCTAAGGCATCTTCCATCCTCGAGTTGGACTCTCTTTGTTATACAACAACTTCCCACTGACTATCTATTTTACAGTTGGTAGTATATATATATGTCTGTGCTACTCTCTTGCTTCATCTCAGCTTCCCCTTCACCCCCCGCCCCCTCCCAAACCTCGAGTTCTCCAGTCCATTCTCTGTATCTGCGTCCTTGTTCTTGTCACTGAGTTCATCAGTACCATTTTTAGATTCCGTATATGTGAGTTAGCATACAATATTTGCCTTTCTCTTTCTGACTTACTTCACTCTGTATGACAGACTGTAGTTCTATCCACCTCATGACATATAGCTCCATCTCATCCCTTTTTATAGCTGAGTAATATTCCATTGTGTATATATGCCACATCTTCTGTATCCATTCGTTTGTTGATGGGCATTTCGGTTGCTTCCATGTCCTGGCTATTGTAAATAGTGCTGCAATAAACATTATGGTACAAGTTTCTTTTGGGATTATGGTTTTCTTTGGGTATATGCCCAGGAGTGGGATTACTGGATCATATGGTAGTTCTATTTGTAGTTTTTGAAGGAACCTCCATACTGTTTTCGATAGTGGCTGTACCAACTTACAGTCCCACCAACAGTGCAGGAGAGTTCCCTTTTCTCCACACCCTCTCCAACATTTGTTGTTTCCAGATTTTGTGATGATGGCCATTCTGATCGGTATGAGGTGATACCTCATGGTGGCTTTGACTTGCATTTCTCTGATGATTAGTGATGTTGAGCATCTTTTCATGTGTTTGTTGGCCATCTTTGGAGAAATGTCTATTGAGGTCTTCCACCCATTTGTGGATGGGGTTATTTGCTTTTTTGGTATTAAGCTTCATGAGCTGCTTGTATATTTTGGAGGTTAATCCTTTGTCCATTGTTTCATAAGCAACTACTCTTTCCCATTCTGAGGGTTGCCTTTTAGTCTTGTTTATGGTTTCTTCCTCTGTGCAAAAGCTTTTAAGTTTCATGAGGTCCCATGTGTTTATTCTTGATTTTATTTCCATGATTCCAGGAGGTGGGTCAAAAAGGATCTTGCTTTGATAGATGTCATAGAGTGTTCTGCCTATGTTTTCCTCTAGGAGTTTTAGAGTGTGTGGCCTTACATGTAGGTCTTTAATCCATTTGGAGTTTATTTTTGTGTATGGTGTTAGGAAGTGTTCTAATTTCATTCTTTTACATGTTGCTGTCCATTTCTCCCAGCACCACTTATTGAAGAGGCTGTCTTTTTTCCATTGTATATTCTTGCCTCCTTTGTCAAAGATAAGGTGCCCATATGTGTTTGGGCTTACTTCTGAGTTCTCTATTCGATTCCATTGATCTTCCTTTCTATTTTGTTGCCAGCACCAGACTGTCTTGATCACTATGGCCTTGTAGTATAGTTTGAAGTCAGGAAGCCTGATTCCACCAACTCCATTTTTCCTTCTCAAGATTGCTTTGGCTATTCGGGGTCTTTTGCGTTTCCATACAAATCGTAAGATTTCTTGCTCTAGTTCTGTGAAAAATGCCATTGGTAATTTGATCGGGATTGCATTGAATCTGTAAATTGCTTTGGGTAGTACAGTCATCTTCACAATGTTGATTCTTCCAATCCAGAAACATGGTATATCCCTCCATCTGTTTGTGTCGTCTTTGATTTCTTTCATCAGTGTCTTAAAGTTTTCTGCATACAGATCTTTTGCCTCCTTAGGCAGGTTTATTCCTAGGTATTTGATTCTTTTGGTTGCAATGGTGAATGGGAGAGTTTCCTTAATTTCTCTTTCTGCTCTTCCGTTGTTAGTGTATAGGAATGCAAGAGATTTCTGTGCATTAATTTTGTATCCTGCTACTTTACTAAACTCATCAATTAGTGCTAGCAGTTTTCTGGTAGAGTCTTTAGGGTTTTCTATATATAATATCATGTCATCTGCAAAGAGTGACAATTTTACTTCTTCTTTTCCAATTTGGATTCCTTTGATTTCTTTTTCTTCTCTGACTGCTATGGCTAAAACTTCCAAAACTATGTTGAATAATAATGGTGAGAGTGGACACCCTTGTCTTGTTCCTGTTCTTAGAGGGAATTCTTCCAGTTTTTCCCCATTGAGAACGATGCTGGCTTTTGGTTTTTCATATATGGCTTTTATTATGTTGAGGTAATTTCCTTCTATGCCCATTTTCTGGAGAGCTTTTATCATAAATGGATGTTGAACTTTGTCAAAAGCTTTTTCTGCATCTATTGAGATGATCATATGGTTTTTATCCTTCAATTTGTTGATAGGATGTATCACGTTGATTGATTTGCATATATTGAAGAATCCTTGCATCCCAGGGATAAACCCCAATTGATCATGGTGTATGATTTTTTTAATGTGCTGTTGGAGTCTGTTAGCTAGTATTTTGTTGAGGATTTTTGCATCTATATTCATCAGGGATATTGGTCTGTAGTTTTCTTTTTTTGTGACATCTTTGCCTGGTTTTGGTATCAGGGTGATGGTAGCCTCATAGAATGAGTTTGGGAGTGTTCTGCCTTCTGCAATATTTTGGAAGAGTTTGAGAAGGATAGGTGTTAGCTCTTCTCGAAATGTTTGATAGAATTCACCTGTGAACCCATCTGGTCTTGGGCTTTTGTGTGTTGGGAGATTTTTAATCCCTGCCTCAATTTCCGTACTTGTGATTGGTCTGTTCATGGTTTCTATTTCTTCCTGGTTCAGTCTTGGAAGATTGTATTTTTCTAAGAATGTATCCATTTCTTCCAGGTTATCCAATTGATTGGCATATAGTTGCTTGTAGTAGTCTCTCATGATGTTTTGTATTTCTGAGGTGTCCGTTGTCACTTCTCCTTTTTCATTTCTAATTCTGTTGATTTGCATCTTCTCCCTTTTTTTCTTGATGAGTCTGGCTAATGGTTTATCAATTTTGTTAATCTTCTCAAAGAACCAGCTTTTAGTTTTATTTATTTTTGCTATGGTTTCCTTCCTTTCTTTTTCATTTATTTCTGCTCTGATCTTTATGATTTCTTTCCTTCTGCTCACTTTGGGGTTTCTTTGTTCTTCTTTCTCTAGTTGTTTGAGGTGTAAGGTTAGGTTGTTTATTCGATCATTTTCTTGTTTCTTAAGGTAGGGCTGTATTGCTATAAACTTCCGTCTTAGAACTGCTTTTGCTGCATCCCACAGGTTTTGGGTTGTTGTGTTTTCGTTGTCATTTGTTTCTAGATATTTTTTGATTTCCTCTTTGATCTCCTGGTTGTTTAAGAGTGAATTGTTTAGCGCCATGTGTTTGTATTTGTTGCAGTTTTTTTCCTGTAATTGATATCTAGTCTCATGGTGTTGTGGTCTGAGAAGATGCTTGATGTGATTTCAATTTTCTTGAATTTGCTAAGGTTTGATTTGTGACCCAAGATGTGATCTATCCTGGAGAATGTTCCGTGTGCACTTGAGAAGAAAGTGTAGTCTGTCGTTTTTGGATGGAATGTCCTATAAATATCAATGAAGTCGAGATGGTCTAATGTGTCATTTAAAGCTTGTGTGTCTATTTATTTTCTGTTTGGATGATCTGTCCATTGATGTAAGTGGGGTGTTCACGTCTCCCACTATTATTGTGTTACAGTCGATGTCCCCTTTTATAGCTCTTAGCATTTGCCTTATGTATTGAGGTGCTCCTATGTTGGGGGCATAGATATTTACCACTGTGATATGTTCTTCTTGAATGGATCCCCTGATCATTATGTAGTGTCCTTCCTTGTCTCTTGTAATAGTCTTTACTTTCAATTCTAATGTGTCTGATATGAGTATTGCTACTCCAGCTTTCTTTTGACTTCCATTTGCATGGAATATCTTTTTCCATCCCTTGACTTTCAGTCTATATGTATCCCTTGGTGTGAAGTGGGTTTCTTGTAGGCAGCATATAGAAGGGTCTTGTTTTTGTATCCATTCAGCCAGTCTGTGTCTTTTGGTTGGAGCATTTAATCCATTGACATTTAAGGTGATTATTGACATGTGTGTTCCAATTACCATTTTCTTAATTGTTTTGGGTTTGTATTTGTAGGTGTTTTCCTTTTCTTGTGTTTCCTACTTAGAGAAGTTCCTTTAGCACTTGTTGTAAGGCTGGTTTGGTGGTGCTGAATTCTCTGAACTTTTGCTTGTCTGGAAAGCTTTTGATTTCTCCCTCAAATCTGAATGAGATCCTTGCTGGGTAGAGTATTCTTGGCTGTAGGTTTCTCTCTTTCAGGACTTTCAGTATATCCTGCCATTCCCTTCTGGCCTGCAGAGTTTCTGTAGAAAGGTCAGCTGTTATCCTGATGGGTTTTCCCTTATATGTTGTTTGTTGCTTTTCTCTTGCTGCTTTTAATATTTTTTCTTTGTGTTTAATTGTCATTAGTTTGATTAATATGTGCCTTGGTGTATTTCTCCTTGGGTTTATTCTGTATGGGACTCTCTGTGCTTCTTGGACTTGGTTCATTATTTCCTTTCCCATGTTGGGGAAGTTTTCCACTATAACCTCTTCAAATATTTTCTCAGACCCTTTCTTGTTTTCTTCTTCTTCTGGGATGCCTATAATTTGAATGTTCGTACGCTTAATGTTATCACTGAGGTCTCTGAGACTGTCTTCTATTCTTTTTATTCTTTTTTCTCTTTCCTGCTCTGTGGCGTTTATTTCCCCCATTCTATCTTCCAACTCACTTCTTCGTTCTTCTGCCTCAGTCATTCTGCTGGTTATAGCATGTAGAGTATTTTTAATTTCAGTTATTTTATTATCCATTGCTGTTTGTTTTTCTGAGTTCTTATGAACTGTTTCTTGTACTTTCTCTATTTTGTTATTGAGATTTTGTATCATTTTTACTATCATTACTCTAAATTCTTTTTCAGGCATTTTTCCTATTTCCTCCTCATTTATTTGGTCTTGTGGGTTTTCTTCCTGCTCCTTTGACTGCATGGTGTTTCTTTGTTTCCTCATGGTCGTCCAAACTTCTGGGGTTGCTTGTCCTGGTGATAGAGGTGTTTACAGAAGACTGTCCAAGCCTCAGACTAACGTTCAAGTATTGGATTAAACAAATATGAAGTCTAGGAAACACATACATGTATAAGACACACAATTACTGAATCCATTAGGACATAAGGCTCTAGAAAGACCTGACAGAACCCCAGTGTGCTAACGATATTCAAAGAGAAACCCAATAGAAATTGACAACTGAAACAGAACAAATCAGAGACAAAAGCAAAAGCAAACAAAGAAACAAATAACACCTTACACATACAAACATTAATCCTGGGAGATTTTGTAAGCTAGGATCAAATATAGAAAAGAGCCAGAGTACCACCAGAGAGAATGGAGATTCTCAGAATGTAATTAGACAACTGTACTAAGAACTAAGTTAAAGACAAAAACCTAATATTAAATACTAAGGCGGTGCTTCATCTGGAGAATAGAGCAAGGAGTCTGAGCAGATCAATAGTGTTGCTTATAAGTATGTTAAGATAAAATAAACTTAAAATGGCTGGAAGAAAGGGGAACAGAAGAGCGTAGTGTGGTTGGAAATATGCAAATAAAAGGAAAGGAATAGAAATGTATAAAAGATAGGGATGAAAGGAAAGTATGAGAGATATATTGTCCATATTACCAAAAACTTAACTAGATATAGAAGTATATAAAAAGGCAAAAAAAAAAAAAAAAGAATAAAAAATATCATTAAAAAATTATGTTATAAAACTTGTAGATCCCTTAGGGCTAAGATCATATTTAATAAAGAAAAAAAAAATAAGAGAGAAAAAGAAAAAAAAAATCCATACCTGATCCCAGAATGGACCAGTTCAATAGGAATTGATACTAATATTTCTGTTTCCTTGGAGTCTCAGCTGTAAGTGTCCTTCTCCTCGCCTTGGGTTTTTTTGCATTATTCTGTGACCAGCAGAGGTTACTTTATTGTTCGTCTGTAAGCGTCGGTGTGTGGGGAGGGAGAGGGTACAATAGTGACTCCTTCTCCTGGGAGTGAGTGAGCAGTGGCACACTGTTGTTTCAGTCGGGCTTGGAGGTGTCTGTTGCAGAGGGACGCCGGTGGCTCAGGCGTAAACAGAAAGTCTTAGAGTTGGGCGTCTCTTGGGTTTTTGTTGTTGTTTTTTCTCAGCAGCCTCCCTGCTGCTGGCGTTCCAAGGGGTTTTAATCTAGCCCCGCTCGAGTGCCTGAGGGTGCTTGTTATCCCTGAGCGCATTAGGTGGCCCACGGGCGTCTCTCCACTGCCTGTTGCAGAGGCGCCGAAAGAGAGAGAGAGGCTATGTGCGCGGCTCCTACCCCCTCCTCCCCGCCCCCCCCCCCCCCACGAGCCCGCAGCCTCCAGCCGCCATCATGGCCGGGCAGCTCTCAGGGGTGGGCACTCCTCGCTGCGGACCTCTTCCCTCCTGTCCTCTCGGTCCGTCACCTTACTGGCAACAATGTTTCTCACCCTGAACCAGCTCTCCGGTTCCCACGCTCCTGCTCCAGGACCCTCTGTTCAGCTGTGGATCGACGTCTCGGTCCGGGAACACTGAGCTGCGCTGCGGACCCTCCGTATGTTTCTCACTCCCTCCCATCTGCCACAGCTCTGCCACTTCACCCTCTTTGAGCCCTCATAGATGCCTCCCTACCAGTTATGTCGGGCTCCTTGCGGTCCTTTCTGGTGTCCGAGGCCGTCTGCTGGTGTTCAGCTGGTTCTCTGTGGGAATTATTGCGTCCTTCGGTGCATTCCCAATGCATCTGTGGAGAGGGATGCATTCCATGTCCCTCTACTTTGCCGCCATCTTTGGACTCCTCCTACATCATACTTTATCGTAAAGTAGTAACTTGTAACCAGGGATACAGCCACTTCCTTGACAATATAAGACATAAGATCTATGTGCATTGTGAACAATTTTTCTGGAGAAATGATCAAATAATGCCATGAGTATAAAACAGTTAAGAACCATGATATGAGAGCCCTGGGAGCAGTGAATGTGTCTTTTCAGTGGAGACAGCTATGACCTTGTTTAGTCTCTACTGCTCACTGATCTACTCACTGTGACCTTAGTGAAGTTAATTAACTTTCTAAGCATGTTTCCTCATATCTAAAAATAGGAATAATAATTTTTACCTTTCATTGTTTATTATGAGAAAGACATGAGACACTTTTTGTAGAATGCTGATGTGGACTTTCAATCAGTGGTAATGACGATGAGGAGGGAAATGATGATGGTATATATCAAGCAGTTTCTCCCTGCTATCCTTTTGTTTCTGTTTTCCTTCTACCTAAACATTCTTTATTCTCTCATTTTACCTGGTAAAATTTTCATTAGCTTTTAAGATACAGCTCAGATATTATCTGCTTCAAGAGCCTTTTCCTTACATACCCCAGACTGAGCTGTGTTCCACATTTTTATCTCTGCATATCTCTCTGCAAGAGAAAGTACCACATTACAATGAAACAATTCATAAATTTGTTTCTCCAGCCAGACTATACATTCTTTCAAAGTCAAAGACTGTGTCACATTACCTTTTTAGCTTAGTGCCTCCCACAGCAGTTGGCACACAGTTGTAGGGGATTCAATGGATTTGGAGTTGATCTAGGAAAGAATATGACTAGGAGAGGTGATGACACACAACAAGCTCGACTCGGTGGCACTTAAATAGGATTGCATTAGAGAGGAAATACCTCACAGCATAAGACCTTCCAGAGGTTACCATTCAGAAGGTAAGGAGGGTAAAAGGATTCCTGGGGAAGGGGTAGCGGAACTGGTGATGACTCTCAGCAGCAAGGGAGAGAGAGAGTCTCTGGGTCAGAGAGCACCAAAGGGTGGCAGCAGCTTGGGGCCTTATCACTAGAAGCCTCTATCTTATCAATGGGTAATATCTGTAGGGCAAAATTTCCCCAAGGTATGCAAAGCAGCAGCTCTAAGTGGCTCAAAAATCTATTTGTTTGGGTTATTTTTAAAAAAATTGGATGCACAAAAATTTGAGTTTGATACCTACTGGCTTTTGAGATAAAGGGTCTCAGCCGGAAGTAAAGAAATAAATAACCTAGAGACCAATATACAGAGGCTATCTTTGGCTCATTTATATAACATCAGTAGGTTCTCAGTAACTATTGAACTTATGTATAAAGTTACTAACTGCAATTTTGTGGTATACTCAGAATTTCCCAAGGGAACATCATATTTTAATTGAGGTCAAATTCAGATTCCAGAGGTAGTGGACTTGGCTCATTTGTTTTCTTAAATATGTCCATTAATCTATTCAGTTTTGGAATTCAACATATTTAAAAGAGCTCTCTAGGGACTTCCCTGGTGGCACAGTGGTTAAGAATACGCCTGCCAATGCAGGGGACACAGGTTCAATCCCTGGTCTGGGAAGACCCCACATGCCGTGGAGCAACTAAGCCTGTGTGCCACAACTCCTGAGCCTGTGCTCTAGAGCCCGAGAGCCACAACTAATGAGCCCATGTGCCACAACTACTGAAGCCCGTGTGCCTGGAGCCTGTGCTCCACAACAAGAGAAGCCACTGTAAAATGAAAAGCCTGCACATCGCAACAAAGAGTAACCCCCACTCGCTACAACTAGAGAAAGCATGCATGCAACAACGAAGACCCAATGCAGCCAACAGATAAATAAACAAATTTATATATTAAAAAAGCTGCTGCATCTCTAGATAAATGAAGACTGCTTTAAAAAAATTAAAAAATAAAAGAGCTCTCTAAGAAATGGATGTATCATGACTCCCCTTTATAGCTCTACAGCAAGTGTAATACCTTGGGTATCAGGTATACTCAATAAATACTTGTTTAAAATGAATTTATGATCGCAAATTTCACAAAGCATATATTCTTTAAATAATACCTTTATAACCGAAAACCTTTCTTTAGGCTTTAAAAAATATGCAGTCTAAGAGAAAACTCAGCCCCAACCCATTTAGAAATATTTAATTTGTTGAATTAAGATATGGGGGTATTTTTTTTTGAAACACACATTGCAAACATTTTATTTTAACCTAAAACATATAAATGCCTATTCCCTTTTCTTTTACTATGGGTCTGTTCACAGGAACTCTGTAAGGTCTTTCTTGCACCAACCCCAGCGCTTAAAGTATTGTCTACCAGATCCTGTCTGCTTCTTTTTATTTTTTTTCGTATTAGTCATCTATTTTACACATATTCATGTATATATGTCAATCCCAACTTCCCAATTCATCCCACTCCAACCCCCCTCTCCCACTCCAGCTTTCCACGTGGGTATTTTTTCAGTTAAAAAATATTGAATAAAAACTTTATACATGAGAAATGCCACCTAATGCAGGCAAGTTGAGATTATCAGAAGAAAAAGTAATGAATCATCTTCTTCATAAGAATTCCTATTCTACCTCTCTAAATCTACAAACGGTGAGGATGAGGAGGAGATGAGTGGATGGATGGATGGATGGATGAAGGGAGGGTGGAGGGGTGGATGGGGGAGAGAGAGAGATAATATTTACTTTACATTTGCTATGTCCGAAGTTTAATACTTGACAGTTTACTCACATTATCTCATTTAATTCTCCTAACAGCTATCCAGGGAAGAGGTTACTATTATCCTATTTTAAATCTGAGATTGAGAGAGGTTAAGTTACTTATACAAAACAACAGAGCTAGTAAATTATACTTGAATGCAGGTTCTCTGATTCAGTGTGCTTTTACTCAATCACTAAATGAGTGCCCATGCTAACAAAGGAGAATTTCAGCTTGCACAGTTTCTGTTCCATAAAAGAGAATTGCAAACTTTTTCCATGTTGATCTTTCAGCTTGCCTGCTAAAAATACTTTTTTATTTTGAAAAGTAATTTCAAACACACTGAAAACACAATAAAATCAATGTGGAATTGTAATTAAGTTCCAGATCAACATATTCTAGAGGGAAAACAAAAGAAAGCAGCTGGAATTCTCTTATTTTATTCACTAATTGATTTATACAGCACCCACTTACTGTTCAATTAGTCTAATTATGGTCAACATCAGTCTCTGCTGTTAAAATGACATAAGAATATAACTCTGCCACTTTTTTGGAACTAACGCTGTCAGACGGATATTAAATAGATTTTGTGCATAATGGAATGCGTATTTCCATCCACTCAGCAGTAGCACTATATAAATAAAATAATTCAAAATAATTTTTGAACAAATCTCTTTGGAATCTTTATTTATTGTGGTTATTTCTTTATATACTCCATTGTTGGTTGAATCTTGTATGATTTTATAATATTCATATATCTTCATTCAACAGAAATAAAGTCAAGGCATCCTTATTGTTCTAGAATGAACTCATAAACGTGATGCACAACTAAAGTAACAGGGATAATTAAGTTGACAATGAAAAAAATCTTGAAAATTACTTAAGCAGTTTATTAAACGAAATGTCTAATTTAAGCTCCGTATGCAGTAAAATTTAAGCTACTGTGGGCGCGCGTGTGTGTGTGTGTGTGTGTGTGTGTGTGTGTGTGTACTCCAGTGCAGTCTGAAAACTCACCATTACAAGTTGTAAAAACCAGGTACTTAACTATTAGATAGCAATAAGAAATTGACTTCAAACATTTCAAGTACTGGCAGTAGAGCAAAAATTTAAGTTTTCTACAACTCACCCAAGCATTTGTTGTTTACATACTTAGAGACTAGGCTCATAAATTAAACTGGAGAATAAGCTAACATTCTGTAACTGAACACTAGGAGTTAAACACCAAACCAAGAAAATAAGATGCAGATTCAGGAAGAGTCATCCTGATTGTGTTATTCCAGTTCAGAGGAAATCCACCAAAGCAAGACAATGGAGCAAATCCACTGAACACTCTTGCCTGATAGAGCATTTATGAAAATAATAAATCGGGAGCTCCCAGATACATTTAGTTCCAGAAATATTTTCGTTGGTCTGCACATTGTTTTGATAATTTTAAAATTGCTTGTCAATGTTTAAAAAAATCAAGGTATTTCAAATGAAGTTCTGCAATTCTAGTTTTTCATAAAAACTTCAATGTATCAGCACTAAGCACATGGTTCCTCAAGGCAATGATGCCCTCAATCTGAGTGACTACTGTTACTTCAGAAGCATCATGTGCTTTTTTTCTGAGGCCAGGGTCCCTGCCACACCCTATGATGTGGCATAAGATCTATTTCAGTCATTCAGCTTATGTGCATGACCCTGGTAGAAACAGAAATGGGACCTTGAGACCCTTGGACAAAGGGAAGAAGAAAATAGGGAAAACTTGACCACTCCACACAAATGTGAACTTAAATTTCCTGAACAGAGACGGAAAATTTGGTTGATAATTTTCTTTCCCTAGAATCCAGCATAGTATCTGGCATGTCAACTGAAGTTTGTTGAGCAGATAGGGATTTGTCCATAGGTTATTGGTAAATGTTGAGCTGAACCAGGAATAAAATCTTCTGGGATTCAAACAAAGCAATTGGATTTTGAGGTCTATATATATTGTCCCAAATTAACTATTCAATTAACATCTCACCAAATTAAGCGGTTGCTTAATTAAATCAATCAAATCAACCCCACAGTTTGGTATATCAAAGATAAAGACCTACTGTTTTCTTTCTCTAGGACAATAGCTATAATCTATGTAAATGACTCCCCCACCCCAAACATTTCTTGAACTAGAAACTTCTCACCAAACTTCTCTAAAATCAAACACTAATATAAAGAAAAGAAAAAATTCCTCAAAAGACAAAAGAATGACTCTGGAAAATAAAGAATGTAGAAGTGGAATAATTTTTCTTAAGGGTTATGTTACTTCTAGTGTGTGCAGCTAAGCATATATTTTTTGTAACTTGTGAAAGTGTCTTCTGTAAACTGGGCAATTTAATTGGCCATCACTTTATCCTAGTAAAATGGAAATCCTGAAAAAACCTAGAAAAAAAATCTACCTCAATGTTTTCACTTCGGATTTGTAAACAAAGAACTTCTTTAGGTTGTCAAAAAATGAAAGAAAAAAAAAGGTGGGCAGATATATGATTTTTTGTTTGTTTTCGGAGAAGAAACATGTTTGTGCCAAGTTGGATCATGATTATCAAGGAAATTTGTCAAAATATGTGTATAATAATAAAAATTACATTATGTTGCCCTTCAAAGAATAAAAACATTCATTCACTAAACTTTCTCGTTTAGAAAAAAACAACATGCACTCTGGTGCGTGTTGACACACTCTGCTCCTGATCCCTATTAAGCTGTTGTTGATCCTGTCTACCTAACAACAGCTATCAAAATTAAAAAGGAATTAAGATGAAAGAAAGGTTCTTTTTTGACTGATGCCAGTAAGACATTTGGAAATGCTTTACTGATTAATTTTTATGATATTTGGGGGTGGGCTACTATTGGGTATCCTGTAAAAGCAGTCTACAGGAATCAAAAAAGCAAATGATTCCTTTGGAAGAAATGAGCTCTCCATTATTAGAGACGTTGGAATGCTCTGAATGACCACCACCTCCATTCATTCAACAAGTGTTATTTGAAGGTCTGTTATTTCAGGACTGGCCTAAAATGCTAGACATGAGAAATGCAACTGAAAACAGAAAAGTATCAAAGAAGATACTCTAGAGCTAATTGGATGAATGAGCTACACAAATTACATAAGGTCTTTCTGAACCCTGAAATAAAATGTGTCGAACATATATTTAAAAAAATACTTCTGGTCTAAGTTATTTTCAACATATCCCCAAGAAAGATTGTAGTCACTATTAATGATTTTGTCTATAAAATTTCTTTTTTTTTAATATTTACTTATTTATTTAGCTGCACCAGGTCTTACTTGCCACACGTGGGATCTTCGTTGCAGCAAGCGGGATCTTTTTTAGTTGCAAGATGAGGGGTCTAGTTCCCTGACGGAGGATCAAACCCAGGACCCCTGAATTGGGAGCATGGAGTCTTAAACACTGGACCACCAAGGAAGTCCCTGTAAAATTTCTTAAAGTACTATACTGGGAAGAAGAAAAACTCAGAGACAATAAAACCTCATTGCAGTGACTATAATCCACAGGGTTGGATGTTGCAGATGATGTTACAGGTAAGGACCTCAATATTAAATGATGTAGACAGCATCAAGGAAAACCTTTGCCTTTCACTATATTTACAGCATTTCATGCTTCTAGGGAAGGCATTTTGTTGGAGAGAACTCATTAGCTACAAAGCTCTTGGAACAGAACCTGGCACATAAAATGCTATGTAATTGTTCAATGTTGCTGCTGTTTTTGTTATTACTATTGCCATAGGCTTTCTGGGTCAAATTAAACAGAAGCAAAGAGACTTAATAAGGTATATATGAAATATAAATTGTAAGCCAATGAAAAGCATAAGATAAAATTTCTCCCACATAACAAAAATATATCCTTTAATATTTGACTATCTTTATTTGAATAAAGTAGCTACTATTTATGAGAATTTTTATCTCCTCTAATATTCATTTACTACAAACACTAATAAGAATAAATATACACAAGAAATACAAAGAAATATATCTCTTTCCTCCCAGTAATTTTGGTCAGTGTGATTTTATTGAAGGACATTCTACTGTCTCAGGTTTCTTATCTAAACCATATAAATTTGCAAAATTATTAAAATGGGACTGATTCATAAAACAAATCCTAACCTTCATTTATCACTTTCAGGATATTCTCCCATGCTTTTTTGATTAATACTTTTATTAGAGGCATTCAATACAGATAATGCAAAATTAAATGGATTTTGCCAGAATACATTATAGCCATTAAAATAAATCAGACTATTAAATGGAGGGAAAAAGTAAAATCTGAAAAAGAAATATAATTCCATATAACTTATGACAGAGTCAATTAATCATATAACTACAATTTGAGACCTTTCTCATAGAAAGAAAGGAATAAAGGTCCATTTAATACTTCATCATTACTGTCACATTCTCTAAAGAAAAGACCACGAGCCAAGCATCAGTCTGTATTGGACTTGAAGACAAAATTTTCTGTTTTTTCTGACTACCCTTAACTCAACTACCCCCTGCAGCACTTGCCAGAGAAAATATAAAATAAGTAAGAACCCAAATTTCTATCTTTCAAAAACCATTTGAAATAAGCCATTTGGCAAGAGCTCTTGTCTTTTGTCATTCCATCTTCATTTCCACATTCTGCTTCTGAAAACTTTTCTCTAGTGTTCCATTTTACAAAATTGCCTCCAATTTCCAATTACCTTAATAACAAGATAGAACATTTACTTGACTTTAATTATTGAACTTCACAAGTTCTTTGGCCTTTAAGATTTCCTCTTAAATAATAAAAAAGGCGACAAGATGAACACTTTTTTTACAAGTACAATCGTGCAGCCAATATGAATTCACAGAATCATAATTAAGTTCATTTTTACCAAATACCAAATGTCTGCTATGAAGCCTTTTTAATATTGTCTGTGGTTTATGCCATTTCTGAAATTTATTATTTATTGATTTAATAGATTTTTTAGGTGTCAGTTACAGTTTAGTGAATTTAAGTGATAATTTAAAAACTTTTCCTGTGATATTGTTTGATGACAAGTTTAATCAATCAAAAAGTTCTACTTCTGACTATGAGATTAGAGCCTATTAAGTTCTGAGTGGGACATGGGAAGTAAAAAATTAATATTTGCCCTCACAGAACTTATAGGATAGTTGGAAAGACAAGAGTAACATATACGAGATGTTTGGAAACAACTAAAATATTCTTAGACTTCTGATGCAACAGGAATTAAGCAGGATGGAGAGGAAGAAGGAGGAGGAGGAGATGGAGGGGAGTTGAATTTTGATAAAGAAGGTGCAGGAGGAGACTTTTAGGGCAGTTTCAAGATTTCAAGAAAATGAAAATTGATCCCCAGAACAAATATAGAAGGCAAGAGGTATGGTCAGGAAGAAGGATGACTCCTTTAAGTTGGGAGCAGTGTGTGCACTGAGATAGAGATAGGCAGACTAAATGGGAATATTCAGGTGTTTGTTCCTAAACAGATACAGTCTGCCTTTCACTGTAAATTACATCATGTAGACATAAACTTCTGGAAGAAGCATATTATAATGCTTAAAGAGACGGGCATTATTTTTAGAAATTTGAATTCCCTATGTGACTCTGTCACATAATATTAAATTGGGCAAGTGACAAATCCTTTAAGAATTAGCCCTTGAAGAATTTATACCTGTCTCCATGCCCCACCCTCCACTTCCTATATAATCCAGAGATCTGAACATTTTCATCGATGAGATTTCCAATGCATTAGTCTCTCTAAAATCTCTCTTCCTTGACCTCAACTGTTTCAACAATCGTACCCTCCACACTTCAGTGATCATACCTTTGATCTTATAATTAACAATAAACGTATCCATTCCTTAATCTGTATTTCAAACACTGGCCTCTCCAAAATCTCCCTCTCCTCTCTTTCCATTTCAGTCTCTCTAGTATCCTGCCTCCAGAAATTCTTCCTTCTCACTATGACTTCAAATTTATTGACCTTTTCACCCTTCCACTTTCCATCACCCCCATTATGTCCTCACTTTTGCTCTTATCCAGCTCAATTACGTAGTCAATCACTGTAATCACTCCCTTGCAAATACTCTCAACTCACTTGGTCTCTCTCCTTCGATCATCTTGCCTGGCAAGGTACCATATCTGGCTAAATCCAAACCTTTGACCACTAAGGGCCTATCTCTAAGCAGCTGAATACTCCTGAAGAAAAATGTGCAGCCAAGCTGACAGATTTTGCTTTAAATTTTTGAAATCTCAAGTGGGCTCTTAGTGCTTGCCTAGCATTAAGTACATTTCCCTAGTCGATTCACTTTCTCATTCTATGTGGCTCCTATTAGGAAGCTTTCACTCTCTGCTCAGATTTCCCAGATCTTCCATCTACTTGCTTCCCTCAGCTAAAGGTGCTGCTTAAACTTTTCCATAAGAAAATATAAGCGCAGAATAAGACGTCCATGTACTTCCACTACCAACCTACCAATTAATCTGCATCTACATCCATATATTCTGCCTTCTCCTTTCTCCATTAGCAAGACAGAAGCACCTATCTAAGGCCAACCTTCCACTTGTTCTGTGGTTTGTTGTTCTCATCCCATGAAAGGAGCTGGCTCCTGAATTCTTCCTCCCTCTTTCTTGCAGCTTCAAATTTTGTCTTGTAGAGGTCAGCAAACTATGGTTCATGGGGCCAAACCTGGCTGAACACCTAAGTTAAAAATCATTCTAACACGCTTCTGCCATGTGAGGACACAGCAAAAAAACAGCCATATATGAACCAGACACTGAACCTACCAGCACTTTGATCTTGGAACTTCAGCCCCCAGAATTAGTGAGCGTTGAGTGATTTGTAATACTTCATTGGAAATCTTCAGGAACTTGCTATCATAATTGTGACAAGCGATCAGTTTGAGCAAGCAGATGCCAGGAGTGGACTGAGCAGGAGTTAAGCTGACAGGACTGTAATTAATTGATTTGATATGGCTGCTGCCCTGGTTTGTATCTTAGGTGACTGAATGGTACTTAAGAACAGAGAAAATAGAGAAGAAGCATATTTAAGTTAATGTAGAATTTCCTGAAATACGAACAAAGTCACTGATGGACTTTAAGTACTGGGACTTCCTAGATGGTGCAGTGGTTAAGAACCCACCAGCCAATACAGGGGACACATGTTCAATCCCCGCTCCAGGAAGATCCCACATGCCGCAGAGCAACGAAGTCTGCGCACCACAACTATTGAACCCGTACTTTAGAGCCTGTGAGCCACAAGTATTGAGCCTATGTACCACAACTACTGAAGCCCATGCGCCTAGAGCCCGTACTCTGCAACAAGAGAAGCCACGGCAATGAGGAGCAGGCGCACCGCAACGAAGAGTAGTCCCTGCTTGCCACAAGTACAGAAAGCCCACGTGCAGCAACAAAGACCCAATGCAGCATAAATAAATAAATAAATAAATAAATAATACTAAGGCAGTAATTATAATAAATATTTTCTAGAGGGGAAGAATGCTTATGTTTAAGATGAATAGAGAATTGTAAAGTTTTCTAGGGTAATTAAAATTTGTATATTCTCCAAAAGAATTATTTGGAGAAAGCTAAAAAAAAAAAATCATTCTAACATTTTTAAATGGTTGAAAAAATCAAAGAATAATATTTCAAGACACTTAAAATACATGAAATTCAAAGATCATATTCATAAAGAAAGTTTTATGGGAACACAGCCTTGTTCATTGGTTTAGAACCTACAGCTGCTTCCACACTACAATAGCAGTGTTGAATAGTTGCAACAGAGATGTCTGGCTGGCAAAGCTAAAAACATTTAATAACTGGCCCTTTACAGTAAACGTTTTCTGACCTCAGTTCTACAAAATCATTCTTAATAACATTTACATGCTGCAATCACTTGCCGAAAAAACAAAGACTATCTCTTGACTCCACGTCTCCCTCCAGCTACACCACCAATTCAATGCTTTCCTTTGCAGCAATAATCATCACAATAATTATCAGTTCCTAGAGTTTTCACTTCTTTTCTCCTGTCTGCTTTGAGCTCACTCCGATAAATTTCTGTACCTAACACTGAATTGAAATTACACTTTTACGCTGCAAGTGGGTAACCAATGGTTACTTTGTCCTATTGCTATTGGAGCTCTTAGCAGCATTTGGCAGGAATCACTTTCTCCTTCACTTGCATTTGGGTCCCAACCTCTCTTGATCAATTTCCTTCTTACCTGGCTGATTCTTCTTTGTTTCTTTTGCTGAATATTCTCATTTTACCAACATTTAAAATCTGGAAAGCTCTCAGGCTTAGTCTTCTGATTTCTTGTCTTTTATCCCTCTGCTTGCTGGGTGATCTCATCTAGCACCATGGTTTTAGGTGACGTTAATAAACTGATATTCCTAAATGTATATGTCTATCCTGGACCATTCCCTTTATCTCCAGATTTATATGTACAAGAGCATAATTGACATATCAAAGTTTACATGCCTAAAAACACACTCTAGATTTTCCCCTCAAATCTGTACCTTCTTTTCTGTCTTCCCCATTTCAGTAAAAGGCAACCTCTGTTCCTCAACTTATATTCAAATCTATTGGCTCTTTGATATACTTTTCACTGTAACACACTTAAATACTATTCACTTTACCTTTAAAATAAACCAAAAAATTCAACCACTTTTCACTGCCTCCGTTCCTATGACCCTAACCCTAGTTCAAACCATCATTTTATGTCTTGACTACAGTAATAGCCTTCTGTTCGATCTCCCTACTTCCATCCTTGTACCCTCAAAGGATACTTCTCAAATGAATACCAAAGCAGGCAACTTCCTTTTACATGGCTCCCCACCGCAACATAAATGAAATCAAAACATTTAACCATGACCTGTGTGGCCCCAGATTATCTTGCCTCTGCTTATTCTACAACTTCATTGCATTTCAAACCCAACCTCTCTACTATACTTCATCATGTTGATCTTATTTCTGTTGCACACAACCTCTATGCTCAGTTCCTGCTGCTGTTCACTCTGTTTAAATTCTTTCCATCTCCCTGCTTATTACATGTTGTCACATAACCTTCAGATTCCAGATAAAATATCTCCCTCCCAAAAGAAAAAAAAAATAAAAAATAATAATAAAAAATATCTCCCTCCCAGAGAGGTTTTTCCTGGCCACCCTGGCCATCTTCATGTCCTGTCTTATCCACTTGCCTTTTAAAGTTCCTACTTATTTCCTTGATTTCTGTCATAGCCCTTATATCCATCAGATATTACACTACTGTGTGTTTTTCTTACCCTACTAGAATATCAACTCTATAAGAGTATGTCCCTTACCCTGTCTTAATTGCCACTGTATCCAAGAGTCTGAAAGAGTTGCCACTCATGAACATCTGTTGATATACTAAATGAATTAACAGATAAATTTTTTTTAGAACTTTTATTGAGATACAGTTAACATACAATAAACTGCATATATTTAGAGCATACAATTTGGTATCCCAATCTCCCCATTCATTCCTCCCCAATCCTCCCCGCTTTCCCCACTTGGTATCCATATGTTTGTCCTCTACATCTGTGTCTCTATTTCCGCCTTGCAAACCGGTTGATTTGTACCATTTTTCTATAGTCCACATATATGTGTTAATATCCATGTAAGATGTTTAATATACTGCCTGGCAAAATAAAATGCTACATAAAAATGGAGGCTATTAATAAGCATAAAAATAATAAATATATAAACAAAAAATTAAAAAATAAAATGGAAATGTAAAAATACTATTTTAATTTAAAGACAGCAAGGTAGAAGAGTGATATACAAAACATTATAAATGTCAATGCTACTGAATAAACCTATAAAAACACTTAAATTTCAGATAGTTCTATAATGGGTCTGCAATGTTGACAAAATATTTTATTTTCTGAGGGAGTATTATATCTTTATTCAAAACACTCAAGCACACACACACAAAATGATGGGATATGCTACTGACGTCAGCATTGGCAGCCATGGAGAAAGAGAACTGAGCTTTCTTTTTCTTGAGGAAAGGAAATGAAGTTGCTGCTCTTCCGTGCTTCTTTAAGCTTAAGTTTCAATTTGTATTAAGTCTGGTCTCTTCCAAGTTCTGAATAGAACATTAAATTAAATACTGCACAGTCAGCGTGACTAATATTCTTTACTCATTCTTCTAGATCTTTGACTCTGCCCTGGGTAACATCCTTTACAAAGCTGACTTTGATCTCTTTTCCTTGGTTCAGGTGGTATACGGGATATTTTCATCAAAATTTAAGTGTGTGGTTGCACGTGTTGAATTTATATTCAAGCTGCATAAGTTTCTCATTGGAAAAAAATAGTTAAAGAATAGTTATATGTGATCACTGAACATCCACTTCCTTTGAAATGGTAAAGTTTCCGCAATTTGATTGAGTTTATTTTGTTTGTTTCATTTCAGTGCAATTGATTAAACAGGACTGGGTGTCTATAATGTTGAAAGCAATATGTTGGCCACTTTAGAAGACACCATATGAGCCAGGTGTGGAAAATGGGTTCTATCTCCTGGTCCACTCCAGTTGAATGATTATAGTAGTCTGAGGGGCTATCTTGACAAGTACTGTGAGGCTATGATTGGAATTATGGGAAACAGTGATATGATCCATGAATGTTATCTGATGAAATTGGCAAAAGGGGAATCACACTACACAAACAATGAGTGTTTGCTATGTTGAAATTTGATAGTGGTTGCTCTTAGCACTAAACAAGAAAAGATTAAACCACATGGTGATATGGTAGGAAGTCATGTTAACAGTTTAGTGCAGAAATAACACTGTTGTTTACTTCTTTACTGGAATAGAATTAGCAACAGATAAAAATAAGTGGACTTTTTAATTTTCTTTATTCATAGGAAAGGCAACCAGGTTGCACTAGCTTTGTGAATGTGAGAATCCTTGGGCCCTGGGGGGAAGCTGCCATTTGTTTCTTTCTTTCTTAGTTATGTAGGGTTAGGTTGCTTCTGAGCAATCACCCTCTCAATGACAGATCTTTCGTTTGTTTATTAATTCATTTAAAATAATAGTAATAATAATAAACTACATGTTAACATAAATATTTTTAGTAAAAATATATATTTTAAAACATACAGTAGCTTTGTTTATCTTTATAAATCTCAATACTATCTGGCTTCATGGAACTTAGCTTTATTCTCACATCTGCTTTGCACTCAATCTTTTGCAACATTATATGTCAATGACAGATCTTTAGTACATTCAAGCAAGATTATCCTAGAAGAAAATAGGGATTGAAAGTGCTAATTGAGAGGTAAAATGGGTTGACAAAAGTTTAGAATTTCTAATCCCAAGGACACAGAGAAGTAAGGAATTCTGCAGAGGCCAGGATCTTCAATCTGCTTCTAAAATTTGCCTCTGTGGTATGCAGGATTCTAAAACAGGTGTGCATGGGGAGCGTGTAAACTATGGAAAATCACCCACATTGGATACTGCATTGAAAAGGTCAACGGTACCTTTGATAAACACAATCTTATTTTGAATAATAAAGATGTGTGGCACATTTTGCACCTGAAATACAATGTGGTAGAATAAGGTGTGTCAAAAGAGAAGCACAAAATTAAGTAATAATGGGCGTGAGACACAAAGCTCACATGTCCAATTAACAAAGAAAGGACACAGAAGCCCAGAGCACAGTAAGGCGAGACTTTAATATTAGTCTTGCAAGAGCGGGTGTCTGCCGGGACAGGCACACACGTGATGATCACGGAAATTCTTTTTTTTTTTTTTTACGGAAATTCTTTTTATTCCCAGTCTGCAAATCCCTCCCCTGGTTCCTCATTGGCTGAGTACTACAAGGTTCACACGCTCTCCCGAACATGGCCTACCAATGAGGTTACAATGTGTACTCTACTACTATTTGATTGGAGGGCTTAGGCCTCCTCTATGACATCATGACAGCTACCATGCCTCCCTTTGTTCTGCTACCTTTGGCTGGAACCTTTGCCCATTATTTTCTGGTACAAGCCTTTGGTCTCGTCCGCAAACTTTTATTACATTCCTTGGATATGAATCACCAGACATGTTATCTCTCACGATGGGGACTCAAGAAAAGCAGAAATTTTTAAAAAATCTAATTTCTTAGAGACCTTTATGTTGAATAATGGCTAGAGCAGGTTATGTTACACTGATCCATTTTGCATAAAGATATTTTTATGGCCTTCATCAAATGACACATTTAAAGACTCCCTCAAGAAACTGATTAAGGACTTTAGAAAACCAGCTTCTGTTTAGATCTTGGAATATCTAGTTATTCCAAGCGCAGAAATGTCTTACACCAATAGTTATAAGCCTCTGCCCATATGCTGCCATCTTGCCTCCAATATGAGGTCATAATAAGAGCAAGATAAATTTCCCTGGATTGGAACACCCAAATACACAAATCACCACGATGGTGAGCCATAGTTGATTCAAATCTGGAAACAACTCTAATTTTTTGGCTCTGTCTAGGGAACTCTGTCTCCCCCCCCCCAGTGTTTTTGGTTACATTCTTCACACAGCATTTCCTATTTCTCAAACTTAGGAGTACATTATGTTTTGATCTCTGTTTCTATGCTATTTCACCTTGAAGATTTTTATAATTTAGTTCATTTTCTTGACTATTGCGTCTGACCCAACATAACCCAACACTCTGGATTATTTGGTTCCAACATGCCTCCACATACCCTAGGATCAACTAAGGAGGTTCATATATTGAATCAAAGAATGTGGTTCTGCATCAGATACTTCATTGGTCCACCATGTAATGTATTTATTTAGGTTTTGTTAAATGCAAGATTCAATGCTAGACGTGTTACCTCAGACCTATCAACAACCAGGGACTGGTATTGATTTCTGAGGTGCAACAACTTGTAAACACCACATGGTTACATATGAAAAGGTACATTTCATCAGCAGAAGAGAAAATATGTTTGTTTCTTATCTTTACATGGGACAAATTATTCATGGAGCACTAAATTTACAGCATCAGATGATAGCAGTATAAAGGAGAGAGAATAAATCTGAGAATAATATTTAAAATAGAACATGTGAATTGGACTTTCTTATCTACTCAGTAAATGATATTTAATAGAGAACAGAGGGCACTTGATTTCCTCAGGTCATTTAGTTCTAGGTGTGTGTGTTTGGGATAGAGTAGAAAGTTTGATATCTTCTGTTGCAAAGAGTTCAGAATACTGTCTTTGGATTCAGTAAGGTAAAGAAATAGATTCAAGTCACAGAGGTAGGAGTTACTGACTGTATAATCTTATGTGTATTGTTCAACCATTCTGAGGCTCAAAACCTTCCCCTACTTAGTAGGGATATTAATGTCCAGCTCATCCAATGACTATGAAAAATAAATAAAATGCTACTTGTAAAGGGACTATAAAAATGGTATTTTCTGTATGATAAGTGATAGCCCCTGCTTTTATATAAATATAGTATTAGTAATAGTAGTTTTAGGTGTATTGGTTGTATTAGCAAATAATAGTGATGGCGATAGTAGGTAGTAATCAGCCTCACTATGAGTTTCCAGATGATAAGAAAAATGTGTGGCTTTTTTTAAGATTAAACTCCTTCTCAAGAGAAATGATTGTTTTATTTACATATTGCTTATGCAAGCATTCATTGACACAATCTTATTGAAAAGTAATCTGGGAAAATCTATTAAAGTTAAAATATAGAGACTCTCAAACCTAGAATCTCTCTTTCAAAAACAAAAGTAACAGAATATAGAGATGTGTACATAAGCATGTTTATTATACAATTTTTATATGTCCTCAAAAATCTTGAACCAATCTAAATGCCAATCAGTGGGGAAATAGTTGAATAAATACTGGTGAAATATATATATATATATATATATATATATATATATATGTATTTCTGAATGGGCAGGTGAAACAGCTAATATTGGTTAGCTCGTGGGGAAGACTAGGAGTAGGGTTCGGAGTGGAAGATAATTGACTTAAAGTCATTTTTTTTAATTTTTAAAAAAATTAATTATTTTTATTTTTGGCTGCGTTGGGTCTTTGTTGCTTTGTGGCTTTTCTCTAGTTGCAGAGAGCAGGGCTTCTCTTGTTGTGAAGCATGGGCTCTAGGCACATGGGCATCAGTAGTTGTGCCTCGCAGGCTCTAGAGCGCAGGCTCAGTACTTCTGGCTCATGGGCTTAGCTGCTCCAAGGCATGTGGGATCTTCCCAGACCAGGGATCGAACCCATGTCTCCTGCACTGGCAAGCAGATTTTTTCTTTGTGTATGTAAAACCATATTGTTTATTGAGAGCTGGTTATAAAAGAATTAGAAAAACAAGGAATAACTTGAAAAGAAGCACTTATCCTGTAATACTTCCATACAGCCAGTAAAGAAGGATGGTACATTTAATTAAAGATGATCAACCACTGTACTGATTTGTACAAAATCCTAACCATTAATTTCTGTAGTTCCTATTCTGTAATTATTCTGGCAGGCAGATTCTTAACCACTACACCACCAGGGAAACCCTACAGTCTTTTAAAATTAGATTTATATACAAACTTTTACTGCATTCACAATTTTTAAAAATTTGATGATGTGAAAACACCTGCAAATTTCAGGACTCACTCTATTTATTTGCACAAACATAAGAAATGTTTAAAGGCCACATACCTTCTGTAGACTTCACTTTATTTAGAAAACATCTAAGAGAGTGGGGAATGGAAAAGACTTGGAAAAGAAATGTTGGAACATAGGGCAAATCCTTGCCTCTAGAATACAAAAGTCCTAAGCAGATACTTTAGTTTTAAATACAAATGATTGAGTAGGGCAGGAACAAGGGGAGTTATGTTTAAAAGTCCACAGACATGGAATGAAGTAAATTCCTGAAGTGGAAAATAGGGGAACAAGAGAGTATTTGAAGTAGAGAAAACTGAACCTGCATAGTTCCTACTTGAACTCAGTTACATAATTTTCCAAAATCTTTGCCCAAGTTTCTAATGTGGCAAATCAGTTCATAAAGCCATGAAGTCATTCCTACAGGAAAATTCCATTTTATATTGGAATTCTCTTTCCTCTCATAGCTTCTTAACTCAATAAATCCCAATTTTTGTTCTGGGAGCTCCTGCCTTGTGAGAAAGTTTTAACTAGCTGCCAGTAATCTGAATAAATTGTCACTTTTTCAGAATGCTTCATATAGCAGTTCAAAATATTTTCCTCCATTCTGCAGTTATGTTCATTTTAATTTGGGAGTTACCTTGTGAATTGCTTCAAATTATGGAGATAGTGGCAAATAGCCTTTTTAAAAATTATTATTGGTGTGATTTGTTTACTTTTTAAAAGAAAACTTTGGAATCCTATGATTCTTCCCATATTGACGGGAGACATTTTACTGACCTATGATTCCCAAAGCATGGTAATTCTTTTTAAGGTGAACTATTCCCTAGGCTGTTTTGGCTAGATGGATAGTGATTAGGGTCCAATAATTGGTAATTCAACATGTTGGCATCTTTACTTGTGTTTACAATCAAAATTTAACCTAGTCATGGGCAATTCTTTTAAGTTATAACTCTTTGAGTATTAACAGAGATTTTGAAAAGAAGCCTACTGTAATGGCAGACAATGAAAATGGAAGGTTTAGACTTGCTATATATTTTATGTAGACACCAATCTTTAAGTAGGTTATGATTTACTATAACACTTACTTTGTTTTTTTTAAAAAACACAACACCAAATATCAGAGTATTAATTATGGAAATTACAGAAAACAATGCAAATCCTGATAAAACAAAATACGTTGGTTTATATTTAATACTACAATATACATATATCTTAAATATATATCTTAAATATATAGTCTCAGAACTTGCAGTTGTATCATAAAAGGAAAGATAGATCTGTTTGTTCTAATTCCTCGGGGTCCTGCACAAGCCCACTTCTCTATGTATTCACTTTTAGTTGATCTCACCTATCCCTACGGCTTCGACAACCACCTCTTTGTTGAAGATTTCTAAACCGTCATTCAATCAGCTGACCTATCTGAGCTTAGGACTCATGTCAAACTCTCCTGCAGTCATCCCCAGTTCAATACCTCATAGGCACCTGTAATTCATATTTACCTAAACTTATCACACCCTTACTTCCTATCCTGCCCCTTGCACAAGTTTTCTAACACTTCCGTATTTTCTATTTGCTGGAATACCACCACTATCCAAACTTTCAAGGCTTATACTAAAGAGAAAAACATTCTTCATTGCCAATATTCAACTAAAGTGATCAACCATATTGACTGATCATCTTGACTGAAGGTTTCCTGAGGCATGAGAGTTTCCCTTCAAAACTGGAACCTCCTGGGACTAACCTGAGAAGTCAGTCATCCTACATTCAAATGGTTTCAGTCTTGGGGGAGTGTCTTCTCTCCATCCTCACTCTCCTTCCCTTAGTTCAAGCCTAGACTCTAGAACAGCATCATCACAGGTGTTTAAATCATTCTCCACTTTGCTCCCAGGGTGATAGCTCTAAAATGCCAATATCCTTTGGACTACACTTTCTTATGTCTCAACTCTGTTTCATCTACACTCACATTCAACTAACAGTGTAGTGCATTAAATTTTCACAAGTCTATGTGTCTCTCAAGTGTCAGGACTATGTATTATTTGTCAGTATATATCCAGCACCTATCACAGTGACTTGTGTAAAGCACATGCTTAACAAATATTTTTTGGATGAATAAGTAAATGAAAAATAAATGTCACTTCTGTTTAAAATCCTTCAGGGACTTATTGTAATCCTCAGTAAAGAGTTCAAATGTCTACCCAAGATATATAAAGCCCTCTGTACTCAAGATTACACGTCTCTCCTCAACTCTTGCTATTCCCAGTTCACATTCATCTCTCATTTATTGCCTGAAATTTGTGAATAGTGTTTTTGATTAGATGTCTTTCTACTTTGATCTCTTCATCTGATTTACTCCCATTTGTCCTTCCTGATTAATTGGAAGTGCCACTTCTTCCAGGAAACAACCCCTGACATCCCTGCTCATACATGCCTCTCCTCTGTAGTCCTATATCAAACTTTACTTGCTATTATCAGAGCATTTTATCACACTCACTGTGACCTATTTGTTTATTTTTCCTACTTCTCCATAAAATTATGAGCTCTGCAAGAACAAGGACTTTGTATTATTTTAGTCTTGGACTCCAGAGCCTTATGCAGTTACTAAATATAGGGTAGATATTAAATAAATAAACTTGTTAAATGAGAATGGACAGTAAAAATAGAAATTAAAATTTCAATAAGTAATCTCAGTGAATAAACTAATATAAATGAATGTCACTTAAGTTGTACTTTAATATCCAGTTGCTCCTTAAAAATGTATTTTTCATTTTATTGCCCTTGCATATAAAATCAAGAAAACCTTCGAATTTGGACTATTTCTGCTCTTGAGATTAACAGTCTTTTGATGTACTGCATTTAAAACTTTTGCTTCATTCATTCATTCCTCCATTCATTCATTCATTCAATTTATATTTTGAAAAATATGATGAATGTTTTACGTGTCAGGCATCCTTAGAGGTGCTCAGAATAAAGCAGTGAGCTAGATGGGCCTACGTTCCTGCTTTCAAGGAGCTTACATTCTATAAGGGAGGACAGACTATAAAAAGCACATAGATATATGAAACAGGATAATTTCAAATGGTAACAAGTGCTCCTAAGAAAATAACTTAGAGGGAATTCCCTGGGGCGGTCCAGAGATTAGGATTCTGTGCTCTCACTACTGAGGGCAGTAAAACCCCCAGTCCCTGGTTGGGGAACTAAGATCTTGCAAACTGTGCAGTGTGGCCAGGAAGAAAAAAAAAAAAAGGAAAAGAAAAGAAACTCAGAGTGACCATAAACATAAAAGATTCTACTCATATATTGAGAGTAAGGAAAAATACCAAATTGGCATTTACACATTACAGGAATGCTAACATCAAACAAGTTTTTTTTTTGAGCATGCAAAAGAAACTATGGATTTTTTTTTCTCTTTTGAACACATTTCTTGTGCTATAAAGTCATTTTTACTGTAGTTCCAAAAATCTACCATTTATTTAATAGTTTAGTACATTACCTAAATTTAGACCCAAACATGGCTGATTTTAAAATGATTTTCTAAGGTGAATGAACATGTAAAAAACGGAACAGAAGTTTCATCCATTCCACCAGCCATCAACCCTGATTTTGGCTGTCTGCCCTGTGCTGCTTTCTAAACACAGGCAGCTGCTGCATGCTAAGAGACTAGAAATGATAAATGGGGTAGAGACTGCTTAAGGTCTTTGTAAAGTTTAATGAAAGATTTATCTCTTGAGGGTAATGTTCCTCTTTCTTTTACTGAAATGAGAGTTTGATAACCTCTCATTGTGCTTTTGATAAATTATACCTCACAGTCATAACTAAAATGACTAAGTGGAAAAAATTTTAAAAATAGCTAAGCAAGGTCTAGGTATCATCAAATGGTTTAATCCTTAGTATCTACAAAACTATGTTTGGCTTTTGAAATACTTTTAATTATCAAGCTGAGAAAACCTATGATTCAATAATTTAACAACAATTACTCAAACACTCTTTAATGTTTCTCTATGCCAATTACAGCCATAGGGATGGGAGATTATGACTTGGAATTTATAGTCAAGTTAGGGCATTCTTATCTACAATCACAAAGAATGTTTTCTTGTCAGAGTTTGCCATTACTGTTGTTTAAGCCATTAATATTTAATTTCAAATTTAACAGGCTCAAATGGGTTTATATCCTTATACACTCAAAAGCAGGAAAACTGAAAAGACAATTATCCAGCCCTATAAAACTAAAAGAAAAATAAAACACCTCAGATATTTTATTTAACTCAAAGAAAGCTGAATATTTTTTCAGGATCCTGAAAATTTCCCCCACACATTAGAAATGTAAATTTTAAGACTCAATATATCCAAGAATATGTGAGAGGTACAGTTAGAAAAAGGAGATTAATCTCAAGATGCCTACAGACATTAAAAAATACGTAGTTAAGTACTTAACACATTTCTCAAACCATGGGTTAGGAATGGAGCTGTCTGGGTTTTATGTGAAGGTGGGCAAATGCCTCTTCTCGTTTTTTCCAGCTGATGTTCCAGAGCTGGTTAGAATTCCTTTCCTCCCAGGAATTCTATCAAAAACAGCAAATGCACAGTTACTACTGTTCATATTTTTAAGCCTTTTAAGTGATTTTTATTACAAAATACAAGAGTGAGTCAAAAATTATACAGTGCTTTCCATTCAAGTCTCCCCAGTTACTGTTGTGCAGGTGTGAACATGTTACATCAGTTCATTTGTAAATGCAGTGTGAGCAAAAATGGATGTCCCGCTTGTGATTTGCATGAAAGAAGAGCAGCGTGAAGTGATTCGTTTTTTGTGGTCTGAGGGTGTACCTGGTGCCATTATTTATCGAAGACTTTGTACACGGTATAGAAAAAGTATTTTGTCACGAAGTGCGTATGAATGGATAGAGAAGTTCAAGGAAGGTCGCACAAGTGTTAGCCATCAAGAAGGAGCTGGATTTAGAATAGATTGAGATGGCGGAGTAGGAGGACGTGTGCTCACTCCCTCTTGCAAGAGCACCGGAATTACAACTAAATGCTGAACAATCATCAACAGAAAGACACTGGAACTCACCAAAAACACACCCTACATCCAGAGACAAAGGAGAAGCTGCAATGAGACAGTAGGCGGGGGCGCAATCATGTTAAAATCAAATCCCATAAATACTGGGTGGGTGTCTCACCAACTGGAGAACAGTTATACTGCAGAAGACTACCCACTAAAGTGAGGGTTCTGAGCCCCACGTCAGGCTTCCCAACCTGGGAGTCCAGCAACAGGAGGAGGAATCCCCAGAGAATCAGACTTTGAAAGCCAGCAGGATTTGATTGCAGGACCTCCACAGGACTGGGGGAAACAGAGACGGCACTCTTGGAGGGTACACAAAAAAGTGTGCTCACCAGGACCCAGGGGGAAGGAGCAGTGACCCCATAGGAGACTGAACCAGGCCTACCTGCTGGTGTTGGAGGGTTGCCTGCAGAGGTGGGGGGCAGCTGTGGCTCACTGAGGAGACAGGGGCACTGGCAGCAGGGGTTCTGGGAAGTGCTTATTGGTGTGAGCCCTCCCAGAGTCCGCCATTAACCCCACCAAAGAGCCTGTAAGCTCCAGTGCTAAGTAGCCTCAGGCCAAACAACCAACAAGGTGTGAACACAGTCTCACCCATTAGCAGACAAGCAGATTAAAGTTTTACTGAGCTCTGCCCACCCAGCCCTACCCACCATCAGTCCCTCCCATCAGGAAACACCCACAAGCCTCCTAGACAGCTTCCTCCATAAGAGGGTAGACAGCAGTATCAGCAGTATTTTGTCTTGTGGAACTGAAAACCACAGCCACAGAAAGATAGAGAACATGAAAAAGCAGAGGACTTTGTACCAGATGAAGGGACAAGCTAAAACCCCAGAAAAACAACTCAATGAAGAGGAGACAGGCACCCTTCCAGAAAAAGAATTTAGAATAATGATGGTGAAGATGATCCAGGACTTTGAAAAAAGACTGGATGCAAAGATTGAAAAGTTTACCAAAGACCTAGAAGAATTAAAGAGCAAACAAACAGAGATATGCAACACAATAACTGAAATAAAAAGTACACTAGAAGGAACCAGTAGCAGGTTAACTGAGGCAGAAGGGCGAATAAGTGACCTGGAAGACAGAATGGTAAAAATCACCTATGCAGAAAAGAATAAAGAAAAAAGAATGAAAAGAACTGAAGACAGCCTAAGAGACCTCTGGGACAATGTTAAACACACCAACATTTGCATTATAGGGGTCCCAGATGGAGAAGAGAGAGAGAAAGGACCCGAGAAAATACTGGAAGAGATTATAGATGAAAACTTCCCTAATATGGGAAAGGAAATAGCTACCTAAGTACAGGAAGCGCAGAGAGTCCCAGGCAGGATAAACCGAAGGAGAAACACGCCAAGACATACAGTAGTCAAACTGACAAAAATTAAAGACAGAGAAATGTTATCAAAAGCAACAAGGGAAAAACGACAAATAATATACAAGGGAACTCCCATAAGGTTAAGAGCTGATTTCTCAGCAGAAACTCTGCAAGCCAGAAGGGAGTGGCACGATATATTTCAAGTGATGGAAGGGAAGAACCTACAACCAAGAATACTCTACCCAGCAAGGATCTCATTCAGATTCGATGGAGAAATCTAAAGCTTTACAGACAAGCAACAGCTAAGAGAATTCAGCACCACCAAACCAGGCTTACAACAAATCCTAAAGGAACTTCTCTAAGTGGGAAACATAAGAGAAGAAAAGGACCTACAAAAACAAAACAATTAAGAAAATGGTAATAGGAACATACATATCAATAATTACCTTGAATGTAAATGGACTAAATGCACCAACCAAAAGACACGGACTGGCGGAATGGATACAAACACAAGACCCATATATATGCTGTCTCCAAGAGACCCACTTCACACCTAGGGACACATACAGATGGAAAGTGAGGGGATGGAAAAAGATATTCCATGCAAATGAAAATCAAAAGAAAGCTGGAGTAGCAATAGTCACATCAGATAAAATAGACTTTAAAATAAAAAACGTTACAAGAGACAAGAAAGGACATTACATAAACATCAAGGGATCCATCCAAGAAGAGGAGATAATTATAAATATATATGCACCCAATATAGGAGTACCTCAATACATAAGGCAAATGCTAACAACTATGAAAGAGGAAATGCAAGGCAGAAATAGAGACACAGATGTAGAGAACGAACACATGGACACCAAGTGGGGAAACTGGGGAGGGTTGGGGGGATGAAATGGGAGATTAGGATACCAAATTGTACACTCTAAATATATGCTGATATTGTCTGTTAACTGTATCTCAATAAAAGTTCTTGGAAAAAAAATAAAGAAGGAGCTGGATTAAAAAAAAAAAAAGGAGCTGGATTCACTTCTGATAAGAAGTGAAGAGAGTGGTGCATTCGTGGCTCACAGCTCAGCCTAAAACATTTTTTAATGAGGGGATATGAAAGCTTATTGACAGGTGGACGAAGTGTATTGAAAAGCAAGGAGATTATGCCAAAAAATGATGTATTTGTCTTTTCAAAAGGTAATTAAAATAAATTCAACAGCCAGAGGGCAGATAATTTTTGACTCGCCCTCATAAATCCATATTTGAGGTTAAAAATCAAATAACATATAAACATATAAAGTGAAAAAGGAAGTGCCTCCAAATCTCCCCACAACATCCCATCTCCACTTGTTTCTCATAGCTCACCCCTCCACACTCACACAGACATACCTCTACTCCTATTCCTCCAAAACAACCAATTGTAAAATAAACTGCACGGAGAAACTCTATCTGCAGTATGCATATAAGACATTAAAATGTAAATATAAATACTTATAGATAAACATATATTCATTCCAATGATAACACTGTCAAATATACACTTAGTATTATAAGTATATAATTAAATCTACATACGTATATTTGCATATATTATATAAAATATAAATAAAATTATATAATTTGTAATAAAATTATACTATATATAAGTATTGATAATTATAATTTATAAAATAACACATTATTCATTAAATTGTTACTAGAGTATACACAGTATACGATATATATACTATATACACTATAAATTTTTATAGTATACGTATAAAAGCAGGATCCCATCTTGCACAATTTCATCTTATTGTTATGTATTCATTATCTTTATTTTTCTTATCAATTCCTTCCTGGAACTCTCCCACTCTACCTCACTGTGTTTCCTCACCATAGCTTGTCTTCAATTCTTCCATGCAAGCTGTTGTTCAGGTGTGTGATCATGTGTCAGGGAAGATACTGTATGTAACCTTTGGCTGCTAGTGAATGATTTTTCTGCTTCCCATGTTTGTAAGGTTCTATGGGAGGTAAAAATCTTAGGGGTAGGTTGAAAGCAATCTTTTCCTTTTATGAGTGTTCCCAACTGAAGGGAAAAGCAGTCTGATTATACAAACCTAGACAAACAGCATACCTAACAAAAGAGATAAATTTCTATGAAATGACCTACAAATTCTACCCAATTGTTCATTCTTTTTACATGAAATCTCACCTTCTATCAACCAACCCAACTCAATATAAATGAGACACTTCAGTGAAAATAAGTTTCAAGTGTCTTATTGAAAGCAAGTTTTTTATTTACTCTTTGAGTCAGAAATGATCCACAGATGGAGTTATCTCAGATGCTACCTGATTATTCCTTATGAAGCATTTAAGAACAATTTTAAAAGATAAAAGCAATCTTTTGTGGCAGAATCACTAACTCCTTTCACAGCCTGGCTAATCGGGAAAATTTTGCAATTAGTGAAGGCTCTCCTCTCTCATGAGAAGTGGAGGTGTCCTGTGCTTAGAGAGGAAAGTAAAGGGAAATCCCTACCCTCCACAGCTGTTAAAACAACACAGCTGAGAGTGCACTGCTGAAGTGGACTATTCATTTCTTCTGATTCTCTATGAGAATTAAACCAGGCCAGCTGGCTTGATTGATGATAAAAGAGCAAACTTCAAAAAGAATTATGTTTTCTGCCAAACAGTAGCTATTTGGTATTGGGTCTGGAGTAATAAGTGAGATAGTTGGGCTCATTATTTATTATCCTTTCCTTGCAATAATGTGGACAAAGGAATATACAAAACAATCATTTTCTTGGTTATAATATTGCTGATGGACTCTTTTTAAAGGGCAAAATGCTGTCTCGTTGTATCCACGGTAAAGAACACTGGCTTGATTTAATGCCTTTTCCTGAGCATCATATGAAATGGATTTGTAAGTGACTTGTACGGAAAGATTTAAGTATAGAAGGGTTCTCAGAGGTTATGTCAGATGACTAAAGCGACTAAGGTGGAAGGGTTTAATCCTTCATGTGTAAACAATGCACACTCACACACATTACAACTGGGCTGAAATAAGAATAATAAGGAGTCATTTCTCCAGGGAATTCAAACTAGGCAACATGCCTGCACTAGTTCTTTAGCAAGCATTCTAATATGGCCGAGGTTGCCAAGAGGGAATATAAATAAATGCTTGATTTAAAAGAGCCCTTTCTTTTTGTGCTTCTGGGAAACAACTAGACACATTGGAACACTGCCTAGAAGGCAAAGGATGGAAAAGAATGGAAAGTCAGGCAGTTTGGGAAAGGACTTTCAACTCATACTCATCTTTTAACCAATATTTAACAATTTCATTGACTGCACAGTTTATCCTTATAAGTATCCACTGTGTTCAGACAATAAGGTCCAGAGTTATTAAAGACCTAGCCCCCTTCTATCTTTTTCTCTTTTTCTCTCACTCTATCACACCTTCCTCTCTTCCTCTCTCTCCATCTCAATTATCTGGGCTCAGAATTGACTAGATCCCCACTGTTAGATAATTATACCTTTCTAACTGTAAAATTAAACAGCAACTGTTATTTCTTACAATTGCCAGAACTAGAAATTAGAATACTGGCTCATAGATCAGGAATGGGTAAACTAAGACCTACAGGTCAAACCCAGGCTACCACCTGCTTTGTATGGCCTGAAAGTTAAGAATAATTTTTACTTTTTTTAAATGTTAGAAGGAAATCAAAAGGAGAATAAGTTTTCATGACTTGAAAATTAGGTGAAATTCGAACTTCAGTGCCCATCGATAGTTCTATTGGAACAGGCTGTACCCATCATTTACATACAATCTATGGTTGCTTTGGCAGATTTGACTAGCTGTGACAGAGGCCATATGGCCCACAAAGCCTAAAATGTTTACTATCTTTTCTGTTTTAGATAAAGGAAGGGCCTGCTGAACTTTTAACATAGATAATGTTTAATAAACTGTGGTTATTGCTAGAATATCAAAAGGGCTGAGTGAAGACTGAAACAATCTCCAACATGGAAAGACAGAGAGAACATCTGGAAGCAACTAGCAGTTTTCAGTAAACTACAGGTCCCAAACACAGACATCTCCAAGGCTCAGGCAGAGAATGTGCACAAGTGGAGTGAATCAGGTCAGGGAAATAATGGGGGGTGGTCCTCGGGCATGGTTACGTGCCTCAATATCCACCTGTGCAGCTGATACTCAATCCTGGCAGCTACTGTTGCAAACACAGGCTCAGGATTGCCCCAGAAGAGGAGTTGGAAGCTAAATTTTTATGTGAAAGTTGTTGGCAACCAATTAAATTTTTAAAAAACTGCTATGCAACAAAGCGTGGAAGAAACAAAATATATCTATGTGCCAAATGCAAGCTAATAGGAAAAAACAAAAATTGCAACATTTTATATGACGAATAAGCCACAGCCCCAAACTGATGAGAATATAATTTCTCTTTAAAACACTTTCTGAGGTCAACATCACTTTGGTCGTGTGATGAGACTCAGCTCATCTCTTTCCTGTTTTCTCATCCTGGAGAGACATTTTTGCTTTAGAAATATACAACCACAGATGGGACTGTGTATTTTTTTTCTTTTTCAGCTTTTTGAAATTCCTGCTTTCTTCCTCTCACTTCTTTCTATAACACTGCAAGTTCTCTGAGCATAGGTATATTGTTTGCTGAATTCCACAGTACCTAGAGTAAGTGCTCAGCACATGAAATGATTATAGATGTCTGCCTAGCAAAATTTAAATGAATAATAAAAACTAATGCCCACTCCATTTATCAAAGTCTCCAATGTACATAAATCAACCAAAAGTGTCAGGGCTGATATACAAAACAGTGACCATTATACTGAACAGTTCTGATGCCAATATGTGTTTTTTGAATAACTACAGCAAGACATAGTATTAATATGTCACTTTTCTTCATAAACAGAAAGGAGAATATATGTGCAATACCTACTGGGTATATTTTTCCCCAGTGTCTAGCCCTGTAGAATATCTATGTACTGTAGATATATAAATGTCAAACACTCAGCGAGAAACAGCATGGTTCATGGAAGCATTAGTAAGAGATATGTTTCTGTACTTCAACTTTTTATTGTAATTCACTCTGCAACACTATACAGCACAGCTCTTCAAATTGCCAGGGAAAAAGTTACATTTTTCTCTAGAAATAGAGGTTGGAAATGATACATTTGTAATCACCTGTGTACATACAGCTACTTATTCACCATAGGCATAAAATATGTGTGTACTCTTGCTTATTAAGCTTTCAAAGCCTATA
The DNA here is from genome assembly GCF_030028045.1 of Hippopotamus amphibius kiboko. Lineage (NCBI taxonomy): Eukaryota > Metazoa > Chordata > Mammalia > Artiodactyla > Hippopotamidae > Hippopotamus > Hippopotamus amphibius. The sequence goes on from NC_080198.1 coordinate 15,345,464, forward strand.
GAAATCATTATGAAGGCTATTAGCATACAGGGGAGCAATGCAGTCTAAGGCAGGGATATGGAATCGTTACCATTCTCCACTGCTTTCTTTCCTTTCCCATGAAGTCTTTGATTTTGGGTAAGGTTTTTCTATGTCTGGTTTTTCTATGTCTGGTGAGATTTCTCTCAAGTGCTTCAAGAAATAAATATTTGCTAGACTATTCTAATATTTTATTAAATTAGATATAGCATTTGCTTTTAAATGTGTAAAGCATTTTGAATTTTACAGATATGTATTTATAAATCCTACATATAGAGAGGAATAAATAGAAATAAAAATATATTTAGAGGCATATGGAAATAAATTTATACCGAGAAGTAGGAATTTGATATTCCAAAATTTCTAAATACTATTGTGGAATGAATCACTATTAAATGAAGGATACATGTGAAGATTTCTAAGTGACGTACATGCCTAAAAAGTTTTAATAGTATCCACGACAGAAACAAATGTTGAATGGCATTTTTGTTAGTGTCTTAATTTATACCATAATTATATGCCTTTAAAATGTACTTAGTATATGTTGAAATGCTTTATAAATATTAACATTTACAGGGAAGCTTTCTGGGGTATTAGAAAGAGTCTCTGCAGCATAAATTCTCAGAGCTCAGCAAAGAAGCTAGAACTTTGTCTTCATAATATTTTGCATCTGCATAGAATCTTTGCTTAAGGATCTCAGAGAGCTTTACTTAATATTAAGTGATTAAATCATACAGTACCCTGGAGTGACAAGTTTAATTATACCCATTTCCAGAAAGACAGCACGCTGAAAAACTATTAATCTACAAACCCAAGGTTATCCAGATAATCAAGACCAGAAGGTCATTTTGCTGGGATAGCCATGCCTCCCCCAGTGGGTAGCTCCCATAAGGAAGTGAATTGTCAGACTTGGGGTTTTGCCAATTTCTTCAGGACATGTATAAAACTAAATGTCACCATTAGTAGTTTAGGTATCACATCCTGGGAAGGTTATTGTTGCCTCTTATCACCTATGACTCAACAACACTTGCATAATTTGTCACATGGTTTTTTTAAGAAAAAAAATCGAGTTAATAGTTTCTGTTTTAAAAAATCATGAAAACCTGTGTAAATATGAGAAAAGAAATTTTGAGTATACCTCTGTATGCACATTAATTATATAACCAACACACACACACACACACACACACACACACACACACACACACACATTCACAAAGACAAACTCACGGACATCTTGTTCCTTTAACTAGTCCTGTTAGCTTTACCCTCCACAACTAAGACTCTCACCTAGATTTTTGCCCATGCTTTTCTACTTTCATGCTTCACTCCCTGGCAGAACAAGATGTTGTTTGTAGGTGTGGGAATCTTGTAATCATAAGTGGACAGGTATGAGAATCAAGGGCCAATACACAAAAGAATGGGGAAGCTGAAAGTTAGCAATGGCCTGAATCTTGATGAAAATACTGAGCTATCAGCCCATCCCTGCGACCAATTACCTTCCAACTTCTGGTAAAGTAAACTATAAACATCCTCAATGGTTTAGTTGTCTTTTTTGGCGACCTGCAGCCAAACACTTTCCCAACCAATAACATTTTATCCTGTTGATCTCTCTCATTATCTTCATAAGATACTCTCATATGGGGAGAAATGTTATTTATAAATCTGCCTACTGGTTTTACTGTCTCTCTCCCCGCACTGAAACAGTACCTGCACAAAAGAAGGAATTATTTTTATATATTAATGGCTATATCCACACAATGTATGTTCTTGGACATGGTGAAAGCTATGATAAATAGTTTTAAAGAATGAATACATCCATGAGTGAATGTCTTACGTTAACTGTCTTACATACATGTCTAATTACTGAAACATCAAAAACTTCCTTCAGTTTGCATAACTGACTGTCAAATTTCTACAAATTTAAGTCACTTCCTTAATATTCCATAAGGAAAAGATATTTATTTAATTTCTCCATAAAAAATTGACATGGAGCAGCCTCACTGCCTTAACTTCAGTTTTCATCAGGATGAGCCTGGTCCTGAGAGCAACGACAAAAACTGCAGACGGCAAGCAGCTGCTTCTGCCAGGGCAAGGGGCTGCCGCGGAGATAACAGTAAGGAACTAGGCAGGAAGTAGCAGCCCCCCCTCCTTTTTTTTTTTTAGTTAAGCCAGTCCTATGGCATTTATTAGGTGAAATGTTTCTATGTGTAAAGAAGTATTTATAATATTATGTTAATATATAAATTTTTGACACATATACATTCTCTTTCAGCAAAACTTTCAGTGTAAGCCAATTATCTTATCAATTTAAATATGTTATCAATTCAAATAAAATAGAGAAAAAAATTACGTAATCTGTATTACCCACCAAAATAGTTCACATTGGGGTTAGAACATTGGCACTGGAATAGACAATAAGAATTGAGGCCAGGAAGTAGCAGGCCCTTTTTAACCTCCCCCTGCCTCAGTCTCCCTTCCTCTGCTGGCAAACCTAACTGGGAATTAGATGGAAAAGGAGAAGTATAATATTTCGCATCCCATCCACAGCATTGCAAAGAAGTATACAAAAGTATAGGTTTGTGGCTGAGAAAAAATAAGCTAGCACAGCAAATCAACAACGACAACAACAACAAAAAATGAAAACAGTTAACTGTGTCTCATAGGAATCATACCTTGTACCTTTATAATTCATTTCAGGGTGATTTTTTTTTTTTCTTAAAACACAGATCTGAGCAGGTCAGTCCTCTGCTTACTATCTTTCAGAGAGGCTTTCCATCTCCTTCTAATAGCTTTTACCTACTTAGTATCATAGACCTGACCCTTTATGACTTGGCTCTTGGTTTCCCCTCTACCCTTACCTCCTAATATCCTCATAGGCTCTGAACTTAAGAAAAGTTTGCATCAGTTCTCCTAAGTGGCAGGTTTTCTTGAGCTTTTGTGTCTGTATAGTCTCTTCAAAAATCTGTTACTCCATTCCTCTTTCTCCACTTGGCTAATTCTTACTCATGTTCAGGCAAGTCTTTGAACTTCTTTGTCTCACTTTCTACATTTGCTAAGTGGAAATTTATGTAAGACTGTTAGTAAATAAAATAATACACATAAACCATTAGTACCAACCAATACCTAGCTCACACTGAATAACTATGTGTTCTCATTATTATCATTGCCTTTCATAACTCTACCAAAATATACCTTTCTCTCATTCAAGTAAGGGCGCATTTTCTTTGTGATTTCATAGCACCGTTACCATAAAATAGGACCCATCACACTGTATTAGAGTCCTGGTTTATTCTCCTGTCTTTCCCAGTAAACTATAAAATTATTGAAGGTGAGGGCAATACCTTGTATATCTTTAACTTCTGTGCTTAGCACAGTGCATAGCAGATAGTGAGTTTCCAATGACTATCAGTTAAATGAAAAAAAAGTGTTCTTTCACACAAATTTGATTTAGTACCAGATTTACTGATTACCTTGCATAAAGACAATGTACACACACACACACACGGCAGATTAATTGCTATTTAGACATCTGCCACAGCAGCTTATTTCTCCACAAAGATTCTAGCCATCCTCCAGACTTACTAACTATAAATTACCTATTAAATTTGTCAAAGCAAAGTCCTCATATTTAAAATATTTAGGAGAAGATGAAAATTATTCACATGAGCTGTGGAGCTGTGTCTTAGCCTAAGTTCCATCACCACATCCCTCAAAGCAGAACCAGAGAGAGGGGCCTGTGTAAAGGGTATTTGTGTGGGGAAGTGACCCTGAAAAACAGGAGGGGAAAATGGAAAAAGTGATACTGGGGACGTGTGAAGGCCAACAGAGAATGGCACACTGAGCTCGTGTAAACAACTGAGGCTCATTCCCACCAGGGACCCCAGGGAAGTCATATAAAATGTACTCTAGAATTCTTCACCTAAAGGACAAAAGAGGATCGTATTTATCCACTGGCTTCCATCCCCCATTGGTCAAGGGCAGACTCAGGGACCACAGATGATCTCACACTGCCTGATTTTGAATATTTCAGAATGGCTGAGTGGTTTTCTACAGATATCTCAATAAGAAGCTACAGGTACCTCCTAGGGCAGAAAGCAACAGAGGTTCTAGGTATAGCCAGGAGTGGTGCTGTCGGTGTACCTGAGTGCAGCTGGTTGCCACAGCAACTGCTAGATTAAAAAAAAGTCTGAGAGAACACCACTTGTGTCTTAATCAAGGTAGAATATATGTCTTTTAAAATTTGCTATATTCACAAACCACTTAAAATATACCATTTAAAGAACATATAAATAACTGCTTTTCATGTAGCAATTTAGAAACATTTGATTATTTAATCTTCTTCTCATTTCTAATTGGATGGTATCCTAACAATGTAAGGAGAAATACAAAAGCATTTTGAGGAATTTTTGATAGATGGAAAGCCTTCAAGTGGAAATCTGAAGCATTATCCTAATTGACGTTCTGTTTTTAACTGAGAATTTAAATTCCTCAGACTTCTTTGAAAAACAAGTGACTCCTTGTGGCAAAAGTTCAGTTGAATATTCTATAAGTGCCATTACTGAAGAAATGAAAAACTGAGGGGTGCCACAGAGATGGGGTCAGGGCAAGGCATAAAACTACTTTCAAATATATTGGAAAATGTTCTGATTCTTTAACTGTGTGATGGGTTTTGAGGTGTTAACTTTTGTTTCATAACATAATTATGTTATATATAGTTTGAGTTTGAATAAAATGTTATGCAGTAAATTTTAAAATAAAGATGACCATATTAGATTTGAAGAAAATATTCCAATCATATGCCTTTACAAGAGGCACACCTTAAATATAAGTGCACAGAAAAGGTTGAGAGATGGAGATATATACCAAGCAAACACTCACCAAAAGAAAAAAGAGAAAAAGAAAGGAAAAAGAGCAGTGATTCAAAAGCTTAGGTATAATTGCAGCAGCCTCCTGATGCTGAGAAGACAAATACTGGACTTCAGAGCCTGCCAAGGAGGAGGGGCCTGAGGGTTTCCACGGAGACCCAACAACCTTGAATCAGCTAAATCTTTGGTTATGTCAAGGGGATCTGCCTGAACTATAACTGCCATGGAATAGAAACTAAAATTAATAGTGACCTGGAACCCTGAAGAGTGCCACTGGTATGCCTCCATACCCCAGGCATGTGTAACACAAACACATAAGGTTAACTACTGCTGAAGACAAGCACACAAACAGAAATGAGAAAGTGCCTGAAATCCATTTCGCTGGCTATTTCAAAGAGATAAGGGAAGAAATGTAAGCAAGCAGGATATTATGCAAAACGAACAGGTCTTTTAATAAAGAAATAATTAGAGAAATGGAAAACATAGTTGTTGAAAGAAAAATATCATTGAATGGGATAAATAGAAGTCAAGACAAGGAAACAGGTACTATGAACAAGTTTCCCTGAACTAAGCCACATGCAGAAGGGTAATGGCAGGGATCTGAGAAGGGACTGAGCAGACTTTGCCCTGAAGTCTTCACAGCACCCGGGGCCACTGCTTTCTTCCTTGTGTTAGCCTGGAGGAAGGTGGATTTAGTTGAAAGGCATCCCCTCGTCAGGACTGGCTACCCTTTTCCTGTTCCTTTGGCAAGGAAGAACAAGTTTCATTTGGTGTTTTTTTGTCTGTACCTGTTGTTGGTGTTTCTGGGTTTGGGCTTTACCAGTTCCCAGGCACCACCAAAAAATCCCAGGGAACTTGTCACTTGATCATTCCCCAAATCCCAGGGCTAGTCTATCTTTCTGAACCTTAATGAGCAAACCTCAGAGCTGCCTTATGCCTTGTGTCTAGGAGTTGTAGCTGTAATCAGCAGGAGCAATCAGGTGGCATGTATTTATTCAGTCTTGTCTGGAAATGCAAGCTCTGGAAGCAATTCTTAAAAGCTGACATGATGAGTCAAAGTACATGCTATTTCAATCAGTGGTATAGGAGATGGACTATGCCACCACATACTAACACATTACATTTTTTTGTTGTTTATGAAGATTTATTGCCTACAAGCGAGCAAAACAATCGAATGAAAAGTGAAGAAAGTCAGTCGTTTAAATATTTTATCTTTAAGATCTCAACAGTTAAGATTTATCAGTTAATTTATTTTACATCTTTTCTGCCAGATGTTTAAAAAAATCTAAATAATGTCAAGTTTTTTGCAGTTTAAGAATCTAGTCAGTACCTCACTTGTTTTTAATTTCCAACTTTTAAAATGTATACAGTTACTACTACTATTTTTTTATGTAATTTTGACTAGGTTTATCCTCTTTGCTTTCATTTAATGATTTAACTAAAAACATTATAAACTTTTTTTGCTATTGCATTTTTTTATTTTTTATTGAAGTATAGTTGATTTACAATGTTTCAGGTATAGAGCAAAATGATTCATTTATACATGTATGTGTCTGTAAATATGTTTTCCTTTTCATATTCTTTTCCATTATAGGTTATTACAAGATACTGAATGTTGTTCCCTGTGCTATACAGTAGGTCCTTGTTTATCTACTTTATATATAGTAGCATGTATATGTTAATCCCAAATTCCAAATTTATCCCTCCCCTGCCTTCCCCTTTGGTAGCGTAAGTTTCTTTTCTATGTCTGTGAGTCTATTAAAAAAATTGTGAACTTTACTTCAAGAATTATTCTTTACTCTGTACAATGAACGCATATGATCTGAACTGGCTTAACTCTACTAAACAAGAAAAGATAACTGGCATTTTTAATTAAACAATGATTATATAGTTGCCATTGAGAGAAAAAAAAGTTATTCAAATATACCAGGGAGAATTCAAAAGAAATGTAACAAAATTAAAAAGCTCTTTAAAAGCTACTGGTAGTTGTGCTACTCTGTGAAACCTAGACGATAAACTTCCATGTCTTCCAGTAATTTTAGTCTTTATTATTTTATATGATAGTTCCCCCAAGCTTATCCAACCTAAAGTATATTAACTAGTCCCACATCCAAGGTTATTCTTAAACTTCTGAGTTTATCTATCCAATGTGCACATGCTACACGGAGAGCAGAGGGAAACATTAACACTAAGCAATGTTGCCTAACATTGATCTATTTTTTGTGGAGAAACATTCCCATGCCATTTTTAAATTTCCATTAAATAAAGAATCATGCTTTTTGGGACTGTTAATAGAACATTATCTACATCATCTTCTTATAATAATGCCTAAGATGCTGCCTCTCATCTTCTTATTCCCTGTTTACCATTTTGCTTTCAGATCATTGCTGCCAATGGTTCTATTACATGGAGAGGCTGTCTTTCCCTCCTGGCAAGAAAAATTCATTGAAGAAATTTCACTCAAGAGACAGTGTAAGTATTTGCCTGTCTAATCAAACAGTTTGTTCTGGATTTCTGTCCAGAGTGTGAGGCCCTTTGGAGTGTTCCCTGTGCACCTCACACGCCAGGAAACCTGTTCCTGGAAAATGCTCTTCTGCCAATAAGTAGCAGTTTAAAAATATACATATAAAAAATCACTGATACTCAAACTTTTAACATGCCTTCAATTCTTAGGGAATACTAGCTAAGCTTACAACAAACTCCAATGTAATTCTTTTCAAGATAGGACAGTTCAAATAAAAGAAGCTCTATCAAATAATTAGAGAAAGATTTTCTGCCATTTATTTACTTTTTTAATACCAACTATACAGGGACTTACCTAAACTATCTAAACTTCAAATCTAGTCCCTAGAAGTAAACAACTTTTATCCCCATTTTAGAGGAGCATAAAGTAGATGCGGTTTAGATAAATTTTCCATGTTCACATCTAGTAAATAGCAGAGACAAAAATATAAGCCCAGGCCTTCTAACACTTAGTCTAGTGTTATTTTAACCCGAATGCTGGTATTTAACAAAAGGAATAATAATCTTAAAACTGGAAGATCCGTAACAGCCAACTTTTACAAGCTATGAATGTAACACTTCTGAATTTTAATATCCTCATCTATTTAAGAAGATAATAATGCTTACTTTATAGATATTTAAGAAATAATTTTACGTGAAATCCGATTACCAACTGCAAAGTGTTGTGTTATCCCTACCACACCCCCCCAGAAAACTTTTCTTTTTAAGAATAAAGTTACAGAGGATGCCTACAGAATTGTCTTCCCAGCAGTTGTCTTGTCACTTTTCCAGTTACTGCCCATTTATTTTTCCCTTACCTATTTAAATTGCTCAATAACAGAGGGAGATCAACTAGATGATGGGTGATGACTTAGAGGGCTGGGATAGGGAAGATGAGAAGGAGTCACGAGAGGGAGGGGATATGGGGATATATGTATAAATACAGCTGATTCACTTTGTTGTACAGCAGAAACTGGCACAACAGTGTAAAGCAATTACATTCCAATAAAGAGTTTAAATAAATTAAATAAATAAATAAATACATACATAAAATTGCTCAAGAGGAACCAATATTTTAAGTGGGAATTGATTCTGATGCTAGACTTGATTGATCCAAGACTTAGCACGTTAATTGAGCTAACCAACAGCTTCTTTCCTACAATTTTTGAATTTGGAATTTAGTAAGACGTATATCAGTTTGTTAGGAGCCAAGTCTCCCACTATGGAGTCAACCTCAGGATACCTGGCACGCTGTGGGCCACAGAAACAAAGAAAGACAGTCCACAGAGTGGGGAGGGAGAGAGAGACAGAGAGAGAGAGGGAGAGAGGGAGAGAGAAAGAGGGAAGGAGGAAGAGGAGGAAGATGGGGGAAAGAAGAGGAGGAGGAGGCAGGGGGAGGGGGAGGGGAGAGGGAGGAAGTTATTTTTTAAAAAAGATGTGGATGTGTACAAAGGAACAAGGGGAAAAAATTAAGGGTTCAGATATGTTCACTTCTCTGAATTTAGTTATTTCCAAGGCTCTTTCAGGGCTTTGGCTGTTTGTGGTTTTCCTGTATCCTTACTATCAATTTCTCTTTTTTGATTAAGCAAACCTCAACTAGATTTCTCTCGCCTGTAATCAGTATAATCTTAAAAAATATCATTGTAGAATGTGTTAAGCTGAGTAATGGCTCCCAACAATATTCAGGTTCTAAACAATGGAACCTGTGAATGTTACCTTATAAAAGATGTGATTAATTAAAGATTTTGAAATAAGAAGATAATCCTGGATTAACCAGCAGGCCCTATATTTCTTTCTTTCTTTTTTTTTTTTTTTTTTTGCGGGGGCAGGGGGGTGTGTGATATAGAAAAGGATAGCTTTATTGCCTTGCCAGGTGAAGGGAGACACACCGGGCTTCTACCTGGAAAAACTATGTGTCTCCTGGCCCTAAATTTCTAAGAGGAAGGCAGAAGAAGTTCTGACAATGAAGGCAATGTTACAACTGAAGCAGAGGAAGATAGAGGAAGGGGTTATGAGCCAAGGAGTGCAAGTAATGAAGCTTTAGAAGCTGGAAAAGGCAAGGGAACAGATTCTTCCCTAAACCCAGTGTATTGGTCACTCTTCTCCAGAGAAAAAGCACCAACAGGATGCATATATATATATACAGACAGTGGTAGAACTGGAGATAGAGAAAAATACACATAGGTAGATATGCATATATCACCCCCTTTGCTCTATTCAGTCCTTCAGCTGTTTGGATGAGGCTCATCCACATTATGGAGGTCTGTTTCATTCACTCTACTGATTTAAATGTTAATCTAATCCAAAACACTCTCACAGAAACACCCAGAATAATGTTTGACTGAATACCTAGGCATTTTGGGTTTTCATACTTAAGCTTCAAGTACACATAGTTCAGGCAGTGTGCTCCATTCAGCCTACATGACTTAGTACTCATGCTGGTTTGAATTACCCACACTTTCTACTTGTAGATAAAATAGAGGGAGGTTTGAGGATATTTGAAACAATGCAAGGAGCTCAGTGACTGTGTTGTGAGGACACCCAAGATGACCTATGTAAGATGTATTTAATTCCAGAAATGTGAAAAATGAAAAGAGAAGGATCAGAAACAATGTGGTAGAAAGCCCTGAAGATAAGGATACATTTGAACTCCTGGTGTATACATCGCCCATATTTCGGCACACAGACTCTGCCATGGATTCAGTTTTCTTACAGGAAATACACTCAAAGTGTTCAAGGAGGGCAAAGTTAATAGATGAAATTTTTTAGTATCTAGAGAAGGGTTCAGCTAAGGTTGATTAAGCTGTTTCTTTTTTTTATTTAATGCTTGATGTGTCAGCCAAAGGCTGTATTCAATTCCTTGGCGACTTGCTCTGCTAGCTCAGGCATTAGGCCAATTTCCTTAGATAGAACAAACCTCTCTTTCGCCCAAATGTTTGCTGGAGATGTGACTGCATTGGTTTTTACATAAGCGAAAGGTTTGTTGCACTTTATTTATATTGTGTGCCAAGTTGCCTTTTCAAAATGTGTTTTGTTTAATATTGGATCTCAGGACATGACTGAAGCACATTTTTTTGTGCCCTACAGCCCAGAAATAAGAATTTATTTAAGTACTCATTATTAAGACTCATTGAATGTCCATGCAATTTATTTTAAGAGGAACATTATATCTGGTTTACTGATGTGCTTTGTAGAAAATCTGGATTCACTGTTGTTTTTTTTCACATACTGTCAGGGCAGGATAGATCATTTTTACAACTGAGTGAAAAATACATCATGAAATTTCTTGCATTTAGCATACACTGTGCCTTCTAAGGGATATCATTAATTGAATATTTAGAGGTTTTGGAATTAAATCATGTCATTATCCTTTTTCAGGACTTTCTTAGGATTAGCATTTGAATATTTCAACTGAACCTAACTAAAACCCAGTCTAACCAAGATTCTTAATATTGAGAGATGGTTGGCAAAAGGCTGTGGAAGAATCGATTAGTAATCAATTAGTAATGATATGATAGAATCATAAAAGGAAATGACTTCTATGGAAGGAACAGTCCTTTGGGATTGAGAACATATGGCAAACTTAATTCTCTGCTTTCCTCTAGGACCATAGAAATGTTGGTAGAAGCAGTGAGTAAACTGCAGCAGCCACAAAGCAATCACTGTAATTGAAGACTTTACTGACAAGAGGAAAGGTGATATTTTACATGATGATTGGTTTTCTAATTAGAAAGGAAACCATACTGAAAGACACTGGCTCGTAAAATTAAAGGACAATGTTAAGAGTCTGAAACATATAAGAAAAGAATTTGAGTTACTTTTAAAATGTATGTGAAACATGCACTGAGAGCTTCAACGTGGATGAAAATAAAAATTAATTTCTCATGCAGAGACACCTTGTGAAGACTTTAAGACTAATGCCTAAATATATGATGGTAACTCAGAAAAAAAAATCTTTTTAAAAAGTTTGCTCCAATTTTTGGATAATATGGTAAAAATGATTCACTTATATGTAGAAATAAATCGAAAGTATTATAAACATATTCATCAGATTTTAATTATGAGTATAAATTTTTAAATGCATTTACCTAAAAACTTTTAAATGAAAGTTTGAAAATAATCAAAAAAAGTGTCTGCTTCACCTAAACCCTGACACTAATAAAGCAGTCTGATTGGTATACAAGTGTGAAACAAGAGGAATTCGAATTATAATCAAACATCTTTCATCCACGAACATCATCACAGGCAAAGTAAATAACCATGAGCAATAATGGTTGTAGAAAGAATGCACTGTAAATCAGATTGTAAAAGTGCTTCGAATTTCAATTGATCAGTGCTTCCAAAACTAATCCAGGCAGCATTTTCATTAACCTAAATGATCTGCAGAAAAATAGTTTTAATTTCCATTTAATATTCTTTACCATGCCTATGACCTTCAAGCACGTAAATGGTAAAAGATGAAACATAAAATATAAGAGAAAATTGTATCCTATTGCTCGCTGACATAATTTCAATTGCTAAAACATCCACACAACCATAATACATCCAACTATTTTTTTAAAAAGCCTTTCATCATCCTAACTGGCATAACCTCATGTCCAGTGACATCTTCTCTTTCTCCTCCCTTCCCCACTCCTGCCTTTATAACACACACTCTGAAATCCATTTGGGAAATAGAGATTTTATTTCCCAAAGGGAAAGAAATGATTTGCTTCTTGTGAAACAGAAAATTGACAGGAAAACATAAACACATAGGTAACAAGTATTATTCAATATAAATTTGTTCCTTTCCTAATCTGTCATTACAGCTAATCATTTTTTGAGTAATTTTTTTAAATGTCCAAACATAGTTATTACTTTGCTAGGAGTGTTAATGACACTGTGTTTTTTTTAAGAAAATGTCCATACATTTTTAGAAATGTAAAGTTTGTCAGAATATCATTGAGAAGTGGATCTGTGAACTTAGTAACAGGAAATACCAACACTGTTTGAAAGAACACACCAAAAGATTTTCAACTAATCAAATGTGTATGTGGAATCTACTTTGGGCCCAAATGCAAAGACTGACAACCTTCACTGTAAACTATGGACTTTAGTTAATAATAATTTGTTAATATTGGTTCATTGTGAAAAAATATACCACTCACTCTAATGCAAGATATTAATAATAAGAAAAACTGTGTGGATGGGGGAAGAAAAAGGGAGTGTCTGTCCTGATAAATTTTTCTCTAAAGCTAGAACTTTTTCTAAAAAATACAGTGTGTAACAAATTGACATTAGTATCACAGTCATCTCACTTTCATTTTTGCTCTTAAAAATATCTTTTCAGTTCATTTTATTCTTAAGTCGTCTGTCTCTTTTATCAGATCCTTTAAAATCTGTTTTAATTTGGGGATTTCATTTTTTTTTTTTTTTTTTTTTTTTTGGTTTTTAGTGTTCTGCAATTTCACTCTTGTTTGTCTAGGATGGATTTATTTTTATTTGTCCTGTTTAATATTTCAGAACTTTGGGAATTTAAGAATCAATGTCTCTTACCTCATCTTGATATTCTTGACAATTTCCTCTTGAATATTGCTTTGCCTCCACTGCCTCCTTCTGGAACTCCAACGGAGCTGTCTTTAAATTTGTTATTCTGTCCACTAAATCTCAATCTTCTTTCATATTTTACCTTTTTTGTCTTTAAAATCTATCCTGCGTAATTCAGATCTTCTGGTTTATAAATCTTTCTTTACCAGTGTTTAATCTGATGTTTAACAAATCCACTGAGTTTTTTGTTTTAATTATTACAGTTTTCAAATTTTTCTTTTTTGATCAAACACCCCTGGTCAATTTTCATAATGTAACCTTTCCTTCTTCTTACAAATCATCTCTCACATCTTTAAAATGATTAAACCCACTTATTTTATGTTCTGTATTAAACATTCCACTACCTACACATTCTATGGGATTGACCCATTGTTTCTTTTGACTTTCAGTGTGGTTTGTTTCCTTGTTATTTATTTGCCTATTTATTTGTAAATCATACTTGAAACTCTAGCTATGAAAACCGTTTGAAGATTTTTTTGGTTACTGATGCTTTTTTTTTCTTTTTTAGAAAAGAATCTGTGTTTACTTCTGCCAAGTGTTCATGACTTTCAATCCATAACTGCTTGAAGTTAAATTTTTGCTTGAATTTATACAAATAACATGCGTTTTTCTGAGATTTACATGCTTCTTGACTTTTCTTTAGGCATTATCAGAAAAGCTATTACCAAGATAGACACACATACACATATTCTACTGCGAAGGGACAAGATTTTTTCTAGTTTACTCTCGGAGCACATCACTCTCTTGAGCACCCAGCTTTCCCTTGGGTCTATGACTCAGTCTTTCTCTTTCTCAGGCACAAGGCTTTGTCTCCTGATGAGGAATGAATGAATTTGAATGTGACTCATTAAAATCCTGGTTTGAGGTCACCCAGAAACAGGTCATTTCTGGTCTCTGAGTAGTCTGCTCTACTTTATAATCAGCTTATGTATGAAAAATATACCTTTTTACAAAACTTTATCAAGTGCTTTTTGGTGCTGTACCCAAAACAGTCCATAAAACTATCTACCATAAGACATAAGTTTATATTATACGAATAGTCTATCAAATTGGTATAAATGAAACAAATTCTCCACTTCTTCATGGTCAATAAATACTGTTATGTGACAGTGAAACAAGGATTGGAATTTTTTCTTTTATCCCATAGGGTCAATAAAAGGAAGTTATAAGAAAGAACACTAAAAATTGTATATAATATAATGCCATTTATAAAACCATCAATACAGGCACATACAGATATACACACAAGTACATCCAAACACACACACACACATATACAATTAAATTGGAATGATACATACTAAGCATGATTTCCCTGGTAGAGCATGGCAGATAAAGGGATAGAGGAAGGATAAGGGAATCAGAAAATGAACTGAAAAGAAAAGTGTGAGAGAGAAACAACACCCTAAAATATAATATAATATTTATGCCTTTATGTAAAATATTGTGTGTACATTCAAAGCAAAAGATATAATTTGCTCATTTCCTAGATACTAAAGTTATGGATGACATATATGTAGTATATTCACTTGCTAATTTATTTACTAATGGTTCAAATAGTGATGCCATTGATGATGGTAATAAAATTTTCAAATAAGTGCAACTACTTGATAAAGCTGTTTAAGAGGGAATCCTGAAGTGGAGGGGAGAACTGACATGCCTTCAGAGAATGAGATTCCTTGAGTGTATTACAGTTCTGACAATCAGCATTTCTAAAATAGATTATCAAGTCACTTTAATAACACCATGAAAAAGTTGGTTTTGTTGCATTCCTTGACTCTCAAAGTAGTCTTAAAATTTATCATGCCACCTATGTTTTCTACTACCACAAAGGATGCACTGCACATCACAAAGGAGATCCCACAGTGTCGTGTTAATTTAATCCCAATGACTGAACATCTGAAAACCATTTTGTTCTCTAAAAGGCTGTTTTGTGAGCAACTGGTGCAACACAATTTTGCTTTGGCTTTGAACAAATACCAATGTCACCTTTACTCTTTTACCAAGAGCTGCATTTTGTCTGCCTGAGCGACCATGGAAATGCTGTGTTGATGGGTTTGTAGTACAGTGTGTCTTCGTGACTTTCCACTATAGAGGATACGAGGTTAACCACAGTAATTCTAGCATTATACCCTAATTTCACAGTGCAGCTTTTGTATTATTAGTATAAATGTGTTTTTCCACTCCAGAGTGTGTTCCACGTGGGTTATTTCCTCATTGATGGTGGTGGTAATTTAACAGGACTTGAAACTGGATTATCTTCTGTAGGAAGACTGATTTGGGCCAAGACGGTTAAGAGGTGAACACAATGAGAAAAGGCCTTAGTGAAGAAAGTGATTCATGCTTAATTTGCCAAGAAGTGTCTATTTCTTTGAATTATTTATGGATCAACAATAACTATTTTTAACTATCAGCGAGTGCTGGAACTTCAGTATCCTATGTTGTTTTAGGAAAATATAAAGCCCTAGAACCTAGTATTCTAATGTTGACTTAAAAATCAAATACTGCTTACTAAACTGACGGGATGCCCAATTTAAACTCTACTTGTACTGCTGAGGCCAACTTTCTTAAGATTAAATTTAAAATCAGAGAAGTAACCAGGCATGGGCTTTCTTTCAGCCATTTGAATGTGCCTTGTTCTCTCCTTCCATAGCGACTATATATATAGTTTTCTCTGCTAAAAATAGTCTCCCCCCTGCCTCTCCAGTCCCCCTACTATATTATTCTCTCATATCTGGGAAAGTCCTACTTGACCTTCAGATTTCTTCTCACATTCACAGGGGAGGAGTCCCTGACTATTTAGGACAAATAGCTATCCTCTCATGGAACTATATATTTTTCCTTTTTAGACTGCAATTGTAATTTTCTATTTGTTTGAGTGACAACTTGATTAGAATGTGTGTCTCTTGTTGGACCCAAAGTTCCCTGAAAGACATGGAGCTATCTCTTCCAGAGTAACTATTGTATCCCCAAAGTCAAGCCCAGTGCCTGATGCAGAGTGAGCTCCCAGTATATATTTGCTGAATTGATACACTAATCAATGATTAAATAAACCATCAAGTCGCAGTACAAAAATGATTCTTAGAAGCTTGTTTTTAGAAGCAAAATCAACCATCTTCAACCACACGGCAGCTACTAATATATATTATCGGTTTGTCTGTGTTATCCAGTAGAACATTATCTGATGATGGAAATGTTCATTTATTTCCAATATCATAGTCACATAGCTACACATAGCTAATAATACCTGAAACATTGGCTAGTACAACTGTGGAAGTTTATATTTTATAGTTTATATTTTATTTAGTTTTAATTGATTTTAATTTTAACAGCCATATGTGACTAGTGGCCATTGCACTGGAAAGCATAGGATGGTTATTAGGTTATAAAGTTGCTTCTCCTTTTGCTGAAAAAAGCCAGTGAAAGATTCTAGGCATGCTGGTGGGAGATAAAATTTCATGATTAGTTATGTCAAGTAAAAAACTAAAACCACTCTCAACTTTTATGGATTAAAAACTGAATTTCATCAATATCAGGAGACTTTAAAAAAAAAAGTAATAACATAACTTTATTTTTGAATTTTCATTGTGTCCTCCCTCACCCTAACTAAAGTCAAGCACAACTGATGATATATTCTCCCTGCCCTTTTACAGATTTTTTGTTTCCCACCCATCTTCCAAAATTCTGTTCCAACTACACTTTCAAGTGAACTTCTCCTGATAATTTCAACTCACAATGAACTCTCACTCCTTAATTTGCCTTGCATTTCCTGTGCTGTTCAGAAAGCCCTCTCTTTCATTAGTATATGCTTTATATAATGCAGCTGGGAAAAGAACTCTTAAAGCAGATTAACCTTTTGGATTAATAGGCTTCTTCTTATTCATAACTAACACAATGAAGAAAGAGCTCAATAACCTGAAAGGATTATTGCACTTCTGAGAAAGCCTAACCAGTACCCTGGTTGTTATTTATCCTCCTGGAGGAATTGGCCACAGATGTGACTTCAAATGCACAAGGATATATTTAATTTTATTTTCACCTTTGGCCTGTCTGAAATATGTTCTCTTTACTGACCACATCTTCCTTGCTTAAAATTCACTCCTCTGTTGGCTTCTGTGACATGCTTGACCTCACTTTCTTTCCCACTTCTCTACAATTCTCTAATTCCTTTACTTGATATCTAGCTCCCCTTTTCTGTTAAAAATCTGAGGCACTGACAAGTTGCATTTCTCTGCATCGGTCCTCATTCTGCTCTTTCCTTTAAATGTTTCTCCCAGATAGCACATTCTGCAGATATTTTCTACCAGTATCAAATTTTATCACATGTCTAAATTCCAATAATCTCCAGACCTTGGGGATACCCTGATTACAATGTTAGTCCCTGTCTAATTCATTCCAATATTGTTCCAGCATCTTCTTCTGTAAACGCCTTACTCATCAGATCACTTCACTGCTGAAGTACTGATAGTCATTTCTTAATATCTGGAATCTTAGGCTCCAACTCCACTATGTGACCTTTGAGACCCTCTAACCCTTATCCATACTCTCTGAGAAGCCAACCATAACTGCTGTTATTATTTATTATGAATCATCTGTTTGTGCTAGATGAGCTCTTCTATAAACAATAAGCACAAAATACTATTTGCCTCACTACCAAGCCTTTCCATACGCTCAGTCTCCTCATGTGTCTGTATTTCTCTGTACAGCCTGCCTACCTCATTCCTCAAGGTCATGCTTTGCTTACACTCTACACAGAAGATTTTTCTAATTACTTGAAATTCCAGGACCTTTTTCTATCTCAGCAATCCAAAACTGAATGTCCTTAGGGACGAGGCACATAAGAGTGAAATGGGCAACATAATTTAAACAAAAGCACACTTTTGTATATTAAGCATGTAGGACTCTCCCCTGAAACTGGCTCTCATTTTAATCTAAAACACAAGGATCTGTCAAATTCTTATATTTTTCCCCTCACTTTTACTGGAGACACACATAGAGGAGGCACTTTGTCCTACATGAGAAGAACAGCAGCACAGTCATGATGATCAAAAGCCACTGGTGCTCAGCCCTGGTGTCAGAAAGAAAATAGGGATTGGTGGAGACTGTGGCAACATGCGAAGCACATGCTTAGTCTAAAGAGCACCTCATTTAATTAGCATCAGCGAATTTCCATGAGAGAATATGCATCCAGTGCTGGTAAACAATATTTTCAGGAAAATCTAGAAATCCCACCACCATGTAGAATAAACCAAAAGTGGCTCTGCATGAGAGGTAATCTTCTTAAACTAATTTGCCTCCTCTCTTGATACACAGTACTCAGGATGCATTTAAATACTACTTAATACTATTTGACATTATAACCTAGTTGCTACATATGTTAGAGCTCCCTTCACAAATAGATCCTAAGGTCCTTGAGAACAAAGCTCATGGTTTGTATGTGTTTTTAATCTCCCTCAGTGTGTGGCACTGTGTTAGACCCATGAAAATCAAAGTGACTTGATTTACTAGCTGTTTATTTTTACCTTGACTTGCCCTCAAATATAACCTCAGATAAAATCACAACCTTTTTATGTCTATTTCATATCAATAGTAAGAAAAATGTATATGAATGGCACATTATATATACTCAATAAATATTACCAGATGAATAATATTCATCAGATTAAACAGATTTATGAGTTATTATGAGACAAAAGTGCTAGGTTTTTTAAACTTCAAAAGCTATTTCCATAACATCACTGGTGGGATACTAAGTCACTCCCAAGTTAACGTTTGGGACCAGCCAAATGACTAGGATCTGGTAATTAGAATCAGAACCATATTGTATTAGATCTAACTAGGCTGCTAGGAGGAAAAACCCCAAATACCTGCTGGTCGAGTACTGTGAGTGGCTTCCGCAGGACATGCACGCTGCCTGGCTGCCCACCCCTGAGCACTGACCCAGTGCCTGACTAGGGGGCCGAGGACTGGCCTGCAGACTGAGGGGGCCTGGCAGCAGCGTGTCCGGCATGGTCACCCTGACCCCAAACCGCATCCAAGAGGCACGTGCAGCCCTTGGACACCCTCGGTCATCTTGGCTCGATTTGGGGCACAGCTTGCTGCTGCTACCCTGGGCAGTCCCACCTGGGGTGACTTTTGTAACTATTTATTACAGGGTGCATAATGGTTTTATCTCCCATGCTGGTGCTGTTTTAAACGTGCTCTGTGGACTACATTAGTCCCTTGTAGAGCAGCAGGGCTGGAGGGCGAAAGCGACCACTGGCCCTTTCCTCCACTCCCTGTGGGTGTGGTGCATCCTCCCCACATCCAGGGCGGGCCCCCAAAGCTCCCACTGGCTCCTGTGGAGTGGGCATCTCCTCCCTCGGGGTACAGCTCCCCACTGGCTATCTTGCTGTAATAAACCTTAATTGTGACAACAAAAATAAAATAAGATAAAATAAAATAAAATAAAATAAAATAAAACAAAATAAAATAAAATAAAACAAAACAAATAAAATGCTCTGTCATAGAAGTATAGATCTGAAATAATGACAGCCACAGCAAACAAATATGTATCTCAAGGGAAAGTCAGAAGCAGGAAAAACTGCTAAAGATGCTAAAGAAAGAAGCATATATAGTGTGCCTATATATACCCTCTATAATATATAATTTCTATAGTACTGATAGGTATTCTTAAAACTACTCTGAATACCAGAAACGTAAAAATTAAAAAAAGGAAGCCTCAGAAAATCTTTTGATCTTTTCAACTTTTTCCCTGTCAAGTCTATAAAAATAAACTTTGTAGTATCTGGGATGGGTCCTTATTTATTACAGGCTTAGGTACCACTGGGAAAAAAATTAAAATACCATGTGGCTTAATTGTAGCCATTTTATACTTTAAGGCATATTTACAATTATAAAAATGGGCTGCTATTTACTAAATGTTAAAAACAGTCCACCTCCAACTGGACTCAATTTGACCCTTAAAATTGCCAAAAATTTAATCATAAAAATACCTAATTATCATAGGCAGCATCTGATAGGTTAATGTATGTTGGCTATTTTATTATGCCCACCCCTTCTTGGGACTCTTTGTATGTGTTAATGTCTGATGTATTTCAGAATGAAGACTCGTTTTATTTCCATTACCTACAGGAAACTTTTCGGAGATGCCTGATTTCCCAAGAGATTTATGTTCAACTAAAATTGAATACATTATATACACTCTAGGTGAAGCTTTCTCATTGTTGAAGTGTTTTTTTAATGCCAGAAACTCAAATGTGGAAATATTAATATCATAGATGTGGCTTTATTAATTTAAATGTATACTGGATATGATTATTTATAAAAATAACTGTTCACTGTCTTGTGATTTTACTGGAATATCTGTGCATTAGCATTGTTGGTCCAAAACTGTGGAAGTCTGCAAAATACATGTATGTCTGGGTAGGGTTGTCAGAGGTGTGAAAGTACTTTGGATTTTTCTAATGTCCTCAACTTATTTTGATTTAACATGTGAAATGAGTAATAAAGGAAAAAAATGGTATATAATAGAAAGAAAGGAAGAGAGAAAAGTCCCATGCCCCATCCCCACAAATAACCAGGGCAAGTGATCAATTTTACTTTCTTGGTATTTCTAGAAATCCTGTCCCCTTCCACTTTTAACAACCCTACTTCAATCCACTGCTCAATTATTGGACCACAATAATGAACCCTGAAGTGTAGCTTCCTACCTCAGTTATGTCACTAGTCCCTCTCTTATGACTGAACCCACCACAATCAACACAATCAATTGATCTGTCATCTGTCCATCCATCCATCCATATATCCATCTATTTATATATTCTATCTATCCATCTATCGATCTATCTATCTAAATATATAGCAAAAATTTGGCCCCAGTTTATAATTTCTCTCATTCTCCAACTTGTTTTTGAGTTCTGTAATTTCTAAACTCAGTAGTTACCCCAAAGACACCATGTCATTTCACATATTCATGATTTGTTTATTCCAAATACTCTGCCTGAAATTCCATTCCATGTCTTCTTTACCTAGATAACTATTTCCTAATATTAAAAATTCATTATTGGTCAACATCCATGCCAAGTAGACTGCCCCATCCTTCTTCCCACATTGCACCCTCAGATGAGATTAAAGCTGTATCTTTGTGCGTCTTTAACACCCTGTGTTTACCCTGTCACTTAACTTTCCACATGGCATAAGATCCATGAGGGCAACAACCATACCTTCATCATTCTAGGCTATATTCTTATGCCTAGGGCAGTGCTTTCCACATATTAGGAATCCAGTAAATGTTTATTGAATGAAAGAATGAACATGCATCATGATACATCTACCACTCATGTGAATAAGTGATGAGACCTGTAAGATGCTGATTTTGTTACACTCTCTGTTGATAAGACCTCATCCTATTCCTTTATGCATCCACCCCCAGGACCTAATATAGAAACTGGTATACAGCAGGTGCTTAGTAAATGTGTGTTGAACTGATCTATCCCTTTATTTCTCTCTTTTTCTTTTCTTTTTTTTTTTTTAAGTGACGCTGCATGACTTGTGGGATCTTAGTTCCGCGACCAGGGATCGAACTCGTGCCCCCTGCAGTGGAAGCTTGGAATCCTAACCACTGGACCACCAGGGAATTCCCTCTTTTTATTTCTTCAGGCTGAGTTCTAATTCCTTTTCCCCCAACCATTTATCACTCCCATGTCTACTTCTCTCCATGTCTTCTGGCACCCACTTGGAAATAAAGTGAGAGAAGACAACAGTTTAGAACCTGATACCCTTAACCTCACAGAAAGGGAAGTGGGTAGGGAGGACACAAGGACAGTTCTATTTGAGAATACAGCTGAAGGAAAAGTGATCTGGGCATTCCACTCAGGACAAATGGGTCACACCAGTTATCTAGAAACTCTAGAGAGTTTCCATCAAGACTTGCCCACCTCTTCACTGTCCTACGGTGCTAGGTAAAGAACACCAATGTCAGAAAGTATTTCCTTTGGACCATGACTTCTCCAGCCTGTCTCTCTGTCTGCTTGTTGCATTATCAGGGAGGAGGACAACAGACTGGCCTAGGAAAGAAACATACCAGAAACAAAGGGAAGGCACAGAGAGTCACAGAAACCCCTACCAATATGATTGGTTTCTTCTTGCAAACTTCTGGTTCTCTATCTAGTCCCAATAATAATGAAAACTCATAAAGTGAAAGATTAAGGATTCCTAGTATTGCTGTGAAGATGAAATAGCAAAACTGCTGCCTACAGCATAGCAAACACCCAGCAATGAACTAATCGTTATTGTTGCTGTTCATGTTTTGAAAGGGGTTCTATACTCAATGGAATAACAGCAATAACAGCATCTCTGACAGCCTCTGCTTAAACGTGTTCAGGCTCAAAGTCTAGGCTGTGGACCAGAGTTTTTTCAAGAGCAGCACTATCGACATTTTGGGCCAGATAATCCTTTAATATGGGGCTTTCCTGTGCTCTGGAGGATGTTTGGCAGCAACCCTGGCCTCTACCCACTAGGTGTCAGTAATTACATCTCCCACTGAGTAGTGACAATCAAATGTCTCCAGACACTGCCAAATATCTGCTAGAGGCAACATTCTTCCAGTTGAGAACACTGGTCTAGGGTATCTTTTTCTTCACTATCATAAACTTCTATTATTTAAGCCACTCTTTCTTTTATTGAACGAAAATATACTTTCTTGTAATCATGGCCCACTGCTACACAGCTATACAGCACATACATCTTTCACAAGTCAGATATTTGAAGTTGATGCTTTATACACTATGGAAACTAGAACCTTGTGAAACTGAAGTAGCCTGTGGAAGGAGTGTCTTACCAAAATCACATGTAAATATGCAATAGACATTCACTTTCACACCTAGATCTTTCTGGAGTGCTACAGCAAAGTGACAGTGATAAATTAAAAGGTAATCTAAAACAAACAAATATTACAAATATATATTAATCATAATCCTTAACTCCCTAAGATAATTTTCGAATTACTGTGAGTTAAAAAATGAAAGAACTAATATTAACTTTATAGAGTTGAAGATGAAGCAAACAATATTAAGCTATTACACTGCATTTTCTTGGTACAGTGAACAGATAAAGTTTTGAGCTCTGATTTATTGTAGGATATTAGAATAGTGCATGAATGTCAATTAAGAAAATAATTATTTTTAAAAGAAAACTTTACATCCTATCTCCGAAGGACTTTTTTGTTTTGTTTTGTTATCTGGTAAGGCAGTTTTAATATTAGTTACTGTAGAATACTTTAGATGTTCCAGGAATTGTGCTTAGGGTTAGGTTTAATTATATTGTCACAAAACAACCCTATAAGAAGGGTAATATTAATTTCTGTACCAACCAGTATAGACTGGGATTTACGGTAGTAACAAACAATCTCAAATTTTCAATGTCCATTGTTAGTTGGAATGCGGCTCCAGAGTTATCTACTTATTTCAGGACATAAGACGACAGACCTTCTCTATCTGGAACACTGTGATTGTAAGGGAAAGAAAGATTTTGAATTTCACAAGCACTTTTAAAGACTTCCACTCACATTTCACTGGGCAAAGCAAGTCACCTGACCACACCTAACTTCAGGGGGCCAGAGAGATGCTGTGGTTGTACCAGGTGCTCAGAGGAAGAGGACTACACATATCTAAACAGCGTTAACCAGCACTACATTATGCCCATTTTACAGATGAGAAACCTGTCATTAGATGGCTAATTAACCTGCCCATGGACACAAATGTAGTGTGTTAGAACTGGGATTCAAACCCAGATCTATTAATTTTGCTAAGTAACAACTACTTCCGTCTCCACCCTAACCCCCCCAAATAAAACTTAATGGCTTAAAATAATATTTTATTTGGTTCATGAGTCTATGGGTTGGCCATCTGGACTCGGCTCATGTGAATGATTCTTTCCATCAGGCTTGGTGATTCTGGCTGGGATCACTTGTGTTTGTGGTCGGCTGCCATGTCTGCTGGGAGCTGGCTGGTCTAAGATGGTTCAGTTGCTCATCTTTGTTCCACATGGTATCTCATCCTTTAGCAAGCTAACCCAGGCTTGTTCTCATGGCTATGGTGGCAGAATACTGAAAGAAGGACAGGAAACATGCAAGACTACTGTCATATCTTTGCTTCTGTCACATTCTATTGGCCAAAGTCAATCACAAGGCCAACCAGGTTCAGTGGATGAAAAAATAGATTCCACCTCTTAATGGAAGAAACTGTGAAAAATGAACTTGCAAAGGACACTGATAAAGGGAGAGGCAATCTGGTTTAAAAGCCTATGTTCTTAACACTATGTTACAGTGCAATGCAATGATTGTTGCCTCTAATTCAGGGATATAGTTCAATGGCACTCCCCTGAACTTTTATGTGTAAAAACTTATGATCTATTCTGTGTTTTTTAACAGTGCATTTCCATTTAATTCTTTTATAAGACCTACAGAACAAGATCAAAGACAAATAAAACAAGTGGTACACTGCATCTAATTATTTCTCTTCAAAACAGTTGCAAAAATAGCACATGTAGTAATTATCCATACGGTGATGTTATATCAACATTTCAAAACTCTCAACTGGAGCTCAAATATGATAAAAAGCAAGTCAATATCATGTCTAGTAGTGATATTAAATGGGAACTATTAACAAGATATTGAATTGGTGCTCTTAAATTTCCTGGCAGTTCATGGAAGTAAATGTTGCTACCCAGAGTTACTCTTCATTTTGAAAAATCAAATCGTCATAAAGTCCTTCTTACTCCTATCTTGTAGAATTAAGAACTATTTCTTCAAAGTCTTTGATGGGGGAAGTAAGACAACATAATTAAGTTAGGCAGTTAGGTTCTGTATCCTAATACCACCGTATAATAATTGAGTGACTTCAGATATGCTATGAACATCCATGACTCAGTTTCCACATCTGTAAAATGGGGATCATCACAGCAGCTATTTCCTATGTTTTTTAGAAAGAGAGAGATAACAATGAACAAAGCCTTGCATATGGTAACTGTTCCATAAATATTTGTTCTGATTGGAGCAGTCTTCTTTCCAATAAGAATGGTAATCAGGACACATTTAGAAATTTAAGGTAAAAGAAAAAAAAGATGTTTAAACCATGAAACTATATTCCAGTCCCAAGGCAATTTTGAAAGTCAGTGATTTTTAACATTCATGGAAGTAATTTAGGTTAACCAACTTTCAGATAATTTTCAGTTTCCCTCAAAATTATAGAAATAATAAATAAGAAGAAATCACTTTCATCTCTTGCTCCCATTTTGCCCCTTTAACTCAGTGAGAGGATTTTCCTTCCATCATTCCCTTCATTCTGTGGATAGAATACACCTGCCCAAAGTACCAAATTATCTACAAGTTTTCAGTACCTGATCTTTTTAAGGCAGTTAACATTTGAAAGATGTACTCCAAGATGTACATTAACAATAGAGGACTAGGCAGTTCAGAGAGGTTCATGCAATTCAGACAGAAATATAAGGAAACCGCACCAAAAACAATGAAGACAAAATCAGTGGCAGCAATAAAACTAAGAAACATGGAGTCAGAGACTTCAGACTATAAATTTGGGCCCTGGTTTCAGAAAGTAAATGGTCCCTGCCCCACAAAGGAAGGCAAGTTGTTCAACTGTTAGTACATTGCCACTAGCAAAAAGCGTTCCCAAGTAGAGGCATTTTCTAAATTCAGGGAAGTGAAGCATGTGGTAAATTAATTCTGCATAACCTCTCTGTCTCCCTCTGCCTCTCTCACAGCTCATTTTCCACTCCCCTTTGCCTTGTCATATATATATATATATATATATACACATATACATATATATATGAATAATACAAATCTTTTCATTATTCATTATATCTTCAATAGAGAACTTGTTCACTAACTTTAAAAGTCTATGATAACAATAATAGCTAATACCTTTCTCTTTTTAATTAAGAAACTGTGCTTTTAGAGAAGTTTTAAGCTCACAGCAAAATTAAGTGGAAAGCACAAAGGGTTCCTATGTATACCCTGTCCACACACATGCACAACCTCCCTCACTACCGATATCCCACAGCACAGTGGTATAGTTGACACTACACTGACACATCTTTATCACCTCAAGTCCATAGTTGACATCAGGGTTCACTCTTTGTGTTGTACCTTCTATGGGTTTTGACAAATGGAAACTGGCACATATCCACATTATAATTAATATCATACAGAATAGTTTCACTGCCCTAAAGATCTTGTGTTCCACCTTTTCATCTCTCTTTCGCCCATTACCCATGGCAACCACTGATTCTTTTACTGTCACTGTTTAAGGGGATAAATAGCCACAAATTATGTATTTTAATCATCCCAGTGACCATATTATCCTTACTGAACCAATGAGGTGGTTAGAGTAAAGAGAAATTAAGTGACATGGCCAAGATCACCTGGATTAAAAAATGGTAGATCTAAGACCTGAATTTAGGTCTTTATGTCTCCAAAGCCTGTCTTCCCTGTTATAAATACATGACAGAATGTTTTACATATGGTTTCTTAAAACTGCATTAACCAAAATTAACGAAGATATTCTTTAACCAAAGTGTTCTTTATGTACCAACTCACCTCCTCCTTTTTTTCTTTAGAGAGTAAGTTTTGATAGAAACAAAAAGCACTATAACAGGACTATTGTATTATTGTTTAAAAAAAAAGAATGAAAACAACAATAGCAACAAATCAACAGTTACAATTTCTCTTTTGAGCACATCCAGGGAATAAAGCTCTTTAGATAATCTAAATTATACCCTATTTTACACTATGTGTTGTGGAAACATGTTTGTTAAATTGTCTCAAGACTTCAGACTAGAAACTCTCCCATCCTTTTCATTTACAGTGAAGATAAAACTCAATTCCAAGTATTTCACTAGTCTTCAGATGTCTAGGTTCTCACCTATGAGGCTTCAGAGTCAACAGACCAAATTGGAGGTGAAGAAAACAGGAAAGCAATTGGAAAGACCTGTTTAAAATTTAACAGTAGGCTCTGACACAGATAATGTTTCACTTTCTTCTGGTGTCTGTCCTTACAAAGCAACTGCCAACTGGTCTTTTTATATCCACTTGAAAATATTACCATCCACACTTCACGCTTCAGTTTTACTTGAACAATCAGTTGTTTGCCTTTCCAGCAGAATAATCCCACAGAAGTTTTTAATTCCATGTGTAAATGGTGATTTTTAATATAGACCATTAACAGTAGCTCATACCACAGGTTAAAACCACAAAGATTTCCTTTAAAGGTTCTTATTTTCACAATAACTATGCTTTTTACAATAAACTTTCACTTTTCAAAGGGTTGAGAAGCAAGAAAATATTAAATGGAAAATAAATTTCCAACCAGATTTTCTAGAACAAAGAAATGTATACATGACAGAAAAGTGCTCAGTCATGACTGAATTCCATATACATGTTCTGTTTAATACTGGAAAACAGAGTCTTTAGTTTAAAAGCAAATTTTGTTTTGAATTAGAAAATTAGTTAAAAGGAGAATGAGGACCCTAAAGAGTGAGGAAAGGAAGAGCAAATAAATCTTATGTTGGTTCTGTGGCTTAAGTGGCTGTGGGTGAGCAGAGAAAGCAAGTGGCTACAGCAGGGAAAAGCTGGGAGAAAAAAGGTATTACATTCCTTTACATCTCCTTAGAAAGTATGATTTAATTGGAGACAATTTCAGGACGCGAACAGAAACCAGAGTTAGGAGCAATGGACAGCCCTGGTATGGATTCCTCTGTATTTCATGTGCTTTTAGGGTGATGATAGTCACATTATGGGCCCCGTCTTCCCCTAAGTTATACAATCAGGTTCCCAAGCATCCTCAGCAAGGCACTGAGGCTCTATATCATCTGTCCAGCCTCATCGTGTACACTGCCCATCACTCACAGCACCACCTGGCCAAGGAAGTGAGGAACATCTTATGTTTACCTCCTCTCTTTTCCATATATAGTTTCCTAGGAAAAGCTTCAAAGTACTGATTCAAATGATGATAAAAAAGCTTGTGTGTGGCTATACTTCCTGAGGAAAAAAAGGGAATTAACATATATCACATACTTTTCCCGCTCAGAATCTCCAGTAAGGCCTAGGCTTTTTTTTTTCAGGTTTTTATTCCTCTTCAATTTTGGATTCATATTTGTGCCTTCAGATTCCCTAGTATCTGGGGTTGATGGATTTCAGTAAGAATTTTGTTGTTGCTGTAGTTTGCTTGTTTGGATAAGACCTCACCTAGTTTAAAACTATATGTTGAGTTCACATTATTTCTACTATGACTGATCTAAGCTTAAATATCATCATGTCTCACCTGAATTACTATAAATGTCTCCAAACAGTTCCTCCACATCCATTCATCTACTACTCCATCCTACTCTAATTCAATCTCAACAGATTCTTCAGGTCTTAAAGAATGTAAATCAGAGGGTAAATAGAACATACATGGAAGAATCAATGCTGCTTTTCTGTGCTGAGAGTAAATCCAAAATTTTGATGAGGCCTCGATGGTTCTGTACAAAGATCTGGCCACCATCATCTTGCACAATTTTGTGCAGGTACCACACTATAGCTATAATGTCCTGTGGACCAAAAAGGGAGAGCTGGTTGGGGGAGCTTGGGTATGTCTAGGGAAGGATAAGAGCTGGGTACTGCAAGCTTATACAATTAGAAAATAGTGCTAGCCTCTGAGCTGATGAATTTTGGAGAAGATATGCCTTCTGGAAAAATAAATTACAAAAAGTCCCCTCTAACACAGCCTAGGTGCATAGAAGCACTCACTAGAGTGTAAGATATATCCATGGGGTGCATCCCCTGGGCTGGAGGACCTTGAGTAGGGCACTTCTACAGAACAGTTTGTGATGTCCCTTCTGCTGAGTTACTGTCCTCCATAATTTCTGTCATCTTCCTCTCACCTCATTCCTCACTATGTACATAGTAAAGCCTTCCTCAAACTAGAGTGTTTCTCCAGGTTTCCTCAGCATTCATAATAATATGAGGTCATTAAGTTTTTATATTTTTGTTTTTGTTGTTATTTAATAACTGTGACTGCAAGTCATTAGACTAAAAGTTCTAAGAAGCCAAGAGCTCTGCCTTTCTTGTTCAACATGGCATCCCTCTTAGCACAAAAACTGGCTCATACTAGATGCATAATAAATATTTAACAAAGTCCTTTGTTTATTAGATGCAGTGATTTTCAGCCCTGGCTGCACAACAGAATCACCTAGTGAGCCTTTTTAAAAATCTGATGCCCAGGAGCTGCTGCAGAGAATTAGATTTAAATGGTCAGAAATGAAATCCAGACATAATAGTTATTAAAATTTCCCCAGATGACTATAATTTATAGCTGGCTCTAAGACTCACTGCTCTAGTTTAGTACTTCTCAAACTTTAAAGTGTGTAAGTATCACCTGGAGGTCTTGTTAAGCGAAGGAATTTAGTTTATCTGGGGCACAGCCAAAGCTACTGCAATTCCAACAAGCTCTGCAGGTCCATGGACCACACTTTGAGAAGCAAGGGCAACAAAGACTGTTATATCTTGAGTCCTCTCACTTCCAACCAATCAAATCACACAAAAAGCAAGTACCTATGGGCCCCTGGGCTACAATAATACTAATAATTAGGTTAGTTGGGGAAACAGGGACTGAATAAAATTGTCAAAAGTTGTGTATTGGTTTATCAAATAATGTTACTGAACATATATATTGATATATGTGTATATCCTAGAACCTGGCATTATAAAGTCAGTGATCATGGTCACACTATAATACGTGACCTGGGGAAAGCTGTGGTTGACAGTAACATGATTAACACCTATTAGAATTAATTATAACCTTCCCATAAACACAGCAATGATAACATGTGGGTTGGCAGATTGTATTGATATTTAGCTCCTTGGGATACATTCTCCAGTCTTTGGCTCTGGAATCTCTTCTCCATATTCTATCCCCATCACTGGGGTGAGGGAGGGGGGGAGGAGAAAAAGAAAAGCCTGCTTTGAACCTCAGTGCTATTAACCTTCACCTCGGTTTGGATCTTTTGAGCTAGAAAGTATTGCAGAGCAAGAATTCCACAAAAGAATGGACAAATTCTACTCCAGTAGTAACAGATTCTGAAAGAGATGCACATGGAACAACAAGCTGACTCTATAAAAGGTTAACCTGATGCAAAGCTGTCTTTCATATCTTTATGCTTCTGCAAAAGTTGGGACTCTTTCTGTTTTTTAACATAGCCAACTATTTCCAAGGCTTAAAATGTGACTGGGACATGACAGGCTATTTTCTTATATGGAACATGTACCACATGTAACAACTAATGCAAGACTTTTTTCCTGGTACTTGTGAAAATCTTTATTAAAAACACAGAAATCTACTGATGCTAAAACATAAATAAAATCTTCATTTATTTCACATTCTTGAACATTAGCCTCTGTATCATATCTAGTATTTAAAAACTTACAAAGAGGCATATCTGAAGAACTAATCAAATATTAAAGAGAAAGCAAAGGAAAAAATGGCTAAATTTGAGAAAAGCATGCTGCAACCTTAATTGTTATTGTTCATTTAAAAATGAAATACTAACAGTAGTGCATAATTCTATGTCTCATTTTATTAGAGAAGATGTAAGCTATAATTATAGAGAACATCTAGATAGAAGATATCTATATTTTATTTACCAGATTCATTGATTTAACAAGTATCTGTGTTCCCTAGTATAGGAAGTTTTACTTGTAAATTAGCTGGCCTGATGGATAGCTTTGGTAATATACAGCTATATAACAATTAAAATTCCATTTTTATTTTCCTAAAAAATATTTGTTAAATGTTTTATTAAAAATTTCTTTCTTGTTTCTAACAAAATATCAATCTTTTAAATAAATATTCACTACTTATTGTCTCTTGGTGACAGAAAAATTGGAACACGTTGTATTTGGAAAACTCTCTGAGGGTATGTTTTTTTACATTTGCAGTAACATAGACGGACTTAGAGGTTATCATACTAAGTGAAGTAAGTCACACAGAGAAAGACAAATAGCATATGATATCATTTATATGCGGAATGTAAAAAATGATACAAATGAACTTATTTACAAAACAAAAACAGACTCACAGACAGAAAACAAACTTGCGGTTAACAAAGGGGAAAGAGATGGGGAGAGATAAATTAGGAGTTTGGGATTCGCAGATACAAACTACTATATATAAAATAGAGAAACAACAAGGTCCTACTGCATAGCACAGGAAACTATATTCAATATCTTATAATAAACTATAATGGAAAAGAATCTGAAAAAAATATATATATACATATATGTATATCTGAATCACTTTGCTGTACACCGAAACTAATACAACATTGTAAATCAACTATACTTCAATTTTAAATAGAGTAAAAATATAATAAAGGGGGGTTGTGCAATATCTTCCAGAACTTCATTTAAACTGAAATATTTTTAATCAACATTATACTAAAAGGTAATTTTCAATGCCTGTATGGAAATGTTTACTCAGAATATGGAAGCTAGACTTAAAATTCAAGGGAATAGAGTTAGAAACATGCGAGGATATTCACAAGTAACTGTTCCATAAAACTATCCGCCGTTCTAGAGTCTGTCTTCTTTCTACACTCTCAAAATATTTTTATGAGGATCTGTAATCCACCCTCAAATAACAAACATATGTCTTTAAAGCACATCTGGGGAAACATTAAAGAGGTCATACAACATTATGAAGAGAGAGGATTTTGATTTTGTTGTGGTTGTTCATGGCTCCAAACTTCTTTGTTTTTAGTCTCTCTTATTTCTTTGCCTTTTTTCCCTTCTTAAAATGTTCAATTCTATCTTTCCTACTTAATGACATTTTCCCCACTGCTTTTCAGTATTCTGACATTTCCTGTTGTAAGGATATGATTCTTCCCCTGGAGTATCGATCTGTCCACTGACTGACAGTATTGGTTGGCTGCCCTGGTGTCTCCCTACTGGTCACCACCACCCCCTTTAGCCTTTGCCTGAAAGGTTACCTTCAGTCAAAATAAGGAGTCTAGATAGACTGAAGTCTAGATAGATTGTTTTTGTCGGGCAATACAAAATGGATTCTCTAACCTGCTAGAACCTTTCAAGTGGATCACGTTGGAAGGATAGTTTAAAACCCAAACAACAACAATTACTTGGGGAACAGCATAATGGAAATGCAGATTTTGGCAGCCTGGGCTGGAATCTTCACTCCATTCCTTGAGGCTGGCCTCATTCCAAAAGGGCACTGCGTCTAATGCTTAATAACATGACTCAGGTATCTGAACACTCAGAATTTAAATCTTGATTCCAGTACTAACTCTTTGGGTACCTTGGGCAAATTATTTAGTTTCTGTGAGCTCAGTTTCTCAACTTGTAAAGTGGTCATGTTAATGCTTAACTCACAGTATTGTTGTAAAGAGAAAAAAAAAAAGAGGTAATGAGTGAATTCATAAGTACCTAATAAATTATAGCTATTTTTTATTATTATAGCAAATGAGTGAAAGTTGTCCTTGTATCAAAGAGATTTAGGACATAAATAGAAGGAATTAGGCACAATGCTTCTGCAATATAGAGTTTATAAATATAAATATTTTGTAAAAATATATGCCTTTAAAGTCCTGTGTAGCAAAGGGAAAAATGGGATTTCTAAATCCCATGGATATACATTAAAAATTATATGCACTGATCAATAAAGTGTGAAGGGGCTGATGAAACAGACTGTATTTTTCTGGGACAGTAATTTTGTTCTATGAATTATTCATAAGGAGAATGAAGTAGAAACAAAAGAAATATGAAAGCATAAGGCTTACCTTATCAGTCATCATCTTTCAAACATCAGCAATGAAGTTATAATCATTTGCCACATGCTGGGACATCCAGGAATAGTGTAACATTGTGTCGTGTAAAAAACGTATCATAATGTGTAAAAGAAATTAATCCCTGGTGAGCTGCTAAGTGTCTGTTGTGAGTTTTCCCTAATTGTGGGTTTTTCTTCTCAAAGCAAGGTAAAATTTAAAAATCAGGTAAAAATAGACTTTTAGCGAGAGGGTATGTCACACAAGAGCATCTTCAATATGTGATCCTTTTAGCATATGTTACATCACGAGCAGTAAATGCCTCTACAGAACTCTAACCATCTAGGCCTTATTTTGGCTACAAGGAAACTGAGGCCTAGGCAAATAACATAACTAAACTGACTACTGGAATGTAAAATGAGAACACAGGCTTTATAATTATCAGGCCTTTATCCTTTATACTTCATGCCCTGCCTAATTTACAAGGCAATTGTGAGAGATGACAACAGGAAAAAACAAAGTCAGACTTCACATTATGCTGAATTTCATTATTAGAGTAAACAAGCTTCATTAGTCCTAAAATGCATAACAATTATATGACCATTAGATGATATCCACGGGAATATCCATAGATAATAATAGCTAATAATTATTGAGTACTTACTATGTCCCATGTCATCTTCTAAATGCTTTATGAATACTAACTCATTTAATTCCTGATGAAGGCATTATTATTACTGTTGTTATTATTACTCTTAGTTTACAATGGAAACTCTGAGTCACTGTAAGGTTAAGCCAAAGACATAATCATATTATCTAATAATAGCTTTTTCTTTTCCTTGTTGATGGATGCTTATATAAGATTGAAAATGATTGTAGGAAA
The DNA here is from genome assembly GCF_030028045.1 of Hippopotamus amphibius kiboko. Classification (NCBI taxonomy): domain Eukaryota; kingdom Metazoa; phylum Chordata; class Mammalia; order Artiodactyla; family Hippopotamidae; genus Hippopotamus; species Hippopotamus amphibius. The sequence goes on from NC_080198.1 coordinate 15,379,154, forward strand.
AAATAAATGTATTATATTCTTGAGATAAATGTATTCTGTTCTTGAGATGAACTGAGAAAGTATATATGTCCAGGGTAAACATATACAATAATTATTTATATATGAACATATAAGTTCATAGGAAAACTGCAGAACAGAATAAGTCTTGGAACAAATAATATGAATGAGCCTGTACACTAAAATATCCTTCCCAGTTGCTAAGGTCTTACGACTTGAGAACAGCTCATAATTCCTTCTTTTCTCACCCTACTTCCTCATATTGGGGCCAGAGGCAACTTATCGTTGCCTGGTATTTTTTGGTTACTGATCTATTCTGGGTATCAGTGAAGCACTGAAGCCCAAAATGGCAGAATTTATATTGACTTAACAGAGCGAAGGTCACTTCCTCTTAATATTCTTTTCTTGAATTCCCCCCTACCCCCCATTTTAAAGTAACTTTAGAGTTCTCCCTTTTCTCTGATAGAGGCACCTTTGGTTTGCACTTAGAGCTTTTGGGGCTGGCTGTGAGCCTCTTCACAACAGAAAAATATCACTTTATAAGAATGTATTCTGGCAGTGGGACCCTGAATTGCTAGGGTAAGCGTTAGTTAGTGAAGCGAAGGTAGACACTTTCTAAATTATTAAAGTACAATTGGTATATCACATCTCTAATGTTTCCAGGGAAGGACTACTTGAAGAATTTATCACTTGTAGATTTACTTCCTTACAAAACTTGTCTCCTTCTTACTTATCTTCATGAAAATTTCAGTGGTTCAGTTTCCATAAAAATATCATTTATGCTCGTTATGATGACAGCAAGAAAGGGTTGGAAAGTTACACTGTGGTAGAGTAAGCTGCCAGTCCTACATAAAACACCTGCAAACAGAAACACAGGACACTCTGCTCTCCTCATTGTATTCACGGTTTTGATGTTTTGAGGGGAGGCAACACTTTTCCTTAAGAAGTATTCAAATATCATCAGGATGATTTCACCCTTTCCCAGGCAGAATCTGTAGATAAACCTTTAAAGATTTTGCATGCTTTTGAGTTTTCTGGGCCCATTTCTCTGTCAATTGTAATAAAGTCATTTCCTCTCAATGCTGACCAGATTCTGCATGAATTTAAATCGAGAAGCTATTTTTTGTTTCTGGATGAATTTTATAATGAAACACTACCAATAGAAATCAGAGAAGGGGCTGGTAATACAAAGATCTTTAATATAAAACAGTGATGACTTTAAAAATACAGCACATGACAGATGACACATAGTTTTTGTATGTTTTCTACTGCATGGGTGAAAGAATAAAAAATACTCAAGATAAATTCATAAGAGGAATGTTCGTAACACTGATTTCAAACTTTAAAATAGGGAAAACAACAAAGGAAATGTAAATTCCAGCTAAAGAATATAAAATATAATGCCAAGAAACTTATTAATTTGACAGAGAGTGAGCACTGCAAAATGCTCCCAGAAGATAGGAGTACAGGCTATAAATTCCCAAACCAAAACCATTACCACAAGGAGTAGAAAATGGGACTATGTCCAAGAAATCCCTTTCATCGAAGTTTGTTTTTCTCCCCCTCAATATTACTGCATCTCTTTTGTCTTAAAGCAAAGAGTGCTATGTGAATTTACTTCTGAAAAACATAAATATATCTGCAAATGCCAGAACAAAATGCTCATAGAATTCATAATAATGTGTGTAGGTATGAAATTGTCCTGACCACTATCCTCCCTTTCACCCAAACAAATTCAAAGGCACTGCAAGCTCTAGGGGTCTGGTATCATGCACCTGTGCTGCAGGAGCCCTCAGCTGCTCCCCAGTATTCTTGCAATCAGGAAACAACACCAGAATGGGCCTAAAATGCCCTTGACTCTCAGTAAAAGAAAACTAATACAGAAAGCTTTAACTATTCATTCCTAAAAGTGGGTAACATTCAATTCCTGCTAGTAAGCAAGTGAGTTATATCCTTGAGAGCAAAGACAAGATCTTATTCTTATCTTGTATACCCATAACTTAGTAGAGAGTCTTCTAAAATAAAGAGATAGACAAATAAATAAATAGCTACCTAGATAGAATTAATTCATTAATTTACAGTAAATCATGTTTATTTCCTTTAATTTTCTCTATCTCAAGAGAGACTGTAGAAGACTACCAACAATGTTATCAAATTCTCTCACATCAAACTCCCTTGCTTAAAGTACACCGTTATAATACCTGGCACAGGCCCTGCATGATTTGCTTCTGCTTCCTTCATAAATTTCTTCTGCCCTCATGTTCTTTTTCCACATGCTTCAACCACACTACATTTCATTCCAATGATAAGCTTTATTTTTCTAATGGGGAGAGTATTACTATTCATGTGATAGCCCTTTTGTGAGAAATTAAATGAGATTATACATTACATTAAATCAGAGCAATGTTGAGCTTCTAAAAAACAAACAATGAATGCTCGCTGTTAATAACTTTACTAAGCCCTTTGCATATGTTGTTCCTTCACTCTGCAGTGCTTTTCTTGCTGCTTTCTTCCTCTTTGCCCAGCTAAGTAGTTGGCTTAGCTTTCAGGTTTCAGTTTAAATACATTTATTTTGGAAGTCTTGCCTGACACCACCCACCACTGTTCCTAGATGAGGCCTCCCTGTTACATTGTACCACAGTTCGCTAGATTTTCCTTTCGTAGCATTTCTTATAATGCCAAGTAAAACTCATCTATATGATTTAAATGATTAGTAGTGGAAGGTCCGCCTATTCTACTAAAACCACAAGGTTCATGATGGCAAAGACCCTGTCTTGCCTTATTTACTATTGTTTCCCTAATTCCAGCATAGAGTTTGGCACATAAGACCTGTTCAAAACTGTTTGTAAATGGTAAAAGAATTATTAAAGAAAGAAATGATTATAGGAAAAGCATTCATTGGGAAATAAAGTATCAATGGAATGACCTTAAATTTCTTTGCTACAACCCTAAGACAAAAAATGAAGAGGGTCATGAGTTGTAACAACCTAATACGGGTGTTTTAGTTAAGTGTTTTTTTTGTAGGCAGAGATTCAGTGATTCCAGTCTCCTCTCATCTTTTGATTCTGCCATCTTCCCCCAGGAGGGGCTAAAGAACAAGGAGGACTATGACTGAGAGGTTTTTATGGACCACACTAGAAATGGAGCACTTCACTCCTCTTACCATTCTGTGAGTAGCAACTTCAACATGGCTACACCTCATGGAAAGTACGCTGGAAACACTGGCTAGCCGCATTCTCAACAACAGGAGGAAGCTGATGTGGGTGAGAGCTTAGCCAGTCTCTTCCATGACATGCAAAATTAAAAGAGCGCCCTGTCCCCACACCACTCCAAAGTTGAGGTGGTTTACACAACTGCAGATGGACTTTTCTTTTTATACCCAAGACATGTCTCTGACCTTCTAGAATGTAAAAAGATACAGACATTATATTATGTGAAAATGACCCCAAATGCCATAAATTAAGCATGATAACAGTAACCTTGAATAAGTCAAGTATCAACCTTTCTAGTACATAAAAACATTACTAAATTAGGCTTTCCCCTTCTCTATTTTTAACAGAATATTTGGGAATTTGATTATTACAGCCCAGTTATTTCTAAAAATGAGTAACACTTCCATAGGGCACTGCTAAAATGCACCGAGGCATTTTAATTGCCTATGAATATTCAAAACCTCATTATTGTTGCAGTTTATAATTATCAAATTCCCTTGACAAAAATGTTCAGCGTACAATAAAAAAAGGCAATCCATTTAAAAGTGTTGACATCTATGTTCAACCATTTCACATTAGTTCTTGGCTTGAGTTTGTATCATTACAATTCATTTTGGGGAGATACTAAGATTGTGTGCATTCTTTCCCTTTCCAAGTGCAGCCTGTTGATTGTGTACACTTCCTTCTTGGAGCATATGATACTTTATATAAGACATTACATGTATAGAACTGACATAAAATTAAGACTGAAAGTTGGATGGAGATAAAGATTTGTGTATAATAGAAAGCAAAACCAGAAGTTAAGAATATCTTCTCTGGTTCTGGAAGAATCATGATGGTAAAGCAGCAAAGGAAACAAATTTGTAATTCTAAGCACTGGAATACCAAGATGAATTCCATTGAAAAAATTCCCAATTTTGCAAGCAAACAGACAGGCATCTTTATTTGATCATCAAAACAGAACTGGAAGAAAGTCAAAGAAGCTACACAAGTCCACCCCCAGTATGAGACATGTTTTACTTAGATGTCTGTAGACTAATTTTTCCCTTCTATAAATATTTATGGAGTTCTTCCCATGTGCCAGGAACTTTGTCAGTAGGAGGAGACATATTGATGCATAAAGTAAAAGTAGTATCCTCAAGTAGCTCAAAACCCATCCATCTCTGTTTTCATATCCATGTCTTACCAATCTCTATTTTCTTTCCTTTTCTTTCTTTCACCTTCTTAATTCCCTTTTGTAAAAAAATAGTCCTTCAGCAAACACTGACTGCATATTCACTATGTGTGAGACAATGTACTAGATGATAGTATCCAGTTGCTCATGGTACAATTCAGAAAGACAGACTCATAAACCTACAATTATAGTACAATGTGGAAGCTTAGTGATAAAAGCAGAAAAAAGAAAAAGGATGTTTTTGTTCATGACCCTACCCAACCTAGAGCATCAGAAAAACCTTCTCTGAGAAGTTGACAGCTGATTTAAATAATAAAAGATCAACTTAAGTTAGTCAGCTAAGCAACAGTTGATCTGGGAGGGCTGGTCCAAACTTCTGGGTAAAGGTAAAAGCAAGAAAAAGTCAAGGTGAAGAGAAAAGAGCAGGAGTGGTGTATGGAACTAAGGGTTCGGGTTTCTCGATGCAATGCAAAGGTTGGAAATGGAGCCTTATCCAGACCACTTGGACTGAAGTGGGAAAGAGTTAGATCTTTTGATTGAGAAACAGGATAGGGTGATATTTGAAAGGCCAATTGTCCATGTTGACATCAGCAATCACTATGAGGCCTTAGGCTCAGCACTCTTGACAGATCAAATAGAGCATAATAAAGAGCACTCTATCAGTATGCTTCTCTAGAGATACAGGAAAAGATATGGAGATAAAAGCAGGCTTATTTGAGGGTTCCCCCCCCCCCCACCAAGATGTCTATTAGTGTATCCTCGCTCCACTTCCAGACTCATAAATCCAGAGATTTTGATCCATCCTTGAGTAGAGAATGGGAAGTAGATGGGGCTCAGCCATATTCATTTTGTTATCATGATTTCCTTCCTCTGCTCCATCACCATTTAAAATCAGTGACATAGAGAATTTGAATAATATATTATATATGGCTGAGTTCATAAATACACAAAAAGATAATACATAATATTTAACTGTAGTGATCACAATGCAATAACAATAAAAATTAGCAACAAAGTTTTAACCACTTGCCAGCTACTTGGAAACTGAATAACAACTCAAGACTAATTTAGGTATCAATTTTGATTAAAAAAATCTGAAAGACAACTAGAGGCTATTTAGAAAGTTAGAAGTGATGGCACAACATGTGAAGGCACATGGAATGCCTTCAAACCTTTCTTTTTTGAGGCAAATCCATCACATCTGTATACATATGTTATGGCAAGTAGCCTTGAAGATATGGCAGACTTTCTCATAGATTTTTGCTGAGTTAACATTGATTCCTTCCCTACATTCATATAAATTTGAAATGCCCTAACACTTAATAGGGAAAATTAACAGAAAGTAGAACTTGAGGGAATAATTTTAAAACATGACATAAAAATAATCATCTTTCACATATAAAGGAGTGTTTATAAGTGGATAGAAAAGGGTACACACTAGAACAGAAAAGGAGCACATGACCTTAACAGGTAATATAAGAAACAAGAGATTCATGTAGCTAGCAAGCATATTAAAAATCTCAAGTTTATTAGCCAAAAAAAAAAAAAAAAGATGAAAATTACAACTAGATGCCATTTTTTTCTTATATGAATTTGAGCTAATATTTATTAAGTATTTAATCTATAAGAAGGTGCTATGCAAAACTCTACATGTATTAACACATTTAATACAACCATCTTATAAGGGTAGGTACTATTATAATAGTTTTTATAAATGAAAAAATTGAGATACACAAAGTCTATGCATTTGTCCTTGGCAGTAGATTTTGAATCAAACTGACAAATACTTAATACACAGCAAAACCCAGTGCTGGAGATGCTACAGCAGAATGGCATGCTTGCAGATGCCGTAAGTTTAACTTGGTACAATTTTCCTAGAGAGCAACTTGTCAGCATAAATGAAAAGCTTTAAAATTCATAAAATCTTTAACATGTTCCACCTCTATAAATTTGTACTGAAGAAAAAAAGTCAGAGGTCAGTAATATTTAAGGAAGTACAAAGGAACGTTATGAAGAGAGCATAATTTTATAACCAAATATTCAATGAGCAGGGTTTGGTTACAAACAATATGGTATAGCCAGAAAGTGAAACTCTAAAAGGCCATTTAAAATAATTATCATAAGGCTATAATGAGGTGGAGAAATGATCGTGATGCAATAAAATAAATAAAAACAGTATTCAAGGGAAGTGGTTCAAAATGGTAGCATAGGGAGATCCTGAACTCATACCCTCTCACAGACACTACAGATCTACAGCCTCATATGGAGCAATTCCCTCTGCAAAGGACCTGAAAACTAGCTGAACACCTCCTCCACAACAAAGAATAAAGGGGCCACATGGATATGGGTAGGAGAGGCAGAGACATGGCCCTGCCAAAAACTCCATCCCTGGCGTGACAACCTACAATTGAGAGGGATTTCAAAAATATGAAGCTTCTTCATGAGGAGTGATGGGTTTGTGCCCCACATCAGGCACTCCAACTCTTAAGACCTGCATCAGAGGGATGAGCCCCCACAATGTCTGGATTTGAAAACCAAAGGGGATTGTGTCCAGGAGAACCATAAGGCTATAGAGTATGGAGAGTCTCCTCTTAAAGGGCTCATGCAGACTCACTTGCCCCAGGATCCAGTGCAAAAGCAGCAGTTTGAAGCAGCTAGAACATATGTGAAGGAGATACATTTGTTAGTCTTAGAGCAACTGTTGGAGAAGCATGAATTTGTTGGGATCCTTACCAGGAACAGAAGCACTGGCAGGTGCCATTTTTGCATTCTCCATCTACCGTGCTACTGCTGGCAATGGCAAGTACCATTTTTGTAATCTCTAGTGCACATCCATGACCCATTCTGCTCCCACAGTCCCACCAAAGTCAGCTGGATGCAGAGCGCACACAGAGGACACCACTAGAGCACCTGGCTCTGGACGATGAGGGGTTGCATTTCTGGGCTCCATGGGTCTGAAACCATTGAAGACGCAGTTCTAGGCCTACCCTCAGCAACTGGGACCTATCAAGAAAAAAATCATGCTGCACAGACAACCACAAAGGCTCTAAGAGACAACAAAGGGTGAGGGCATACTTAAATGATACTGTGCATCTCCTACACAAGACCAGTCCTTCAAGACTAGGAGAGAGAGCTAGGTAGCTGTTTCACCTAATATGTAAAAATAAACACAGAGAGGTAAGCAAAATGAGGAAACAGATGAATATGTTACAGATGAAAGAACAAGAGAAAATCCCAGAAAAGGACTTTAATGTAATAGAGATAAGTAATTTGCCTGATAAAGAGCTGAAAGTAATAGTCATAAAGATAATCTTCAAATTCAGGAGAAGAATGAATGAACATAGCGAGAATTCAACAAGGAGATAGAAAATATAAGACAGTACCAAACAAAAGCATCAGAGCTAAATAACACAATAACTGAACTAAAAAATACACTAGAAGGGTTCAACAGCTGACTAGATGAAGCAGAGAAAAGGAACAGTGGTCAGAAATACAGGTCAGTGAATCTCACCCAAACAGAACAGCAGAAAGAAAAATTTTAAAAAGTGAAGATAGCTTAAGGGACCTAAGAAGAGCATCAAAAGGAATAACACTGGCATTATTATAGGCTGTCCAGAAAAAAAGAAGAGAGAGAGAAGGAGGAAGAAAACTTACTTGAAGAAATAATGGATGAACACTTTCCTAACCTGTGGAAGGAGATAGACATCTAGATTCATGGAGCCAAGAGGGTTCCAAACAAGATGAACTCAAAGAGACCAACACCATGACATAGTATAATCAAAATGTCAAAAGTTAAAGAGACAATCTTAAAAGCAGCAAGAGAAAAACAGCTTGCTACATACCAGGGAACCCCCATTAGACTATCAGCAGAATTCTCAGCAGAAACTTTACAGACATATTCAAAGTGCTCAAAGGAAAAAACAAACAAAACAACAACAATAACAAAAAACTTTCAACCAAGAATACTATACAGGGTAAGGTTTTCATCCAAAACTGAAGAAGTGATAAAAGAGCTTTCCAGGCAAACAAAAGCTCAATCACCACTAAACTGGCCTTACCAGAAATGTTAAAGGAGCTTCTTTAAGCTGAAAAGAAAGAGTACTAATTAGTAAAAAGAAAACATGTGAAACATAAAAAAAAAAAACTCACTGGTAAAGGTAAATATATAGTAAAGGTAGTAGACTAAACACTTATAAAACTAGCATGAAGATTAAAGGACAAAAATAGTAAAAATAACTATAATTACATTAATTAGTTAAGGGATATATAAAATAAAAATATGTAAAATGTGGCATCAAACCAAAATGTGGTAGGGGGAGTAATAAGGTAGAGTTTTAGAATGTGTTCAAACTTAATTTGCTATCAAATTAAAATAGATTATGATTACATATATGTACGTGTGTATGTATATGGAGGCTGTTACATGTGAGCCTCATGGTAAAATAAGATACAGAAAAGATAATGAGAAAGGAACCGAGGAATCTCAGCATAACACTAAAGAAAGTCATCAAACCATAAAGGAATAAAACAAGAGAAGAAGAAAGGAACAGAAAGGAACTACAGAACACCCAGAAAATAATGAATGAAATGCCAATAACTACATACCTCTAAATAATTACTTTAAAGGCAAATGGACTAAACTTGCCAATCAAAAGACATAGAGTGGCTAAATGGATTTTAAAAACAAAAACGTAAACAAAATAAGACCTATCTATATGCTACCTATAAGACTCACTTTAGATGTAAGGATGCACACAGACTGAAAGTGAAGGGATAGAAAAATATGTCTCATGCAAATGGAAGCCAAAGGAAATCATGGTAGCTACACTTAAATCAGGCAAAAAAAGACTTAAAACAAAAACTGTGAGAAAATATAAAGATGGGCGTTACATAATGATAAAAGTTTCAATCCATCAAGAAGCTATAACATTTGGAAACACTTATGAACCCAACCTAGGAGCACCTAAAGATATAAAACAAATATTAACAGACATAAGAGGAGAACAATAGCAGGGGATTTAATACCCTACTTCATCAGTGGATAGATCATCCAGACAAAAAAAAAAAAAAATCAATAAGAAAACACTGGCCTTAAATGATACATTAGATTGCTGATTTAAGGTGCATTAACACTGCACCTTAAGCCAGCAGAATACACATTTTTCTTACATGCACATGAAACATTTTTCAGGATAGATCACATGTTAGGGCACAAAATAAGTCTAAACATTTTTAAGACTGAAATCATATTCAAGCATCTTTTCTGACCACAATGGTATGACAGTAGAAATCAAATACAAGATGAAAACTAGAAAAATCATAAATACGAGAATAAACAACATGCTACTGAACAACCAAAGGGTCAATTAATAAATCAAAGAAGAAATTTTAAACTAACTTTAGACAAATAAAAATGAAAATACAACATACCAATATCTATGGGATACAGCAAAAGCAATTCTAAGAGGAAAGCTTATGGCAATAGAGGCTTATCTCAAGAAACAAGGAAAAGTCTCAAATGAACAATCTAACTTTCCACCTAAAGGAACTAGGAAAAGAAGAATAAATGAAACCAAATGTAACAGAAGAAAGGAAACAATAAAGACCAGAGCAGAAATAAATGGAAACAGAAAAAGGAAAGACAAACAACAGAAAAGACCAGTGAAACCAAGTGCTGGTTGTTTGAAAAGATCAAAGAAATTGACAAACCTTTGGCTAGACATACTAAGATAAAAACAGAGAGAGAATTCAAATAAATAATATTAGAAATGAAAGAGAAATTATAACTGATACCAAAGAAATATAAAGGATCATAAAAGACTACTGTGAACAATTACATGGCAACAAATTGGACAAACTAGAAGAAATGGATAAATTCCTAGAAACATACATTCTTCTAAGACTGTATCATGAAGAAATAGAAAATTTAAGTACACTAATTACTAATAAGAAGATTGAATGAACAATCAAAACAACAACAACAGCAACAAAAACCCTCACAACAAACAATATCCAGGTCCAGAAGGCTTCACTGGTGAATTCTACCAAACATTCAAAGATGATTTAACACTTCTCTTTCTCCAATTTTTCAAAAAAATTAAATAAGAAGAAATGCTTCCAAACTCAGTTTATGAGGTCAGCATATCCCTGATATGCAAACTACACAAGGACAACACAAAATAGAAAATTATAGGCCAATATCTCTAGTGAATATAGATGCAAAAGTCCTCAACAAAATATTAGCAAACCAAATTCAACAATACATTAAAAGAATCAAACACCTTGATCAAGTTTGATTCATCCCAGGAAATTAAGGATGGTTCAGCAAATTCGAATCAATCAATGTGATATTCCACATTAACAAAATGAAGGATAAAAATCATATGATCATCTTAATAGGTGCAAAAAAAAGCACTTGGAGAAATTTTAAAATTTTTAAAAGAATTAAGTATTTAGGAATAACTTTAAACAAGGGGGTGAATGGCTTGTACACTAAATACTATAAGAGTTTGGTAAAAGAAACTGGGAAGGACACAAATAAATGGGAAGATATTCTGTGTTCATGGATGGAAAAATTAACATTATTAAAATGTCCATACTCCAAAGCATTCTATAAATTCATTGCAGTCCCTATCAAAATTTTAAGTGTTTTTCACAGAAATAGAAAAAAAACACTAAAATTTGTATGGAATCACAAAATAACCCAGTTAGCCAAGTAAATCTTGAAAAAGAAGAACAAAGCTGGAGGGATCATGCTTCTTGATTTCAAATTATATAACAAAGCTATAGTAGTCAAACTAGCATGACACCAGCATAAAAGTATACACAGAAAGCGATGGAACAGAACAGAGATCCCAGAAATAAAACCCATCCATATATGGTCAGTTAATTTAAACAAAGGAGGCAAAAATAAAGAATGGGGAAAGGTCAGTCTCTTCAATAAGTGGTGTTGGGAAAACTGGACAGCCATAGGTAAAAGATTCAATCTGGGCCACTATCTTATACCATAAACAAAAATTAACTTAAAATGGATTAAAAACTTGAATGTAAGACCACAAGCCATAAAACTTCTAGAAGAAAACATAGGTGGTAAGCTCCTTAACATAGTTCTAAGTATTTTTTTTTTTCTTTTTTTGCAGCTGACTCCAAAGGCAATGGCAATAGAAGCAAAAATGAACCAACCGGACTACATCAAACTTAAAAAAAAACCCTCTGCAGAGCAAAGGAAAACATCAACAAAATAAAAAGGCAATCTAGTGAATGGGAGAAGATATTTGCAAATTATATATTCAACAAGGGGTTAATATCTAAAATATACATAGACTCACACAACTTAATGCCAAAAAACATCTGATTAAAAAATGGGAAGAGTATTTGAACAGACATTTTTCCAAAGAAGACATACAGATGTCCAACAGGCACATGAAAAGATGCTCAACACCACTAATCATCAGGGAATTGCATGATGAAGAGATAATACCTCTCACACTTCTCAAAATGGCTATTATCAAAAGAACAAGAATAACAAGCGTTGGCGAGGATGTGGTAAAAAGGAAATGCTCATGCACTGTTGGTGGGAATTGAGAACAGTACAGAGGCTCTTCCAAAAATTAAAAATAGCACTACAATATGATCCAGCAATTCTACTTCTCCTTATTCATCCAAAGAAAATGAAAACACTAATTTGAAAAGATATATACACCCCTAGGTTCATTGCAGCATTATTTACTGTAGTCAAAAGAGCTTGGGGGAAAAAAAAACTATGATGAGATACCTCTGCAACCTATTAGAATGGCTGAAATGAAACAACTAACAATATTAAGTGTAGATGAAGATGTTGAACAGCTATAATTCTCACACACTGCTGATGGAAATGCAAAACGCTACAGCCATTCTAGAAAACACCTTGGCAATTTCTTATAAAGTTAAACATATGACGCAGGAATCCCATTCCTTTGCATGTATACCAAGGAAAGTAAAAAATTTATTCATACAAAAATCTATATACAAATGTTAATTGTGATTCTAATCATTGCTCTAATCTGAAACAACTCAAATACACTGGTGAATGGATACATAAATTGTGGTCATTCACACACTAGAATAATGTTTATCAATAAAAGGGGGAACTATTGAGATAAACAAGACTGGGATGATATTTTGCTGAAAGAAGCCTAGAAGCCTGTCTCAAAAGGATGTAGTAGACAGAATAACAGCCCCCACCCCGCCCCCCCCCAGAGATGTCTATGTCCTAATTCCTGAAACCTGTTAATGCATTTTTCTTACATGGCAAAAGGAACTTTGCAGATGTGATTGAACTGAGGATCTTGAGATGGGGAAATTATCCTGAATTATCCACACACATCCAGTATAATCATGGGGTCCTTATAAGAGGGAAGCAGGAGGATCAAAAGGCAGAAAAAAGTAATGCAATGATGAAAGCAGAGGGAAAAAAAGCAATACGATGAAGGGCACGGACCAAGAAATGAGGAGAGCCTGTAGGAGCTGGAAAAAGCAAGGCAATGGATTCCCCACTAGAGTCCCAAAAGGAAATCAGCCCTGCTGACACACTGATTTTAGCCCACTGACACTGAATTTGGACTTCCGACTTTCCAAAATGTAAGATAATAAATTTGTATTGTTTTAAGCTAAAAAAAATATGGAAAAAAATCTAAGTCCAGTGATAGATGAATGGATAAAAGATGATGCGATATATGCGTATACAGGGGAATTCTACTCAGCCATAAAACAGAATGAAACGTCACTTGCAACAACATGGATGGACATTAAGGGTATTATGCTAAGTAAACTAAGTTAGAGAAAGACAAATACCACATGACCTCACTTATCTGTGGAATATGAAAACACTACAAATAGAAAAAAACAAAACAGACACAGATACAGAAAATAAACGGCTTATTGCCAGAGGAGGGGGGTGAGGGGGTAGGTGAAATGAGGGAAAGGGATCAAGTGGTACAAACTTCCAGTTATAAAATAAATAAGCCATGGGGATGTACTGTACAGCAAGGGGACTATAGTCAATAATATTTGGCCAATTTTAAAGTTGCTAAGAAAGAAAATGTTAAAAATTCTCATCACAAGAAACAAAAACTGTAACTGTATGGTAACAGATGCTAAATAGACTTATTATGGTGATCATTTCAAAATACATGCAAATGTCAAATCATTATGCTGTACACTTGAAACTGATACAATGCTGTATGTCAATTAAATGTCAATAAAGAGAAAAAATAAACACTAGGAAGTATAACATGTTTAACCATGCTGGATCATTTTCATACATTGAAATAATAAAGAAACAATGAACTGTTATTTTGCAATTGCTCACTTAAAGAAACAGTATTCAAACTTTAAAAACTATGAATATAAAGTTTCATTTTACAAATTTTGTAATTATACACATACATTAACACACATGTAGACAAATATAGTAAATATAAGGGAAAAAAAACCAATTAATAGAGATGATCACTGAGTCAGTAGAAGGTATACTTTAGTTTTCTCCTTTTCTGCACAATTTTTACAATTATGATTTTTTTAATTATTAAAAAAGGAGATTAATTTTTAATGTGTGCATTTCATGTGTCTCAGATTTTGAGGCATGTAGAATCAGGTACAGTCAACACTGTCACAAAATGACAGCTGTTATCAAACACAGAGTCTCACTTAAATGAGTAAATATCCTTCATAGCAGATGTGTAAACAGGACCTTGATTAATGAATATGCTAACTGTTCTTCTCTGCTACACACATTAACCTCTGTTTGGTTTTTAATTGCCACACACCCTTATGAGAAAATTTATCATGTCCAGTCAAATCCTGAAGTTACAATTTCAGAACTTTTCTAACACTGCTTTCCTCCCATTAAGAATTCTCTGGGACAAGGATGACATCTAGTCTCTTGTTACCAGCTACTTCTCCCAATTGCTGGCCATCAGCTTTCCTGGAAAACCCTCAGGCAGGTCCTGTTGCAGGAATGGTTCCTTGTCTGGTAAGACAGGAAAAAGACAGCTACCTGCACACAGTGCAAGAAACTGTTCAGCCAGCAAGGCTTTTTTTGAGCCTGACTTCAAGTGTCTCTGTCCTGTTCTTTTCATACTTTTCTGCTTAATTCTTTTCAAGACCTCTGAATTCTGCCACAAGTATCCCCATTTGGACTCCCAAGGCAATGACACAAATGGCACCTCCTATATTTGCATACTGTAGAAACTGCAAAAGTCCTTGTTTACCTTTGCTCAGCACCACACTGCTCAAACTAGACCCTGAAATCAAGCTTCCTGGGTTATTTCCGGTTTCTAATTTAATTTCTAAGTCAATGATTTTCAACCTTAGCTCTGCATTGGTATAACCTAGGGAGCTTTAAAAATTTCCAGAGCCCAGAATGTCGGCATGCACCCAAGAACAATTAAATCAGAATCTTTGGAGGTATGTCCTAGGTATAGTATTTTGTAAAGGCCCTCAGGTGATTCCAATGTGAAGCCAAGGCTGAGAGCTCTAAGTTTTGGTCTTCTCAAAGTGAAGACAATCTCAATACAGTCAGCCCTCCATATCCTTGGGTCCTGTACTCCTTCATTTAACCAATCTGGGATCAAAAATATTTGAAAAAAAATTCCAGAAAGTTCAAAAAAAGCAACACTTTAACTTGAGGCATGCTGTTAACTAGTTACATAGCATTTACATTGTATTTACAACTATTTACATATCATTTACATTGTATTAGCTATTATAAGTAATCTAGAGTTTATTTAAAGCATATGGGAAGTTGTGCTGAGATTATATGCAAATACTACAACATTTTATATAGGGATCCTCACGTGCAGATTTTAGTGTTCACCAGGGTCTGGAACCAATTCCAGATACCAAGAACTACTACACTTACTTTTGAGAACTCTTTTCCATTCTGTTCCCTCAGGGCAAGTCTGAGCCTCCTTAGCAGTATCAGGGACACTTATCAACTGAAATTAAAAGATGTCAGAACTGCTATCAACACAAATTCATAAAAATTAGTGAGATGAACCACTTCTCACTCTAGTCTTCTTTTTGTGCAACAGAAATGATAACATGCAGGAGATGCAAGACAAGAAGCATCCATGAGCTATTGGTTTCTTCTCACTGGTTTCCACAATAGTATCAGGAGAGAGGATGGGCAAATATCATGCATAACAGCCTCCTGAGCTTTTATTAAAGCTCCTTTATCCCGTTCACCCCTACCCAAGCAATTCCGTAACTGATTTTGCTCATGTCATTTACTCTTGGTCATCTAATCCCAAACTCTATTTATTTATTTATTTATTTATTATTTATTTATTCATCACTATTATTTTTTTTAGAACTTTCATTGAGATACAGTTAACATACAATAAACTGCATATATTTAGAGCGTACAATTTGGTATCCCAATATCCCAATTCATTCCCCCCCAACCCGCCCCGCTTTCCCCACTTGGTGTCCATGTGTTTGTTCTCTACATCTGTGTCTCTATTTCTGCCTTGCAAACTGGTTGATTTGTACCATTTTTCTATAGTCCGCATATATGTGTTAATATACGGTATTTGTTTTTCTCTTTCTGACTCACTTCACTCTGTGTGACAGTCTCCAAGTCCATCCATGTCTCTACAAATGTCCCAGTTTCCTTGCTTTTCACAGCTGAGTAATAATCCATTGTATATATGTACCACATCTTTTTTATCCATTCATCTGTTGATGGACATTTAGGTTGCTTCCATGTCCTGGCTATTGTAAATAGTGCTGCAATGAACATTGGAGTGCATATGTCTTTCTGAATTATGGTGTTCTCTGGGTATATGCCCAGCAGTGGGATTGCTGGGTCATATGGAAACTCTATTTTTAGTTTTGCAAGGAACCTCCATACTGTTCTCCATAGTGGCTGTATCAATTTACATTCCCACCAACAGTGCAAGAGCGTTCCCTTTTCTCCACACCCTCTCCAGCATTTATTGTTTGTAGATTTTCTGATGATGCCCATTCTAACTGGTGTGAGGTGATACCTCATTGCCGTTTTGATTTGCATTTCTCTCATAATTAGTGATGTTGAGCAGCTTTTCATGTGCCTCTTGGCCATCTGTATGTCTTCTTTGGAAAAATGCCTATTTAGGTCTTCTGCCCATTTTTTGATTGGGTTGCTTGTTTTTTTGATATTGAGCTGGATGAACTGTTTATATATTTTGGAGATTAGTCCTTTGTCTGTTGATTCGTTTGCAAATATTTTCTCCCATTCTGAGGGTTGTCTTTTTGTCTTGCTTATAGTTTCCTTTGCTGTGCAGAAGCTTTGCAGTTTCATTAGGTCCCACTTGTTTATTATGTTTCTATTTCCATTACTCTAGGGGTGGATCAAAAATACATCTTGCTGTGATTTACTTCAAAGAGTGTTTTTCCTATGTTTTCCTCTAGCAGTTTTATAATGTCTGGCCTTACATGTAGGTCTTTTATCCATCTGGAGTTTATTTTTGTGTATGGTGTTAGGAAGTGTTCTAATTTCACTCTTTTACATATAGCTGTCCAGTTTTCCCAGCACTACTTATTGAAGAGGCTGCCTTTTCTCCATTGTATATCGTTGCCTCCTTTGTCATAGATTAGTTGACCATAGTTTATCTCTGGGCTTTCTATCCTGTTCCATTGACCTATATTTCTGTTTTTGTGCCAGTACCATACTATCTTGATCACTGTAGCCTTATAGTATAGCCTGAAGTCAGGAAGCCTGATTCCACCAACTCCATCTTTCCTTTTCAAGATTGCTTTGGCTATTCGGGGTCTTTGGCGTTTCCATACAAATGGTAAGATTTCTTGTTCCAATTCTGTGAAAAATGCCATTGGTAATTTGATGGGGATTGCATTGAATCTGTAAATTGCTTTGGGTAAGATAGTCATTTTCACAATGTTGATTCTTCCAATCCAAGTAAATGGTATGTCCCTCCATCTGTTTGTATCATCTTGGATTTCTTTCATTAGTGTCTTATAGTTTTCTGAGTACAGGTCTTTTTACTTCTTCTTTTCCAATTTGGATTCCTTTTATTTCTTTTTCTTCTCTGATTGCTGTGGCAAGGACTTCCAAAACTATGTTGAATAGTAGTGGCGAGAGTGGACATCCTTGTCTTGTTCCTGATCTTAGAGGGAATGCTGCCAGTTTTTCACCATTGAGAATGAGGTTTGCTGTGGGTTTGTCATATATGGCCTTTATTATGTTGAGGTAGCTTCCCTCTATGCCCACCTTCTGCAGAGTTTTTATCATAAATGGGTGTTGAATTTTGTCAAAAGCTTTTTCTGCATCTATTGAGATGATCATGTGGTTTTTATCCTTCAATTTATTAATATGGTGTATCACACTGATTGATTTGCGTATATTGAAGAATCCTTGCATCCCAGGGATAAACCCTACTTGATTATGGTGTATGATCCTTTGAATGTGTTGTTTGATTCTGTTAGCTAGTATTTTGTTGAGGATTTTTGCATCTAAATTCATCAGTGATATTGGTCTGTAGTTTTCTTTTTTTGTAGTATCTTTGTGTGGTTTTGGTATCAGGGTGATGGTGGCTTCATAAAATGTATTTGGGAGTGTTCCTTCCTCTGCAATATTTTGGAAGAGTTTGAAAAGGATGGGTGTTAGCTCTTCTCTAACCTGTGTTAGATAAAATTCACCCGTGAATCCGTCTGGTCCTGGGCTTTTATTTGTTGGGAGATTTTTAATCACAGTTTCAATTTCATTACTTGTGATTGGTCTCTTCATATTTTCTCTGTCTTCCTGATTCAGTCTGGGAAGGTTATACTTTTCTAAGAATCTTTCCATTTCATCCAGGTTGTCCATTTTAGTGGCATGCAGTTGCTTGTAGTAGTCTCCTGTGGTACTTTTTATTTCTGCAGTGTCTGTTGTAACTTCTCCTGTTTCCTTTCTGATTTTATTGATTTGAGTCCTCTCCCTCTCTTTCTTCATGAGTCTTGCTTGAGGTTTATCAATTTTATTTATCTTCTCAAAGAACCAGCTTTTAGTTTTATTGATTTTTGCTATTGTTTTCTTTGTTTCCATTTCATTTATTTCTGCTCTAATCTTTATGATTTCTCTGTGTCTACTAACTTTGGGTTTTGTTTGCTCTTCTTTCTCTAGTTTCTTTAGGTGTAAGGTTAGATTGTTTATTTGGGATTTTTCTTGTTTCTTGAGGTAGGAGGGTATTGCTATAAAGTTCCCTCTTAGAACTGCCTTTGCTGCATCCCATAGGTTTTGGATCATGGTGTTTTCATTGTCATTTGTCTCTAGGTATTTTTGGATTTCCTCTTTGATTTCTTCAGTGATCTCTTGGTTATTTAGTAGCATATTGTTTAGCCTCCATGTGTTTGTGTTTTTTACACATTTTTTCCTGTAATTGATTTCTAATCTCATAGCGTTGTGGTCAGAAAAGATGCTTGATATGATTTCAATTTTCTTCAATTTACCAAGGTTTATTTATGACCCAAAATGTGGTCGATCCTGGAGAATGTTCCATGTGCACTTGAGAAGAATGTGTAATCTGCTGTTTTTGGATGTAATGTCCTATAGATATGTATTAAATCCAGCTGATTTATTGTGTCATTTAAAGCTTGTGTTTCCTTATTAATTTTCTGTGTGGATGATCTGTCCATTGGTGTAAGTGGGGTGTTAAAGTCCCCCACTATGACTGTGTTACTGTCGATATCCTCTTTCATAGTTGTTAGCATTTGCCTTATGTACTGAGGTGCTCCTATATTGGGTGCATATATGTTTATAATTGTTATCTCCTCTTCTTGGATGGATCCCTCAGTCTTTATGCAGTGTCCATTCTTGTCTCTTGTAACATCTTTTCTTTTAAAGTCTATTTTATCTGATATGAGTATCACTACTCCAGCTTTCTTTTGATTTCCATTTGCATAGAATATCTTTTTCTATCACCTCACTTTCAGTCTCTATGTGTCCTTAGGTCTGAAGTGAGTCTCTTGGAGACAGCTTATATATGGGTCTTGTTTTTGTATCCATTCGGCCAGTCTGTGTCCTTTGGTTGGTGCATTTAGTCCATTTACATTCAAGGTAATTATTGATATGTATGTTCCTATTGCCATTTTCTTAATTGTTTTGTGTTTGTTTTTGTAGGTCCTTTTCTTCTCTTATGTTTTCCACTTCGAGAAGTTCCTTTAGCATTTGTTGTAAGCCTGGTTTGGTGGTGCTGAATTCTCTTAGCTGTTGCTTGTCTGTAAAGCTTTGGATTTCCCCATCGAATCTGAATGAGATCCTTGCTGGGTAGAGTATTCTTGGTTGTGGGTTCTTCCCTTTCATCACTTGAAACATATCATGCCACTCCTTTCTGGCTTGCAGAGTTTCTGCTGAGAAATCAGCTCTTAACCTTATGGGATTTCCCTTGTATGTTATTTGTTGTTTTTCCCTTGTTGCTTTTAATAACTTTTCTCTGTCTTTAATTGTTGTCAATTTGACTACTATATGTCTTGGCGTGTTTCTCCTTGGGTTTATCCTGCCTGGGACTCTCTGTGCTTCCTGCACTTCCATAGCTATTTCCTTTCCCATGTTGGGGAAGTTTTCAACTATAATCTCTTCCAATATTTTCTCGGGTCCTTTCTCTCATCTCCTTCTCGGAACTCTATAATGTGAATGTTGGTGCATTCAACATTGTCCCAGAGGTCTCTTAGGCTGTCTTCAGTTCTTTTCATTCTTTTTTCTTTATTCTTTTCTGCATCAGTGATTTTCACCATTCTGTCTTCCAGGTCACTTATTCGCCCTTCTGCCTCAGTTAACCTGCTACTGGTTCCTTCTAGTGTATTTTTCATTTCAGTTATTGTGTTGCATATCTCTGTTTGTTTGCTCTTTAATTCTTCTAGGTCTTTGGTAAACTTTTCGATCTTTGCATCCAGTCTTTTTTCAAAGTCCTGGATCATCTTCACCATCATTATTCTGAATTCTTTTTCTGGAAGGGTGCCTGTCTCCTCTTCATTGAGTTGTTTTTCTGGGGTTTTATCCTGTCCCTTCATCTGGTACAAAGTCCTCTGCTTTTTCATGTTCTCTATCTTTCTGTGGCTGTGGTTTTCAGTTCCACAGAAGGAAATGCTGCTGATACTGCTTGATACTGCTGTCTGCCCTCTTGTGGAGGAAGCTGTCTAGGAGGCTCGTGTGTGCTTCCTGATGGGAGGGACTGATGGTGAGTAGGGCTGGGTGGGCGGAGCTCAGTAAGTCTTTAATCTGATTTGGTGGGTGAAGATCAGTAAAACTTTAATCTGCTTGTCTGCCAATGGGTGGGGCTGTGTTCGCACCTTGTTTGATATTTGGCCTGAGGCTACCTAGCACTGGAGCTTACAGGCTCTTTGGTGGGGCTAATGGCAGACTCTGGGAGCACTCATGCCAATGAGGACTTCCCAGAACCTCTGCCCCCAGTGCCCCTGTCTCCTCAGTGAGCCACAGCTGCCCCCCACCTCTGCAGGCAACCCTCCAGCACCAGCAGGTAGCTCTGGTTCAGTCTCCTATGAGGTCACTACTCCTTCCCCCTGGGTCCTGGTGAGCACACTTTTTTGTGTGCCCTCCAGGAGTGGAGTCTCTGTTTCCCCCAGTCCTGTGGAGGTCCTGCAATCAAATCCCGCTGGCTTTCAAAGTCTGATTCTCTGGGGATTCCTCCCCCCGTTGCTGGACTCCCAGGTTGGGAAGCGTAATGTGGGGCTCAGAACCCTCACTTTAGTGGGTGGGCTTCTGTGGTATAACTGTTCTCCAGTTTGTGAGTCATCCACCCAGCATTTATGGGATTTGTTTGTAACATGATTGCGTCCCTCCTACTGTCTCATTGCGGCTTCTCCTTTGTCTCTGGATGCGGGATGTCTTTTTTGGTGAGTTCCAGTGTCTTTCTGTCGATGACTGTTCAGCAGTGAGTTGTAATTCCGGTGCTCTTGCAAGAAGGAGTTAGTGCACATCCTCCTACTCTGCCATCTTGATCCAATCTCCCTCCCAAAGTCTTTTTAAATCTGCCCCAAGTGAAGCTCACAGGAATGTTGCTTCATACTTTACAAGTGTTCATGTAATTAGTTAATGGCTTGTTTTATCTTGCTAAATGTTCCATGACTTAATGTCACCAATTTATCACATGTTGTTTCTACTAAGTACATATAAACTCAAAATATCTTCATATATGTGTGTATCTATGTAAGTATACCTTTGACTGAAAAAAAAAAACCTTTTTATTTATATAATTTTTTGGAGTTAATTCTTAATTTAGAAATCCTTTATTTTTTCTAATAAGACCAACTGCCCTCCTAAGCAATATTACTTATTGTCTACTTCAGCTAGTTATGTAGACTGAGAGAAGGCCTGGATGGCCTGTAGAACAGTGTTAATTGCTGGCAATAATTAATGCTCTAAAACACGTGAGCCATTGCTTTTGTAGTGTCCCTAAGTATCGAGTCTCAGCTAAACCTGCCCTTTTTTAAAAAGTATGATTTTATAAACTCAGCAAATAGGCACTTACTTAATACAACAATTCTCAAAAATTTAAATGCTATGCAATTTCTCAAAGATGAAATACCTCTGAATGGGAATAATATCCCTTTCATAACCTGAACCCTTTCCTTAGCTATTTTTCAACAATATTCATTTTATTTCCTTTAAATTAAGCAAAGTTATTTTGAGAATCAAATAAAAAAAGTAATTATGAGTAATTATGACTACTTCTATTTGTATTTGTGAAAATGGATGTATTTTGAAAATAAGCATTGGCAAATGTATCCGGAACTTGAATTAAGCTAAGCAAAGTTGAATAAAATAAATTAGGCTGCAAGCTTAGAAGAAATTATTGTACTATGACTTTTCTATCTCACTCCTCATTGTTTGGTCCTCATAGGGATCTAAGGCTAGGGGAGGATTTAGAATGCATTAACTGCATCAGAAAGAATAGCAAAAGTGAGGCAACACAGAGTTTGGAAGGAACAAAAAGGAAGAGGTACACAGGAAAGAATGGAAAGGATGGACAATGTTGAGTGTCACAGTTTCCAGGACCTCATTCTCCTCCCTTCTTAGTTATGCCCCCTGGGATTGTGGGTGCTGTAAATTCAAAAACAGAGTCTCCCATCTTAATTTTCTTTCCTGGACAGCCCCATTGTGCCCTTTGATATACAAAAGTGTTCATAAGGAGGAGCCCTGACAAACGCCCACACTGCTAAAATTTAGATTTCATATGCCACAAAGTGTAAAGCATAAATTACACTCTTTTGCCATTAAGAGAATTGTTTACATAGACATTTAACTGAGGCCAATGTCTGCAGAAACGTTTGTTTAAAACAGCCATTTTCATGATGACTAACAAACATTTATATAGCATGTAAGTATCAGGTACTCGTCTAACTTTTACAAATATCAAATTTATACAATCCTTATATTAATTCTACTTAGTTGATAAAATTATTACCAAACCAATTTTTTAAATGGAGAAATCTGAAGTGGAGATAGTCTTAAGTGACTTGTCCAGTGATGCATAGTTAGTACACATGGAACCAGGATGAAATGCAGGGGGCCTGGGGCCAGGATGAAATGCATGACCCCTAGGCACTCTGCCATGTAAACTTTAACTTAGTGAGAAAGCAAGCCTTTTTGGCCAATGCATGGGCATGCAAAACCCACCTGCCCCAGAGAGTTCTGGCTTAGACTAGCAGGAGAGTCACATATTTAAAGTTTTCTGTTTCATGTTATTTACAATTTAACTTTCATAGTAAATATTCACATAATTATACACAATATATATGTTAACACAAATAAGAAGTTTAAATGAAACAGCTGCAAATGAAATTTTAGAAAAGAAATTATTAACTATTGTTGCAATACATGCTCCTGGATCCTGAATTGTAGACTTAGCTTTTCAACTCCCCATTTTATGCTAAGATTAAGTAAGGACTTATCACGTGCTAGGTACATGTCAAAGTTGTTTAATTCTAATAACTTATTAACTCCTCATAACAAATCCTACAAGGTAGGTGCTATTACTATTCGCATGAGGAAAGAAAAGAACAGAAATGTTAAATAACTCTTAGCAATACCTTAGAGATGCTTGTTTTAGGTGGATGACTTGGACTAGGGGTACTGGTCATGCAGATAGAAAGATGTGAGTGAATTTGAGAAATCTGAAGCTTGAATCCACTTAATGCTTTTATGGACACTTTAAAGTGAACATATTAATGCAAAACAAACTTAATTGGTTGGTATTTCTTGTAAGCTGCTTTTCCTTTACTATTTAGAAATATGTTCTGACATTTGTAAAAGGGCTTTAAATTTACAAAGCACTTTCTTCTTAATAACAATAAGCAATTACAACTACTGAACTGTGTACTCACCATGTACTAGAGGTGCGGATTCTCAGGCTTGAAGATGTTAATGCTAAGAGCTTCAGAGATATGTGTGTTCTGACTTATCCTCACACCTGTCTTCTTAAGAAAAAGTAACACTGTTATTGTCTCCTTTTTTACAGATGGGGACTCCCAGGCTTAAGAAAGCTGGCGGCAGGACTTTCCTGGTGGCACAGTGGTTAAGAATCCATCTGCCAATGCAGGGGACAGGGGTTTGATCCCTGGCTAGAAGATCCCACATGCCTCGGAGCAACTAAGCCTGTGCCCTAGGGCCTGTGCGCTGTAACTACTGAACCCACATGCTCTAGGGCCCACATGCAACAACTACTGAGCCTGTGTGCTGCAACTGCTGAAGCCCGTGCTCTACAACAAGAGAAGCCACTGCAATGAGAAGCCTGCTCACCGCAAGGAAGAGTAGCCCCGCTCACCACAACTAGAGAAAGCCCGCTTGCAGCAACAAAGACCCAACGCAGCCAAAATAAAGAAAGAAAGAAAGAATAAAAAATAAAAAAGAAAGCTGTTAGCTAACAGTATCTCCTAATTATAGTTCTGGGTTTGTTCCTAACACTAAAACTGCCTCCAGGCAGGTGTGGAATCTGGTCTGAAAAAGTTGAAAAAGGTCTTTAAAGACATTAGAACTCTTCCTTTAGCCAGTGGCCTTAAATTAGCCAGACTGCCTGCATTTTATAGTCAGAGCCTCATTCCTTAAGGGACTCACACTTTACTAGGCTGTGTAAAACACATGCACATACACTCACGCATTCACACACAACACACACATACACATATATATGGATTATCTCTATGGAAATATATAGGAATATGAAATATTCTCATGTTAAATATATAAGCTATAAATGTGTGTGAAATACATACTTGAATATGTAAAATATATATATGTATACATGTGTTGCCTAAGCACTTCTCACCAAAAGAATGCTCTGTTTCCTAATGTGACCAATCTCCCCAGCTATTCTTCTAAAACCAATTCTACAACTTACAGCACTATCAAAAACCTAACAGAGAGCTCAGGACTTGACTCCTTTTGCAATTTATGAAAGTAGAAACCTAAGTCCCTACACACGGAGCCATGAGCCATAAGAAAAAAGGTGGCACTAGCAAATATTAAGGCAGCCTTCAAAAACATGGCATATCTGTCAGCTACCAGCATGCAAACATGTAAAAACTAAAGAAGTAAACATATAGCCACTCCCATTTCTCTAGCGACTGGACAGAGAAATCTGTAGCTGGAGATGGGGGCTACTTTTTATGAATGAAAAGCAACCACAGGCTCTATCTTCTTAACAGAATAAAATTTTAAAATGTACTAGCTAATCATTTCAGATGTTGCCTAGCTTCAAATGCTCTGTGTAGAGTGGCAAATATTTATACTAGGCATCACCAAAAATCTGGAGGACTTGTCAGTCCAAATGGAATGATTTATCTGTAAGATGAGTAACCAGTAACAACTTGATATTCTATCTCTTGTAATAATTTAAAAAATGAGAAGAGTGACTCATTCAATTTTTAGTAAATCCTTATGGTTTGCATATAATGTGTCAGGTTCAGTTCCAAGAATTACAGAGAGAGGAGCAAGGCAGGTATAGATCTTGTGGTAGGAAGAATTCTAATATGACCTCTACCCCCTGATAAGTCATGCCCTTGTATAAATCTCCTCTTAATAGTAGGTGAGACCTGGAAATATAAGAAGATATCATTCCTGTGATTGAGTTACTAATCAGCTGACTTTGAGTTAACTGAAAGGGAGATGATACTGGCTGGTCCGACCTAATCTTGTGGGACTGTAATAGAAGGCAAAGCTATAAAGACACTTTCCTGCTTGCCAGAAGGAAGAAAGCAAATATTTGCCATGTGCCTAGAGAGAGGGCAGCCTCTGAGTGCTGAGGACCTCAGTCCTACAGCCACAAGGAACTGATTTTTGTCAATATCTTCAACCAGTTTGGAAGAGGAGCCTGAGCCTCAGCTTTGAGTAAATCCCCACCAGACACCTTGATTTGCAGTCTTCTGAGACCCTGAATAGAGGATCCAGCTAAGCCATATCTGGACCCCTTACCCATGGGAATGTCATGATAATAAATGTATATTGACTTAAACCACTGAGTTTATAGCAATTTGTTACATAGCAATAGAAAACTAATACAGCTTTTTGGTAGGGCAAATGATGAATTTCTCCAGCCTCCAAATTTTCCCTTTCTTTTGTAATTCCCTAACCTTTCATGGCTGAGATTGTGTTTTTCTGCCTCTATAAGTAAGGTGTCAGGAAGGTGAGCAGAAAAGAGAAAGTTAAAGAAAGGGGAAGAAATATATGAACTCATCAAAGTATATGCTAGACAAAAGGAAATGGAGTCAGTAACCTCATTTTCCCCAGGATGATGAGCTCTGCTCCCATGGTGATCAATAACATTAGCTTCAAAGCCATCAAGTGAAGAAATGCAAAACCAGGGGGTAACAGATAAGGCCATCAGAAACACCAGTCCCCAAGAGGAATGGATTCCAAGTAAATGAAATGACCAACTTCCAGGACAGTTTATAGCAGGAACCAGAGCATAGCAGGTAGGTACCTCTAGGCAAAAGGAAGTTCAGGCAGAGGAATACATACTTCATCTCCCTCTGAAAAGTAGTTTGGCATTGATGTATACATTGTAACACAGGAAACTAACTGGCACCAAATATAAGAAGCAATTTTCACTGTGAATGTTAAAAGTTTCTTTTCTCTTTGAAATCACACTGTTAACTTGGAACCTCACACAATGCAGACTTCAGCTGCTGCTGCGTCTAGATTTTCATTAAAACACACATGCCGTATGCAGTATTTTGATCTTGGAAGTGCTTGATATGTTAATGGTCTTGCTTTCTATTTGTGAACTTGGCATTACTCTTATTTGGTGGGCGTGATGAATGAAAAAAGGCTGGGTGGTGAGAGGACAGAATGCCCTTTACTGAACAAAGGCGAATGCTTCTAAACAGGCTATTATCTGTTCACTCAGCCGTGGTCAGAGAACCTATATATATGAGAATTATAGTCGACTTCTGGAAGAGTAATCCTCTATTAAAAAACTCACTTGGTCCTTTTTTTTCATTGCTTCCAAAAATTCACTGGAATCGCAAACTCCTTAGGAGGAGATCATGAACTCCTTTCTACTTAAAATCTCTATGACAGAAACCCACAACACCTAAATAAAAAGGGAATTGAAGCTCCACTGTGATGATCTTTCAATAGCTAATCTCAGATCCCCAGGCTCCTGTTAAATAAAATTCTTTCTCAGTAGATATCTCCTATCTTCAGAATCTCTTTGAACACTGTTTTAAAAAAACACCCAAAGACAATCGGTTCAGTAAAAAGAAATCAGCCACCGTACAATAGTTCTGATACAAGTACAATTAAAAATATGCCTAGTATCTTGCTTTGATAATCATAATCATGAAAAGTATATGTTCATGTGAATATCAGATCTTAACATTTTTCTGAAAGTGCAACATCAGAAGAAAACTGTGCTAAGAGATTTGGGAAGATACTAAATACAAATGAACACATGAATGGATAAATATGCAAAAATAAGTTATTCCTTGCCTTCTAGGAACTCATAATTTATTGAGACAAAGACATAAATGAAGAACTCTGATACTCAGCTGTCCCTGGTTAGCACTACAGGGATATTATTTGAAAAAGAGTAAATGGGTTCCAACTGGGGAAACCAGGAAGACTTCTTGGAGGAGGTTAAAAGTAAGTTTCTCTTTTTAAGGAAGATGTTCATTACTCTAGAATGCAGATAATGATTATAATAACTGCCCTTCGTGTTAACCATGTGTCAGATCCTATGCTTGGTGCTTTATTTTTTTAAGTCTTTATTTTGAGATAATTGCACATTCACATGCAATTGTAAGAAATAACACGGAGAGATTGTATACCATTCACTCACTTATCATAATAGAAACATCTTGCATCACAGTAGTATAGTAACAAGGCAAGAAATCAACACTGACCTTAATTAGACCTTATTTCACCAGCTATACATCCACTCGTGTGTGTGTGTGTGTGTGTGTGTGTGTGTGTATGTATGTGTTTGTATTTAGTTCTGTGTAACTTTATCACATATGTAAATATATGTGACCATCACCATCAAGATATAGAACACACCTGTTTTTTGGTGCATGTTCATATTAATATTTACAGATGATATTTATTGAGTTCTTACTATGTATCATCCTCGGCACTAGGCATTTACATTCATTGGTTATTTAACTGTTCTCTATGGAATAAATGGTAGAGACATCCATTGTTTTTATCAATTGGCCTTCTCAGGTATCACTGCTCTAATATTCCTCTGGATAACCACCCTGTCCTCCACCATTAGTCTTTGCGGCCTCTAGTGACTGACTCCTAAATGTAGGTTCAAGGTTGAGCACACAACTCAGATTTGTTTGTCCTGGCCATGTGATAGTCACACAACTTAACCAGACCTGATAAGACTTTTGTAGGTATTTCTGAAAGTCTTTCCTTTTTCACTGGACTTAACCTAAAATGTTGTTGTAGATGTAGAGGTACCGGCAGCCATCTCACTACTTCATGGAGACCGACAATGAGAACAACACGAAGAAGAGTGGTTGATACACGGAAAGAGACAACGTTCTAATGGCGTTATCTAAACTTCTGGAAGCAGAAGGACCTGGCAACAGGCTACCCTTTCATTTTTTAATTAACTAAGCCATATTCCTATTTTCCTTAAGCCAATTTAAATCAGGTTTTCTGTCACCTGCAGCAAAAGACTCCTAACTGATATAAAAGTACTCATTATATTCATGCTTTTAATGAGAAAACTGAGCTACAGAAATCTTAAAATAATTTGCTATTTTAAGGAAATAAGAAAAAGGAAACCCAGGTAGTATAGAATGGAACCAAGGTTGAAATTAGACACTATGAGCCTAGATGTTATACTCTAAGGGCTAGGTTATTATGGTATGTCACTTGGTCCAATCAACAGAGGATTTGATTCCTCATTGTACAGATGAGGAAATAGATCTGAGAAGTTTGGCAGATATTTGCAACAATCTGCTACTTAAAAAAATACTTTAAAACTTAGGGACTTATCATTTTATTTGCTCTTGATTCTTTATGCCTGCAAATTGGACCAGTACAGCAGAGAAATCTGCTTTTCTCTTCTGGGTGCCACTCATGTAGCTGAAGCTGAAGCTAGATAGCAGGTAGTCTGGTGGAGGGGGGCGGGGGGGGAGGGGGGTGTTGAATGGTAGGCAAGGCATTAACCAGCATGGCCCATCTAGGATACATGGATCGTTCATCCTCACAGGTAAGCAGAGCAAATGGTAGCAGAAGAGTTTCCAGTAGCAATAGAGGGACGGCGAGCAAGTGCTTTTCAACCTTCTGCTTGAATCACATTTGCTAATGTCCCATTGGCCAAAGCAAGTCAGGTGGCCAAGGCTTTTGCACCACACCATACTGTACCTCTCCCAGATACATGAAGAATGGGTTACTAGGCAGAAGGAACAGGGACAGGAAAGTGTTAGATAAGATCAAATACAGTGAAAGATTAGGAAGACAATATTAAGAAGGTTTCATGAAGGAAGTGATCTTCCTTCAATGGGTCCCACAGTAGCAGCTGAACAGAGGAAAAGGAGAGGAGGAGGGAGGGTGTATAGCTAAGGGTAAATGCCTTCAATTAAGTGATGGAGCTGCTTACGTTGCTGGAGCCATGTGGGCTGCAATACAGAATGAATGAGTAGGGCTGACCTGAGAACAGCTTATTAAAACTCTCAGAAGACATGCTGAGGAAGGTTAGGAGCCTTCTACCTTACAGGCAGAGGGAGCTATAGATTATTTGGGCAATACAGTATTTTAAACTCTTCGGATTTTAACATTTTCTAATTAATTGCCCTTTCAATTGGTCTGCCCTACTGCTCTTATGGACTTACATTTTTAGTTAATAGACTTTTTAATACCTTTCAAATTTAAAAAATTTAAAAAGTACTTTGAAATTATGAATATGTTTTAAAATCACATTTAAAGCCATCTATGTCTACATAAAATGTAAAAAATTATAGATATTTCCTATCTTTGGTCATCTCTAGAATTACCACAAACATAATTATGCAACTGCTAATAATTATAATCTTGGTTATTTAGCTGAGAGCCATATAAATTTTACAAGGCAATAAATCTTATTAAATGTTCCCTGGAGTATCAATTGATTCATTAACTTATAATAAATGCTTCTAAAATGCAAATTAAGTAATAACTGGAAACACCTCAGTTAAATGCCACCAGGATACCTATTATATACTTCTAGTAGAGATGTGTATTTTCTTTTGCTTTTAAAGCAGTGTGTTCATAAACAGTTAGTGAATAAAATGGTTATTATGGTGAGGGGGTGCTGTGGAGGGTATGGGTGTGGAGAGGAGGGCTTGGTGAGTTGAATTCTAACTTAAAATGACCAATCAAATCATTCAGATCAGAATCTCTTTTTTAAGAGTAATTCTTTGTACAGCCACTCTGAAGTTACTTGGCAATATATTAAAGGTGTCTTGTCCTTCCACTCAACCATTTCACTTCCAGGAAACTATTTAAGGAAATAATCAGAAAGCCATTCAAAGATATAGGTGTAAAGACATTCATCGCGGTAATATTCTAAATGTGTGACAACGTCTAAATCAATTTGGTATTTGCATTTGATGAAATGTTATTCAGAAATATCAAATGGTATTTCTAAAAGATATCTAATTACATGGAGGAAATGTATATAATGTGTCATTAATGGCTTTTATTATAACATTGATTTTTTTGAAAAGATGTAAAACTGGATTTCCAGCTTCATCCCAACTTTATAAAAATATACATCTGTAGAAAAACAGACCAAAGGAAGTTCATTCAATAATATGTGGTTATAGCTGTACAGTGGTATAATTGATAATGATTTTTAATTCATCTCCTTTTGGGAGTTCTGTGATAATTTTTAAATTTAAAAAAAGTCTCTAAAATCTACTGGATTTCTAATCTGGGGAAATAAACATGTTTCTTAAAGAAAAGAGAAAGAGAAACAACCTTATCAATTGAGCATAATAATAACTTCAGATTTTAATAAAGAATATTCCAGTTGATAGAAACTTACAATCACTGAAACTAAGAGAGGGTAACCCAATCTCATAATAATAACATAACTATGTAGGGCTGTGCTCATGCAGAGCAAAAGAAAGATGAAAACATACTGAGAAAGATGACAAAACACTGCCAAATTTAAAAATAAGCCCCAAAACTTAGAATTTGATATATTAATTCATCAGGCATATTTAAAATAGACTACAACATTTGAAATGTTTAGGTTTTACTGCCACTGGAATCACTGTATAAACATGTGGAATTAATCTATGTAAGTATGACTTTTACTCTAATTTCAGTACTTTATTAATATCATTCATTTTCAAACCTTTATTTCCACAAATTTTATTTGTTCCATAAGTACATTTTTTTGTACCAAAGTTAATATAGTGACAATTTCAAAAGGTACTTACATAAATGTCCCTATAAATTTGGTTTTCTAAGGCATAAGTAAGTGTTGATAACTCCCATAGGTCTAAAGAGGGAGCTATTGACTAAGAATGGCTGGAATATGTCAAATTGAATAAAATTCTTTCTCAATCCACAAAGAAACCCTTGTACACATTACTAACTGAATTTGACACTGTTGATACTTGATTGAAAAAGTAAATTAGTTTATAAATCAACTTCAGCACTATAAACTTGAAATACTGTTTTTTCATTGACATCATTTTCCTTGATTCAACAGCTGTTCATTCCCACTAATATAAAAAAACTTCCACTTTTGACAAGTATTGTACTTTTAAAGGTTGTATAATAAAGTATTATGTATTTTTCACATCTCTACTATACCACTTCACAATATTCCTAAGTGATTATGTTGTCAGTATGGTTAACATATGAAAGTGGGACCAGAAACTTGGCCTTTGGAGGATCACGATTTTTTTAAAAATTAATTCATTTAATAACTTTGAATTGCAACAGACTGTAATATTCTAAAGCAGAAACTTCATACTAAAAAAGCATGGTTGAGTAATAACAATTTCTGAAACATCAATTATCCACATTATACTATGCATATTTTGAAATAAAGATGGCCAACTTTAGGTACTAGCTATTCCAACCTAGTGATTCATAAGTATCAGTAACATCGCTGACATATCCTTATTATGGAATATAATCAAGGCAGTTTCTGCCACATACAATTCTGAATGCCAAAAAGCACTCAGAGAGCAATACCAAGCACAACACAGTTTGTATTTCTAAAACTTGGTTCAAACACTGTGTCAATGGATTTGAATGAACGTACGTGATGTTCCACTGAAGGCAACTAATTCATGAGTCGACTGGCATCTTCTTTTCACAGGCAAAACTAAATATCTTGAGGGATCTTTCCTGGCAGCTGTTAAAACTTTCATGATAAGGACATGTTCATAAAATGACTATGACTGTGACATATAATACGAATCACACCACTGTTTCTTTCAAGTTTAATTTTGACAAACCCTCAAAATCCTCTAAGACATTCTGCTAGGATTTTTAGTTGGTCCCATACAGTAATTCAAATATTCTTTGAGAATAATTAATAAAAAATATAATAAATGTACACTAACAGTAAAATTTGAGCAGATAAACAAATATCCAAATTATAAGGAATTATTTTCATTGTTAAAAAAACACACATAAATTAGATGCATACTCCCCAAAGCAATCTACAGATTTAATGAGATCCCTATCAAATTACCCATGATATTTTTTGCAGAACCAGAACAAAGAATCCAAAACTTTACATGGAAACATGAAAGGCCTATAATTGCCAAAGCAATCCTAAGGAAAAAGAACAAAGCAGGACGCATAACCCTCCCAGACTGCAGACAATACTACAAAGCTACAGTAATCAAAACAGCATGGTATTGGCACAAAAACAGACATACGGCTCAATGGAACATAACAGAGAGCCCAGAAATAAACCCTCACAGCTATAGAATTAGTCTTCTACAAAGAAGGTCCTACTGTATAGCACAGGGAACTATATTCAATATCCTGTGATAAATCATAATGGAAAAGAATACAAAAAAGAATGTATATATGTATAACTGAATCACTGTGCTGTACAGCAGAAATTAACACAACATTGTAAATTACCTATGCTTCCATAATTTTTTTACTGGAGTATAATTGCTTTACAATGTTGTGTTAGTTTCTGCTGTATGATGAAGTGAATCAGCTATATGTATACGGATATCCCTTCTCTCCTAGACCTCCCTCCCACCTCCCCCCACCCCACCCATCCAGGTCATCACAGAGCACCAAGCTGAGCTCCCTGTGCTATACAACAGGTTCCCACCAGCTATCTATTTTACACATGGTAGTCTATATATGTCAATCCTAACCTCCCAATTCATCCCACCCTCCCCTTCCCCATGTCCATCCATCCATTTGCTATGTCTGCATCTCTATAAAAAGCAACCTCAAAAAAAAAAATTAGACACATACCTGAATATAAAAAGTAATAGATAAGTCCTATGTTAAAATTTATAGGTAAGTTTTAAATTTTTAATTGTTAAGAGAAAAGATAACTGAAAACATTTTTACAACAGTTAATATATGCTCTTAAGCATTGATGTTTTCAGTGATAGAGACTACATACTGATTTAGCTCTTATCTAGATGCACTATAATAATTTACTGAAAAATCATTTTTTTGAGTTGAACAGAAAATAAAACTGACAATTACTCTTTCTAATATCAAGTTATAGATCATTAGCTCAAAGTCACATGGCTATCAGAAAGGAGAACAAAGAAGACTGTTTTGTATCTGAGATCAAAATTTGCCCGAGGGAGATAGGTACCCAAAGTTTTAGTAGCACATTTCTAGACTGATTTCCCATAGGTAAATTTATTCACTATAAAAGAGTGCATTAACTTTAGTACCTAGGCCATCTGGGATTTGGAATCTGTAACCATTTAAAATATACACCACTTTTAGAACATCTATCAAATGTGAAGTTAACACTTCTCTGATCCAACTTTAAGTTGTATGTTTTATAATTTCTTTTTTTATAATTTATGTTGGTGACTTTGCATTAAGCCAGTTAAGCTCTTTAACATCTCTCCTTATCACAGCTTTGGTCTGAGTTTGTAGTTTAGGATTTGAGTTGCAAGCTGGTCAAGAGATTTTCTCCATGTGATACTAACTGTCTCCACGAGAATGACATTATGGCATTGACCTCTTTGCTCTCTGTAAGCAAGCTAACAGGTTTAGGTATTTTCTATAAACAATTTATGGAATAATATGAATTCTTTCCTACAAAAAATAACTATCAATATCTTTTTTGTTTTTTCTTAATTATATTTTACTGTAAAATTTCAAGCATATGGCATTAAAATTTGACATCTTGTATATACTACTAAGTGATCACTACCACAAGCCTAGTTGCCATCCATCACCATACAGTTGACCCTCGTCACTCATTTCATGCACCCCCAACCCTTGTCCCCTTCGGTAACCACTAATCTGTTCTCTGTATGTATGAGTTTGTTTTTGCTTTATTTTGTTTGTTCATTTGTTTTGTTTTCTTTTGACATACAATAAACTGCATATGTTTAAAGTGTACAATTTGATATTTTTTATTAGTAATGTATATGTGGAAATCCCAATCTAATTCATTTTGTTTTAGATTCCATATATGAGTGAAATCGTATAGTGTCTTCCTTCATCTGATGTATTTTACTTAGCATAATACCTTCAAGGTATAACCACGTTGTTGCAATTGGCAGGATTTCATTTTTCTTATGGCTCAGCAGTATTCCATTATGTGTGTGTGTCTATGTGCGTGTGTATGGGTCTGTATGTATACATATATATATATGTGCCATGTTTTCTTTATCCATTCATTCATCAACAGACACTTAGGTTGTTTCCATATCTTGCTGTAATGGACATAAGGATGTGTATATCTTCTCAAATTAGTGTTTTTGTGTTCTCTGGATAAATACCCAGAAGTAGAATAGCTGGGTCATATGGTAGTTCTATTTTTAATTTTCTGAGGAATCCCCAACATCTCTTAAAAATACATTTTTCAAGACACTTGTACTATCAGTCAACACAATGAGTGCCGCAAATTTTATAATTACTATTTAATAACATTTTAAAGCATGATATAGGTATTAAACTCATTAGGTTGCCATAAACAATTCAAAGGCAGGTAAAAACCAAAAGAATACTTAAATATATCAATTCAAGTGGAATTATGAGTTTTCCAGTATAATATTAGCTTTCTCACTGCAAACAATTACCACTAGGGGTTTAGAAGAAATTAAAATCAAGGTAGGTCATAATCATCAAACCCCATTGTTTGAAAGTTTATTTCAAATATTCGTCAATGCAAACATACCGCAATTGTCTTTTTTTAATACAAAGATGATAGACACATAAGAAATCAATATGAACATTGTCTCGTTTTTAGAATTGCCAGTTTGATTCCAAATCACTGATTAGTTCTGCTCAGAGGACAGGGTCATTATGAACTATTAGAGAGCTCAGTTATTTGTAACAGACATTTTCAGGGTCAGAGTTAGTAAGAGCAATATTCCTGTACTATATAAAACAGATGTTGAAATTTGGAAGTCTATAGGGAAATAAAAATCTATAGAGGTACCTTTTTGCATTTATATTTCACTTGGAGAGCAGTCATCTCATTTTTTTAAAAGGTAAAG
Source organism: Hippopotamus amphibius kiboko (assembly GCF_030028045.1). Taxonomy (NCBI): domain Eukaryota; kingdom Metazoa; phylum Chordata; class Mammalia; order Artiodactyla; family Hippopotamidae; genus Hippopotamus; species Hippopotamus amphibius. The sequence continues at coordinate 15,414,695 of NC_080198.1, forward strand.
CTTCATTCAGATTATTCATTTATTCAACAAGCATTTACTGAGTGTCCAGCATGAAACTGAGGGCTCAAAAATGAATAAAAGTTGTCTCCTCTCAAGGTGCTGCATTCCTGAATCAATTTATTTTTAGCCTACTCTGCATTTTGATAAAATGGGATTCCTATACCATTATTTAAATGCATTTAAATTCTAAAACAAGTGCAACAATGTTACTAAAAAGAGATAGCATTATTTTTGAATTACACACATGCTTCTCAACATGAGAAAATTGAGCTCTGTGCTCGACCTCACCCCATCACAGCCTTTCTTAACATTTCTTGATATGGGACTGGGAATCCCATACATTTTTCAGATGTTATAAACTAAAAAGTTCAAAAGCCTCTAATAAAGTAAAATAATAACCTCTTAGGAACAGAAAACATAGATAAGAAGGATTGATTTTTTCAGTTTCTTTTCTTTTTTGTGTAAACATCTATATGAGAAGATGGATGTTAGGTGAAACTGTTATGGTAATCATTTTATAATCTATGTAAATCAAACCATTATGCTGTATGCCTTAAACCTACACAGTGACACGGGTTAATATTTTCACAATTAAAACTGGGAGAAAAAAGGATTGCTTTTAATTTGGCATTTACTATCAAAGATATTTTCAATAAGTTACACAAAACATGTAAAAATATATTCCATTACAAAAAACGCATCTTAACAGTGAATGGGAACTCATCCAAATTTTTATTTCATCTTTAACAGAAACTACACAAGGAGTAGATGACATTTTATGCCAAATAATTTATGCTAGAGTCTCATTTTTAACATATTATAAAAATAAATCTTTAGTATGTTTTGCCAAAATATTGCAAACTTAAAACCTTAACTTTTTTTCTGTATTCACCTAAATCAATGGACTTTTTATCACCTTTTCCCTTCTTCCTCTTCTCTCTTCTTTAGAACTTATTTAAAGACCATCAATGTTTAGTATCTGTAAGTCTTGCAAAGGTATTTAGACAAAAGCAATAAAGTTTTGACTTGAAATAATAACAAATAAGTTTGGGGGGTGTGTGTGTATTTCCCTCTGGATGTTCCCCTAAATAAAAGTACAGATACTATTGATAACGGGAGTGGACAGGGTTGTATTTGAGAATAAGAACCTCTTGGGGCCTCTGAGACCAAAACAGTATCATCTGAGTTTACAAGAAAAATACGGAATCTAATATTTATTAAACACGTCATATATGTCAATCATTTTATTAATTTTACCCTAAGTCCCATGTGCCCTTATTCTTTATAAGTTATCCCCTAGTGTGAGAAGATGCATATCTTCTTTGCTCCTTGTTGGTTTAAGGCAAAGGCAACTCATCAGCTAGTTTCTCTTGACAACCCACTGATGAGTAGTGGCTGCCTAGGACACAATGATGAAAAGGATTCTGAGGTTGAGGCTGGCTTCTACAGGAGCAAGTTGACTGGTGATGTCTTGCAGGAGCAGGCGACCTGAGTACATGCTTATTGTTTCTGACTTAGATACTGCAAACGAAGCAGGGTATATGCTTCTCATGTTTAATCCATAATGTAAGTCCAATTAGCAGAATATACCTCACAAACTTTGCAAACAATATAAGAACATCTTTACAAACATACAATTTGGTGTTTCTTTGTCTCCATGTGCCTACTCTTATCCATGTATTTAATAGTTTATTACAGCTTTCTCTATGCTATGTTTTAAAAATTGACATATAGAGTAATAAATAGAAAAAGGCAAAACTAAAATATTATTGAATAAGAAATGACAGATTTAAAATTAAAAATCAGTATTTAATCAACTTAATATATTAGTGACAGGTGAGGGTGAGTTTACTATTTCTGTATGCTTTTAGTATGAATAAAAAGAGGCTCATTTATCATAGGTCACAACAATCTCTAATCTGTTCCAGCTTTCATAGCCCCATTAACATAAGCACTTGTGAAACACCAGGTAATTTCTTGCAATGATGGTTAACTGAATCATATAGATATGAGAACTTACCAGGAGTTCACAACCTAAAAATCCAAGCTTAAGTTGGAAGCTATAAACAGCCAAAGAACAACAGGTCTTTAACATAAAACTGTTACTTCCATTGCCTCTCATGTTGAAAGAACTGAAAATTAAATTCAAACATCTTCCCATGGCCTTCCAGGTCCTACACGATCCAGTCTTGCCCACCTCCCACCACTTTCCTCATTTCTACTTTGCTCCTGAAGCTCTGAAGTTATCTCCAGTCTCCTGAGTCAGTGAAGCCTGCTGCAGCCTCAAGGCCTGTGCACTTCCTATTTCCCTTGTCTAAATGGCTCTTCCCCAAATTTTCATAAAATTGGCATATCTTGTCATCTAGGTCTCAGCTCAAATGACACATCCTCAAAAAGATCTGACCTGACCTTCCCTCATCTCTGATCACTTTTAATCTCATTATCTTGTTAACCTCTATCACTATTTTAAAATATCTTAGTCTTTCAAATATTTATGATTACTGTCTTCTTCCATCAGAAAGTAAGTTTCAGGCAGGCACGACTTATGTCAATACTGTTTAGTCCTACATCACCAGAGGTGAGACCAGTGCCTAGTCCAGGGGCTAGGAAAATACTTACTAAAAAACTGAGATAGTAAATAAAAGAAGGAACAACTGATTATGAATGCTTTTCCCATTTTATTCTAATGCCAGATTGTCATCTATTGTGAGAAAGTAATATATTAGACACCATTCCCAAGTCAAAAGTAACACCAAACTGTATAGGGCTGATTCTTTAATCATTTTATGGTGAATTTTCTTGTTCAGCCTCTCAGCTCTGTATCATTGACAGCTCTTGTTGGAAGGCAATTCTTAGACTGCTATTCCTCTTGACTTGGTTTGTGCTAACTTCCAGAAGTTTTCTTTTGTAATGCTGTATTACAATAAGCTCAATTAGTGAACAACAGTGTACACAACTATTAGAATGAAGACTTGTATAGTAATTGCTGATAGTTTCTTTACAATGATAACAGTTAAGACTGCTGTAATAAGATATGATGTTAATTCAGAAAGGGCACATTTTTATATGTAGTTTTTCCTTATTCTGTCAGCACTGGGGGTGTGCCCAACTATGTATAATAGCATTTTATATCAACTCTACCATGTGTTAATATGAAAGAAGTGACTAGAGTGCCTGCAAAATAAACATTAGCTTAATAAACAATCCAACTCTAAGAGTTTCAAATATACTACAGTTTCAAATTTATGTATAATAGACAGTATGATTTTCACAATTTTAGACCTTGAAGATATTTGGAAATGTATAATTATCATAAAGCAATCTGTTATTTATTGAGTATCTTTTAAATGTTAGGATTATCCATACTTGTATAAAAGACTCTGCCCTCTAAGAGTGTGTTAGGTAAGATTAGGTTGCATTTAAGGGACCAAAACCTCAGAATAACTGAGATATTAACACAATAGAAACTTATTTCTCCTAAGTAAAATAAGCCTGGAAAAGATTAGTTTAGTGCTGTTCAGTGTGGCACAGGGTCAAGGACCTATGGGTCTTCTGCAATGCTTCTCTACCATCCTTGGCATGTGGCTTCCTACCATATTTTGAGATGGCTAGTCCATTGCCAGCCCCCCACCTCACCCCACCCCACCCTGGTCCCCAATACAACTGCGAGAGTGAAGAAAGGATAAAAGGATGATAAATGTCTCTTTATTAAGAACTTACACTACATCTCATTAGACACACAATTCACATACATGCATAGGAAATTTAGGACATAGAGTCCTTATTCTTCATGACCTTGTGCCTAGCTAAATTTTAAAGATTCCAATTCTAAGGAAGAAAGAGAGAAAAGATATTTTGAAAAACAGAAGTCTCAGCTATAAAGACAAATCACAGAAAAAGTAAAAGTTAAACATCTGATATTTCAATTATTATTTTGGGTAGTAAATCAGGGTGGATAAGTGATTATAGCTTTGAAGTTAGGTCACCCGGATTTAAAGTTTGGATCCATCTTTTATTTGCATTTGTAAATTTGGTTAAGTATTTAAACTTTCCAAGCCTCAGTTTCTCACTCATAAGTAGAGAATAATAGTAACCTATATTTTACAGAGTGTTACTGAGATGATTAAATACAATGATGGATACAGAGTTTGTTCACCTTTAGCATTCAGTAAGTACTGATGAGGAAGAAGACAATGATGATGGTGATGTCAATGGGTAAGAGTAGAAATAGTGGTATCAGTAGTATTATTATAATTATAAAACATTATGATTACTATGATTAGTAGCGGAGAAGGTTGGAGGGCTTCATACAATAGGAAGTACTGGAGGCAGACCAGGATGGACAGGTTGAATTTACAAAGCTAGAAAGGAAAGAGACTTCCTAGATGAGCACATTAGTATATCATGACCAAGTACAAGATTTGAACCTGCCATGTTCAAATTCTCCATAACTTCATTGCAAAAGAATTTAAAGCAGCTGGGAGACTGAAGCTTATTGAACTTAGATGTAAACATTGTCTAATGATTTAATTATTAATACAATTATTCTATTGCAGAACATTATCTGAGCTGCTTCTTAGGAAAATACAAATTATAAGTGTATTTGTGAGGATCCAGCTAAGTAAAATCCTTACATAGCACCTCTGGATGGAAAACCAATAGCCTGCTTTTATTTTGATAATAGCAATCTTAATATTATTTAAAAAAAAATCTAAAAATCCTCACTTCTGATAAACCACTGAGTAAAAGTATGGTCACCATATCCATTTTTACCCCAGTATTTGGCAATATATATATAGCTATTATATATATCATATATATAAGGGATATATATATTATATTATATATTAATATATATTAGGGATATATATATATATATATATATATATATATATATACACACCTGATCTTTTCTTCAAAATGTGAGAATCTTTGGGTATATCTTCAATTGCAATACTTAATTTATTCTAGCCTGAAACACTAAAATGTTCACCTGGGTGTGAATGCTTCATCTTCCCACCATTGGAAATCACTTGAAAACTTCTACCCCCATTAGAAAGCCTAATTTAAAATTAATATGCATGCATTTTCTTTCATCTTTTAAATATGCAAAAATAAGCTGTTTCTCAGCGATGAAGAACTAAACAGTAGTTTGAAATGCCACTGATTTGAATTTCATAAGTCAATCTTCCCCTATATCTTTTTTTCTTTCTTTAACTGTCACTCAGAGAACTGCAGGCAAACAGTTGGGAACTAAGTAAAGCTCTCTACAAAGTCTGAGTCTTAATCATACAGTTTACTCAATTGATGTGATGTGATTACTATCAATTAAGGTTATTTTTATCCCTTACTATGCGCCAGGCATTCTTCTAATATCTTCACATTCCCTGTCTCATTTAATCCTCACCAGAAAGAGATGAGGTGAACACTATTATTGTACCAATTTCAGAGCCCAGATAACTGAGACACAGAGAGAATAAAGACTTTGGCCAATATCATGCAGGTGATAAATGGTGGAGATGGGATTACAACCCATCCAGCCTGCCTCTACATAGCACACACTTAACCCCTGCGTTACTTTGCCTATCCTGTACACAGATCCACTTTCACACCACTGGGTAGAAAGAAATCTTTCCTTCCTTTGTTGAAAATTGTTTTATAACACTTTATTTCCACAAAGATAATTGTTTTTCAAATGCTATATGTGGCTTCATTTCTCAATTCTACAAATTATGGGCTGAAAGCACTATACATGTAGTCTGGCTATAGAAAACATGCTGGTAAGCCCACATTTACACTTCAGAATTCAGTTATATCCAGAGACATGACACAGTAACATGTCTGATTTCCTCGCAAAAAAATCTGCTTCAATGCCTACACACCTGCCTCAGACATACTGAACTCTTTTTCTAGGGAAAAAAGGAAAAACACTGTGCACGGAAAAATATTGGCTGCTTTGTGTGTGTGTATGAAACTAGCTGGATCTTTACAAGATAAATGCTCCATCTGATAAAAAACTATGAGAGCCACACAAGCACCTAGCAGAGCACAGGCATAGCTTCTTAATAATTCCTTGCTGTTTTAACAAACATCATCATAGCCCATTTTGACAGCCAAATAATGCTACCACCACCAAGTCATGATAAAAAAAATAAACCCACCTGAATGTAAATGGGAAAAACCATTTAAAATATGTTAAAAGAATAAACATATACTAATCTAACCAAGATGGTAAACAGATTTTCAGTCACTAAAATCCTTTATGGAAAGAGGCCACAAAGATAAATTAAAGGAACAGATAGGCTTTTTTCATCATAGGATAAAAGAATTACATGTGCACACACACACATACAGACATTAGATAAAGAACACAGTGAGTTTATCATCTAGTTCCCAATGCAAATTGATTCCTCAGTTTATCCAAGTGAACTGCTTGAAATTGATTTTAAAGGAACGATGATGGGTATCTTCCAAAGGATGGAGTATTTCACAGTGAATAGAATAATCTTGTATATGCTTCATTAATGCCAAACCTCCCCCAAAATAAAGAGAAGGCAGGCTTCCTCAAAGAGCAATCAATCTGGGAAGGGCTTTAAAGTTTGCCTTCACGAGCACATCTTCTCCAAATAGGCACCCAAGGTAATTTTCGAAACATAACCCAACTATATCACCCCCTCCCCCACCTAACTCTCAATGGTTTCCCATTGCTTATAGGATGAAAATAATGCTTACAGGGCTCTGTATATCCCTTCTTCCACCAACCACTAGGTACCATTTCATAACTCCTCCACGCCACACTTCAAGCCCATCAATCTTCTTTCAGTTGCTAAAAAAACCCATGTGTTTCTTTCTACTTAGGGCTATTCTCCAAGTCTCATTGTGACTGTTACCGTGGTACCTAGTTGAATACATGATGACCCAATGCATGCTACCTCCTTTTCCTGCTCTGTTCTCTCCCCTTTCATTCTTCACTTAGGGAAACCTTCTCTTAGTCTAACAACATGAATTGGTACCACATCCCTCTCTTCCTGTCACTGATCAAATTTGTAATTCCACATTTATTTCTGTGATGGTTTGGTTACCCACTTCCTTTACTAAACTCTTACCTCCATGAGAAGAGTAGCCAAGCCTTTTTTTGCCTCATCATTGTTTCCCTAGTGACTGATATAGCAGCTCTCACATTTGGCAACTCATAAATGCTTGTTGAATATATGAGCGAGTGAGTAATAAGTGAGTAAATGAATGAATAAATGGAGGACAAAAGAAAAATCCTAGGAAGAGTAAAGTTCTCCAACATTCTTATAAACTAACCCAGGTATCACATTCACTCTGTCAATAAAGGAAGCAGACGGTAAGAACTCTAACCCACTGTCTAAGGGTAAAGTACTTGAAACGATGGTATTCAAAATCTGCTGTGAAATTTAAATAGTTTTAACTATTTCTCTACTAATAGTTTCAAGTAAAGTATATGCTTGCCACATCTTTGCCTTGAAGCATATGGGATCTTAGTTCCCAGACCAGGGATTGAACCCATGCCCCTTGCAGTGGAAGCACAGAGCCTTAATCACTGGACCGCCAGGGAAATCCCACATGGCTTAATAGTTTTATTTCTGATATTTCAACTTTGAGCTAAGGAATAAAATCCCATCCATTTCAAGGGAGTAGCAGTATAGCTTCTATACTATAACCATAGGGAATTAGTTTAAAATTATTGGGACTCTACCAAAATACATGAAAAATAATTGTTCCACTTTATTTTATTCTGAAAATACATAGGTGAATCTTTGAAATGGTGATTTATTTCTAACCATCATTTTAAAAAGTGTCCTCAACCAAATGTATTGGTAATGGCTTGCAGTAGTAGTAGCTAAATTAATTCCTTTACAAATTAATGAAGTCAATGAGTCAGAGACTTTAGAATTGTAAATGAATTTTGAAAAAAAAAAAAACCCTCAAGATAAAATCTCAAATGAATTATATAAGAACATCTTTGTTTTCCTTCTTTATTTTGCATACTTCTGTAGTATTTATCTCTCTGGGAGAAACAGAGATATTTGAAAAGGGCAGCCTTTATATTATTGTCTCTTAGGCAGCCAAATTCCAGTTACCTTGTAACAACAATACGGATGTTACAAAATACGAGGAAAAACCCCAGAGCTTGCAATTGCCATATGTTGTCAAATGAATCATTTTTATTTATTTCACAGTTTCTATGTCAGTTATTAATTAAAATAAGAGTGAGCTCGTTATAAGGGTTTGCACCCTAGAGCAAAATTCTTGCCTGAAGTGGGAATTTGACCTTTACA